>NC_139541.1:26176507-26776507 GCF_965153285.1 Podarcis tiliguerta
CTCACTTGACATGCCAGCACAGAATGAAAGGGAGGGAGAGGGAGAGGACTTCATTTCAGCTGACTACCCCCCCCCCCGCTTCCTAAATTGTAAACCTGGGCTCTGAAGGATGGCAAGACAAGAGCAGACAGACAAAAGAAATGGACCCAAGTTGTCTCTGAAAGGCAAGGCTGAGAAGTGTGTTCCTCTATACGGCTCACCAGCTTCCAGCTCCTCTCCTTCCTGGCCACTAGCCATGTTTGCTGGGGCTGCCAGAAACATCTGAACAGGAGCGTAGGAAGGGTGGTGCGGTGGGGGAGGTTCACCCCAGGTATCATTTCAGAGGGTGTGTGTGTGTGACAAAATCCCCCCGGGGCGGATGGCCGCCACGCTGATCGCCCCCCCGGGTGGACCACTGACATGCGGATCGCCCTCGTGGGTGGATCACCCCACTCCCTGGGCAGGTTGCCCAATGCCCCATGGGTGGATCGCCCCACTCTTGGGTGCATGGCATGTGTGCCACTCCAGGTACTGGAGCGTCTAGCTCTGCTGCTGCATCTGAAGAGCCACAGGCTCCCCCATGCTGAGCAAATCTTGGATTAAATGGTCTCTCTCTCTCATGGAACCTTCTCCATATTTATCTATTGTAAACTGCTGCAAGATCTTTCAGATAGTAAGGTAAAGGTAAAGGGACCCCTGACCATTAGGTCCAGTCGTGACTGACTCTAAGGTTGCAGCGCTCATCTCGCTTTATTGGCCAAGGCAGCCGGCATACAGCTTCCGGGTCATGTGGCCAGCATGACTAAGTCGCTTCTGGCGAACTGGAGCAGCACACGGAAATGGTGTTTACCTTCCCGCCAGAGTGGTACCTATTGATCTACTTGCACTTTGACGTGCTTTCGAACTGCTAGGTTGGCAGGAGCAGGGACCAAGGAACAGGAGCTCACCCCGTCGTGGGGATTCAAACCACCGACCATCTGATCGGCAAGTCCTAGGCTCTGTGGTTTAACCCACAGCGCCACCCGCGTCCCCTTTCAGATAGTAATCAGTCTATGATAATAATTATGATAATAATAATAATTAATAAATACTAAAAAAAGTATAGGTTTGTCCCGAGTTCTGTGCTATTCAACGGCAAACAGAACCTGTTCACCGTCTCGAGTGTTGCCGGGGTGGGTGACAAGGTTTGAAGAGAATTATCCATTTTGGTCCAGAAACTAGATGACAGAAGGACAAATTAAGGAGATCGCTGGAGTCACTCTGGCACATCCCACTGTTGTCTGGGGCATCAGATGGAGTGAAGCTCACAGCTGCTGTGCTGGCTCCCGCGCCCACGCTCTGGGAGAGAGAGAAAGAGAGAGATACATCCTTCATATGCTGCATTTTTGACTTCTCCAAAAAGGATTCCACTTGGTCATTCATTACCAGGGAAGAAAAGAACATTGTGTGATGCTGCCTTGCTGTTACAAAGGGTCACACTACACATTATAGAACTCCTGGTGCATTTTCACTCCATAAATGCAGCTGCAGGATGAGAGGGGGAGGCAGTCGAGATTAGGGCCAGGACGTTCTTAGTTTGTTTTATTTTATTTACTTCCATTTGCTCATGATTTTATTTCTATTCATGAATTTATTTCTATTCCACTATTCCACAAAAAAAAGTTTTCCACAAAGCAGTTTACCACAAAGAAAACAGGAATGCATCCGGAGATCAACTACCACAAGAACAATTTCATAATCTGCTATGTAGGTGGCTTGTCCATCTGCCTGCCTGTTCTCCATAGGTTCAGTTGTCTCTTGAGAGATTGCTGCCAAGCTTGGCCCAGGGGGCAGCAGCTGTTGTTGACATTTGGATACTCGATCCCATTTTGAATAAAAATGGCCAACCAAAATGTGACTTTGGCTTGACTTTGCCCTTTTTTCTGGCATGGGTTCGGCGGCCTCTCAATATATCGTCACAAAACATGGCATGAGGGTTTCCAAAGTGGTGGCAATGGACTTTGTCACTATTTGGATGCTGGTCACCATTTTGAATCAAGATGGCAGACTGAAAAATGACTGGTGTCTTTTGGCATAGATTTGACTGCCTCTTGAGATATCGCCACCAAACTTGCCACAAGGGTTCCCGAGCTGGGGGCAGTAGTCTTCAATGGTGTTTGGATGCCAGACACCATTTTGAATCAAGATGGCAGACTAAAATATGACTTTGCCTGATTTTTGGCTTGACAGGTCCAAACTCAAAAATTGCACTATCCGTTTAAAAATCACAGTAAGTTTTGGTTTCTGCAGTGTCCCAGGCAATGGCAAGAACTTCCCATTAGTAACATTATAGAATACAGCATAATAGCAAATATAGAAACAGCATTATAAATAATACGCTGCCTATGATATAAGCATTACCGACAGATCATGGTGCCTGTTGTGTGTCATTGATTTTGATTTGGTTTTGTTTTACTTTATACTTTTTTTTTTTGTTGCAACCCACCCTAGGACACTATGGTGAAAGGCAGGTAAGGAACCCAACAAACATCCTATGCTATATGCTATTGCATGTCATCATCACATTCTCTATACAATTGCATGCTAACTCTCAAATATCCACTGTAGATGATCGAACACAGAACATTTGTACCAATGAATGTCAAAAGCAAATTTTTAAATATTTTGAGGAATATCTGAAGAATACTCAATATCGAAACACTCAGAGGAGAAATTCTGAGAATGAATTCATTCACACCAGATCTGATAAGCATTCCAAAGGCACAAGCGTCTCACCCTTAAAAATGCTTTAAAACATTTCTCTCTCCTTCCTCTTCTTCTTGATAGATAAGTAATTTAGTACATATTATGCCTCACCCACATTGATAAATAGGCTATAAAAATTCACAGAGGATTCAAGTTAAATCAATTTATTTCAATACTTTTGACACAGTTGCCATAGTGGCAGAGAGGAACCAACGGCGTGATTTCCTGCTGAGCAGAGTGGTAGGATGTGGGGCATAAATTACCCTCAAATGCCACACAGATAATGAGGCCGCATCTTGCAAGATTTATCTTCCCTCTTTTTCTCCCCCTGCTAACACTCCAAAGCTGGTAACAGGACAAGGCATCGAACAGGACGTAACCTTTACAGTATGAAAAATGTTGCCTTGAAATTTATTGCTATTGCCACTATCATCTGGAGGTGCTTCATATTTCCAGGGCATCTGAGACAAGTTTCCAAGCTTTGGATGGGGTGGGGAGAAGAAAAGTGGGGAGTCAGCTCCCCAAATTAAGAAGCTTGAGCTGCTGGCATGAATCCGGGGCTAAAACAATGGCTTGAGCTGAAGGAACTGTCCGAGGTCCTGATTGGCTGACTAGGCAAGGAAAGACAATTAGGCAAGTTTAGCTAACCCAAAGTCTTAATGCCAACCACAAATGCACATAAGAACCATAAGAGGGGCCTGCTGGACCAGCCCAATGGCCCATCTAGTCCAGCGTCCTGTTCTCAACCAGATGTCCCAGTGGGAAACCCACAAGCAGGGCCCAAGCACAAGAGCACAATCCCCTCCTGTGGCTTCCAGCAACTGATATTCAGAAGCATTACTGCCTCCAGCCATGAAGGCAGAGCAGAGTTATCATGGTTAACAGCCATTGATAGTCCTCTCCTCCATGAATTTATCCAATCCTCTTTTAAAACCATCCACATTGGTGGCTACCACTGCCCCTGTAGCTTAACTCTCACTACAAAAAGAAATACTTTCTTTTATCTGTCCCAAATCTTCCCACATTCAGTTTCCCACATTCAGATCATTTGCCCATCTAGCTCAGTATTGTCTACACTGATTGGCAGTGGCTCTCCAAGGTTTCAGATAGGAGTCTCTGCCAGTTCTACCTGGAGATGCTGGGGATCGAACCCTCGACCTTCTGCATGCAAAGGAAGTGCTCTGAGTCAGACATTGGTCCATTGAATTCCATCCAATCCAAGCTGATTGACTACAGAACTCCAGGGTTTCAGGCAAGGGACATTCCCAGCCCTACCTGAGTTGCCTGGAACTCAGCTTGTGACCTTTTGCAAAGTGTGACATTGGCAACTTGTGACCTCTCCCTCTGAGCCACAATCCTTCCTCACAGACTTGTGGGGGGATGTCACTTGTTTGGCCCCATAGTTTGCTTAGACTCCCATTGTTCACAGGATGAGACTAGATATTCAGTGGGAGAGAGAATTGCCCACTAACCCAGAAGTGCTAGCAATGGAGGAACCTGCTGTTACGTCTCCTACACAAGGATGACCAGCTAAAGCAGGACTGGCCCTTTTAAATGGAGAGACTCCTCTCAATAAATACAGAACTAGCTACTAGGGCCAGGCATCAGACTTGGCCAAGACGCTGACTTATTTGGGCAGATTCGAGGGGCAGGATCCAAGTGTCACCCCACTGTATTTGTCCCTCCATTCTATCTGAGACAGTCCCAGATAGTTGCAAGTTGGGCTGGATATCCCCGAGCAAACCAGGGCCATCAGGGAGCAGGGATCAAGCAGAAAGAAGAAATAGATGCAGAGAGGAAATCCATCTTTGAAATCCTGGGAAGCCGCTGCTGACCATTGCCAAACATACTGAACTAGATGAACCAATGGACTGACATGGTATAAGGATACTTCCTGTGTTTGTGTGTGCATATAAATTGTATTGGTTCCCAAAACATGGCCTGTACAATGTGCTTGGGTTCCTGAGGCAGGTGTGGATAAGTCACTTAGCAAGTGATTCCATTCGTGAACAGCTTCTGACTTTGAAGTGTTCAAAGAACTCATTTATCTCAATAAAAACTCTGTCCCCAGTCCTGGTAAATTTGAAAGCAAGTTATGAATGTGAGTCAGAAACTATCTAGTGGAAGGAAGCTCCATTAACCTATAGGTAGGAGGGAAATAATTTAAATTACAAGGGGAGTGGCTCAGATCTTGTTGCTTCTGAGTTCTCTGTGGGCTCACAGTGGTTTGATTAAACAACAGCAACAACAGCAACAACAACTAATAATAATAATTGAAGATATTCCTATATCTGTTTCCTTTCATAGTTTCACCAATGAATATTTAGAACCCTTCCCTAGTATCACTGAGACATATGCTACCACTCAGTTTACCCTTTGTAAGGCACTACAGAGATTAGGTCTGTGTGCTGGAATTGGATGAATCCTGAACCAAATCAGGCCACTTTATGGGGATCCAGGCTTCAAGTCATTCAAGTTGAGATACCTCTGGATTGTCTCAGGTTGGGTCAGGCTGCCCAGAGTGATCCTGGGCTGTCAAAAGGTTGCATGTTGGGTGGTAAGAAAGAGAGAAAGGCAGAAGTGAGGGGCTCTTTGCTTGAGGGCTTTCAAGTAGCCCTGCACTGAGCATTGGTGGTGGGTGCCTGTTCCTAGTCTGATCAATCCTTCCGGCTGCAGGCTGCTGGTTTGCCAACTTGGGAAGCAGCACCTGGTAGGATTTCACTTTCCCCTCAGCAGCTGGGCAGCGGAGGTCTCAGTCTTGCTGGCTGCAGGGATCTGCTTCCCTGTTCAGAATGCTCTGGTGAAACAGCAGCACCCAGCAGGACTGAGCCATCCTGCTCTCTGCACTGCAGTCAAGAAGGAGGGAGGAAGCATAACCTATCCTTTCCCTGCTCATCTCCCAGCTGTATGTCCAATTAGGGGTTGTAATATCCTAATTAATCATTAGCCCCCACCTCTGAATTGCTTTGGGGTTGGATCCAGGCCGGGTGGGCCATGCACAGCCCTAGTAGAGATTCCTGTGGTCCTGCATTCTGAATGAAATAGTTACATAAATCTCTCTGCAGTTTAGCAGCTCAGTCCGATGCCTCCAAGGGAATCCTTCCTGCCAACCATCCAGAGAGATTGTTCCAGTTGCTGCAATGAAGTCAGCAGCAGCCATTCTCCCCGCTTCCCTCCCAACCCATTGCCCTCCAAAATTTATCGAGGGCTAGCATCATAAATCATCCTCAGCCTCTGCTCTAATTGTATTGCATTGTTAATGACAGCTTAGGAAAACAAAGCTGCCTTGCTAACATTGTAATGACCCTCTTAATGTCATAGAGCTTGAGTTTTAGTCTGGTTGGATCCCCCTCCTCCTTCCCCCGCCCTTGGAACTGTGCATGAAATTACACAACAAACAAGGAAGGGAGATAGATATACACAGGAGTGTGGTATAGACTAGAGACAGGTTAGGTCCTCTTTTCACATGGTCCCAATCTGATTGTAGACCAGAGCATAGCTCCCTGTCTGATTACACACTACTCTGGTTTTTGCAGTGCATGCTATATATATATGTAAAATATGTATACAAAATACAGTGGTACCTCGGGTTACATACGCTTCAGGTTACAGACTCCGCTAACCCAGAAATAGTACCTCGGGTTAAGAACTTTGCTTCAGGATGAGAACAGAAATCGTGCTCTAGCAGTGCGGTGGCAGCAGGAGGCCCCATTAGCTAAAGTGGTGCTTCAGGTTAAGAACAGTTTCAGGTTAAGAATGGACCTCAGAAACGAATTAAGTACTTAACCCAAGATACCACTGTATGCATTTTACTGGTATATGTATTGGAATGCATTAGAAAGTATATGTCCTATAGGAATACACAAGGTCTCCCTCCCCCTCCAATTATGTTTGGGGCCCAATGGGGCAATTTGGACTGGGAGCTGACTTGATTCAGATCAATTTGGACCAAATCTGGACCTCCCAGATCTGAATCAATAGGTGGAAATCTGAATCATTGACTTTTCATTGGGAACCAGAATGGCCATAACCCTTTCTTTCCCCCACAGAAGTGCATGAAATTTGGAGGCGCTGATCCTGGGGGTTGTGTGTTTAGGGATTGTATGTGTGGTAGCAACCCTTAATTTTTGCTTTCTTTTTTTAAAAAGAGAATCATATGATTTAAGAATTGGAAGGAACCTGAGGGTCAGCTGGTCCAAACTCTTGCAATGCAGGAATCATAGCTAAATAATTTCTGACAAATGGCTATCCAACTTCTGTTTAAAAACCTCCAATGAATGAGAGTCCACCATCTTCTGAGGTAGTCCATTCTACTGTCCAACAGCACCTACTGCCAGAAAGTTCTTGCTAATGTTTAGTCAGAATATCATTCCTTGTCATTTGAATCCATTGGTTCTGTTCCTCCCCTCTGGAGCAGCAGAAAACAAGCTTGCTCCATATAGCCATCTATATTTAATTGCCATAACATTTGTGTGTTTTTTTCACATCAGTGCATGCAATCTGCAGATAGGGTAGACACAGGAAGGCGGATTTATCCAGTTTTTGGCCTGTTCAGCAAAGCTCATCTTACGTTCTAACGTGAAAACCAACCATGAGCCTTCCCTAACCATTTTAAGGATGGATCAAGTTTCCCACCTTGCCAGTCACATAGAAGATACACTTGCCAGCAACATGCTGCTCCTCCATACCTCAGCATCCCATTAATTGGCACTCAAGGCTTCCAATTAGCTATATACGAGCACTGAATACACACTTCGCCCTGGGAGTGATGGATAGCCGCAAACTGCTTAATGGCAGGAGAGTTGCCATAAAAGTCTGATTCCTGCAATGTTCCAGCTCACTAATAGTCAGGCCATTTAAAAACTGGAGTGGGGTGGAATTAAGAGCATCTAATGGCAGCTCGGCTCACACCCCAGCCTGAAGGGAGATTGGAATTAGATCAAAAGAGCTGTCGCCTAATTAGATTGGATTAGATTGCCACCCAAACCAGATTGGTATTGATAATCCATTAGATACATAAGATACTCCAGTGGGCTGACAGCCATTGAGAAGAGCCTGGCTTGTTAAATGCAGCAGTAAATGGTGCAAAGCTATGCTCTGCATCTATTGTTGGAGGCAACAATGCTTCTGAACACCAACAGCTGGAAGACACGGCAGGGGAGAGGGCTCAGGTTCTGCTTGCAGGTTTCCCACATGCCTTGGTTGGCTACTGTGAGAACAGAATTCTAGATTAGATGGGCCATTGGCCTGACCCAACAGAGCTGTTCTTATATTTTTAAGCTTCTTGGTAGCCCAGGATCCAAATCAAAGATGGGTAACCTCCCACATTTTGCTGAACTATGACACCCATCATCCCTGACCATTAGCTGTGCTGGCTTGGGCTGATGGGACCTGGAATTCAAGAACATATGTTCTAATGCAGACATGGCCAAAGTTGGTCTTCCAGATGTTTAGGGACCCAAATTCCCACCATCCCTGACCACTGGTCCTGTTAGCTAGGGATGATGGGAGTTGTAGTCCCAAAACATTTGGAGGACCAAGTTTGGCCATGCCTGTTCTAATGGATAAATCCTCCCCTCCCAGCTCTCTCTCACATCAGGACCCTGGAGAGCTCCCAGCAGGTTGTAGTGGCTGAACAAAGACCCATGCTCACCAGAAGGCTTGAAAAAAGAGTGGCAGGCCTTTTCCTTCAAGTGACCCTATATTCAGTGGGAAAGCTGCCCCACCCATAAATTGATACAAGGCCAGGTCTGGGCCAGGTGTTGTCTGGGCTAGGGCCCTAGATCAACCAGGGGTCAACAACAACTGTGCACAGCTCTAGTGATATTTCCTTCATTAGTAGTTTTAAAGCAGAGGCTGCATGGTCATCTATCAAGATTGCTGTGGCTGTGGATTTTCTGCATTGTCAGGGGATTGGTCTAGATGACCATTGGGATCACGGCAGACTTTATGGGTTGTGTCCAAGTAAGTTTTGTTCAAAGTAAACCCATTGAAATAGATAGGTCTTCTTTAAGTCGGAATTGCAATGGATATCAGCCAATCAATGATTCTTCACTTCAACATTAAGGATGGCATTGTGTGCATAGCATGCAAAGTCTCTCTCTCTCTCGCTCTATCTCTCTCTCCTTTCATGTGCACATTCTATCACTATTTTTAAAAGGTTTCTTTCAAACTTTCAGAATGGGCATCTCAAAAGTTTCCAACTTCTCCCCAAATGCCTGCAAATTAACCATTTGTCCACCTTTCAAAAAATAAATATCTGATTGCTCTAATGGAAGCTGTCTGAGATTGTGTTACAATAAGCAGCGAGCAGAAACCTGCCACTCTTTAATGTGGACAATGTAAAAATTACGAGGGCTATTAGGTTGTTAGAGACACATAAATCCCATTAGCATCAATACGAGTGGGTAGGCAGATCTCTCGGTCTCCCAGCGGGCTGAGCTCGAGCGAGGCTGTAAAATGTGTGGTTATTATTTTAACGCTGATTATTAACTCAAGCCTTTTTGGGATAATTATTGGATGTGCCTGCCTTTCTCCTCCAAGCTGAAATGTTCCAATATGTCTGTGATGTGGGATTTTTTTCTAGAGGGGGTGCTACTTAGGGAGGGTGAAGGGGTTCTAAGAGACCCGAAAGCCAGCAGACAGTATTCCTCCATTAGTGCCAAGAGATACCATCATTAAAACTGTACAAATTGACAGGGAAAGTGATGCACAGACAATGTGGTGCACAGATAATTAATGCTGTTACCACAGGATTGCTCTAATGCCCTGTTTGGGGATTTCCTAGTTAGCCTCGTTGGGAACAGGATGCTGCAATCAAGGAATTCATTTTAAACAGATTCACACATGGAATTTCACAGTTCTGACCCAATTGAGTATTGCCCACATTGCATCACTTATGTCAAAGTTGCTACTCCAACGTCTGCAGTTATTTTGATCTCCCATTTTCCTTTGTGTCCCTCCATCCCTGCTTTACGCAAACATCTGCTACTGTTTTAAACCATGACTTTTCCCTTGTCAGTGTCCCTCCCTTCTCACTCCATGTCCATGGCCACTGGAGTTGTGCAACCTGTCTTCTGTTTTGGTCCCCAACCCAGCCTAACTGGGACCTTCAGTTTACAAAGCAGGTGCTCTAACCACTGAGCCATGGTCATTCCCCTCCTAGCAGCGGAGAGATGACCATATCCATCCCACTCCCACCAAATGCTCTTTTTTTTAAAAAAAAGCAGAAACCTGTTTAAGTTGCCGTGGTGTGTATGAAAGGACCAGGAGTTTATCATTAAGAAGATTTGACAATATAATCTTTCACAAAACTGCAGTAATTATCATTCTTTGGGAAAACCCACAGTTTCCTAACCAGCTTCAAACTGCAACTTTGAATTCAAAATGGCAAAGTCGGTAAGTTTGAAACAAATCAGTGTGAAGTGCGTAGAGGTTCACCCTTGCTTCTCATGGGCCCTTCTGCTAGATTTTAAAAGCAACTTTCATATTATTAGAATGTCATTGTGTGAACAAAGGACCTCAGCTGGGTAATCTTTAGCCAGGGGTAATTAGAAAATGAGATTCCTGCGACCAACAGGCATTTTGATATAAATGTAAATTGATACCACACATGAGAAAATCAAATTATAACCAGTTATTTGTGGTTAATGAGGATTTTCCAAAATGTCTACATGCAGTTAATGCTCTGAGGCTACCAGTGACACGAGAATCAGGATGTAGAGGGCATGTTCATTGTGCACAAAGTTGAATATGGGATTATCTCTACTCATGTGAAGGTACCCTTCCGTGTAATGAACTGGGGTTTAGCTATGCAACAATATTGTGGCTGCATTTCCAAAGCAAGAGAAAGGGACATTTTCATGTCACACAGCAGCCAAGACAGGGAGAGGACGATTTCTTCCATTTAAGGGTGCATCTGACATTAATCCTACTCAGAGTAAACTCGTTGGAATTAATAGACATGAACTTAGGTCTATTCATTTCAATGGATCTTGCCTGAGTAGAACTTAGCAAGAACAAAATAACACAAGAAGAGCTTGCCAATGGCCCTTCTACTCCAGCAGCCTGATCTCACAGTGACCAAGCAGATGTCCCAAAGGGCAACCCACAAGCAGGAACCAAGCACAAGAGCACTCTCCCCTCCTGTGGCTTCCAGCAACTGATATTCAAAAGCATTGCTGCCTTTGACTGCTACCAGCTACTACTAAGCTCCAGTATTGTTGTCCCTTTGCTTGACTCTGACTTGAATACCTCTCCTTCTGACTTTTGGTTCTACTGGGAGAACTTCTAACATTGATTCATTTCATCCACTCTTTCCTCCTTGTGTATTTTATAGCACATGTTTGTGTAATGACCAAGCATGCTTACTCCAACCTTGATATAACCTTCTTAACAGAGGTGCTTCTTCATGCAGCACATAGTTAAACTGGGAAACTCATTTGCACAGGAGGCAGTGATGGCCACTGTCAGGGCTGGCTCCTGGTCCCAGCTCACAGAGGACCAACGCTGGCTGGTATTTATGTACAAAAGTCTTTATTGAAGTACAGTTTCCATTTCCACGCCGCAGCGCTCCAGCTCTACGTCTAGACTTTAGACCGCCGAAGCTCCATCTGAGTCCCCGCCCCCTGTACACCAGTTTAAGACTCTGGCTTTACTCCACCTCTTCTTTCTCCTCTGGGTCCTGCTGCCCTCCGGGGCCCCTGTCTCCCTGGATTCCTCTGAGGCTGACGATGACCCCCCTGACTCCTCCCTCTCTCTTCGGCGGGCTTTAGGACCTGGCTCTCTTCCCGGGCTGCCCACTGTGCCTCCCTCCTGTACATTTGAACTTGGCGCGCGCGCGCGTTTAACTTTCCTGATGACCGTTTCCTCACTCCCCGACGGAGGTGTGGTCAATCCTGCCTCACGTTCTCCCGCTGGCAGCGCTCCACCTGATCCCGATGCCTGGGACTCCTCCCCCCTACTGCACTCTGGGGGGGACGTGGGCCCTGATTTCCAACTGCTACTCTCTGAGTCCCCTCTGCCCCCTTCTTCCCGAGGTCTCCCCCTGGGCACTCCCCTTGCCCTGACCATGGGAGCTCCTTTCTGTGAATCGTCCGATTCACTGGAAACACTCAGAGACCTCGGATCGCTGTCATCGCTGACATTTCCTTCGGACTCCTCCCCTTCACTCTCCATTTCCTCCTTATCCTGTGCCTCTGCTCCTGAACCCCTGACAGCCACTAACGTGGATGGCTTTAAAGGGGGATTGGAGAAATTCATTGACTGTAAGGCTATTGATGACTATTAGCCATGATGGCTATGCTCTCTGCCTTCACAACTGGAGGCATCAGTACTTCTAGATACCAGTTGCTGCAAGTCACAGGAGGGGAGAAGGCTCTTGTGCTCAAGATGTGCTTGAGGGTTCCCCATAATAGGCATCTGTTTGGCCACCATGAGAACAGAATGATGGAGAACAGGCAAACTCACATCCATTCAGTCTAGGAAACCATCCACTAACAGTGTCTGGTCTTATCTGGATTGAGCTTCCATTTGTTGGCTCTCACCCAGTCCATTCTGGAGGTCCAGCACATTCACTGCCAGACCTGCATATGTGAAGTAGAAGTATAGTTGTGTGTCATCAACATATTGCCGACAAAATACTCCAAACCTCCGGATGACCCCACTCAGTGGTTTCATGTAGATTTGAAATTGAACCCCGAAGAACCCTTCACAGCCCTGAAAAGCACTCCCCAAGCATTACCCTCTGGAGATGATCATCCAAGAAGGACCAGAACCACCACTAAACAATGCCACCCACCCCTAACTTGGACAGTTGCGCCAGAAAGATACCATGGTGATAGTATCAGAAGACACTGGAAGGTCAAGGAGAATGAAGACGACACATTTCCCCTTTCTCTCTCTCAACAGAGGTCATCATACAGGGTGAACAAAGTGGTTCCTGTGTCAAAACTGGGCTTAAACCAAATAAAATGGATCTAGAAAACCAGATTCCCCTAAGAGCTCCTGGATCTGGTCCATGAATTTGTCCAGTCCCCTTCAGGCCAGGCAGAAGATCTTCCTGATTCATGTCCCTTTCTGACTGCACAACTCCAAGTGAGTGACATAGGTTAACATCCACAGGTTAACTCTGCCCCTTGGGTCACAGAGGGTCCACCATTGAGCTGTGTCTATTTTCCCATCAACAGAGTTGATGTACCCTTCCTTATAGATTTGCTCAGCCCAATTCGGAGCAGAGATTGAGTAAGAAGCTTAGCCTTGTGCATTGGTGTGTGCCACTCAGCCACAGCCCCTTCCCTTCACAGCAACTACAATTGCACAACACAGAAAGTAGCAGAAAATAATACAGTGACAACTAACATTATGCTTAAAGGACAGGCTTCTATTCCACCCTTGAGAGGCCACAAAGCAACATTACTACTTTTACAGCTCCCCAGAAAATGTTGCCGAATTGTGAACAGTTGAGAAGAGAGGTCATTACATCTTGCTTATTTCATCTTCCCTCTGAACACCATTAAGATAGCTCTTTTTCATGGGAAATAATTGCTGAACAGTGTGGATGAAAATGTACCCAAAATATGGCCAGGGACAATAAAATGGTCATATAATTCCACCCAAATAGCCACAAATGAGCTGTATTCACCAACACAATAACACAGGAGATGGGTGCCCCACCCCCCAAATTACACCCAGTGATTCCAGCTGAGGGGAAGAGGCTCCTGATTTTTGTTGCCATTATTTCAACTGAAGCACAATTCTTTTTCTTTTTTTCTAATGTCCAGGGTTTCTGCAGATATTCTTTTATGGCTTTTGGAAGGATCCACCAAACCACAGTCTCTGCCATAACATCTAAATCATTGGTTCTAAAATTCACATGCACACAGCACTTGAAGATTACTGGGGTTCTCAACAAACTGGTTCATATACATTGCTCTAAAATCAAATCATATGCACAACTCATGTTTTTGTTGGAAGCCACCCATGATGATGATGGTGGTGGTGGTGCTGGTGGTGATGTTCATAACTGTAGCTTTGTCTTTTTAATGCAGTGGATGTGCCTATTTTAACTAGACTGCATTACGAATCCCACAGACCAGGGCGTTCTTAGCCAGTTTGATGATCAGGCCCCGATCAAAACAGGAAAAACACCAGGAAAATAAATTAATGAATGAAGTATGGGGTCAAGGACAGACATTCTGAACTCTTCTGCAACCTTTCAGCAGAACACCTGAATAAAAACATAAGAAGAGCGTGCTGAATCTTCCTGAATTTTTAAATTTCCTTGTTTGCTCTCCCAGATTGCTGCCTTTATATCCAGCTTATGTCCTCTGGTTGCTTCAGTTTCTTCTTCTGCACATCAAAAAGTAGTACAGGGACTAAGTTCATAGTCAATATATTTCATTATTCTGTATTTCTTGTTTGTCTGAGAAAATTTTAATAAGAAGCCATTAAAAAAGAGATAAAGTTCTGTTTTGAGGTAATCCAAATTCTACACGGAGGAAAGCTTTCTACTGCAACCCATATAAGTTGAATTAATTTGCAAGATGCCTCTCCTTTTGTTTTGACATTTTGCACAGCCTGTGCTGGTTTTGACGGTCCTGGAGCAAGGAATTGACATGGGAGCCCTGACTTCCATTCCCCCAACACCATTCCAGCTTCAAACATCAGTGAGTGCACATTTTCACATATACCCCTGCAGGAGCAAGGACTAGGAACTTGTTTTTCCAAACAATAGTTAAAATAGACCCCCACCGACTTATGCTCCCAGAAAATCAAGGCTTAACACAGCCCTGGCGAAAGCTTGGTTAGGA
This sequence comes from Podarcis tiliguerta, assembly GCF_965153285.1. Classification (NCBI taxonomy): domain Eukaryota; kingdom Metazoa; phylum Chordata; class Lepidosauria; order Squamata; family Lacertidae; genus Podarcis; species Podarcis tiliguerta. Next base: position 26,191,042 of record NC_139541.1, read on the forward strand.
GATTGGAATACAACACAACATGGCCTCAGTATCAGATGATTGCATTGTGGATGGTAAAGGAAAGCTTCGCTCCTCTCTCTCTCTCTCCCTTTCATATCTCTTGTAGTTGATGTAGCGCTGTATGTGAAAATTTCTATTGGAAGGTAACACTCTACTGATTTAGCAAGAGTTTTCTTGTCATTTCCCCAGAAGGTAACGACTGATTATTTCCCTTTGCAATTATTATCTGGTATGACAATCCCCACTTGATTATGATAGAAGACAATATTCCTGCTGTAAATCTCCCTCCCTCCCTCCCTCCGCCTCCTTTATCTCTCTATTGTGCGTGCACACACACACACACACACACACACACTGCTAGTGAGAAAACTCATGGCCAATAAGAATAGTGTAATTTGGATGGGTCCAAAGGATCTGCCTCTTGCAGAACTGGGACTTCGGTGCAAAGCAAGTATTATATTAATATCAAGAAATGCATTGAGTTGGAAGGGACCACAAGTGTCATTTGGTCCAATCCCCTGCAATGTAGGAATCTTTTTACCCAATGCGGTACTCGAACCCACAACCTTGAGATTGCAGGTTGTGGGTTACTCATTCTCTACTGATGGAGCTATCCTGTTTTCATCAAATACTTTGAATGCTAGCAGCAGCTAGAACGTCTGTTGCACAAGAATAGGGAACTTTTTAAAAATATTTTTTACTAATGATATAACAAATTATCATAACATACCATCTTCATCATTTCTCCCCAAATTTCCCACCTCCCCCCAAAAGAATCCTCCCCCCAAGACTTCCCTCAGTTCCTCTCTCTGGTTTTTTTAACATATGTTGTTCTCTGCTTATTGTAAAATTATAAAAATCCTTAAATTGTTTATCTATTATATTAACAGTCAATAAAATTGTGTATGTTTATTTAAAACCTGCCAAGGAGTCCAATTCATTTTGCTTGTTTTTTAAGTAGTTTGTAAAAAGTTCCCATTCTTCTTTAAAGTCACAGTTGTCCTTGTCTCGCAGTTTGTAAGTCAGTTTCACCATTTCTGCATAACCCATCAATTTCTCTTGCCACTGTTGTTTTGTCAGGGTTTCCTCGTTCTTCCATCCTTGTGCTATTAAGACTCTTGCCGCCACTGTTGCATACATAAATAAATTCTTTATTTTTCTTGGCAGGTCTTTTCCTAAAAATGGGGACCTTTGAATGGGTTTATTTATTTCATAGGATTCATATACCACTCGATTGTAAGATACATCAAAGTGGTTTACAAAAATATAGAACAATAAAATAAAGACAACCCTGCTTGAAATACTAAAACAGATTAAAATTGCCTCAACTTTCTAAACATCCGGGTCGGCTTTTCTAAACAATAATGTTTCTTGTTGTTTAGTCATTTAGTCGTGTCCGACTCTTCGTGACCCCATGGACCAGAGCACGCCAGGCACTCCTGTCTTCCACTGCCTCCCGCAGTTTGGTCAAACTCATGCTGGTAGCTTTGAGAACACTGTCCAGCCATCTCGTCCTCTGTCGTCCCCTTCTTCTTGTGCCCTCCATCTTTCCCAACATCAGGGTCTTTTCCAGGGAGTCTTCTCTTCTCATGAGGTGGCCAAAGTATTGGAGCCTCAGCTTCACGATCTGTCCTTCCAGTGAGCACTCAGGACTGATTTCCTTAAGAATGGATAGGTTCGATCTTCTTGCAGTCCATGGGACTCTCAAGAGTCTCCTTCAACACCATAATTCAAAAGCATCAATTCTTTGGTGATCAGCCTTCTTTATGGTCCAGCTTTCACTTCCATACATCACTACTGGGAAAACCATAGCTTTTACTATACGGACCTTTGTTGGCAAGTTGATGTCTCTACTTTTTAATAATGTTTCTAGCAGGTGCCAAACAGCGAAGGCAGTGTCTTGATCACAATACGCAGTGGGTTCCCATGTGCTTGTGTGATCACACTAAATGATCAAGTGATTACAAATACAGAAGAGTTATTACGTGGCACCTGAAATTATACCAGTTCTTCCAATTGAAGCCGTTGAGTGGCCACAGGTGGGGTAAGGCAATCTCATAGGTAAACTGGTCCGAAGTTTTGAACCTTGCATTATGGTACAAAAATACATGGATTCTGGTAACTGCTGAAAAAGTAAACCACAATCTTCACATTGTGGGTAAATGATTAGAGGTAAAAAAAAATAAATCAAAAAAATCTGCAGAGCACTTTTATGCCATTTAGTAGGAATTTATCTCCCATGTCTCATCCACCAATATGCAAGACTCTCTTAACCTGCATTGAAAAGAGAAAATTGGACATGAAAATTAAGGTAAATGATACTTGCCCGGCTTGTATATTCACCCTTCCTGTGACTCTCCAGGTTGTCAAGTGGATTTTAGTTGTCGTTTATCATGATATGTAAGAAAAGGAAACAGAAACGGAAAACGACAATGTGAAATTCAGTGAAAACAAAACAGAATTCAGAGAAGTGTGGATTTTGTAGGGCGGCGGGGTTTTGGTACACAAATTGCTTTGGAAAGTGCAGGTTTAGTAGGTTTGCCTTAAAAGCAAAGGGAATCAAACCTCTCTGTCCCCCCCCACCCCCCCCCTTGGAGCATGTCTAAGGAGCACATCCATTTGGGGAGTGAGTGTGGTCCATGCATCTCTGGTAGGCATAGTAACAAAATTGCTGATCAAATTGCGAAACCGCAAGGTCCTTCAAAATTGCTTGGTTCCCATTTTTTAATAGTGTAGTTCCCACGAAATTGAACCTAGGAAGAAGAAATCCTTTGATCACGTTTCATTTCTTCCTTGGCTGAATCTTTTGTGCATAATTACATCACAATAGATCACACAGATTGTCCTCTTTTTGTGTTTTCTAGCATCTTTGAATCACCCAAAATTTCTCCTGTCTTCCACGAGGAAATAATAAACGATGTTTTGTCAGAATGCCTTTCCACCCCCTTCTGGATTATGTTCTGATCTTAATGAATAATACATCATAGGTGTCTTTTCTGTTGTTGTTTTTAAGGCAGATGGTTGTGGGTTTTTTTGCTAATGCAAAAGGCAAGGTGGAGAAAATTGCCCTCGTATTTATCTCAGCCATATTAACAGATGTGGTTTTAATGGGAAACCATCTGATGAGCCTACATGAACTATCACTCCAAGGAACCGTGTTGATGCCCTGTGTCTGCCATTTCCCCGTTGAGTGACTTTGGGTTTCTCCTTGACACTGATTTTTCTGCAATCCTTCTTATAACTGGTTTAGGTATGGAGCAAACAGACTTTTTCAGGACAGAACGTATGTCAAAAAGAACTGGACAAATCTGTGCAAAGCAGAACCCCAAAATGCTGGCAGCCACCATGATGAAAGCCTTGTTGCATGGTTAATTTTCCTAGACAACAGAGACCCAGACTAAAAGTTAGTTGAATACAACCCACTGAATTTGTGTGTGTATGTGTGTGTGTGTTTGACTTACCTGTGGTCCCTTTGATGTCAATATCTTATCAGTGCAGTGTTTTGTTTATAAGTCTAGAAGGGACTAATATAGCTTAGCAGCTAATAATACTTTCTGCCCATCTAGTACTACAGTTATTCGCCTATACCAGATGATGAAGAAAAAGACAACAACATTTCAGCTGTAAGTCAAATTAATCTCCTCAATACACCACAATACACTCCATTTCACTTCAGTGCTGTTCTATTAATCCCGTTGCACTTTGAATGAGTGGTGCAGTTATGGATCTGGGTGGATGCGTAGAGAGCTGCTCAAGAGGTCTCCATGGACACTGCACAAACCTTGTAATGCAGATAAGAAACATGCAGGGCTAAATTAAGTTTCTCTCATTTTAATCAGAGAATTCTATAATATATTAAGGCAGGAGGAGGAGCTAGAATAGCCCATTGGCCCATCCAAAACCATTTATAATCCAGGAACGTCGACGATACTGATTTAACACCAGAAGACAGCATCCATTAATATTTTTCATGACGCTCTCCTTGCACATAAAGAGGCATATGTGATTGCTCAGAACTAGAACCAGAACTAATATTCTCCAGTTTCAATGTCTCATTCTGGAAACAAACAACTCCTACCTGGAGTCCTATGTCCAGTTCTGGGCACCACAGTTTAAGAAGGACATTGAGAAGCTGAAGGTGTGCAGAGGAGGGTTGACCAGGATAATCAAGGGCCTGCAAACGAAGCCTGATGAGGAACAGTTGAGGGAGTTGGGTAGGTTCGGACCAGAGAAGAGATGGCTGAGAGATGATGTGATAGCCATCTTCAAATATCTGAAGGTGGTCACATGGAAGATTTTAAATGGTTGTAACCTATCCTGGGGCCTACTAGTGAAGGGCTGGTAATAAATTGAATCATTAGCACATTCATCATCAAAATTGTTAGTACCAAAAATTGTCATACAAAGGGAGCATTCCCCCACCCCCAGTGGGCAGACACCACAAAAACTATTTTTGGGAAATGGTTGAATAGTTTTGGTTCAGCCTAATGTAGCCTTAATGTTAAATATCACTCTGGAAAATTGTTGGTTGGAACATATGTTTGAAAGCTCAATGTGCAGTTAAAGTCCAGTTTGAAACCCTGCCTCGACAGTCTTTTAAAGGGTTTGCTGACCTGAAATGGACTGTGGAATTCAGGTCAGACCTCCACTTTTCTGATCTGGGAGCTGTCATGCATGTCCTCTGGGCATGCTGCAGATAAGTTTGTTTATCCGCAGACATGAACAAAAATCAGATGAACACAGCCAGCTTAAGCATCCTCCTGAGTCGTTTATCTTCATGCTGAGCCAGCTATAAAGAGATTATCGAGAGTCAGGATTTAAATAATGGTAGACTGTGGAAGGAGTCACAGGAGTTACCTACCCATAAAAGCAGAGGTTGCTCTGTTGATAGCATCTATGAAATGAGCGCCAAACCTTCCCCTAGAGCAGCAGTTGCAAAGGCCCAATTTATGCGTAGGAGGACACCCTAAAGTTATCTCCTCAATTATTTTCAGAGTGGAAGTAGCCACAAGGGATGTGACAGATTGTGTCAGGTTGGGGATTCTGCAGGACTCAGTCCTTGTGTCATTTTATTGGAACACAACCTCAACGTTCCAGAAATGGGTGTTGGAAAGATGTCAGGAATGAGCAGGGCACAGCAGATGTGGTATAAACCTAGTGGGAGGAATGGAAGCCTGAGAACAGGATGTAATTCCAGGGGTTGGTGGTGGGGGCTGTCATTCAGCAACACCTGGGTGCAAGGGGCAAAGCTCCCCCATGCCTGCTGCAGGTGCATTCTTCATTGCACTCCTGTATTGAGTTAGGCTTGGGACGCGGGTGGCGCTGTGGGTTAAACCACAGAGCCTAGGACTTGCTGATCAGCAGGTCGGCGGTTCGAATCCCCATGACGGGGTGAGCTCCCGTTGCTCGGTCCCTGCTCCTGCCAATCTAGCAGTTTGAAAGCACGTCAAAGTGCAAGTAAATAAATAGGTACCGCTTCAGAGGGAAGGTAAACGGCATTTCCGTGTGCTGCTCTGGTTTGCCAGAAGTGGCTTAGTCATGCTGGCCACATGACCTGGAAGCTGTACGCCGGCTCCCTTGGCCAATAAAGCGAGATGAACGCCACAACCCCAGAGTCGGCCACGACTGGACCTAATCGTCAGGGGTCCCTTTACCTTTACCTTAGATGACATCCAAGGGACGTTCAGATTCTACAATGGCACGATATTGTAGAAGATGGGGAGGGGAGAAGGAAAGAACTGGAATGTATAATATTCTGCACTGAAATTAAGACTGTATAAGGTTCATAAATAGGGTGGATGTAATAGAAATCTGCCACATACAGGGGGGAAAGTGGCAGATTTCTGTTACACCCATCCTATTGAAGAAACAAGACTGGATAATTTGAAACTTCAAATCCAGGGAATGATTCCAATCAGGGTTTTGGAACCACCCCCACCACAGATTAACATGGCTGCTCTCCTGAAATTAATCTCTGCATGCTTACAGGCAAACCTTATGGTAATGCATAGATTGATTAAGTCCAAAATGGAGTCCAAGGCTGCTGAGCTAGACAAAATGGCTAATCCCACCTCATCCAGATCCATTAATCTCCTGCATTATATTGCACCCAAACCAACCCATTGAAATGTAAAAAGACCTGTACCTGGCATCGCTCCCCGAAGCCCAGAGGAACGACTCAGCTCGGCACCGAGGCAATAACCGGCTTCCTCTCGCTTTCCCTGCCGAACAGCTCCGTGTAAATTATTTTAATGTGAATCAGCAAGTTGTAGTGGCTTAGAGAGTGCTTAAGGCAGAACAAGGGGAAACAGAGCTATTCTATTTACATAAGCTTTTGTCTCCTTATTAGACAGGCACTCCGGCATTCGGGAGATGTACTCTGGGCCCGGTGCTGTGATGTTGCTGGGATTTAATTCCTGAGGCAACATTTCCCTGGGTCCACATTGAGAAGAAGCCAAGCTAATATGGAGGCGGTGAAGAAAGACAACGAAGCGTCGGAGGGTTTCCAAGCCTGCCTTGGGGAACTGGTAGCGTTGAGCTGAAAGCAGTTATTTGCCACGGGAACAACATCCGCTTGAAATATTTCAGCGGTATGATAGCGATGGAGGCTCCCCCTCCCCCTTATAAGGAGCACGGTGGAAATGGGGATTTGGGTTTATGGATTTTGTATCAAGGTATAAGTTAGTTTGCATCATAAGGATGTAAGAAGAGCCTGCTGGACCTGGCTCACCTAGCTTAGCATCTTGTTCTCACAGTGGCCAACCAGGTGCTCATTATGAGAAACCTACAAGCAGGATCCAAGCACAAGAGTTTTCTCCCCTCCTGCGATTTTCCAGCTACTGGTATTCATCAGCATTAGAAGGCACCCAGAGTTTCAGCTCCCTCTCCAAAGTCTCGGCAGGGAAGGAGAACCTGCAGCCTCTCAAATGCTGCTGGATTACACCTCTCACTGCTAACACACCCAAGAAGACTCTCATCAAGAAAGATGGGTAACAGGTTATATTCAGTGTTGTTTTTTTCTTTCTAGGAAAAACGGGTACCGGTACTGCTCAGCTGCAAGCGGGGGGAGGGGCACTCTGCACGTGCTCAGAGGCACACTGCTCTTTCCCAATGCTGGCATCATCGCTTGGGCACCAATGAACTGGCCAACGATAAGCGACCTGCAAGTTTTGGGAGTGATTTTGCAAGGTCAGCAGAGGAATGCCAATCACAGGAAGGCTGGAAGCTCTTATTCCTAAGAGTGCCTGCTGTTTTTGCCCTTATCCAGCCTGCAGGTTGACCTTTGCTTGCAGAGCAGCATTCCCTGCTGCCTGCCCACCCCTTCCTTGAGAAACATTACCCCGTTGTCCTCCATGGATGCCCTTCTCCAGCTTTGCTGGCGCTCTCTCTGGTGGGAAAACGGAGGACCGCTTGCACTTCCTCCCCTCACCAGGCAACACCGCCAGGCTGTACAGTAATTAAACCACGTGAGATCAAATTTTGGACATCCACGTGTGTCTACATAGCATCTGTTGCATGTTTTGGCACCTACAGATCTGATCAAGCCGTATGCTGCCCACCAAAGCTCACACCACAATAAACCAGTTAGGTGTTACAACCACTCTCTCCATCTATTGCTCACTCGTGTCACCCATCTCCCACTGAGACACCCATGGCACATAATTTCAATCTTAAAAACCTGGCAATGTTTCAAAACAGGGATGCTGAGCACTCTAGAGATGCTCTTGAAAAAGCCGCCCTTTTTTGTGGGGGTGCGGATTACTTAAAAACACCAACACCTACAACAAAACATGTCATTTACATTGCAGGCAATAACCCAATGCCTCCTACACTTTGTTTTCCTTATTCCCTAAATCCAAACAAAACTCATCGGTGAAAATGCTCGTGATGGGGTGGAATAAGATGAGAGGAATTGAATTTACGGAAGACATTCAGTTAGCCCCCACCCCACAACATAAAGCTGTGACGGGATTCCTACATTGCAGCGGACCCTCTGGATTCCTTCCAACTCTACAGTTCTACCATTCTATGAAAATGAGTTTTAGCACTAGTTTTAGGGTACAGCCTAGACCCCCCCCCTCAACTGGGAAAGTCAGGGGATGCTTGAGAGTTAATCATAGAATTATAGAGTTGGAAGGGACCATAAGAGTCATCTAGACCAACCCCCTGCAATGCAGGAATCTCAGCTAAAGAATCCATGGCAGATGGACATCCAACCTCTGCTTAAAAACCTCTGAGGAAGGAGAGTACCCAGAGTCCAGTGCCAGAGTCTGAGATAATGGAGAATAAGGCTCTCAGTGGCAATTAGCTATGATGGCTATGCTCTGCCTTCATGGCCAGATGTAGAAATGATTCTGGGTACCAGTTGCTGGAAATCATGACAGGGAGTGCTCTTAAACTCTGCTTGTGGGATATCGTGGTTGGCCAATGTGAGAACAGGATGCTGGACTAGATGGGCCATTGGCCTGATCCAGCAGGGCTCTTCTTATGTTCTTGTAAGGCTCACAGATTTGTTGCACTCATCCAGACCATCTACCATATCTATCCCCTAATTTCTGCCTGCTTTTCTGGACCCGAGTACCCCGGAAGACAGCTCAGATACTGACCATGAGGTGAGGGAACCTGTTTCAGAGGTACAGTCTGGAGAAGAATACAGCTTTGTGCCTCCCCCAATTCATTATCATGCAGAAATCATGGACCCTTTTTCTCACCAAGTGGACGTTTCTCTCAAAACACACATTTCTAAATGCATTTTAATCTAATGTATACTGTTGTGGAATGTTTTGGGAAATAAGGAAATTTTCGCATTGAAATCCTCACCGTGCTGAATTTCTCCCCCATCCTAAGACGAAATCTCTTCCAAATAGCAAAGAGAACAGGCGACAATCACTCAAGGCTGCTCCACTGACTGGTCCATTGCCTGCACATTTCTTCACTGAACCATCTCCGCTGTCCTTGTTAGCGGGCACTCAGCTGCCATGGACCGTGACTTGCCGCTTTCCTCGAAAATAACTTCAGAAATCAGTGGATAGAAAAATTAAGAGCTCCCGAGAGAGATTACCTGAATTATCGACTCCGCGCTCCATCCACAGCTGCTACTTGCTCTCCAGAGAGACAGGTCCATTCTCTCGAATAAATTCAGCACAGCCTGTTCCCTGGATCTGGACAGGAAAGCTCCCCTACCCATTCTGTGGTTTATCCAGATGGACTTTGGCACGTGTTAGCCAGAGTCAGTATTCCTGAAGTTTTGAGCCTCCAGAACCTTTTTCTAAAAGGAAAGAAGAAAAAGAGTTTGGATTTGATATCCTGCTTTATCACTACCCGAAGGAGTCTCAAAGCGGCTAACATTCTCCTTTCCCTTCCTCCCCCACAACAAACACTCTGTGAGGTGAGTGAGGCTGAGAGACTTCAGAGAAGTGTGACTGGCCCAAGGTCACCCAGCAGCTGCACGTGGAGGAGCGGAGACGCGAACCTGGTTCACCAGATTACAAGTCTACCGCTCTTAACCACTACACCACACAGCCAGCTTGGCACCAAACCAAGGTGGGGACTGGAACTGAATGTTGCAGTGTATTCTTGCATTCTATCAGAAGTTCAGCAATGAAGAAGCAATGAAGAGATTAAGCAGGGAAATAACAACAACAACAACAACAATCTTAAAAGCTGAATGGTGAGCCAGCAGTGATGTCATGGTGTTGCCCAGGTGTTCCTGTGGGGTAGAAAAAGGTGACAAGTGGGGTTCCGCAAGGTCCTGGGCCCATTGTTGTGTGACATCTTTATGAATAAGTTGGTTGAAGGAACTGAGTGGATGCTCATCAAATTTGCAAAGTGAGAGAGGTAACAAACACAGAGGAAGATAGAATCAGGATTGAAGATGATTTTAAAAGATTTGAGAGCCAAGCCAAAACTAACCAAATGAATTTCTACAGGGTCAAATATAAAGTCCTGCACTTAGGCAGGAATAACCAGGTGCACAAATATGGGATGGGGGATGCCTGGCTTGACAGCAAGGCATGTGAAAAGGCGAAAAATTATGCATTCTCTCACTAGAGTTATGGGGCTGGCGGGACGGGGACGATGACACCTGGAGTCTGCCATGCTGTAAACTGGGGAGTATAGAGTTAATTCTGTGTCCTTGTCTACAATGCATTCCTGAGTTGCTAAGTGTGGTTGTCCCAGCCAAATTTGAGCAAAACTCCTTGCTTTCTGTTATGCTGCCAGATAGCTCTGCATGGGCGAGTAAGTCCGCCCCCCCCCTTCCACCGCACACACAAGCAAATTGAAATCCTGTATGGACAGGACAAGACTGTGTGAGCTGCCTGATAAAGCCGGCCAATTACAGCCCTCGTTTTTGTGAACGTCAGCCGGGAATTCTTCATCCCCTCCCCTCCTCCCCCCCCCAAAGCCCTCCAATATGTAATTAAAAACAATCTCCTCACCATACAACACAATTCCACTTCAGCAGTGCCACAGGCCTGGCAGGTGCTGAAAAAATAATTTAATTGTTTCTACTTAAGCTGCAGGCTTTTGAAGAGGGAGGCTCTCCAAACAAGGGGCGTGCTTAGCACTGCTTACCCAGGGGGTTCAGAGGAAGTCAAGAAGTCTTCGCTATGGGGAGACAATCATTTGGTTACTGAAGAGGAGAGCAGCATGATGCCGCTCCCTATTACGGAGCATCCAGATTAATCATTCATGATGGCACATGCCTCACAACTCGCCTGGAAAGTGAAAATTAGGCTCCGTAGGAAATGCCAAGCCTTGGGGGTGCTTCCGTTGCAAGCAAAGAGGGAGTGGGCGGTGTTTGCTCACGAGGCTCCCAGGGCGTCCATGCCAATGCCTTGTCCCATTTGGCAGTAAAACCCCACAGAGGGCTAAGGAAAAACAGGAGAGCTTCCCAAGTCATTATGGTTATGCTCTGCTTCCGTGGCTGGAGGGAGTCATGCTTCTGAAGAGCAGTTGCTGGAAGCTACATGAGGGGAGAGGGCTCTTGTGCCCAGGTCCTGCCAGTGTGGTATAGTGGTTAAGAGTGGTAGACTCGTAATCTCCACATGCAGCTGCTGGGTGACCTTGGGCCAGTCACACTTCCCTGAAGTCTCTCAGCCTCACTCACCTCACAGAGTGTTTGTTGTGGGGGAGGAAGGGAAAGGAGAATGTTAGCTGTTTTGAGACTCCTTAAGGGGAGTGATAAAGCGGGATATCAAATCCAAACTACTCCTCCTCCTCCTCCTCCTTCTCCTCCTCCTCCTCCTCCTCTTCTTCTTCTACAAGGATCTGGTTGATCACAGTGAGAAGAGTATGCTGGACTAGATGGGCCATCGGCCTGATCCAGCAGACTCCTCTTATGTCCAATCATTCCCTCCCCCTGCCCTACTTTAAGAGGAATGTTGACCAAGTGGTGTAGGGGCTTCCAAGTGGGAAGACATATGCAAACTCGTTCCTCTGTGAAAAGGTTGAAAGACTTGGACCTGTTCAGCCTGGAAAACAGGAGATAAAGTAGAAACATGACATTACCCCGCACGTATCTTCTATGCAGAAGGTGGAATAGGCTTGTTCTCTGGTGGAATCTAAACACCTATAAAAAAACATGAAAATACTTTTTAAAAAAAAGTTCTGAAAAATACATAGAATTTGCCATAGCTCAGCATCGCCATCTAGTGTCACATTTGTACAATGCACTTTGCAACACACTTAAAACGTTTATTTGCAGCTTTATAGCTGAGTTCTCTGTCACCCAAAGAGGGCAGGACTAGAACCAAGGGTGGAAATTGGCTACTAATCGTGATGCCTACAATCTGCTTCCACATAGCTGGGAATCATAAGAGGGGAGAATCTCAGGGGCAGGGGGAGAGTTTCCTGAGAAATTTGTCTCACTTCTGCCATAAATGGCTTGGTGCCAGGATTGAGCAGATGAGACTAGTAGTGGGTCCAATGGTCAAGAAGGTGGTTACTGAAGGTGGTTACTGCCCACACTGTAGAGGGAAGTAGAGGACTCATCAACCTGGGAAAGTAGCCCATGTTCTAGGAGAAGGAAAACTCTGATCCTAAACCACCAGCGCCTTGTGGAATGTCTTCAGGAGAATAAAAGGCTAGGGAGCAAACCCTACACAAATCCAGAGTGGAGACCCTAAGAGCCTTGCAGGCAATTCCTGCAGCCAAGCTGGTGCGAAACATTACTCTGCTTTCCTTTGGAGCACATCAGCGAGGCTGAGGGGTGTGTGTGTGTGTGTTATCATCTGGGCAGCTCACAACCTCCATCCATACTGCCCAGACTTGCACCTCAGGGAGGTCACTTCAAAGCTGCCAAGACAGTGATTTGTCTTTACCCCTGGAGGTGCACTTCAAGACAGACGGATACTAACAACAACAATCAGGACACCTCAAGGGCTATTTAATGCTTTGCAGTGCCTCCCATCCTCCGATGTTAATTGGGAAGGTTGCCCTTGGAGAAACTTCCACACAGATTTACTTGAAGCGTTCCTGGTCAGGGTGAAACAGCAGGCCATGTGGAAGATGGAGCAATTTTGAGTGGACAATCCTGCATCTTGGTCCATTTTGTGGTCCTGAGCTGCTTTCCACAAGAGGGCACCGTTGCTCAGATCTGGAAAGTTCTTGGTTTAAGTCTCCTCTCCTACAGATCCGCTCCCCAGATCCAAAGCTGGAACTGATCTCAGATTGATTCTTGTTCCTGCATTTTGACCTTTTGAAAGTTGTCACCACAGGGTCCGTACGACTGTAGGGTCAAGAGTGACAAGCTTCGCTGCGTTGTTTCTTACCCTGACGTTGCTAAATGGACTTTTTATGACAGCCAATCACGTTTCCACACACCATGAATTAAAGCATTTCCTCCATCAAAGGCATGTGTTGGTTTTCGGGTCTTGATTCATAGCCTTTAAAGGTCAATAATTCCTGCAGTAAGATGGCCTCTTCACCACCATTCATTGCTCTGCCTACTTCAGCCTCTGGCCTGGCATGTGGCCCTCAAAAGGTCACCTCGAAAGGAAAGCGGCCCTCAGGCTGAAAAAGGCTCCCCACATCTGGTTATATGCACTTACCTGGGAGTAAGTCCCACTGAATGCAACAGGACTTATTTCTAAAAAAGGTATTCTCTTCTACAGAGGTTGAGGGGGGCATCTGTGAGGGGTTCTTTAGCTGTGAGTCCTGCAAGGCCGGGGCTGAACAAGATGACCCTTAGGGTTCCCTTTCAACAATTCTTTGATTGGATTTATAATGAGCCTAGGGGCTGCATTCCTTTGTGGGCAACCTTCCAGAGGTCACTTACCCAGGATGGCTGTAAAGGTAAAGGGACCACTGACCATTAGGTCCAGTTGTGGCCGACTCTGGGGTTGCGGCGCTCATCTCGCTTTATTGGCCGAGGGAGCCGGTGTACAGCTTCTGGGTCATGTGGCCAGCAGGACTAAGCCGCTTCTGGCAAATCAGAGCAGCGCACAGAAATGCCGTTTACCTTCCCACCAAAGCGGTACATATTTATCTACTTGCACTTTGACGTGCTTTCGAACTGCTAGGTTGGCAGGAGCAGGGACCGAGCAACGGGAGCTCACCCCATCACAGGGATTCGAACCGCCGACCTTCTGATCGGCAAGTCCTAGGCTCTGTGGTTTAACGCACAGTGCTACCCGTATCCCTTCAGGATGGCTGTAGCCAGAGGCAAAAGTGAGCAGAGCAATGGGGCTAAATAACTCATACACTAGGCTACATTGCAGTAAGGCAGAAAGAAGTTTCTGCACGTAGCCACATAGTTATCCTCCACCCAGGCTAGCAAAAAGCATTGTCACAGTTCATAGGAAAATCCCAGCTGGAAAAAGGCTACCCTAGACAGGTCCAGTGAGGGGTGTGGTCTGGAAAGGAACCAGAGGGTCCATGGTGAATTGGGTTGTTCTGCAATTGTGCTTTCCTGGAATAAGGCAGCCTTGAACACCACAGCAGGCTGAATGAGATGCATTGCTGTGAATATATTTATGTTTTTCACACAGCCTACCGGTAATCCAGGGTGCCCTTCACTCTTCACGCCCTCCCTTTTCAGGTGCAAACGAAGTTAGAGCAGGAGACGACTTTGCTGTCATCATTTAGCAAGCTGAACTGCACTTGGATTCCGGCTACGTCTTGTGGGATTCTGCTTGGATGGAGAACTGTGTGCAGCATTTGTCCGGGGCTGTCTTGACTCTCTTCTTGCAAACCACTGGTGCATAATTTCTAAGAAAGCAGCAGTCAAACAATTCCAGGATCTCAAGCAAGTTGTGGACCCAGCACCAGAACACAGGAACTGCCCGGCACATGTGCCTCAATCTTCTTAGGACCCAGTCTCCATTTTTTTGGACCTCATCAAACCATCCAGCACCAATGGTTCCCCCCCTCAAAAATAACTCCTTCCCCCCAAAAAAACCCCTCTCCAGCCTTCATGGAGGGTCCACAAAGGAGGGATATTTGACCCAATGTTATATATATCACTAGCACCTGCCGGCAGCTGGACCAAGACTCCACCCAGATATCTACTGTGGCTTCCACAAGTGAGATCCTTAGTTTCTGCTAGTGATGAAGTGATGAACACTGTATCCAGCTGTTCCTCTGTCTTCTAAACCACCCTGAGATCTACGGATGAAGGGTGGAATACAAATCTTTAAAAATGTAATGTAAATATGGGCTAGCTCATTTGGCAGACCATGAGACTCTCAATCTCAGGGTCGTGGGTTTGAAACCCACGTTGGGCAGAAGTTTCCTGCCTTGCAGGGGTTGGACTAGATGACCCTCATGGTCCCTTCCAACTCTACAATTCTATGATATCCTGAAATTTCACTTGTCATCACTTACACTCTGGCAAGTGGAGCGTTGCAGTCCTAGAATTATTTTTTCGTTGGATAAACAAATAAAACTCAAGACCAAAGAAAAGGACCGGCAACTGAAGTAACTGCTTTCTTGTTAGACCAGAAGCCAATCACCTGTTCTATGATTAGTCAGACAGAGGGATTTAAGCCATTATAAACAACCTCAAATGATGTTAATTCCCTGTACTCATTAATTAAGAATGAAATACTTTTTCAACAAACAAATCTGGGATTCTCGGGAACCTAACTTATGAATGTTTTCAACTTCAAGGACTAGGAAGGCATTTGCTTTTTATGCGTTATGGTGTTTTGCAAACATGAAGGCTAGTGACTAAAAAAATTAAAAAAACGAAGTTGAGATTTTTGAGAAGCTGAATTTGAAGCCAATGCCACATGTTATGATGCCCTCTCCCCTCGCATAGCGACTCTGCCCAATAAGCTGCCAAGGAAGAGAGAAAGTGTGTGTGTCTGTGTGTGTGTGTAAGGGAGAGAATATCTAATATTCATATTAAGAAAGCACTTGTCATTTTAATCAAGCTTTGAGTTGGGCTGGAGGGAGGGGGGGAGAGAGGAGCATCTCTGGCACACCACTTTACAGAGTTGATAAAATGTTTGACATTTTATTCTCTGCCTGTAATGAATCTTGTCTCACACTTTTCGCTGGAAATGCCACTCCACATACTATCAGTGGAGGTTGGAAAAGCACTTCTAGTACCAAGTGTTATCGTGATGGGGGGAGAGAGGGGGGAGGGAGAGAGGATGTTAAACTCAAAACCGGCAGTTCAGTCACACGCGCGCCATGTAATTTTTGTCGGAATACAAATCACCGCGCCTGACGGAAGACTAGACCAGAGGGTCTCGCAGGCTGCTATTTGCTGCACAGTTACAGGAAGGGAGCACTTTGCCAACATTCAAGGGCAATTTCTTTTACTCTGAGGGCAACATTGTAAATTATACAGAACTGCCAAGGCTGGGGGAAAGGGAAAAAAAGAAAAGGAAAAGAAAGTGCTTTACTTCTTTCTCCAGACCAGGCTGTCAGGAAAGCCTGGAACTAAATTGTCAGTTTCTGAGTTAATAAAGAACGGTTATGAATGCTAAAGCTATTGTATATATTATTCTGCAAGTTATCTTTGAGGCCGAATCAAAATCCCATTTAGACCGAAGGTGAGGGGAAGCCGCACTCTTTGATTGTAATTTTAAAGAAGGTTTTAAGAACGTAAGAAGAGCCCTGCTGGATCAGGCCAATGTCCCGTCTAGTCCAGCATCCTGTTCTCACAGTGGCCGACCAGATGCCCCAATAGGAGACCCAGAAGCAGGACCCACAAGCACAAGGGCACCCTCTCCCTCTGTGGTTTCCAGCAACTGGTATTCAGGATAGCCATCCTGACTGGTAGCCATTGACGTACCCACCAACATTTCTCAAGTGAAAATAGGGGGAAAGCAGGGCATTCTGGGATCAAATCAGAAACCGGGACAGCTTCTGTAAATCAGGGACAGTCCCTGGAAAATAGGGACACTTGGAGGGTCTGCATTGATAGAAGTTTTAAGACAGAAGTGGCTGTTCTGTGACTAGGGACAGTTTGGCCCAAAATGGGTTAATGCAGTTCTACTGATAGGGGCGTGGGTGGCGCTGTGGTCTAAACCACAGAGCCTAGGGCTTGCCGATCGGAAGGTCGGCAGTTCGAATCCCCGCAACAGGGTGAGCTCCTGTTGTTCGGTCCCAGCTCCTGCCAACCTAGCAGTTCGAAAGCATGTCAAAGTGCAAGTAGATAAATAGGTACCACTCCGGCAGGAAGGTAAACGGTGTTTCCATGCACTGCTCTGGTTTGCCAGAAGTGGTTTAGTTATGCTGGCCACATGACCCAGAAGCTGTCTGCAGACAAATGCTGGCTCCCTTGGCCAGTAAAGCGAGATGAGAGTGCAACTCCAGAGTTGTCCGCGACTGGACCTAATGGTCAGGGGTACCTTTACCTTTACCTAACTGATACTTTTCAAGGGTAGAGAGTTTTTGGCTTTCCATATATTGGTGAACTCCCATTAATCGTAACAAGCATGGTTGATGACCAGGGATTATGGGAGTTTTAGTTCTGACCTGAGTACTCTCCTCATTTTCCGGCAACTAATATTCAGAAGCATCACTGCCTCCAACTGTAGAGGCAGATCAGTGCCATCATGGTTAAGAGCCATGGATACCTTTCTCCTCCATAAATCTGCCCAATCCTCTTTTAAAGCCATCCAAGTTGGTGGTCCTCGCTGCCTCCTATGGAAGCAAGTTGCATAGTCTAACTATGATGCCCTGTGTGAAGAAGCACTTTCAGAGGTAGAACTTTGAATCATTCTCAAGACCTTCATGGGCAACAAAGGGAACTTGATGCCATTGGGGTGTCAGGGGATAGAAAGGTGGGTGACCCTGTCCACCTGTCAAACCTGGCTCCACAAGGAATGGTGGAGATCTATTTCTCCCACCACCCCTGCTTTACACCATCCACATCTGCCTGGGAGAGACACAGGTGGAGGAGACATAAAATGGAGCTGCGCCTCATAGACAGTCCCATCCTTATCTGCACCTGGGCCTCCAGCACACACTTCTACCACATCTCCCTGATTGCTTCTGCTATGAGAGCCTTGCACTCCAGAGAACCAAGGCAGGAGAAACCTCTTTGCCTTAACGAGCCTGCTAATTTCCATCTCGAGTGCGAGGAGCCGATCAGGCAGACCAAGTTCGGTGTGTCAAACTGTGTCACAAGAGTGCTGCAATTCCCTGGAAACCTTGTCTGATTTATTCCTCTCTTATCCAATCCATATTTCACTGAGAGTTGAAAGCAAAGCTCTCCATCCTTGATTTCCAGGCACAAACATTTGGGCAAGCAACTGGAGGCTCTCATTGTCAAGGCGGAAGGCCAAGGGTGTCCTTTTAAAGACTCCAAAAACAGTGTGAGGTGCCTACCTTTCCCTTGGAAACCAGCCAGTCTGTCCCAGCCAGTTGTTACACAAATGCCAAAAATTAGGAACTATTATTTATTTTCTTCATTCCATTTCTAGATTGCTCATTCTAGATTCCTTTCATTGACTTGCATTTGCCTTCTTACTCCCCATCCACGCAGTTTGGGGAGATTATTTTGGAGTTCCTGCAGTCCTTTTTTGTTTCAACCACCTTGGCCAATATGGTGCCATCAGGAAACTCGGCTATAGCACGTCTCACACTTAACTCTAAATCCTTTATGGACAAGTTTAAAAGTTTAGGTCCCAATCCCAATTCTGGGGAGGTGAGCAATGGCTACTAGTCCTGAAGGCTGTATGTTACCTCCAGGATCAGAGCAGAAGGGGGCTACTGCTGTCTGGTGTTGCTGTGCTTCCCAAAGGCATCTCATTGGCAAATTTGGGAACAGAACGCAGGGGGCGGCAGGCCCTCAGTCTGATTCAGCAGGTCTCTTCTTATGTTCTGAACAATTGCGCTCTTAAATCAGTGGAGGGCAGTTAGTTATAGAGTCTATGAATACAGAAAGTGGGATAGAGCCTTCAAGTGCTGGAAAAGTGATGGCAGAGCCATAAGCATTTGAATTGTTCAATTGCATGAAGGATATTGCTTATTTCATAAGATCTATGTACTGCTCAGTTGCAGAAAAACTCAAAGAGGTTTCCAAAATGACTAAAATGGCAAGATTATTAGTAAATAATAATAATAATTAAAACATTAAAAAACAGCAATAAATGAAAACCACATCAGCGTCTGAAATATCTGGGTAGGCTTCTCGCAGGTTCCTAAAGGAGTACAATGAAGGTGTCTGCCTGATGTCACTAGGTGGGGATTTCCAAAGTCTAGGTGCTGCCACATGAAAAAATTGATTTCTTACAAATGCAGAACAGGTATTATGTGGTGCCTGTAACACAGAGGGAAACGATTCAAGGTTGCAGTAGGATGACTGGTGTGGCGCTCTGTGGAGTCTCCTTTTTCTGAGTCTTTTAACCATGGAGGACTTACGTAGGTGCTAGAGACTCAACCAGACTTGATGCATTGTCAAAATAAAGTTTTCCATCCCCACGACCTTTGGTGACTCAAAGCACCCCATGATTATCTCCAGCTCAAAGTTGAGGCTATGTAACAGTGACTTTCCAAATGGTGCTGCACTCTGTCCGCAAGGGAGGGACATGGCAACTTTACATTTTATCAGTAAACGGCAGTTGTCTTGCGTAAATACAGCTTATGTTCCCTTCCTGCTAAATTGCAGCTTATGGGAGTAGGATTTATGTGCCTTTTCAGGAAAGGACGTGGCAGAGAGAAATTGCAACAATAAAATGACAGACAACGCTCTCTCTCTCTCTCTCTCTCTCTCTCTGTCTCCCTGTTTCCGTGCCTCACTTCTGCCATTTGGAGAGAGTGAGGCCGGTTAAAGGAAAAGGCATAAACAAACAAATTAGTCTTTGAAAGTTACTTCATTTCTCAGGAGCATTGCATAGGAAATTGGGTCTTAAGAGCTTGGAAATTAAAGGTCTGCAGGTCAACAGGACAAATTACTGGGAGGAAAATGACAGATCTATCAGAGGGAAGTCAAATATTTTCTTTTGCATCAGACAGGGACCATTTCAGGACAGCAAATGGGAGCCTTCAAATGGCAGGAAAGTCCTAAGGCAAGCTCTTGTCCTCCTCCTCTTCTTGGACTGGGATTTCAGAAAAGCTGAGCAATGCAGAGAATAGGGGTCTGTACCATGCATAGAAAACAGGGACTTTGAATAAATAAATGGGGAACAAGTGAGCGCCAAGTGGCGTGAGCATAAACTCACACCCCAAATTCCAGAACCCACAGCAGGCTTTAAAAGAAAAGTATTGAACTGGTTTTCATTTATTTTAGCAAGTTACAACAAGGACTGTAGGACCTTTCACCCTGCAGATGTTGCTGAACTGCATCTCACTATCCCTAGCAAGTATGGTCTGGGGTGATGCAGGTGGCATTTGAGCAACATCAGGAGGCCCGAAGCTGGGTCACAGCAGAGGTGGAAACAGGATTTGTTGCTGCTCACTACCACCCAAAGATCCTCCTTTTCGCTGCAATATTAAATGACTGTATTAGGCACCAAAGATGCTATTCTGCATTCCCTCCTGCCCTTACTGAGCCTCTGGGCAGCCCTATACCAGGATTTCCACATGTCTGCTTGGGAACTGCTTGGCTAGTCCAGGAAAGAGCAGGATGAGGACAGATGCAATTGATTATTTTAGTTTCCTACCCATCCACCTACATTAGTCCTTCTGCTGTTTTGGCGCTGATGGGAGAAAGGAAAAGAGGGAGGTATCCACCCCCTACCTCCTCTGAGATCCTGGCATTCATGCTTCTATTGTAGAAAGCCAGATGCCAGGAGCTATGGGGAGTGCCATCTTTTAATTTAGTCATTGCATTTTTATCCCACTTTTTTCTCTCTCGTGCAGTTCAAGGTGTTGTATATGGTTCTCTCCCCCCCCCCCTCTCGTTTAATCCCCCCAAACACCCTGTGGCGTGGATTAGCTTGAGAGGCAGTGACCAGCCCCCAAGATCACTGAGTGAGCTTCAAAGCTGAGTATGGGGATTCAAACCCTGATCTCTCCCAAGTCCTAGTTTGATCTACTCACTACACCACCACTGGCTCTCCAGAAGAAGAAGAAGAAGAAGAAGAAGAAGAAGAAGAAGAAGAAGAAGAAGAAGAAGAAGAGTTTGGATTTGATATCCCGCCTTTCACTCCCTTTAAGGAGTCTCAAAGCGGCTAACATTCTCCTTTCCCTTCCTCCCCCACAACAAACACTCTGTGAGGTGAGTGGGGCTGAGAGACTTCAGAGAAGTGTAACTGGCCCAAGGTCACCCAGCAGCTGTATGTGGAGGAGCGGAGACGCGAACCCGGTTACCCAGATTACGTGACTACCGCTCTTAACCACTACACCACACTGGCTCTCGTATTCAGAAATAAGGTCCATTTTTACATTGTGTCCCAGTTGCTACAAAAAATACAATGCCTTCTAACTGTATAGGAAGGTCTCATTTTTTTAAAAGCTCCCCACCCCAGAGGTAGTTGCATGAATCACAGATTTGTTTTCTGCTGAGGACCCATGCTTTATGTTTGCTCACCCCTTCCTGCACAATTTTGCCATGTCCTAAGCAGTTATGTGGGACATAACTTGCCGATCAGAAGGTCAGCGGTTCGAATCCCCACCACGGGGTGAGCTCCTGTTGCTCGGTCCCAGCTCCTGCTAACCTAGCAGTTCGAAAGCACATCAAAGTGCAAGTAGATAAATAGGTACCACTCTGGCGGGAAGTTAAACGGCGTTTCCATGCGCTGCTCTGGTTCACCAGAAGCGGCTTAGTCATGCCGGCCACATGACCCGGAAGCTGTACGCTGGCTCCCTCGGCCAATAAAGCGAGATGAGTGCCGCAACCCCAGAGTCGGTCACGACTGGACCTAATGGTCAGGGGTCCCTTTACCTTTACCTAAGCAGTTATGTATTCCTACTCAGAAGTTTCCAGCTGAGACATGGTGGAGAGAACAAGGGGGTGGAGAGAGTAAACTGGAGGGGGGAAAAGATAATTAGAAGCAAATCATTTTTAGGAGGTAATTTTTTTAAAAATAAACAAAATAAATCCTGATTCAGCATAGCTTGAGCTACAAATGGGGAACTTTGGTTTAGTTTGTATTTTATTCTGAACCCACCTAATTCACACTCCAAGGTTCTGTGCACATCAAAATGCAGCTGTCATTCAATGTTCACACTTTATTCAGCTTCATGGCTGAGTAGGTATTTGAACCCTGGTCTCGCAGCTCCTAGTCTGACATTTTAACCATTTTAACCACACTGCCTCTCACATTTTGCTGTGTAGTTCTCCATCCAAATAATACCCTTTTTTGCACATCTTAGTGTAAAGTGTGCATTAAAATGCAGATATTGGTGCAAATGACATACAAAAATGCATTAAAAGTACTTGCTCAAACAAAATGTGTACATTAGGAAAAAAATGTTCACAAAACGGCTGATGTGTTTTAGAGAGGACTTTTATTCCAGGGGGGGAAATGCAAGCTGATGTGAAAGTGATCTGAAAATTAACAATGAGAAACCGAAACAGAATTTGACAGTTTTATCCATCCCTGTCCATGATAAATCACTGTCCCCACTTCATTCAATTCCACTTTCGTGTAATCGCACATCCAATTGCATAAAGATCCCTCTCTCCTTTTGGCAGTGTTTTGCCCTTCTGCATTGTGCTCTGTGCAAGCGTGAGGAATGATGTTAAAATCCTCTCCTTCCCATGGCAGCCGGTGCAATCCACTTCCTGTCATAGAATCATAGAACTGTACAGCTGCAAGGGACCCCCAAGGTTCAGCTAGTCTAACCTCCTGCAATGCAGGAATCACAACTGAAGAATCCCTGACACATGGCCACCCAATCTCTTGTTTTAAACCTCCAGTGATGGAGAGCCTTTCGAGGGAGTCCGTTCCACTGTTAAATATTTCTTACTGTCAGAGAGAGCTTCACAATGTTTAGTCTACACACTGAAATTTTGCACGCTTTACCAGGAGTGAGCAGAATTGGGTGGGAATCTGTTGCTATAACTCTCTCTGCTTTGTGATGGATCAGAATGGCTTTCTGACTCCCAACTGGCTGGCAACAGCAACAGCTTTCCTCCTTACTTTAGGCTGCTGAAACACATCTGGGGGAAAGCCAGGAACGGATTTTTGTGGGAAAGGATTGTGAGCTCTGTTTTAGGCACACAGGAGGAAGCCACTTTATACGGAGTCCAACCATTGGTCCATTTAACTCAGTACTGTCTGCACTGACCAGCAGCTGCTGTCCAGGATTTCAGTCAGGGGACATTTCCAGTCCTATTGGGAGATGCTGGGGCTGGAGCCTGGGACATAGGAATTTGGAACAAGTCAGACCACTGGTCCAACTAGCTTTCAGTCAGAGGACATTTTCCCAGCCCTCCTTGAATAGAATGGAAAGGACAACTTGTTTGTTTAGAAAAAGCTGTTATTACTTCCTCTCCCTTCAGGGCAGGACGGACCTTTAAACACTCCTCTGGTGGCAGCCAAGGGAGGGTTGGGTGGGATAGCTCAGTTGGCAGAGAACGAGACTCTTAATCTCAAGGTTGTGGGTTCAAACCCCACACAGGGCAAAAAGATTCCAACTCTACAATTTTATGACTCTGCTTTGAAAGCTGGATGGGGACTGTTCCTCAAGCTTCTTTCTTGTCCCTCCCCTCCCCTCAAGGTAATTTGGTCCTTCAGATTAAAGTCCAGACTAGGGAAAAATGTGCTCACTCATCCAGAAGGTAAGTATTATGAGCCCATGGGAACACTGCCTTCTTAGCTTTGCAATATCTGTGGCCTACATCACCAGGCTATATCAGTGTCAGGGCAGGAAGCCTTGCCACTATTCCAAATATATTGTTGTCAGTTTGGGCAGAGGCAGTTTAGCTTTGTAAAGGTGGTGTCTCCCCTTCGCATTAACACCCCGACACAGTCAGCTTGGTATTTACAGTCTTTATTACATATGTACAAGAAACAGGTACAGTTCAGGACGAATCAGATTTGGGGAGCAGCTTCCTTCGATTCCCCCGCCAACAAAGGAGGTGTGGGAATCGTGCGAGATGCCTTGATCCTTACGTTTCAGTGTGGTGTAGTGGTTAAGAGTGGTAGACTCGTAATCTGGTGAACTGGGTTTGAGTCCCCACTCCTCTACATGCAGCTGCTGGGTGACCTTGGGCTAGTCACACTTCTTTGAAGTCTCTCAGCCCCACTCACCTCACAGAGTGTTTGTTGTGGGTGAGGAAGGGAAAGGAGAATGTTAGCCGCTTTGAGACTCCTTAAGGGGAGTGATAAAGCGGGATATCAAATCCAAACTCCTACTCCTCCTCTTCTTCTTCTTCTTCTTCGCTCCTTGTCTGTGCTGATTTGAAAGCCTCCTCCCTTCCATACTCTGAGTTCCCTTCCTGAGCCTCTGGGCAGTTGAAGGGCTCCACAGCATCCCTGAGCCCCTGCTCCGCCTCTTCTGTCACTTGCTCCTCCAAATTCTCCCTGACAAACTTGTATGATGCCTGAGTCACTTCTAATTGCTGGATCCAGCAAGGGTTTAAATATAACGGAGGATCCCACTGTTGAATTAGCCAGGCAAGGGCCATAATGGCTCCTAACTATGGCTCCTTAATATAAGACATGAAGGTGCTTTGTGCCAGAGGGCAAATGGGTGGCTCCTGTCCCTCACCTGGCTGGTGGTGAGAAGGGCAATAGCTAAAATAGAGTGTATGTGAGCTGAGCTAGAAGCAGGCTGCTGGCAGAAGGCAGAGAGCGAGAGAGCCATGCTTGATTTCTGTTGGA
The DNA here is from genome assembly GCF_965153285.1 of Podarcis tiliguerta. Classification (NCBI taxonomy): domain Eukaryota; kingdom Metazoa; phylum Chordata; class Lepidosauria; order Squamata; family Lacertidae; genus Podarcis; species Podarcis tiliguerta. The sequence goes on from NC_139541.1 coordinate 26,215,215, forward strand.
ATCCAAGGCTGTTATGGGAGAAGCAAGACCTCCTGGGGGGTTAATGCTGTAGGTACAGGTTGTATATAAGTGTAAATAAACCATATATCATAAAGACATCACAGCCTCTGCTGTCCCTCATTCCAAGGAAACAGAATCTTGGGTGGGTTCCTGGGACCTCTAGAATCTTACACCACTCAGAGACTGGGGTGCTTTAGAATCATGGACTTGTAGAGTTGGAAGGGACCACAAGGGCCATCTATTCCACCCCCTGCAGTGCAGGAATCCTTTGCCCAACGTGGGGTTCAAACTCATGACCCTAAGATTAAGAGTCTCATGCTTTATCGACTGAGCTATGTATGTTTGCAACAATAGTTCCCGACAATGGAATGTCCATATGAGGATGAATCCAGAAGCCAAATAAGAACCCAGGCAATATACTTCCTGACATCAGTCCCCCTGCCCGATTTTCACAGGCTCTCCTGGGGAAAAAAGAAAGAATTTGGGAGGTGGGCTGCATTTCAGTGCATGAATTATTCATGGAACACACTTTCCACTTCATTTCTTAAAAATACCAATATGGATATTTTCAAGCTTACACATTTTTCCTTAGGGGAACTCTAAAAATAAAGGATATGTCAGACACTCGATTACTCATAATCCAAAGTGCTTATGAGCATAAAACATGTGCTGCTACTTGTCATTTATCCAACTTTTCATTAGTGATGGGTGGACCTTCTCAGATTTGCTCTGCAAACAAGCTTGAGAAAGAATTGCATGTAATTGGTGGCTGTTCATAAGACAGACTTCACTTGCCTTTTCAGAAAGATCTTGAGATCCTTTGATTACCACACCCCACACCCCAAAATGCTTTGCAGAACCATCCAAATCCATCTCAATTTGATTTTAAATTGGGAAAATATCCAGTAGCTTGTTGTTGTTGTTTAGTCGTTTAGTCGTGTCCAACTCTTCGTGACCCCATGGACCAGAGCATGCCAGGCACTTCTGTTTTTCACTATTTGGTCAAACTCATGCTGGTAGCTTCGAGAACACTATCCAACCATCTCATCCTCCGTTGTCCCCTTCTCCTTCTGCCCTCCATCTTTCCCAAAATCAGGGTCTTTTCCAGGGAGTCTTCTCTTCTCATGAGGTGGCCAAAGTATTGGAGCCTCAGCTTCACGATCTGTCCTTTCAGTGAGCACTCAGGGCTGATTTCCCTCAGAATGGAGAGGTTTGGTCTTCTTGCAGTCCATGGGACTCTCAAGAGTCTCCTCCAGCACCATAATTCAAAAGCATCAATTCTTCGGCAATCAGCCTTCTTTATGGTCCAGCTCTCACTTCCATACATCACTACTGGGAAAACCATAGCTTTTACTATACGGACCTTTGTCGGCAAGGTGATGTCTCTACTTTTTAAGTTGCTGTCTAGGTTTGTCATCTAGTGGCTTAGAGATATGTAAATGTGATTTCCCCAAGCCATGCTGACCATATTTCCAATTTCTTTTCTACTGTCTTCCAAGTGATCCCAGATTTCTTTGGAATTTTCCTATAGGCAAAATGTGTCAGCTGCTCTCGTCTTCCTAAACACTCTGATTTTTGACGAGGCCTTCAGTTCTTGGCTCGCTGGGCAGACAGAATCCCTTTCTCTGCAGGTTCTGAGATTCCTACAGCACTGCCATCTGCCAGGAATTCAGAAGGTCACACTTGGTCAGCTTCCAGCTGTGTTCATTTGGCGGCCTAATCTCAAGGCCCCTTCAGGCCTCTGAGGCACATGTTTCTGAAATGTCACAATGGTGTGTCGGGCAATCGATGTGCATCAAAGCGAGAATGTCCACCAGCACTTCGCTTCTCCTTTTCCAGTAGCAAAACAAAACAAAAGTTCACCCTGCACCCAAAGAATTGTCAGCGACTCTGCAAAGTTGTGCTGTGATCTAGTCTTAGCAATCCCACCAGAGTAGCTCAGATCCAGATTGCGCTGCAGGGAAAAGTCTGCACTAAACTCAAGCAAGCAGACAAATGGACCTGCAGGGAATCTGGATGACAATTTGCCTTCAGATGCTCATGGAGAAAATTTGAAGGGTGCGAACCAGGAAAGCTAAATGCTCTAGCAAACATGAGCTGCCACTTAAAACTGAAGATGAATATAGCAATATAAGAAGAGCCCTGCTGGATCAGGCCCGTGGCCCATCTCATCCAGCATCCTGTTCTCACAGATGCTCCAATGGGAAACCAAGTAGCAGGATTCGAATGCCAGAGCCCTCACCCCTCCTGTGGCTTCCAGCAACTGGTATTCAGAAGCATAACTGCTTCTGACCATGGAGATAGAGCATAGGCACCATGACTAGTAGTCTTCTACTCAATGAATTTGTCCAATTCTCCGTTAAAGCCATTCAAGCTAGTGAGCATTACTGCCTCCAGTGCCAGCAAGTTCCACAATTTAACTATGCACTGCATGTAGAAGGACTTTCTTTTATCTGTCCTGAATCTTCCAGTACAGTGGTACCTCGGGTTAAGAACTTAATTCGTTCTGGAGGTCCGTTCTTAACCTGAAACTGTTCTTAACCTGAAGCACCACTTAAGCTAATGGGGCCTCCCGCTGCTGCCACACCACTGCCACACAATTTCTGTTCTCATCCTGAAGCAAAGTTCTTAACCTGAGGTACTATTTCTGGGTTAGCGGAGTCTGTAACCTGAAGCTTCTGTAACCTGAAGCGTCTGTAACCTGAAGCGTCTGTAACCTGAAGCATCTGTAACTCGAGGTACCACTGTACTCAATTTTGTTGGATGTCCTCAAGTTCTAGGAAGAAAAGCTTTTCTCCATCCACATTCTCAGTGCATAATTTTACTCTTTTCTCATTTACTTATTCTTGTTTTGTTTTTTCTCCTAGCAAAGAGTCAACAGCCTGGCTTCAAGTTAGAGTGAGGGAAGGAGACTGCATGGGGAAATGGAAGGGTCAGCTAATGCTGTGCCAAAAATTCCTCCCGGTCCATTCCCCCTCACAACCATTCTGCATCACTTAGCTTGAAAAGTAATTGCATGCAAATAGGATTTTTTTTGGGGGGGAGTGCAATTTCTGGGTGCCATGTGGGAACAAATATATAGAACTCTCCACACCAATTTGGGAATTATAGCCCTTTTTACTGTTTCCGCTGCAGGATCCTATCAAACCAGGGATCCCATAGCAAACAAGACTGATCACAACCTTACACAATCTGTCTCCACTATTGGGTGTTGCTAAATATGTTTCTGGATAGAAATTTCACTCATCAAGAACTGTTGAATCATTTACTCTCCACTGCATGAGTAACTCAGAACGGGAAGACACTTCAGAATATATATATATATCAACCAGTGGTACAAAAAAGTCTGGCAATGTGCTGTTTTACAGAAATTAAGACAAAAACTAAGGGCAACCAGGGAACAAAATACAAATGATTCATTTAGAAAAACATTGAAAGCGTTTATTGATTGAACAAGCATAAAGGATAATGCCAACCCCCAATATACTGTATTTTTCTGTGTATAACATGCCCCCATGTATAACACGACCCCTATTTTGGGGGGACTCAATTTTATGAAAATGGGGGAAGATGACCCCCGTATATAAGATGACCTCCGTTTTTAACATTATTTTGGAGTAAAAAAAAACCCCTACTCTTATACAGGGAAAAGTACGGTACTCTAGACCAGTGGCTCCCAATTAGCTACATGATTACTGAGGATCCCCTGTTTTTCAGAAACCAACCCACGGTTCCCCAGCTTCTGAAAATTTTGATAAGCAATTTTTGACAGCAATTGTTTGAACAAAATGTGGGGTAATAAGCAAAGGATTTTAGGGGACTCTACTTGTTTCTAAATAAAGAGACTAGAGCTGAGCTATATCTGGTTTTCAGCATCATGATCTATCAGCAGCTAAACATCAAGATATTCCGATATGTCACAATGTCTGGAATTGGAGATCAGGCATGGGGATGAGGGAAGGAGCAGCCGCATAGGATCATATGAGTGGGGGGAGGAGAGCAAGGGGAGTCACCTCCACCACATGGTTGAGGTGGTGTATCAGGCCGCCGTAAGTGGAGCAGCCAGCAGTGGCAGCCAGCGAAGATGCAGGTCCACTGTGGCTGCTGCTGCTTTCCTGCTGACTGAGAAAAGCTGTCCACCTCAGTGCCAGGCGAAGGTAGTGTTAGAATTCCGGCTCCATGGTTGCAGTCATGGGATTTTTGTCTATCACATGACGGTGTGTGTTTTGACTCCACAGAGTGGAAAGTGACGAAGACAGGATGTTTGTGTTGCTGTGTTCCGTGAAGTGGGACTATTGTCCTTTGTTCTTTTTCTCTTTGCTGTCTGATGCTAGAGAGAGAGGAAGCCATGCTGCAGTGCTCCGTGTGTGTTTATATGTAAATAAAGTAGATTAGCCAAAGTGCTGAGTTGCTGAGGTTTGTTACGCAAGCTGCGCAAACTCTATGGATCCCTAAGTGTGCTGATGTCTGTTGGCATCGGTCGCTGTGATGTTCGGGGTGAAGAAAGCTAATGAAGCTCCTGAGTGAATGACCAGAAGGGAGAGAACATGCCAGTCAGGCATGTGTCTCTATCAGGGTCCTACTCGAGTGTAGGACGAGCTCCTGACAGGTAGTGCCACAGTGCCTTGAAGTGAGGGCAATCAGCTGCCCTGTTCTCCCTCAGCGTGAGGAAAGGCAGCTCAGATCAGCACTGTTACCAGCTGAGATCATCAAGCAATATTGGTGGTGCCTTGAAATCGGCTGCCCTGTCCACCCCCCACCCCCCACCCCTCATGAGCAGCGATACATTGCTGCATATTGCCAGGTCAAAATCGTTATCACAGTGTGATTTCAAAACCGGTTTTGGTCAACATGTTGAAAAATCGCACAGCGCTAAAACAGACCATCCAATTTGTGATATCACCTTGCAAAAATGACAAAAAATAGTTGGGGAGGAGGCAAGGGATGAGGCTGCAGATGCTCTGGGTGTGATCCGAAGGCTCCTAATTGGGAACCACTGCTCTAGACTATGGCCCTTTCGAGGTTTTCCTTTATCTCAAAACCCTGTAAAGAAAATCTAAAGGAGAAAATTCAGCACTGAGGTTATTATGATGCATAGTTATTGAGCTTAAGTTATTAAGTTAATATTACTCACTCTTTGCAAGTGTTTTGTTTTAAACTGCATTTCGAAAAAGGTTAATAGCGATTAAAAAAACACAACATAAACCCACACAGCCGATCAGATTTGGCTCTGTGATGATGTCATCAAAGGCATGTGTTAGTCAACTGAGGAAAACAACAACCAAATATCAAAAATATTGCTTTAAAAGTCTTGGAAATATTTGCGGATGGTAGTGCATACTTCTGGCTTCACCCACTCGATTTTTTTTCATCTGATGGGAAGCACCAGACCACTGAAAGGACAAGGAGATAATAAATAACATATAGAGACAGGTGAAAAGAAAGCGAGGTGTATAATTTAGCCACCTAGTGATAGACCCAATCTTTTGCTTTGAAACAGAGTCTATTCAAACTGTCATTGCATCAGGAAATTAAAAAGAATGCCCCTCATTAACAAATAGGTCTTTAAAAGGTGTTTATATTAAACTCCCTACTCCCCATAACCAAATGCTAAGAGATCAGCTCAAGAGCAATCTCCCCTCCTGTGATTTCTAGCAACTGGTATTCAGAAGCATTGCTGTCTCTTACCGTGGAGGCAGAGGATGTGAGAAGAGGATATTGAACTATTGGCCTGATCCAGCCGGCTATTCCTTTGTTCCTGTGCAACTGTGCACTATGGAAAGAAGGGCTTCATTTTGTCTGCCCTGAATCCTTCAAAATTCAGCTTCATCAGATATCCATGAGTTCTAGTGCCATGAGAGATGGGTGGAAACTTATCTCTATCCCCTTTCTGCATGTCATGCATGGTCTGATGAACTTCTGTGTCACCCGCTACACAACCGTCTCAAGGCGATGTGGAATAAAAACAGCAAAAGCAGTTAAAGGCATTAAAGATCCCCAGCTTCCTTAGATGACCACAAGGACTGGGATTAACAAAATTACAATCTGTACAGAAATAAAGAACAGAGGAGAAACTGAGGACAGATGGGAAAAGAAGGAGCAGAAGAGTCACCTAAATGAATTTCAGAGAAGGTCTGTGGCTTCCAGGAGAATTCAGGGTGAAAGACAATGCTGCTAAAAAAAACAAAAAGGTTAAGATCTCCAGTCCCGGCATGTCGGGAAAACTGATGGATAATTGTAATTAGCTTTCAGAATTTTTAATTATAGAAGGGGTATAAATAATCACAAAGAACAGCTCTGCTAATGAGAGTCCTTGCTTTTAAAAAAAACTCATAGGGACCCATTTGTTAGGCGAACTCTGAAAGCTCCACTGTTAATTAGGTGTCTCACAGCCAGCAGGATTGCAAGTGCAGGAAAGAAATTCATACATTTAAATCAAGCCCCTTTTCTGAGATGTATCCAATATCAATTAGGGGGAAGCTGGCATGGCATAGGGTGGGGGGGGGGAGCCTTGACGGAAAAGCTTTCTCTGCCTGTCAAACGGGGTGGGGTTAATTCTGATTAGTTTAATAGAACATCTACTTGCTATTGGGTGTATGTGTTTACTTTCAGAGATGGGCTGAACCCACTCGGAATCAAGTTTCCCGAAAATATTCTTCGCCCAGCCCCTGAACATAGGAGGGTCCTGCTGGTTCAGGCCAAAATGGTTGAAAGAATTTACCAGCACTGCTCTCTATATTTATAACAAATATCTACTTTGAAGCCACTGTGATATAGTGGTTAGAGTGTCATACCAGTAGCTGGGAGACCAGGGTTCAAATCCCCACTCAGCCATGAAGTTCAATGGGTGACTTTGGGGGCCAGTTTGAAGTGCTGCCCTATGGGAGGTGGAGTAGGCTTGTTTGCAGCTGCTGCTGCTGCAGAGGAAAGGTCCCAAACCAATGGATTCAAACTCTATGCAGCTAGACTGGTGACTGGGAGCGGCCGCCGAGTCCACATAACATCGGTCTTGAAAGACCTACATTGGCTCCTAGTACGTTTCCAAGCACAATTCAAAGTGTTGGTGCTGACCTTTAAAGCCCTAAATGGCCTCAGTCCAGTATACCTGAAGGAGCGTCTCCACCCCCATCGTTCTACCCGGACACTTAGGTCCAGCGCCGAGGCCTTTCTGGCGGTTCCTTCACTGCGAGAAGCCAAGTCACAGGGAGCTAGGCAGAGGGCCTTCTCGGTAGTTGCACCCGCCCTGTGGAACACCCTCCCACCAGATGTCAAAGAGAACAACAGCTACCAGACTTTTAGAAGACATCTGAAGGCAGCCCTGATTAGGAAAGCTTTTAATGTTTGATGCATTATTGTATTTTAATATTTTGTTGGAAGCCACCCAGAGTGGCTGGGGAAGCCCAGCCAGATGGGCGGGGAATAAATAAATTATTATTATTATTATTATTATTATTATTATTATTATTATTATTATTTATTAAAAGTGGAGACGCTATCTGTACTTTTTGTCATCATCACCTCTATTTCTATGTGTGTTGCATAAGAAAGTAAAACTAAGAAAAACTAATTCAAATAAAAACTAATCTAAAAAAGAAAGAAAAAAGAAAGGAGATTTCAAGTAAACATTTGGAAGAACAGTGCGAGATGGTGGAGCATGCATAAGCCCACTCTGCCCTGTCCTGCCCCTGTCTTGCCCCCTTTTTTGGCCACTTCCAGGTCACTGTGGTGCACATGTGCACAGTCATGTGTTGACTGGGCATGCGTACAAGTCAGTCATTGCCTGAACTTCCTGACAGCAAGAACAGTTGGGCAGTGGAATGGACTACCTCAGAAGGTTGTGGGTCATCAGAGGTCTTTTCAATAGAAGTCAAATGGTCATCTGTCAGGGATTCTTTATGAGTCTTGCAATGCAGTAAGTTGGCATATATGGTCCTTGGTGTCCCATCCAACTCTACAATTCTGTGATTCTCTGAAATTCTTTTTCACTTACTGACTGCTGTGTTTTTTCTTCTTTTTTTAAAGAACCTCTTGCGCTGCACATTCTCTTTTCCTCAAAGAATTCAGGCGCACAAATTATTACCTTGTGCACTCCACATTTTAAGTAGAGGCTTACTGGCTTTTCTTTAGCGGGACTCAGCATAGCCTCCTACATTACAGAGAAGAAAATAGTAGTGCTGGTGGTTATGTGCATTGTAACATGCCTGTTCTCACACCATGGATCACTTTTTATGCCTCTCCCACATGCATAGTGCTGAACCCTTTCCCAACCCAGTTGCATACCGTATTCTTTTCTGCTGCGGGACCCTGCCTGGATTGATTCAAATGCAAATGAGACGCTTGCTCTTTTGGTTAAAAATAGAATAATAGAATTGGAATTGACCCCAATGATCATCTATTCCAACGCCCTGCAATGCAGGAATATGCAGCTGTCTCCTACGGGGATCAAACCTGCAGCCTTGGCATTGTCAGAACCACACTCTAACCAACTAAACCATCCAGGCTCCAATATAATCTGGGAAGTTGTTGCTGCCTAACATGTCATCAGTGCTTCACATAAAGTGAACCAGCTATGGGTGTGTGAAAGGTGAACACCCAATGGTGCCTTAGTGCTCATGTAGATGTGTACCCCCTTTTCTTTAAGGGGCCAAGGTTTCAGTCCTTAGGGGCCATGCTTTTCATTGAAAAGATTGCATACCAGGCATTTTTAGGAAGGGCTGGGGAAAACTGGTGCCTGAAACCCCAGAGAGCTGGTTCAGTCTGCATAGACAATGGTGAGTTAGGTGAGTCAATGCTCTGACGTTGTATAATACAACCTCCTTGGATCCTATGGGGCAATCGGCAGCTCCCCAGATGTTAGCTGAACCCAACTCCTGCCAACCCCAGACAGCTTGGCCAATGGACAGGAATGAATGGCTGTAGCTCAGAGACTGAGCATCTGCTTTGCATGCAGAAATCCCCAAATTCTATCTCAGACATCTCCAGGTAGGCCTGGGAATGCCCCCGGTCTGAAACCCTGGAGTCCTGCTGCCAATCCTAGTAGAGATGAGACTCAGCCACAGTCAATATAAGGCAGGTGCTTATGTTTCTATGATGAGAGTTCAGCAACAATGGTAGAACACAACTTTTGCTTCCAGAAGGTCCTTGGTTCAATTCCCAGCATCTTCAGGTAGATCTGGGAAAGATCCTGATCTGAAACCTAGCTCTGTCAGTCAGTTTAGGCAATCCTTAATAATAATAATAATAATTTATTATTTATACCCCGTCCATCTGGCTGGGTTTCCCCAGTCACTCTGGGCAGCTTACAGCATATCTAAAAACATAATAAAAACATAATAAAAACATACATACATACATACATACATACATACATAAATACTAAATATATATATTCATTGAATATATAGCCCACTTTCCCCCCCAAGGAACTCAAGCTGGCATACATAGTTCTCCACCTCATCATTCAATCCTCACAACAACCCTGGGAAATAGGTCAGGCTGAGAGGCAGTGACTGGCTCCAATGTCCCCAGTGAGCTTTTCCATGGTTGAGTGGAGATTTGAACCATGGTTTCCCGGGTCCTAACTAACACACTACACTGGCTAGGAAAAGAAATGACCTGAGTCAGCATAAGGTAGCTTCCTCTGGGTTTTTTTCTAATAGTTTGGGGAGGGGGGAAACCATCAACCGTGCTAGGCTGTTTGTGCTTACAGAATGCTAAGAGATGAAATCCTCCAGGAGCATCAGAAAACAGGGCCTATCCTTGGTGAAAAAAGACTATGTTAGAGTCTGTTTTCTTCTTGCATTGATCCATTTCCTCCCAGTCAGTTCTTGACATGGAGTAGAGTTACACTATAGAACTCCTTCCCACAGGAGGCAATGATGGTCACCAACTTGTATGGCTTCGAAAAAAGGATTGGGCAAATAATGGAGGAGAAGGCCAATAGCTATGCTGGCTATGCTCTACCCACACTGTCAGAAATAGTAATGCTTCTGAATACTAGTCTCTGGAAGCCACAGGAGGGGAAGATGCTCTTGTGCTCAAGTCCTGCCTGAGGGTTTTCCAATGGGACATCTGTTTGGCCACTGTGACTAAATGGGCCATTGGCCCTTCAAATGATCCAGCAGGATGTTCTAATGGCTGTGGGAAATGGTCAGCTAAATAGCCCACAGTTCCTTCTTGGGGCTATTAACATTGCCTCTGTGTTATTAAACAAGAGGATAAGGCTTTCTATGGGTACCAGCCATGATGGCTAAGCTCTGCTGCCACAGAATGGTATTCTGCTGAATACCAGTTGTTCTTGTGCTCAGGTATTGCTTGTGGGTTTCCCATGGGCATTTGAAGGGCCACTGTAGGAGCAGGCTCTTCTTATGTCCAGCCTTTTATGTGAGAGGAGCTTTCAAAAACACACACACAGTAGTTTGGGCCTTTCCTTCCTCCTCTTTCTGGAATGAGAGGAATGTCTGCAGAGAATGAGCCCATGCTCTTAGGCTCTCTCCAGCTGATGTTCCACCATGGCATAATCAGAACTTCATGTACAAAGTCTTGGGGCTGCTCCATTGCACCCAATTTAACTGCATTCAAACGGGAAACCAAATCACTATCTTCAAAGTCTTTGAGCGGCAGCACGCAGCCATGTCCTTTTGCAATGTATCAGTAACAGTCCATTGAATGCGGCAACGATTTTGCTGTAGGAAAACATGGGGAGAGCAACCAGCATGACTTTGCAGTTATTTCCGCCCATTCTTCCCCTGCTATGTGCAAACTCTTAATTACTTAAACTGGAATTCAGAGGGAATAAAATAAAGGGCAAAGTAAGCCAGAAAAACAGCAGAGGAATCTCACCAGGAACCAATGCCATTGTTTCAGATTGTTTCAGGTTCCATCCAGAGTCTGCCCCTGCTTCTATCTCACTTTCGACTATGTAACTCCAGATAGACCAGTATTTCTGAATGCTCTTGGGGCTGCTGCCCCTGCTCACATTGCTTGACAACCCTGCCAACCCCACCCCAACCCATTGCCTATCTGCAACCTCCTCCCTTTACACTTCACTCAAAGCCCGTCCCCTCACAGCTCCTTCAAGTCGCCCCTATGTCCTCACAGTTCCTCTGAGTCCCTCCAGCCCTGCTTTATTCAAACCTCTGCTGTTGTTTAAAACCACCATATAAAAATCTGCTTTCTCTTTTTCTCTCCCGCCCCACCCAGATTGGATTCAAACCAAGGACTTTAATGCTGCTCTACAAATTGGGCGCTGTGTGACAACAGCCTTACACGTTTATGTATACAGACAGAAAATTTGGCAAAGCCACAGCTTCACTCCTGCTGCTTCTGAGTTTTGGTCATGAAATATAACAAGATTTGAAATGTTCATCAAGCCTGATGTCACCAATCAAGCCTCCCATAGTCTCCTATAGGGCAATACTACCCTGGCTTAATGCACGGGGTCAAAAATTGTTCTGATCAGTGCCTTTCATCAACTGTGTACCATAAAGGTGAAGCAAGGGGGCCCTGATTACTCCATCCCACCTGAAAGAGCAGTGTTTGAGGGCCAACTCAGAGGACGCTAACCTGTGGCCCTCCAGATATTATTGGACTCCATCTGCCATCAAACCCCAGCCACCGTGGCAAATTTTCTTTTTTTCTTTTTTTAAATATTTTATTGGATTTTACAATAAGTATAACACAACAAAAAGAAAAACACAATACAACATATAACAGAAAAATACATAAACACAAAACAACAACAACATATGAAAGAAAAAAAAATATAAAAACAATTTTTGTCTCATTAAATCTTAGCATTAACTTGTGTCACCGACCTCCCCAGACCTTCCTTCTCTGTATTCCAGATCTTATATTCTAACAGCAAATTCCTTCCCTCTGTCATAATTTAATTTTGTCATAATTTTAATATCTTAATATAATTACATTTCCATTTGTCCTAAAATATTAATCTTTCTTAATCTTTAAGATTTTTAACGAATAACCTTTTACATTCAACCTGGTGTCATCAAGGATTCATTATCTTATAATGTTTCTGTAAATAGTCTTTGAACTTCCTCCAATCTTCCTTCACCGTCTCTTCTCCCTGGTCTCTGATTCTGCCAGTCATTTCTGCCAATTCCATATAGTCAATAACTTTCATCTGCCATTCTTCCAGCGTGGGTAGTTCCTGTGTCTTCCAATACTGTGTGATGAGTATTCTTGCTGCTGTTGTAGCATACATTAAAAATGTCCTGTCCTTGTTATGTACCTGTTGGTTGACCATACCTAGGAGAAAGGCCTCTGGTTTCTTCGGGAATGTGTATTTAAATACTTTTTCCAGTTCATTATAGATCATCTCCCAGAACCACCGTGGCAAATTTTCAGGGGTGATAGAGGCCTGGAGTCCAGCAACATCTGGAGGACCAGACAGTTTCCTTATCCCTGGCCTAAGACCTCCAAAAACCAATGGAAACCCCCTTCCCCTATTCTCTTGAGCCAACCACCAATGAGAGCTAGATTGGATAATCAACTCTTTAGCCTTCAGGTCGCAGGCTACTCAAAGCAGGGTACCTTATCTAAACCCACTGCTTGCTGCATGCACTACTTGTCAGTTCTGACAAAAGAAAGAATCTGAACAGTATGGTGCAGGCTAAGGGGGGAAAAGCCAACCAGAGGAACACCCAACAATTCCTCCATGACCCCCAGAGAGCGGCTGGCTTATCATATTGTTGCACTGGGATGAGTGAGTGGGTAGTTTTGTGTGTCTAAAAGAGGATAAGGCCTTACAGAGGTATACATCTCGTCCTATCCATTATGCATCCTTAGTGCAGAGAATATCTGTTCTAGCTTTAAAGAGAGTGGGACAAATCCATCCCTGGCATAGAGCTGAGTAACATTTCATGTTTCAATATATGCCAAACAACAGGGCAACTTTCACTGGGTGTGAAAAGGGCCTGAATACTTGGATCTGACAGGCTGTGTTGGCAGGAGAGCACAGCAAAAATTCTTTTAGTTGTAACCTGTTCCAGTAGGTAAGGTCACCCCCTTGAAACTGTTATCCAAAAGGCATCAAATTGTCCCTACATTTTATTATTATTATTTTTCCTGCCAGAAGTTTATGGGAGCAATTATGTTTAGGTTCTGTTTTGCTATACAGTTAATGAACCAATGATAAACAATTCAGCATTTTCTCTCCTCTTAATGATGAATATTAATTGGGCTGTCAGACCTCCACTCTCCCCCGCCCCCAATTTTAGGCTACACTCAGCTGCACATCACCAGATGTGCAGCTAGACCGCTATCAACAGAAGCAGCTCAGCTATGCTCAGCATCAGATGTGCATACTGGGGACTCAGACAATCCAGTAACAAAAGCCAAAGGAAATCCACAGGAACAGAAGGCATCCAGGAACATCATTTAGTCCTTGAAGACTTTTGTGGAGGGTAGTCAACGTGCTGCCCACCAGATGTTGTTGGGCAACAATTTCTATCATAGCCAAGCAAATTATTTCACTGTGTTTTCATGCCTCAAAGGCAGTTTGGGGTGATGATGTGAAGCATTATAGAAGTCACCCATGTCCTACCATCGTGGCTTTCTGCCTGGGGCAGCCTTTCTCAACCTGTGGGTCCCAGATGCTGTTGAACTACAACGCCCATCACCCCTAGCTAGCAAGGCCCAGAGCTCAGGAATGATGGGAGTTGTAGTCCAACAACATCTGGGGACCCACAGGTTGAGAACCGCTGGCCTGGGTGGGGCAACCAATGATGTGGGGTGAGGAAATGCCATCAGGATGTGGCTAAGTCATCCTAGACTAATTGCTGTTGTTGTTGTTGTTGAGTTGTTTAGTCGTGTCCGATTCTTCGACCCCATGGACCAGAGCATGCCAGGCACTTCTGTCTTCCTCTGCTTCCCGCAGTTTAGTCAAACTCATGCTGGTAGCTTCAAGAACACTATCCAACCATCTCGTCCTCTGTCGTCCCCTTCTCCTTGTGCCCTCCAACTTTCCCAACATCAGGGTCTTTTCCAGGGAGTCTTCTCTTCTCATGAGGTGGCCAAAGTATTGGAGTCTCAGTTTCATGATCTGTCCTTCCAGTGAGCACTCAGGGCTGATTTCCTTAAGAATGGATAGGTTTGATCTTCTTGCAGTCCATGGGACTCTCAAGAGTCTCCTCCAGCACCATAATTCAAAAGCATCAATTCTTCGGTGATCAGCCTTCTTTATGGTCCAGCTCTCACTTCCATACATCACTACCGGGAAAACCATGGCTTTAACTACATGGACCTTTGTTGGCAATGTGATGTCTCTACTTTTTAAGATGCTGTCTAGGTTTGTCATTGCTTTTCTCCCTAGAATCAGGCGTCTTTTAATTTCGTGGCTGCTGTCACCATCTGCAGTGATCATGGAGCCCAAGAAAGTAAAATCTCTCACTGCCTCCATTGGGACCAGTGGCCATAATCTTCATTTTTTTGATGTTGAGCTTCAAACCATATCTTGCGCTCTCCTCTTTTACCCTTATTAAAAGGTTCTTTAATTCCTCCTCACTTTCTGCCATCAATGTTGTGTCATCTGCATATCTGAGGTTGTTGATATTTCTTCCGGCTAGGGATTCATCTAGCCCCGCCTTTCACATGATGAATTCTGCATATAAGTTAAATAAGCAGGGAGACAATATGGTAGCACCCAATTCAGATCACCCCCCACCAGACAACATGGCCAGTCATCAGGGATGATGAGAGCAGTAGTCCAACAACATCTGGAGCCTGCCTTGTCAGCTTAGATAGGGATGGTGTTTAATGCAAACCTACAAAATTGTCACTTCCTAAACCAACAAGCAAACCAAACATAGCTATCCTTTGACACTTCTCTAAACTTTTTTGATGCATTTCTTCAAAGGAAAACATCTGCACACACAAAAATGCATGCATTATTGAAAATAATAAACAAGGCTACATTATGTTAGGGGACAATCCTTGCAATGAAGAGTGTTTTTGGAAAATTGACAAAAAGCAAGTGCATAAAACTGAGGCACTATAACTAGCAGTTAAGGTACCGTTTGCCCTGACAGCAGCCCAGTGGCCAGCATCACATACACCTGCATAAGCTCCAATATTTCTCCAATGAAAATAGGATTCTTCCATAGTAGTATTATTAGTAGTAGTAACAGTAACAGTTATTTTATTATTTATACCCCACCCATTTGAGTGGGTTACCCCAGCCACTCTGGATGGCTTCCAAATACAGGCACTTGGAGGGTCTGCATTTTTAGTTTCTAAAGGCCTATTTGAACAGGAAGGTCTTAGCCTGCAAGGGGAAAAATAACAAAGAAGAAGGCAATCCAGCTTCTCTTGGGAGGGCATTCCACAACACGAGAGCAGCCCCAGTTAAGGCTCTCTCTCATGTCACCACCAACCACACCTCTGATGTTGGTGGGACCAAGAGAAGGTTCTCATCCAAGAATCTTGGCACCCAGACAGGTTCACAGAATGAGATATGTTATTTCAAGTAGCCTGGGTCCAAGCTGTATAGATGATGGATCACAGGAGAGGCTCTGAATCATGCAAATTAATAATATGAGGGTTGGTGAAGTAAGTCCTGGGTCATATAGCACTTTCTAGGTAATTGGCAGAGAAGGTGTGCCCTGGACCTTTAAGAGCTAATCCTACCCAGAGAGAGACTGGTGGGGTCAGAGAGTTGCTCTGCAAAGGAGGCCTCCCTTCCTGTACCCCCACACACTCCATTTATTTCTCAACAGGGTTAGAATTTATGGCTAATTTGGACCACATTTTAATCTATTGATCCTGCTCCAATGTATTAGTGATCCCAGGCTCAAGATCAACAACTTCACTGCCTCACTGGAATCTAATGAAATAGAATAGGAATAACGGAATTGGTCGTCTTCTTAAGAGAAGATGACAAACTCTTTTACCCCAACAGGAAATGATGCTTTGGAGAGTCCTGGGAAGTGGCTAGCCTGCTGAGGTGTCACTTCCAACATCTGAGTTCTCCCCCCCCCAACGCTGATCACTTTCAAAGATTGCAAAGCCACGATGGCTTTTTGAGGGGAACTGAGGGATATTTACCTGTGTCTTGTTGGCATTGGGATGCGGATGGCGCTGTGGGTTAAACCACAGAGCCTAGGACTTGCTGATCAGAAGGTCGGCGGTTCGAATCCCTGTGATGGGGTGAGCTCCCGTTGCTCGGTCCCAGCTCCTGCCAACCTAGCAGTTCGAAAGCACGTCAAAGTAAATAGGTACCGCTCCGGCAGGAAGGTAAACAGCATTTCCGTGTGCTGCTCTGGTTCATCAGAAGTGGCTTAGTCATGCTGGCCACATGACCCAGAAGCTGTACGCCGGCTTCCTCGGCCAATAAAGCGAGATGAGAGCCGCAACCCCAGAGTCAGTCACGACTGGACCTAATGGCCAGGGGTCCCTTTACCTTTACCTTGTTGGCATCTGTCTGTCTCAAAAAGGCTAAGGGGTGGAAGATCAAGCAATGTGGAAAGAGAAATCAGTTATTGTGAGCTGCAAGTCCTTGACACAAAATACAATTCTACACCATGCAAAGCTGAAATGAAAATCTCTGTCAATTTGCATGACTGAAACTGCAATCCTATACACATTTACCTGGATGTAAGTCCAGTGGGGCTTACTTCTCAGTAGAAATGCATAGAACAGCACTGCTGTTCGTTATTAGTAGTAATAATAACCACTATACTTAATGATGAAAAACAATGTTGTTGTTGTTTGCTTGCAATGGACAAGGAGGTATGCGCTGAGAAGTGGCCATAAGGTCTAGAATCTTGCTTTCAAGCAAATACTGAAATTCAAAATAAGCATCCTCCCAATATACCGTAACTTTCAGAGAATTTCCCCTTCTTGTAGAATATTGTCGTTCTCTCTCTCTTTCTTACACACACACAGTGCATCTTATATCTCCCATTGCTCTTGATGCTGGGGTGTTTTTTCCTCCACTTAGTGTCCAATTAAGGGACATCTGCCAATCCTAAATTACACAGTCAAATTTATGTGAATGACGAGGTATGAAAGGAGGAGAGCTTCTGCTCAAACTAATCTTTTTATAACCCAGAATATGGGTAATTTATGCCCACTAAAGCTTTTACACTGATGTTTTAGAATGGACAACTGTCACCCATCGCATAGCTGTATAACTTTATGGAAACAAATTGCATGGAGTATAGATCAATATGGTTCTATTTACCTTCGGTGAAATAAGGGAGGGTTCTCCCCCCCCCCCCCATAAACCAAGGAGTGAAAGTATAGCTTCAGCACAAGCATTGCAAATGCAGTCATGGCTGCAAAATGTTGGCAGCTGAAGCAGCTGAAATAAATTTGCTCCCGAAAGGAATGTCCACAAAATTCTCCTTGCCAGATTTTTAGAAAATGTGGATAAATTGAAACATCACAAATAATACATGGAGCATGGAACACAAATATATGTATTTTCTCACTCTCTCCTAATAGTAGAACCCAGTGGTGTTATCTAACAAAGCTGAAGGATAGGACATTCAAGCCAGAAAATGGAAGGACCATCATATAAGCATGCCTAGCAGGACAGAAGCATGCCTCCCACACATCAGCTGATTTCACCCATTGATTGACAGGTGAGCATAGTTTGATTGACAGGTGAGTTGATTGACAGGTGAGCATAGTTTTAGGGGAATAGCCCTGCAGGACAAATTGAATCCCGTCGTGGTCCAAAATTGGCCTGATGGCTAGAGGTTGCCAATCCCTGGACGAGACTGAACTTTGGTCTGATTTGTAGGCCTCGTCTTTTGCTTATTTTTAATATTTACTGAATATTTGATATTACTTATAAAATATTTATATACTGCTATTCATATGTGTGTGTCTATCATCTATCTATCTATCTATCTATCTATCTATCTATCATCTATCATCATCATCATCATCATCATCTATCTATATCATCTATCATCTATCTATCATCTATCTATCATCTATAATCTATCATCGATCATCATCTCAGTGTGTTCACAATAGGTATACATAAAACCACACAATAAAAAGTATATAAAAATATTGAAGTCAGAAATCAGCTAGCTATTATGGAAACATGTCCTCTTACTTGGCTACATAAGCCTGACAGAGTAAAAAAGTTTTCAACAGGCGTTAAAAAGTTGCCATAGAAGGTGCCAAGGGGCTGGGCTGAGAAGACTTACAACTCAGTTTCTTGTTGTCAAATGAGCCTCGCCAACTCGAGGAATGACCCACGATGCTCCTGCAGGGATCAGGCTGGAGCATAAGTATTCTGTCGGTCCCCAAATTAAACTGGACCTATGTTGCATAAATCCTAGCAGGATTCCGTGGTGACCCAAGATGGTGTTGGGTAAGATCTAGGCCAGGCTTTCCCAACCTGGGGACCTCCAAATGTTTGGGGATGATGGCATTTGTAGTCCCAAAGATCTGAAGGGCACCAGATAGGCTGGAACAAGTCTAGACAGTCAGGTAAGGATCAGGGATATCAGGAATTCAAACTTCTGCACAGCCATGCAGCTCGTGAGGTGAACTTGAGTGAGTCAACCTGTAAAACAGTTAGAGAGGATACCATGTTTGCCATCCTAAACTTCTGGGGAGGGGGAACCATGCGAGTGATTCCTCGCTCCTTCTCCTCTGAATGAAAGCCACACTCTGTTGTAGACACAAACCAGCCTTCATCGCTGAGCATTTCTGAAAGCTGTTAGGACATTGCTCTCTTTTTTGCCTCCTTTGTTGTCATGTTCCTGTCATCGTTATGAATTGCTTGGTAAACACGCCGCATAAACAGGACTGCACTTCTGTTTATTTTGACGCAAGAGGAGAAATGCTCTGTCCCCATGCTTGGAAGCTGAGTTCATAGGTGTGGAGCAATTGGAATGAGTGGGTGGGAGGTGGGAAGAAGAATGGAGGTATGTGTGAGAGAGGGAAGAGGAATGGATTGCAGGTCGTAGCAGAGGAAGGGAAGGGGCCGCAGCACCTCAGCTTGAGCTAGGATCCTCAAAGCATCTGCTGGGCATGGATGGATCCCATCTGGAGTCATGTGTCAGGGATGCTTGGGGTGAGTGTATTTACCCCCTCTTTTTCTGTAATTAGTGCAAAGTGTGGGATATGATGCATAAGAAGCAGTCAAGTAGAATATTCCTTGTTTTCCTACAGTGGACATGTGGGGGAATGTTTGGTCCAGCCAGTCGAAAACTTCCTGTTTCCTCCTGGAAACAGGAACATCCTTTCTTTGCATGTGACTAGAGGTGGGCGTGATCTTACCTGTTCAGGTAACAAAAGGACAAGGCATGCAGCACTCTCTCTCTCTTTGACTTCCTCCGTCATTGGAGCAGCTTTTTAGCTAGAAATGCCCTGTTGGCTTTTAGCCAATAGAGGACACTGGGATTATCCCCATATGGGGATTATCCCCATATACAGATATGTATATATCTGTAACTAAGTCTGCTTTCAGGGATCCCACTGTGAACTGATGTGGGTAAACTTCTTTTACTAAATCAGGAGAGCATTTGTTGTGCATGCAGAAGGTCCTGTGTTCAATCTCCAGCAGCAACTCCAGGCAGGATTGCGAGAGAACCCTGCCTGAAACCCCAGAGAGCCACTGCCAGTTTCAGACAGTACTGAGCTAGACAGGCCATTGGTCTGACTAAATATGAGGCGGATTCCTTTTTACCCACGACTCAAAGGAAGGGCTGTACCTCAGTGGCAGAACATCTGCTGTACAATACAGAAGGTCCCATATTCAATCCCTGGCATCTCCAGGTAGGCTTGGGAAAGGCTTCTACCTGAAACCCTAAAGAGCTGCTGCCAGCCAGTGTAGACAAGACTGGTGTTCCATTGTTTTTGTTTGAAATGGGATTTGATTTGGGATCTGTTTGACTAAAGCAGATTAACAAAGTGCTTGTTTGGTGAACATAGCAGTTCTTTAAGCAACAACCTCCTCTTTAGAAACCTCAAACTTCGCCTTTTCTCCATTTGTAGGAGCACTTCCAATATTTAAGACCGCTTTGAAACAAATACTTGAATTGACTTTTCATTCCTCTTTCACATCCCCACCTTCCTTCTCAATGCTGTTCGTATTCTCCTGCTTCCCCAGCCCTTTCAAACAACTGTTATCTCAACCCTCGGGATCAGATTTGCCTGTTCCTAAGTTTGAAACACCTTGTGGGCTGTGGCACCATGTGGCTCTTCTCACAGTGTGAAAGGAAGCGTGCGGTGGCTCTGAAGAGAAAAAGGCGGGTGTGAAAACGACTTTGCTTGAGTGGGTGAAAAGGGAAGGATTGTAAGTCAGGGTGTAGAGGAAGGGAACACACACATTTCTTTGCTTTAATTAGCAAAGACATGTTTTGTCCTCGGGATTTTGCTTAGGCCAAACTTAAAGCTCCTATTAATGCAGCACACAGTTAAACTGTGGAACTCACTCCCACAGGAGGGAGTGATGGACACCATTTTGGATGGCTTTAAAAGAAGATCAGACAGATTCATGGAGGAGAGGGCTGTCACTGGTTAGTAACTGTGATGGAGGCTATTCTCTGCCTCCACAGTTGGAGACAGTAATGCTTCTGAACAGGGCTGGCTCACCCATGAGACAGGATGAAGCAACCGCCTCAGGCAGCAGGATCCACAAGGGCAGCAGATTCAGCCTCCAGGGAATGCATCACCTGCTGGCACATTCCTTGGAGACCATATCTGTTGTCTCCTTGGAAGCCCCACACCCATGCTGCCTCTACAATAGCTGAACAGCTGGGAAGCATGGATAGTCTCCTGTCATCCTTTGTTCCCAATGTAGATCTTTATCCCCTCCTCGTTCTTGATACAGATCTTCACTCGCCACTTCTTCCTTGGTGGTAAGAAGGCACCATTTTGTGGTTTGCCTCAGGTGCCAAAATGTCTTGGGTCGGCCCTTCTTCTGGCTATCAGTTGATAGAAAACACAAGCAGAGTGCTCTTGTGCACAAGCTGCCCTGGCTCCTGCTCAAAACATGCAAACAGAAGCTCTTTTAAGTAAATTAGAGATGCTTACTCAGGTAAGTAAGAGTACAGGCTTAGTAGCAGACACAGGGCTCAGGAGTCATGGTTCAGGAGCTCGGAAGCATGGCAAGAGGTTTAGAACAGGACAGAAGCAATGAAAATATCCAAACAGGTTTTCCTGACCCTCCCAGCAAGCTTTTAGTGACTAGGCATGGTGTGCTCATTCACAAAACTCTTGAACTTTGTGGGGAATGTCAAAATGTCAAGCTTGTACATGCTCCCCTCTGCAAAGGCAGTGCCTGGTTCTGAGCAACCAGTGGTCTTACTCTAACTGGAGGATGAGGAACTCAGAGTACGGTTTTTACCGAAACCTTTACCCGAACTCAGAGTACAATTTTTGCTCAAATCAGTACTGTGCCCAGGAAAATACAATCCAAAGGCACAGCAGGTGCTACGTATGGCTAAGCAAGCTAAGACGTTGATCCAGTGAGTGACACATCCCCATGGGTCCACTTCTATGGGAATGGGGTGGGCACAACTTCAGTGATGCAAGTGGGACATTCCTTTGACAGAGGCAAGCAAATGGGAACGCCTTCTGGAGGGCTGGACCTGAGCTGTCAGTTCACATCTGCACTGGCACCTCCATGAGCTAGGTGAAGGAGACATGGGCAACATTTTGAGCCAGAGTGAACTATTTCTGGGAGGACAGGTGAGCTCCAGCGGCACTGGAGGGGTTGACACAATTGAAGGTGAGTCTGGTATGGGAGCTGGGGGTGATCTAGGTGCAGTGTGTCTAGGTGCCATAATATGGGGCAGAGTGGAGAACTGGGGGTTACACTGCTGGGACCCTCCCTGGGACCTGACTCCTCATCTGTAGCTCCCTCTTGGGGTGATGTGAGGCCCTGAAACAACCTGTCCCAATCACCTTAGCCCCTCCCCAGGGGTATCAACAGGCAACACCTCCCCTGCCTAGTCCTGATCTGACCAGCCATTCCACAATGTCTACTCATGAACCAATCCTACAATATCCTGTTCAGTCACTGCCACCTTCTGTCCAGCTTCCCCCATCAGCTGATCAAAGCCCTCCCCAATCCCCACTGAGGTCCTCCACTCTGCAGCAGGGTTGGTGGGGAGAGTTGACATCCCTGCTTACCCTTCCAAAGTGTCTGAAGTTGGGGGAGCAGAAAATACTTTTTATGTATGCAACAACAGCCACATGGATGCTATTAGCCCAGAGATGGAAAGAAGACAAAGCCCCTACCAGAGAGGAATGGCAAATTAAACTGTTGGACTATGCTGAAATGGCAAAACTGATGGAAAGCTCAGGAAGACCAAGACGACCAAAACTTTAACAAAGAATGGGGGGGGGGGGGCGGAATTATAATTTATCTTGGAGACCACTGTAAGCAGATAAAAACATTAGCAGGGTTGCAATAACACTTGCAATGTAGCAATTATTATGGAGAAAATGGAGTGGGACCCTCGTACCTACGGGACCGCCTCTCCCGGTATGCCCCACGGAGGACCTTATGGTCCATAAACAGCCACACCCTAGAGGTCCTGGGCCCTAAGGAAGTTAGATTAGCCTCAACTAGAGCCAGGGCTTTTTCAACACTGGCTCCGGCCTTGTGGAACGCTCTGTCTCATAAGACCAGGGCCCTGCAGGATCTGATTCCTTTCCGCAGGGCCAGTAAGACAGAGTTGTTCTGTCTGGCTTTTGGCTTGGAGTCAATTTGATTCCCTCCCCCTCTTTCTTTTTTCCTTTCTTCTCCTGTGATGAGGCTGCATTTTAATGTTTTTAATGTTGTATTTTAATCTTGTTTTTAAGTTGTATTCATTCAACTTGTTTTTATTATTGGTTGTTAGCCGCCCTGAGCCTGAGCCTTGGCTGGGGACGGCGGGATATAAATAAAATTTATTATTATTTATTGTTATTATATAAAATATGGACTATTGAAGATAGGCAGTAGAAAAAGGCTAGCAATGGGACCCATGGAGGGGAAGGTAGGAAGTCCAGAGATTTGGAGGGATCTTTAAATGTGGGTGTGTATAGTTGGATTGTGATACCTTTATACCTGTAAAATCAAATAAAAATGATTAAAAATGAAAACAAAACAAAGTGTCTGAAATTGGGACATAAAGGGAAGACGTCCCAAGTTCCCACGGTTAACCTCTGCCCATTGCTTTCTCCTCTTCCATCTGAGCCTCCCAACCCAAGCCCAATCCCTAAGGTGCTGTGAGTCTCATGGTAGAAGCAAATTCATGAAGAAAGGAAGTCATTTTATAAAGCACAAAATGACTTTTAATTTCAGCTTGCCCCTAAAAAATAATAATAATAGCTTTCCCGTTGAAGAAGAAGTGCGTTTGAATACTTTAAATAAAACGCTTCTTCCTTCAAGCAAATTCTCTGAAAGGGTGTGTGTGTTGAGGAATATCAAAACTATCCCTTCTTCATGCAAATACAGCCGTCATTCACATTCAAATGAACTTATAAGAAAGAGGATCTGCAGCGGTGGAGATAAATATGGTAATAACAGTAAGAGTTTGCTGTGATTTCCTCTGTCAAAAGCTATTCCAAGAGCAGGCTGGATCCTCCTGGGGAGCTGCTAGCTCCCAAGTTGCACATCAGACAGAGCAGTAGTGCTTGCAAAGACAAAAGGAGCAAAATTAGGCACATCACAATATTCTTTGTCAGTGACTGTGACACTAAGGAATCAGGCCCACCATGCCTTCCAGCCATTAACTGCTTGCCTCATAGAGGTGGGTGGAGCCAAGGAAGGCCATTTTCAAAAATGCATTTAGTGCCTGGAAGAATTATCAGCTGTAACTCTTTTCTTCTTCTCCTAACATTTTATTTTCACTTGTTTATTTATACTAGAAGCAACAATTAAGTCATTTCAGTTTTAAGACAAGGGTATGATTCCACAGGTTGTCATGTGTCCAGGGAGGTCTACTATCAGGTTCTTTTGATGCAGCATATGTTATAAAACTATGCCAGTTTGATTGAAAAATAGTAGCTTCCTTACCCTTTTGGCTATCTCAGATGTGGGTTGTCAGTCTGTCCATTAATATTAAGCCCCAGAGGCCTGAGATGCAGACCTCTGTACAGTTGTACCTTGGTTGTTGAATACCTTGCGACTCAAACGTTTTGGCTCCCGAATGCCGCAAACCCGGAAGTGAGTGTTCTGGTTTGCAAACTTTCTTTGGAAGTTGAACGTTCAACGCAGCTTCCATGGCTTCCAATTGAATGCAGGAAGCTCCTGCAGCCAACTGGAAGCCATGCCTTGGTTTTTGGACATTTTCAGAAGTCAAACAGACTTCCAGAATGGATTCTGTTCGACAACCAAGGTATGACTACACAGGCTTTCCTTTAGAGTCTTCCAATAACTGCCGTGCAGCAGTCATCAGGTAAGTAATGAGTTTGCGTTGGAAAGTTGAACACTTTCTGAATAATATGATAGACTTGCTATATTAGGATCCAAAGGGATATCATATTTTGTGATAAGGCCTCCTTTATGAAAAACTGGCTGGAACTCTTAAGAGTTCCTGTCTCAGAAGGTCAAAGCTGCTCAGGTTCCACATGGCTTCCATTCTGATTGCTATCTGAACATCTCTCAGAAGCCCTTCTCTCAGTCCCACCACCCTCACAGGCATGCCTAGAGAGGAGGACATGGGAAAAGGACCTTCTAGGCATAGAGAGGCTAGACTTGCTCTCTCCTTGTCTTTCTGCTGGCAAGTGAGGACTGTTTTATTTTGATGGGCTTTGGGGAACTGACTGTTTTTAACAAAAGGGCTCTTAGTGCTGTGCTGTTTTTCGAGATCTGTTTACTAGAGTTCATAGGTTTGTTTTTCTCTATTTTTAAAATGTATTGTTTTATATGTTTTCTCCATGTTCATTTAAATTTATGTGAGCCTCTTGAGTCCTAGTTCTGTGGGAAAATGGGGTTATTATTAGTAGTAGTAGTAGCATTATTTTCAGTTCTTTGTAACTTCTCTTAAGGAGCAGGATTCTGGGGGTAATGCAGTCTTCTTCATTTTTAAATATATTTTCATTGTCACTGTCATTAAACATAATCAATTTACAACATGGGCAGAGGAGCGTGATCAAGATGATAAAGGGAGTGGAAACCCAACTTTATGAGGAATGGTTGAGAGAGTTGGGTATGTTTAGCCTGGAGAAGGGAAGACTGAGAGGTGATATGAGAGCCATCTTCAAATATAGGAAGGGCTGAAGATGGAAGATGGAGCAAGAATGTTTTCTGCTGCTCCAAAGCAATGGATTCAAATTACAAGGGACTCTGACTAAACATTAGGAAGAACTTCCTGAAGGCAAGAACTGGTTGAGAATGGAAGGGACCACCTCGGAAGGTGGTGGACTTTCCATCACTGGAAATTTTGAACAGAGGTTGGGTGGCCATATGTTAGGGATTCTCTAGTTTTGATTCCTGTGTTGGACTAGATCAGGGGTCAGCAAACTTTTTCAGCAGGGGGCCGGTCCTCTGTCCCTCATACCTTGTGTGGGGGCCGGACTATATTTTTTTTGGGGGGGGGGAATTAGAATGAACAAATTCCTATGCCCAATAAATAACCCAGAGATGCATTTTAAATAAAAGCACACATTCTACTCATGTAAAAACATGCTGATTCCCAGACCACCCACGGGCTGGATTTAGAAGGCGTTTGGGCCAGATCCGGGCCTTGAGCTTTAGTTTGCCTGCCCATGGACTAGATGACCCTTTCAGTCCCTTCCGGCTCTATAATTCTATGGTGCTGGGGAAACTCAGTATCTTTTTCTTTCGTTTTTTTTACAATAATAGAAGAAATGAAATAAAAGAAGAAAAAAGTTTAGTGTGCCTCCAGTGTGGCTGGGACTTCAGAGGAGAGGGCAGAACCTACTACTTAAAACAGAGAGAAGGTGTGAGGGCAGGATTTCAATCAAGTCACTTTTGTTAACAGATCAAATAAAAGGATACCGCATTGTAAATGTATGTGTTCTGATTCCCTCCCATATCATTCTTCTCTCCTGGGTCAACTTTCATCCA
Source organism: Podarcis tiliguerta (assembly GCF_965153285.1). Classification (NCBI taxonomy): domain Eukaryota; kingdom Metazoa; phylum Chordata; class Lepidosauria; order Squamata; family Lacertidae; genus Podarcis; species Podarcis tiliguerta. The sequence continues at coordinate 26,241,226 of NC_139541.1, forward strand.
AGGCTGGTTGCCAAACTCACTTGTACCAAGATTGAAGGGAGGGGTGCTTTGCTTCTCTCCAGATCGACCATAAACCTCAAGAACATAAGAGATCTGTAGTGGAACCAGGTCAAAGATCCACCTAGACGTTCTAGGAGATTATTGCAGGGCTCCATGATTTGTGGGCTGTGGGGTCTATACTGTCTCCAATGCTATTCCACATATATGCCACTGGATTTGGATTTGGAGCAGGACGTCATTAGAATGCTGATCTTTCCCATGAAGCTTTGTCGCTCCATTCCATGGGGATCAAGAGATGCTGTGCAGTTGTTGGAATTGTGCCCGGAGGCAGCAGTGGACTGGATGGGGGCCAATAAGCAGAGGCTGAATCCTGATAAGTGGGGTGGGTGGTTGCCATGTCCAAGTCTTATGTGTACATCTTGTTCTGGGATGGCTTGCAGGAACAGGTTCATTGTTTGGGAGTATTTTTATGTTGTAAAACAGCCTGCGATATTTGGATGCAGGGCGGCATACACATTTAATTAATGGTGATGATGATACTGTATTCCAAATTGTCACCAGAATCTCAAGTGGCTTCTGTGACTTCAGCTGCAGACATTCCTGCACCAGGATAGCCTGGCTTCATGCTCTGGTGTCCTCCTGTGTGGACTGCTGTAATGTGCTGTATAGGGGACAGCCCTTGAAGGTGGTCCTGTGGCTGCTGCTAGTGTAGAACACTGCTGCTAGGTTGGTAAATGGGGCAGCCTAATGGGGCTATGTGCCACTAGTCCTGTAAGTCCTACACTGGTTTCCAGTGACCTACAGCCTCCAATTCAAGGGTGAATACTTCCTTAGAAAGCTCTAAATGGTTTGGGACTCGAGTAGCTGGAAGAGCGCATTCTCTAGCATCAACTGTCTCAGCCCTATAATCAGCAGGCAAGGCCTTGGTGGTGGTGCCATAAGTTTTATTAACCTATGATAGGGCCTTTTCAGTGGTGGTTCCCTACTTGTAGAATGCTCACCCTGGTGAGGTGTGCCTGTCTCCATCATTACTGACATTCAGAAGGGGAGGGAGGGTTGGATTTGAAAACATTCCTGTTTCTTAAGGTGTGTTTGATGGCCAAAGAACACTGTTCCTGGCAATCTAAGTACAGTGGTACCTTGGTTGTCAGATGGTTTGGCCAAACAAATTACCGTATTTTTCGCCCTATAGGACACACCGTCCCATAAGGCGCACCTAGTTTTTTGGGGGGGAAATAAAGGAAAAAAATTATTTCCCCCCCAGGCGCGGGGTTGGGGAAGCCCGAGCTTCCCCCGACCCCAGCCCCCAAACAGGCAGCTCTCTGCAAGCCGTGGGAGCCCAGTGCTGGCTCCCGCTGCTGGCGGAGAGGTCCGCGAAGACTGGACACGCTGAGCTCAGCGCGCGCAGGCTTCAGCATGCAGGCACCCCTCCGCCAGCAGCGGGAGCGCTCCCGCTGCTGGCGGAGAGGTCCGCGAAGCCTGGACGCGCTGAGCTCAGCGCGCACAGGCTTCAGCATGCAGGCACCCCTCCGCCAGCAGCGGGAGTGCTCCCGCTGCTGGCGGAGAGGTCCGCGAAGCCTGGACGCGCTGAGCTCAGCGCGCGCAGGCTTCAGCATGCAGGCACCTCTCCGCAAGCAGCGGGAGCGCTCCTGCTGTTTGCGGAGAGGTCCGCGATGCCTGCATTCGCCCCATAGGACGCACCCAGATTTCCCCTTCATTTTTGGAGGGGAAAAAGTGCGTCCTATAGGGCGAAAAATACGGTAGCTCCTGAACTCCACAAACCTGGAAGTAATTGTTCTGGTTTGCGAATGTTTTTTGGAAGCCAAACCTCCGACGTGGCTTCCAATTGAGTGCAGGAAGCTCCTGCAGGCAATCGGAAGCCACACCTTGGTTTTCGAACGGTTCTCCCAGAATGGATTAAGTTTGACAACCAAGGTACAACAAGGACTCCATAAGTCCATTAGGTCCAGAGTCTAAAATAAATCTGCATAACTTCACTACAGGTTTGGGTCAGAATGGAAACTGAGGTTTGGATAGGGGAAAGTAATGGAATATGCTGGAAAGGGGTATGGCAAGTTGGCGAGAACCAAGTACAAAAAGGATACCTCAAAACAAAGTTTTGATGCAGCTGTCACCGGAACTTTAAAATTTGAAATTCAGAATGCCTTGGGTGTTATTCAAAAATCCAAACCTTCTAAAGGATCTGGAAATCAAGACTTGCTAAGGGAGCTGGGTATGTTTAGCCTGGAGAAAGAAGACAGAGGTGATAGGATAGTCGTTTTTTAGAGATATGAAGAGCTGTCACATTGAAGATAAAGCATGTTTGCTGCTCCAGAAGGGAGAACCTGAACCAATGTGTTCAAATTGCAAGAAAGGAGATTCTGGCTAAAAATTAGGAACAACTTTTTGATGGCATGAGCTGTTTGAGAGTGGACTGGCCCACTTCAGAAGGTGGGAGACTCGCCTCCATTTCAGGTTTTTAAACAGAGGTCAGGTGGACATTTGCCAGGGGTTCTTTGGTTGATTCCTGCATTGCAAGGGGGTTGATCTAGATGCCCCTTCCAACTCTACAGTTCTCTGATTCTATGCTGGTATAGACAGTATTGAGCTGGATGGATCCATGCTCTGACTTGAGATACAGCAGCTTCCAATGTACCTTCTTGATTCCTGGCTCATCTGAGTGTCTGATGCACGGATAAATTTCTGAATAATAATCCTTCCATAAATGGATGTGTGGATATATATATATATATATATATATATATATATATATATATATGAGAAAGGTGACAGCCAAATTGTGCATCACTTTCCACACCATTCTGCTCCAGCTGCCTGGTGTCTCAGTTCTGCCCGTAAGGAAACATATGGGTCAAATAACAGGAGGCAATCTGGATTTCTGCGCTCCCCAAGCTCGAGGGCAGCCGTGGAGGAGAGAGGAGGGCGTTGTGCGTGGTGACAATCTGAAAACATCTTGTCACACAGTGCCCCTGTTCACCTTGGAAAGTCTGAGGGTGGTACTGGAAAGGATTCAGCAAGTTGTTTAGGTCGCTCACCCTTTGCTATGGATGTGATTGAAATGCCTGCCGCAGATACCGCCAGGGAAAGACCATGGAGGGCAGCCAGCCATGGAGGCGGGAATGCTAATTCTTTGGGGTCAGTACATGCCAAGGGTGCAGCTAGTACAAAATGAGTGCTCATAATTGTTAAGAGTACCTTTTAGTCTACTCCCTCCTGCATTGTGCTCCTATTATTCTCTTATACAGTGGTACCTCAGGTTACATACACTTCAGGTTACATACACTTCAGGTTACAGACTCCACTAACCCAGAAATAGTGCTTCAGGTTAAGAACTTTGCTTCAGGATGAGAACAGAAATCGGGCTCCGGCAGCACGGCAGCAGCAGGAGGCCCCATTAGCTAAAGTGGTGCTTCAGGTTAAGAACAGTTTCAGGTTAAGTTCAGACCTCCGGAACGAATTAAGTACTTAACCTGAGGTACCACTGTATGTCCAATTTGTGACCTTTTCAAAGGTTTTCTCAAAGCTGCTGCTTCCGGTGTGTAGAGAAGATCAGATTGGAGCTATTACACCCTCCCTGCAATCCTGATGAAAATAAGGCACCCTGTACCTATTATTATTATTATTATTATTATTTATTATTATTATTATTAGTCAGTGTGGTATAGTAGTTAGATTGTTGAACTGGGACCTGAAAAACCAGGGTTCAAATCCTCACTTGGTTATGAAGCCCTCTGGATGGTGACCTGCCTCTCAGCATAACCTACCTCACAGGGCTGTTGTGGGGACTAAGAGAGGAGGGGGACATGCACACCAGCGTGAATGAATTTAAAAAAGAATTAGACAAATTCATTGAGGAGAAGGCTGCTAGCCACAGTGGCTATGCTCTGCCTCCACAGTCAGAGGCACTAATGCTTCTGAATACCACTTGGTGGAAACCACAAGGGGTGGTGGTCTTGTGCTCAGATCCTCCTTGTGGGTTTCTCTCAGGCATCTGGTTGGTCATTGTGAGAACAAGATGCTGGACTAGATGGGCCATCTCCTGATCCAACAGGCTCTTGTTGTGTTCTTAGGTTAACCCCAGAAAGCCTTTGCCTGCCCGTGTCGACAGTACTGAACTAGGTGGACCAGGAGGTCTGACTCTGTATAAGCCAATTTCTTATACAGTGGTACCTCGGGTTAAGAACTTAATTTGTTCTGGAGGTCCGTTCTTAACCTGAAACTGTTCTTAACCTCAAGCACCACTTTAGCTAATGGGGCCTCCCACTGCCACCGCACCGTCAGAGCACGATTTCGGTTCTCATCCTGAAGCAAAGTTCTTAACCCAAGGTACTATTTCTGGGTTAGCGGAGTCTGTAACCTGAAGCGTCTGTATCCCGAGATACCACTGTATTCCTTTTACCCTAGACATTGAGGATAAAATCTTATGCTATTTGCAGTGACTTACCCCTTGGTTGGTAGCATTGCCCCATTTATGGTTCTATTTCTTGGTCACACGGGATTGTGACCAAAAATTGCCACAAGACTGCCTTTGTTCTCCATTCACAAACCCAGTTCTACATGGGCAGGATGCAGGAATGAACGCCTAAGGGTCCAGGTTTCCCCTACCTCTGAACAAACATTTACGATAGGAATGGGGGACATTTTGTCTTTGGGACAGCCTGGCAGCCATCCTCCCCCTGGGGTGTGTGCATTTGAAATGCTCAACCAAAAGAGAGCAAAAATAGAAAGCAGAGCATATGGGTCTGCAGATAATGTTTCATTATAAATTATCACATTTTCCAGGCAGATACGCCTCTTCTCTTCACACCAATGATGTGAAGGATGGGTTGCCTTCCCCTACCCCTCAATTTCTGCATATGTGCTATATAAATAAATAAAAATTATTATGTTTTGTTTAGCTCTTGCAGTTTTTCAAAGGACTGAAATCAATAGTTTTTCAACTCTCTCTCTCTCTCTCTCTCTCTCTCTTCCCATTCCTCCTTCTCCCTCTTTCGCTCCACGTAAGAGACAGAGATGTCCTCCTACTACAGACACCCAAAAGGACAGTATATTTATATAAGACATAAAGACCTGATTGCAAGTGCCCCCAGATTAGTGCCAGCGTACAGTACTGAAAAATGTATCCCACATCTCCCCCCCCCAACTGTTCTCCCTCAGTTAATGGGATATGAAATCAGGTTCAACAATTATCAGAGGGGAGAGAGAATTTGGGTGAAAATCTCAGGCTAGGGTACAGATTTCTGCTCTGCTTATTTTAGAATACAGTGGTACCTCGGGTTAAGAACTTAATTCGTTCTGGAAGTCCGTTCTTAACCTGAAACTGTTCTTAACCTGAAGCACCACTTTAGCTAATGGGGCCTCCTGTTGCCGCCGCACCGCCACTGCGCGATTTCTGTTCTCATCCTGAAGCAAAGTTCTTAACCTGAAGCACTATTTCTGGGTTAGCAGTCTGTAACCTGAAGCTTCTGTAACCTGAAGTGTCTGTAACCCTAGGTACCACTGTAGAATCAGAATGGTAGATGGAAAGGACTCTGGGAGTTGTCTAGTCTGACCCCCTGCAAATGTAGGAATCACAGCTGAAGAATCCCTGACAGGTGGCCATCCAACCTCTATTGAGTTTGGGGTGGGTGGGTGGGGGTGCTGGACAGTTGTCATTGTCTAAGAGAAGCCTTTTTACTTTTCAATCATAAAGCAGCCTAGAATATATATATTAAAAAAGACTATAAAAGGCATAATGCGTATAATAAAACGGCATTAAAACTTGAAACCAACAGGAATTAGAAACGGCAACAATAAAATAGATGAATAATTTTCATTTACTTAGTATAAATGCTGTCATACCCAACTGACATGCTGTAAGGGCAACTAAGATGATGAATGCAAAGTGGTTTGATGTAAAACTCTATTAACAGTTACTACCCATAATTGCTAAAGACCTTGAGAAGAACTTTTCAGATGGATCAGACTGAAGACCCATCTACTACTCCATTCTCACCATGCTCAATGAGATGCCTTTGGGAAACAAAGACAATAGTGCTATTGCCATTTGTGTCTCCCAGCAACAGGCAATGGAAGTTATGGAATAGAATAATAAAATTGTAGAACTGAAAGGTACTCCCTAGTCAAAAACCACAGCAACACAAGAATCACAGCTAAATAATCCCTGACGGATGGTCATCTAACCTGTGTTTAGAAACCTCCAATGAAGGAGAGTACACCACATTCTGAGGGTGTTTCCTCCACAGGCAAATAATGATGATGATGATGATGATATAATAATAATAATAATAATAATAATAATAATAATAATAATAATAATAATATATTTATACCCAGCCACTCTGGGTGGCTCCCAACTGAATATTAAAAACACAATAATACACCAAACATTAAAAGCTTCCCTAAACAGGGCTGCCTTCAGATGTCTTCTATAAGTCAGATAGTTGTTTATTTCCTTGACGTCTGATGGGAGGGCATTCCACAGGGTGGGCGCTGCTACTGAGAAGACCCTCTGCCTGGTTCCCTGTAACCTCACTTCTCACAGTGAAGGAACTGCCAGAAGGCCCTCGGCACTGGACCTCAGTGTCCAGGCAGAACGATGGGGGTGGAGACGCTCCTTTAGGTGTACTGGGCCGAGGCCATTTAGGGCTTTAAAGGTCAGCACCAGTTGTGTTTGGAAATGTACGGGGAGCCAATGTAGGTCTTTCAGGACCGTTGCTATATGGTCTCGGTGGCCACTCCCAGTCATCAGTCTAGCTGCTGCATTCTAAATTAGTTGCAAACAGCTCTTACAGGAAGTTCATAGAATCATAGAACTGTAGAGTTGACACAAGGGTCATCTAGTCCAACCCCTGCAATGCAGGAGGTTCTTCCTAATGCTTAGTCAGAATCTCCTTTTTTGAATCTATTGGTTTTGGTCCTACCCCCTGGAGCCACAGAAACCAAGCTTGCTGCATCTTCCACAGGGCAGCCATTCAGATATATGAAGATGGCTATTGTATCATCTCTCAGTCCTCTTTTCCAGGTGAAACACGCCCAACCCCCTCAACTGTTCCTCATGCGATGGCAGAGGAGGGGTCCAGGGAAAGAGGGTTTGAACAAAACTTTCTGGGTACCAGCCTCCCTACAAAAGCACTTCTTTGAGAGCATATTTCCATAGATGTCTCTATCATCTCATGAACATCTTGCTTGTATAATATTACACATACAGTCCTTATGTTTAAGCATCTTGGGCTACTTTAAATGATCTTTTTTTATAGGCCGGGTAATTTGACTGCCTTAATTAGGAAAAAAAATATTGGCATTCACCCCATGAAGTTAATTGGCACCATCAAAGCACTGAATGATCCCTAATTTTGCTAGTTAGAGACACACCTGTTACCTGTGTCGCAGAGTAATATCTAGAGATTAAGAGGGAAGGAGAGTATAAAAAAGTAGCAGCTGCTGTATGGCAAACAATTTAGCAGATGACGGTTGAAACGGCAGAGTAAATGCTACAGCTCTTTTACCCCGTATGTGTGGGAAATGATCCATTTGGACTCCCTAATATCCTTCTGCAGCTGCCAGAGAAAACACTTAGTGTGAACACGAAGGCAGCTTTGTCCCCAAATGTTGCAAGGATGGAAGAGATTCAGAGGTCACTTATCATAAGGTAAGGAAGGGCAGACCAGTCCATTCCTGGCCCATGTCTGCTTCATATGTGTCCATTTATAAGTCTGCTCCATCCTGTTTATACATTATACAATGATGGTAAAGGTAAAGGTCCAGTCATGACCGACTCTGGGGTTGCAGCGCTCATCTCGCTTTATTGGCCAAGGGAGCCGGCGTACGGGTCATGTAGAATCATAGAGTTGGAAGAGACCACAAGGGTCATCGAGTCCAACCCCCTGCCAAGCAGGAAACACCATCAGAGCACTCCTGACATATGGTTGTCAAGCCTCTGCTTAAAGACCTCCAAAGAAGGAGACTCCACCACACTCCTTGGCAGCAAATTCCACTGTCGAACAGCTCTTACTGTCAGGAAGTTCTTCCTAATGTTTAGGTGGAATCTTCTTTCTTGGAGTTTGTATCCATTGCTCCGTGTCCGCTTCTCTGGAGCAGCAGAAAACAACCTTTCTCCCTCCTCTATGTGACATCCTTTTATATATTTGAACATGGCTATCATATCACCCCTTAACCTCCTCTTCTCCAGGCTAAACATGCCCAGCTCCCTTAGCCGATCCTCATAAGGCATTGTTTCCAGGCCTTTGACCATTTTGGTTGCCCTCCTCTGTACACGTTCTAGTTTGTCAGTGTCCTTCTTGAACTGTGGTGCCCAGAACTGGACACAGTACTCCAGGTGAGGTCTGACCAGAGCAGAATACAGTGGCACTATAACTTCCCTTGATCTAGATGCTATACTCCTATTGATGCAGCCCAGAATTGCATTGGCTTTTTTAGCTGCCGCGTCACACTGTTGGCTCATGTTAAGTTTGTGGTCAACCAAGACTCCTAGATCCTTTTCACATGTACTGCTCTCAAGCCAGGTGTCACCCATCTTGTATTTGTGCCTCTCATTTTTTTTTGCCCAAGTGCAATACTTTACATTTCTCCCTGTTAAAATTCATCTTGTTTGTTTTGGCCCAGTTCTCTAATCTGTCAAGGTCGTTTTGAAGTGTGATCCTGTCTTCTGGGGTGTTAGCCACCCCTCCCAGTTTGGTGTCATCTGCAAATTTGATCAGGATGCCCTTGAGTCCATCATCCAAGTCGTTGATAAAGATGTTGAATAAGACCGGGCCCAAGACAGAACCCTGTGGCACCCCACTAGTCACTCTTCTCCAGGATGAAGAGGAACCATTGATGAGCACCCTTTGGGTCCGGTCAGTCAGCCAGTTACAAATCCACTGAGTGGTAGCATAGTCAAGACCGCATTTTACCAGCTTCTTTACAAGAATATCATGGGGCACCTTGTCAAATGCCTTGCTGAAATCAAGGTAGACTACATCCACTGCGTTCCCTTCATCCACCAGGCTTGTAATTCTGTCAAAAAATGAGATCAGGTTAGTCTGACATGACTTATTTTTCAGAAATCCATGCTGACTATTGGTGATCACAGCATTCCTTTCTAGGTGCTCACAGATTGTTTGCTTAATGATCTGCTCCAGAATCTTCCCTGGTATTGATGTTAGACTGACTGGGCGGTAATTATTTGGGTCCTCTTTTTTCCCCTTTTTGAAAATAGGGACAACATTTGCCCTCCTCCAGTCTGCCGGGACTTCGCCTGTTCTCCAGGAATTCTCAAAGATGACTGCCAGTGGTTCTGAGATCACATCTGCCAGTTCTTTTAATACTCTTGGATGCAGTTCATCTGGCCCTGGAGACTTGAATACATCTAAACTAGCCAAGTATTCTTGTACTATCTCCTTAGTTATTCTGGGCTGTGTTTCCTCTGCTGAATCATTTCCTCCAAATTCTTCAGGTCGGGCATTGTTTTCTTTATCGGAGAAGACTGAGGCAAAGAAGGCATTGAGGAGTTCAGCCCTTTCTGTGTCCCCTGTTTGCATTTCACCATCTTCTCCTCTGAGTGACCCCACTGTTTCTTTGTTCTTCCTTTTGCTACGAACATACCCATAGAAGCCTTTTTTGTTGCTTTTAACCTCTCTAGCAAGCCTGAGTTCATTCTGTGCTTTAGCTTTTCTGACTTTGTGTCTACATGTGCTGGTTATTTGTTTGAATTCCTCTTTGGTGGTTTCCCCCCTTTTCCATTTTTTGTACACATCCTTTTTTAATCTTAACTCAGTTAAAAGTTCTTTAGATAGCCACCCTGGCTTCTTTAGGCACCTTCCATGTTTCCGTCTCATTGGTATTGCCTGAAGTTGTGCTTTTACTATCTCCCTCTTAACAAACTCCCAGCCATCATGAACTCCCTTTCCTTTTAGTATTACTGTCCATGGGATCTCACCCAGCACTTCCCTAAGTTTTATGAAGTCGGCTTTCTTAAAGTCAAGAAATTGAGTCCTAGTATGCTTGGCTGCTCCTTTCCGTTGTATAGTAAACTTCAGAAGAGCATGATCACTTGCGCCTAATGATCCTTCCACTTCTACCCCATTAACCAGGTCATCGACATTGGTTAGGACCAGATCTAAAATGGCTGTTCCTCTTGTTGCTTCTCCCACTTTCTGGACAATGAAGTTGTCTGCAAGGCCAGTGAGGAATCTGTTTGACCTTATGCTCTTGGCTGAGTTTGACATCCAACAAATATCTGGGTAATTGAAGTCCCCCATTACTACTATCTCCCTTCCTTTTGCATGCTTGGCCATCTGTTCCAGGAAGGCATCATCTATGTCCTCCGTTTGGCTTGGGGATCTATAGTAAACTCCCACAGTGAGGTCACTATTATTCTCCTCTCCCTTAATTTTGACCCAAATGCTCTCACTTTGGCTTTGAGGTTCTAAATCTTGGATCTCTTCACAGGTATACACATCCCTGACATATAACGCCACTCCTCCTCCTTTCTTGTCTGGTCTGTTTCTCTGAAATAGATTGTATCCCTCCATTTTTACATTCCAATCGTGGGACTTATCCCACCAGGTTTCAGTGATGCCTATTATGTCATATTTAGTTTGCTGTACCAAGAGCTCAAGCTCATCTTGTTTATTTCCCATGCTTTGTGCATTAGTGTACAGACACTGAAGTCCATTAGTCATTCCCCCGTGTCTCTTATTTAAGGATTTTTTCCTCCCACCACTAGGTCTGCTTGCTGTTTGCTCCATTTGGTCTATGACATTTGGATGATCATCTTCATCAATTAATAGACTCCTACCTTCAGGAGCACTGTCTCCCTCCCCCACATTAGTCAGTTTAAAGCCCTCCTGATGAGGTTTCTTAGTTTTTTGGCAAAAACATTCCTCCCAACCGTTGTGAGGTGCAGCCCATCGCTTGCCAGAAGTCCATCCTCAAGAAACTGCAGTCCGTGATCTAAGAATCCAAACCTTTCCTGTTTACACCATTTGCGAAGCCAGCTGTTTACTTCCACTATTTTCCTCTCTCTCCCTGGGCCACGTCGTTCAACTGGGAGGACAGATGAGATGACGATTTGTGCATTTAATTGCTTCAATTTCCTGCCCAGAGCCTCGTAGTCTCTTTTGATCTTCTGGAGGCTATTGCTTGCAGTGTCATTGGTTCCCACATGAACCAAGAGGAAGGGGTATTTGTCAGTGGGTTTTATGATTCCTTGCAGTCGTTCAGTTACATCTTGGATCTTAGCCCCAGGGAGACAGCACACTTCCCGAGACATCTTGTCAGGCCCACAGATCACTGCTTCTGTTCCCCTCAGTAGGGAATCCCCTATCACCACTACACGCCTTCTCTTAGGTTTGGTCAGGGTTCTTCCGTGAGCGGTCCGTTCCAAGGTCACCTGCACATTCCCTGAGGACTGACTTTGCTGCTCATCTTCATATACGTGATCGACAGTAATGAGGGAGAGATCCTCAAATGGAGTCTGCTCTTCGTCTTCCATGCTAGGGGAGAGGACCTCAAAGCGATTGTGTATTTCTAGACAATCAGAGCGAACCCTGGGCCTCCTACTTCTTTGAGTCACGTTTCTCCACATATCGGGCTCCTGTGTTGGTGAACTAGCCTCCTTCTCAGGGGAGTCCCCTGTCTCCTCCTTGGTGGAGACGGTGTGCTCTGTTGCTTCCAAGAAGAGCTCCAGCTCTCTAATTCTTTGGAGCGTAGCTACACGTTCCTCCAGCTGCTGGACTTTGTCTTTTAGGAGGGCAATCAACATGCAATTGCTGCACGTAAAGCTGCCTGCAACCTTTGGCAAGATGGCAAACATTGCGCAGGAACCGCAGGCGACTGCAGCTGTTCCCTCCCCCTCCATCTTGAGAATGTGTCGTTGGGCTTGAGACTAGCTCCCCTAAATCTAAAAGATGGTTCAAACTGCCAGGGAAAGCAGCTAATCAGCCACAAGAATCACACACACAAGAAACCCCTTTTGGCTCCTTCTTCAGCCGCTGCCCTGCAAACACTGGCCAGCATGACTATGGCTGAACTAGAGCAGCGCACGGAAATGCCATTTACCTTCCCGCCGGAGTGGTACCTATTTATCTACTTGCACTTTGACATGCTTTCGAACTGCTAGGTTGGAAGGAGCAGAGACCGAGCAATGGGAGCTCACCCCGTTGCGGGGATTCAAACCACCGACCTTCTGGTCGGCAAGTCCTAGGCTCTGTGGTTTAACAGCGCCACCCACGTCCCTACAATGATGGCGATGGTGATTTTAAACAGCTGTATCACAAGTTGGGTTGTATCTAACTGTACTTACGAGAGACACATCAATAGTCATGATTAATTTCATAAAATAATAGAATTGTAGTATTGGAAGGGACCCCAAGGGACCCCAAGTCCCGCCAAGTGCAATGTAGGAATCACAGGTAAAGTCCCCCTGGCAGGTGGTCATCTGTTTCAAAACCTCAAACAAAGGAGACTCTACCACCTTCCAAAGGAGTCTTTTCCACTGTCGAACAGCTCCTACCAACAGAATCTAAGTTTACTGATTTTAATGGGTCTACTGTGAGCAAGATTGAGTAGGCTATCTCCCTTTGCATTTACAATTTAGCTCAATGTATGTGTTTCTAAATGGATGTTATTCTTTAAAAGCTGCAAGTTGTCAATGCATCTGTGTATCAGTTTTTGAGCTGAAAGTGGTATTGCAACGTTTGGAGAAGTACGGCATCTAAAAGATAATTGGTATAAATGATCTCCCACCCGCTAAGAGAGCACCCAGTGAATGGAAAGGCAGAACCGTTACATGTATATGGATCCCCTGAGATTTGGCTACAAAATGATGTCACTGAAGGTGAGTGAGGACGAGGGAAAGCAGATGGGAGAATGTCAACATAAGCAGCGCCCCCCCACTGGGTGCATTTTTATGTATTACTGACCCCCCCCCACTGGAAAAGTTGAGTACTTTCAACTGAACTATAGAAAGGAGGGGGGAAGCAAGGAACAAACACCACATACCCCCCCCCAAAAAAAAACCTCATACAGCAAGGGGAACAATCTGGGTATTCTAAAACTGTACTACAAAGAATAAAATCCAGTGGAACAGAATGACCTAGATTAGATAACAGATGAGCATCAACTGTTTTTTGTTTGTTTCATTTTGCTTTGGATATATAATTTTTGCAAATAACCCAAGAATAAGCACCTGGGGTTTTTTTAGAAATACATCTGAGGGAAAACCCATCCATTTCTATCACACCCCTCTTCTGCCAGTGATAAAGGTACAAATTCATTTGAGCATGCAAGGAAGCCAATGGCGTATGTGGTAGAACCAATATCCATCATCTGTGCATTAGAAGCACCATGTTCCTGTTTTAGCAACCCAAGGGGGAAAGGCACAGAATGTGGTGCTGTGTTCCTAAGCAGTCTGGGACCAGGTACCCTCATGATTAGATGACTGAAATTCACAAGACTGACCCACCAAAGTCTATGCTCCACCCTTTATGCCAGGTCTAGCCAATGCAGAGGTATCCTACAACTAAACAATAACAGGGCTGATCTATAGGAACCCCTATTTCATCCTCCACTTGAAGGGGGCTCTGAACATAAGCAATCACTAAGGTCACATTCACACCACACATATGAAGTGCTCTGATATCACCTTTAACAGTTATGGCATCCCTCAAAGAATTATGGGAGCTGTAGCTTGTTAAGAGTGCTGAGAGATACAATACCCACATCCCCCCTCCAAGTTATCATTCCCAGAGTTCCCTGGGGAGAAGGGTTAATTGGGAATTGACACTAGCTGAGAGCAATAGGAGTCTCCTAACAACTCCTAAGCAGCATCCTTAAGAAACTACAGCTCCCAGAATTCTTTGTGAGATGGCTTGAAATGTATGGTGGCCATCCTTAAGCTTCCATGATATTTCTGGTCCAAGGCTCAGGCTTTGACAATATGCTTGGATACTCACCATACCATTGCTGAACAAAACAGGGATGCCTAAGATCAGACCCTAGGACTGGCAAGCCATGTGAAGTCTCCTAACTCATCTCCCAAAACAATCTGCTGTCTCCTTCTGAATGACTATCAATCAAACCTTGCTGCTGCAACTGTTCAGAGGCAAGATGGATTGCTCTCATCTAGATTGCTGCAGTTTAATTGGAACGGAAGACTTCAAATTCTCTCTAAAGAAAGTGTGTGTCAACGAGGGTGTATCTCTGAGACTTCAGATGCTTCAAAACTCAGAGTCAGTGGCAGTGGTGTAGTGGTAAATTTTGGATAGCCAATAGAACCATACTGCCAAGGACAGTCCATAATGATCCCTCAAAGGGAGAGGCCAAAATTGCAAGCAAGCGTGTTGCTCTATTATTTTACAGACACACAGCAATGGGCAGCAGTGTGTAGCACAAACCCCTGTGCAGTTAACAACAACAACAGCAGCAGCAACAACAACAACAACAGCAACAATAATTTATTATTTCTACCTGGCCCATCTGGCTGGGTTTCCCCAGCCATGCTGGGTGGCTTCCAACAAAATATTAAAATACAATAGTCTATTAAACATTAAAAGCATCCATAGAGGTGAACACCAGGTCTAAGGCATGTCCGTGGCTATGAGTTGGGCCAGACTTATTCAGGGACTGTCCCATGGAGGCCATGCTTTCCACGAAGTCCTGAGTGGCCTCTTGTAAAGACATGTCAGCATGAATGTTAAAATCCCCTAGGATAACCAAACTAGGTGTCTCCAGGAGAACATCCACCACAACATGAAGCAGCTCAGGCAGGGAATCCTTGGTGCAGTGGGGAGGTTGGTACACCAAAAGGAATCCTGTACTGCCCCTATTGCCCAACTTCCAGAACATGCACTCAGAGAACTGGGTCTTCTCAATAGGATGCCTGGTGCAAACTAATGACTTCCTAAAAATCAGTGCAGCCCCCCCTTCCCACCCACAAGGCATGGGTTGCTGTGTGTAAGAGAAACCTGGTGGACAAGCAGTGGCAAGGACAGGCGCAACTGCTACATCTAACCAAGTCTGTTACACATGTCAGGTCAAGTCCTCCATCCACCATCAAGTCATGGATGGCAGTGGTCTTATGAATCATTGATCTGGCATTGCACAGCAACACCTTCAGGTCATGTGGGTATCCCTTGCTGATTCCAGTATCCAGCCAGTCAAGACCAGACCCGGAGGCAGGGATAGTCCTCAAACAACGACTAAACCTGCCTCCTTGGTAATTACATGGTCTGGTTTTAGCGTAACTCCTCCTCCTACCCGTGATCACTGAGATCGGTTGTCCCAGTGCACTTGTTAGGAAGACTCCACCAATTACCCATGGACTCTGGCACTTCCACATGGTCCCCTTACACCACACCACTAGATAATGACCTTCTCCCTCCCTCCCTCCCTGCCTCCCTCTCTGCTTTAAAGCAAAGTTCTCTCAACTGGTCTCCAGGATACCAAGACACTCTCAGCTCCTGAAATGCTGCTAGAATCTCTTGTCCCTGAGGGCTCTGAGTGGCAAATCGCATCCATCTTGCATCTTGTTTATTTGCATTTGCAGAGCTTAAATGAAGATATATGAGCCAGGGGCAAACAGTCCCATTTAGAAGAAACTCTCCAGGACTCGTTATTATCTGCAATAAGAGTCATACAAATGACAATGAAAGGTGGCTTGGAAAGAGAAGTGGGAAGGGAGAGAGGTCACAATTTCATAAAGCGCTGGGAGACAGGCTTAAAGGGGGGAAACGTTTTCATCTTTGACTGATTTCAAATCTATTTAAAAACACTTCAATCACCTTCCCATGCAAAAGCTTGTGTGTGTGTGTAGAATCATCACCAGTTTTATCAAAGCTTATTTTGCTCCCCTAGGAATTCCTCAGGTATCACGTTACAGAAACTTCCGTGGCCGTTTTGAAAATGTGCTTCAGGTCATCTTTGATGGAGGCTTGAAATGATGAAGCCCAGCCACCTGCCATGGGAGCAATTAAATGAAGAGCAGCAATGACCACTGTTTTGATGGGCCTTAAATAGGGATCAGGCAAATTTGTGGAGGAGACTTGGTCTACCAGCAGGTATCAGCCATGGGCCATCAGTCTGGTGCCACTGCATAAAAAGGGCTAATGAAATACCACTCTGTTCTGTCTTGGACAGACTCCTCTTGGAGTCATTTGTCCAATTCTGGGCACCCCCACCATCTCTCTCCATCCCTCTGTCTCTCCCCTCTCTTTCCCCCCAACCACACAATGTCTATGAAAACAGTGTCTCATATTGAACTTAAACAAACTGTGAAAAAGACTCTTTAAGGATGAAAAGTGAAGAGACGAGACTCTATTGGTACTTTTCCTTGTTTATTTTTTTGTTTTGTAACACAATAATAGATAGATGATAGATCGATAGATAGATCGATAGATAGATGATAGATAAGGTAAAGGGACCCCTGACCATTAGGTCCAGTCGTGACCGACTCTGGGGTTGCGGCGCTAATCTTGCTTTGTTGGCCGAGGGAGCCGGCGTACAGCTTCCGGGTCATGTGGCCGGCATGGCTAAGCCGCTTCTGGCGAACCAGAGCAGCACACGGAAACGCTGTTTACCTTCCCACCGGAGCGGTACCTATTTATCTACTTGCACTTTGACACGCTTTCAAACTGCTAGGTGGGCAGGAGCTGGGATGGAGCAACGGGAGCTCACCCCGGTGCGGGGATTCGAACCGCCGACCTTCTGATCGGCAAGTCCTAGGCTCTGTGGTTTAACCCACAGCGTCACCTGTGCCCCTAAGATGCCCAAGGGCCTGGTAGTCAAGTCTTATGAGGAACAGTGGAGTTAATTGAGGATGTTTACCCTGGAGATGGGAATACTGAGAGGTGATAGGAAGGCCATCTTCAGATATCTGAAGGGTTGTCACATGGAAGATGGAACAGACTTGTTTTGTGCTGCTCTAGAATGTAGAACCTGAATCAATGGATTCAAATTACAAGAAATGAGATTCTGACTAAACACTAGGAAGAACTTTCCTACAAAGGTGGTGGACTCTCCTTCACTGGAAGGTTTTAAACAGAAGTTGGATGGCCATCTGGCAAAGCTTTTTTAGCTGATACCTGCCTTGCAGAGGATTATGACCCTTGGGATCACTTCAAACTCTAAAACTGTATGATTCTAAGGTGCTCCTGGCAACAAAGATCAAACAAAATGACCCAGGAGACCCCTTCCAGCTCCCTGATTCAATGACAAGAGAAAGGAGGGAAAGGAGATGAAGGATGAGATGGAGATGTGCCAGTAGTCATTCCACCAAGATGGAAGTGTGCAGTTTAAAATTTCAATGGTATATTACGACTTAAAATAATTGTGTCTGCTCGCCTAAAGCTTTGTCTGCATCTTCGTAAGTGGAGATTCATATGATAGGTAATTATCACCCTTGCAGATTTGTTTGGGCCGAGAGAGAGGAAAAACACTTTTTATGATTGTATAGTAAATAATTGGGTTTTAATAACCCCCAATTAGCACATCAGAATATGCCGTAGTGTTTACTTTTATCATGTTGTTGGAATCTGGAGAGGCACTAACACCACCTTACACTAACATCCGAAATTAGGGAGAAGTAAAACATGTGGTGATCTTTTGGGTTCACTCTAAATGTGTGAAAACAGCTTTAACAATAGCAACAGAAATAGTGGGGAGGGATCTTAAAGTCCTGCCTTTTATCTGTGCCACCCACCAGCTAGATATTTTATCTGTGCCACCCGCCAGCTAGATATTTAATTTCCCAGCTCCCCATGGGCAAACTTTGATAGGCAGTTTTACTGTAGCCAATCGCAGAGGGGAAATGTGCTGTCTGTGCTAAACAGCTGATCAGTGCTGTCAGTGAACCCTGCTTCTGTTTAGGTTGTTGCAGTCTGCAGCCCATATCAATGCTACATAAACGGAATGAGAAATTGCTAGATTACATTACATCAAATATGTGGCCAGTACTGCAAACGGTAGCAGCACATCTAATTCTCCTTTTCCTCTCGCTAATGAATTAATCAATTACTCAATTAATATATTCTATTTATGCCTAAGGCTGTGCCAAAATGGACAAGGAAGGGCATCCTTTCATTCATTTGCTTGCCATATAGCCACTCAGCTGGCCATGTGGCGATGCCTCAAAATCAATCCAGAGTGAGGACATGAAATATTACAGAAGTTTCCCATGACCCACTATCATGGCTTTGTGCTTTCACTCTCCTCTGCTCATGGCAAGCAATGATGTGCAGTGAGGAAATGCCATCTAGACATGGGCAAGTCATTCTGGACCAATGGTAGCCAAGGTAGTTCCCTCTCTAGATCCACTTCCATCAGGCCTAGACAACACAGTCAATGGTCAGAGCCAATAGGGGCAACATCTGGAGGGTGCAACTCATTCCTTCTCTATTCCCAAGGTATTATGGAGAAGGCAAATTAAATGCCTGTTTTAGCAGTAGCTACAGAATCCATTGATTGGTTCAAAATTGGGAAAGGAGTACGACAAGGGTGTATATTGTCTCCCTGCTTATTTAGCTTATATGCAGAATTCATCATGCGAAAGCCTGGGCTGGATGAATCCCAAGCCGGAATTAAGATTGCCGGAAGAAATATCAACAATCTCAGATATGCAGATGACACAACCTTGATGGCAGAAAGTGAGGAGGAATTAAAGAGCCTTTTAATGAGGGTGAAAGAGGAGAGCGCAAAATATGGTTTGAAGCTCAACATCAAAAAAATTAAGACCATGACCACTGGTTCCATCACCTCCTGGCAAATAGAAGGGGGAGCAATGGAGGCAGTGAGAGATTTTACTTTCTTGGGTTCCATGATGACTGCAGATGGTGACAGCAGTCACGAAATTAAAAGACACCTGCTTCTTGGGAGAAAAGCAATGACAAACCTAGACAGCAGCTTAAAAAGCAGAGACATCACCCTGCCAACAAAGGTCCATGTAGTTAAAGCTATGGTTTTCCCTGTAATGATGTATGGAAGTAGGACCTGGACCATAAAGAAGGCTGATCGCCGAAGAATTGATGCTTTTGAATTACGGTGCTGGAGGAGACTCTTGAGAGTCCCATGGACTGCAGGAAGATCAAACCTATCCATTCTGAAGGAAATCAGCCCTGAGTGCTCACTGGAAGGACAAATCCTGAAGCTGAGGTTCCAATACTTTGGCCACCTCATGAGAAGAGAAGACTCCCTGGAAAAGACCTTGATGTTGGGAAAGATTGAGGGCACAAGGTGAAGGGGACGACAGGACGAGATGGTTGGACAGTGTTCTTGAAGCTCCCAACATGAGTTTGACCAAACTGTGGGAGGCAGTAGAAGACAGGAGTGCCTCATGTGCTCTGGTCCATGGGGTCACAAAGAGTCGGACACAGCTAAACAACAACAACAACAACACAATCTATGCCACCCATCGTTCCAGCCAACTGTTCAATTGAACTCAAGTTATGCTTATCCCCACCTGGACTGTACCCAATATGAAGGCAAAATGTATTGCAGTCTAATCAATATTTACTGACATGTCTCCACTCCTCCATGATGAACATTAAAACAATGGATTTGACCGTACATTTCTGGTGATTTATATAAGTACATAGAAAAGTAAGCAAGACCTAGCCTTTCCTGGAAGTGTGAAATCCATCCTGTTAAATCCTTCTGGAGACTTCACCCACCCCCGCTCTGCAGAGCACAGGCATTTTAGAAGTTCAAAGGGGTGGCAAAATCTGACCATTTTGTTGGCACCTGGTTTACTTTTCTAACAAATATAGATGGGGATATGCTTGGCATATCCTGATTCTCAGAGAGTCTTTCGGAAAGGTGTTTGTTCAGGTTTATACTGGGCAGCCTCTTTGCTTTTAGATTCCATTGTTAATGGTTGCAATAATTTTACACTGGGTCAAGTTTTTCTGTGCTGAGTTTTTCACATACTTTTTACAGCTCTGTTTTCATTCCTAGAAAGGTACAAAGGTCACCATTTTTCATAGAATCATATAATTGTCATGTTAGAAGTGACACTGAGGGTCATCTAGTCCAACCCCCTGCAATGGAGGAATCTCAACTACATCATATACAGTGTTAGAAACTGAGATATGAAAGCTAGGAGCTACGGGGCACCTAAAACCTAGATAATGGGAGCTGCAGTGGAGTGTCTAGGCACAGTTTTTTAATAACAAGAATACAAAGCTGAAAATAAATGAACTGCAGCTAAAATAATCTTATGTTCTTTTTTCACATGGTCTAGTCCTCATCTGAAGACTGCAAAAACCAAAACATACTTCCCCTGCCTGCTCCCCTAATATTCTTAAGAGGGTCTCTGCTCCAGTCTTCAGAGAGTAGCTGAAAGTGGGGAGGCAGAAAAAGGTCCTCCTTTCCTTCCACTCTGCGTTTTTAATCTGAAATCTTCAGCGCGGTACTGTGCCCAGAGATCAGAAACTGCTTGCATTAATGAAATTCCCTGTTGCAAAATGTGCCTAGAACAATGGGAGTTTCGAAGAGATAGCCATCCAATAGCTGCTTAAGAACCTTCAAGGAGAAACCACCACCTCTCATGGGAGTCTGTTCCACTATTGGACAGCTCTTACTGTCAGAAAGTTCTTCCTGTTGTTTAGTCAGAATCTCCTTTCTTGTAACTTGAATTCATTGGTTTGGGTCCTACCCTCTGGAGTACAGCTAAGACAACTTAGAGTACAGTTTCTGCCAAAATCTTGAATCCTTAGATAAGTATGGTACATAGACAAAATAGAGTAAAGATATACATTGGCTCCCAGTACATTTCCGAGCACAATTCAAAGTGTTGGTGCTGACCTTTAAAGTCCTAAATGGCCTCGGTCCAGTATATCTGAAGGAGCATCTCCACCCCCCATCATTCTACCTGGACACTAAGGTCCAGCACTGAGGGTCTTCTGGCGGTTCCCTCACTGTGAGAAGCCAAGTTACAGGGAACCAGGCAGAGGGCCTTTTCGGTAGTGGCACCCGCCCTGTGGACCGCCCTCCCACCAGATGTCAAAGAGAACAACAGCTACCAGGCTTTTAGAAGACACCTGAAGGCAGCCCTGTTTAGGGAAGCTTTTAATGTTTGATGCATTACTGTATTTTAATATATTGTTGGAAGCCGCCCAGAGTGGCTGGGGAAGCCCAGCCAGATGGGTGGGGTATAAATAATAAATTATTATTCTTCTTATACAACAGGTTCTCTACAGGGCCAAGCAAGCTAAGGTGTTGATCCAACAAGTAACACATTCCCTTGACTCCTGTTATATTGGTATGGGGTGAACATCATTTCAGTGCAGCAAGTGGGACTGTTCCTTGGAATAGGCAAGCTAATGGGAGCTCTTCCTGGAGGGCTGGACCTGAGGTGCCTGTTTGCACCTATGCTGGCATCTCTATTATCTAGGCAACACAGGAGGCAACAGTGGCATCTCTGAACCAGACTGGGTGGTGGACTCCTCCTGAGAGGAAGGGCTAGGGGTGGGCTTGGTTGATGTCAGAGGTGAAGCTGGGGTTGCAGGTGAGGCTGGATGGGCCCCTCCCCAGGGTCATCAATGGGCTACTGCAACTCTTCCCACCCATTGTCCTGGTCTGACCAGTCGCACCATGACATTTCCTCGGCACTCCTGGCAATTTACCTCCTTTGTTGTTCTGGAGAGTATTACTGTATTCAAAAGAGACATTTCTCCTGCCTCCTCTGCCCACTAAATTGGCCTCCTGGTGTAGCTTGTATGTTTTTGTGTCCTATTTTCTCTGCTTCTTACTGTGCTCCTTCCTTTCACTTCCAACATTAGCCTTAGATATCACAATCCATCTCATGTGCCTTAAAGCTAGATTCAGACTTTAAATTAGCTGCCATTTCCTTACCTGGCAATGTAACAAACTGGTATAATTTGTTTATGAATCAACCTGTCTCCTGTACTCTTGACTTTAATTCATTCATTAGCAAGCCAGCCTGTCACTTTGTGAATCAGGAGACACCAGGCAAGACACTGCATCCAGACAAAGGGTGCAGTTCTGGTGCTTTCTAAACCTTGTCCCTCTCTTTTCTAAAAGAGCAGTTCATAATGAGCAATGGCTCATTGAATGGCTGGGGTCACTGAGGACAATGGGTGAGTTTAATCCCCTGCAATGCTACTTTCTCCAAGATATGAAGATCTCTTCCTCTGCTTCCTCCTCCTCTTCCTCCGGCTTCTGGTTTAGCACCCATCCCCCTGAGTGACCCTTTACTTCAGAGCTGTTACAGAGCAGTGGTGGATACAGATGCTAGATTATGACTCAGAAAGTCTCTGCCATGAACTTGCTAGGTGACTTTAGGCAAGACGAACTCTGAGACTTGGTAGTTCTGCCCTCAAGCTCTCCCATTCTGGGGGTGTCTGCGACTTGCAGGGAGTCCAGTCACAAGCCCAGGTCATCAAAGGAGCTTACATGGAAAACTCTGGTATCACTAGGATGCCACATTAGAGTGAAGGCAATGGCCCATGCCCTCACCCTGAATTGGCTTGGAGGCATCATCACATAGCCAAGTAAGTGGCTATATGATGGGCAAATCACTGGAAGGGGGTCCCTCCTAGTCCATTTTGGCTCAGCCCTAAATAACAGAAAATAAGGCTGCTCCTGCATACTGGGGGGGGGGGGGGAGCCACCCTGCATTGCCGGCGGCCTTTCCCCTTCCTCACTCTCTCCCTTCCTGGCCTTGGGGGAGAGGACGGGGGATTACACATGGGGCGGGCACTGCTTTGCCGCTCTCCTGGTGCTGTTTGCCCTGCGGTCCTGGCTGCATACCATAAGGTTGTGAATATAAGTCACACTTTAACTTTTCACAGTCGGAATTTGAGGGAAAGGTGAGGCTTATATTGGGGCCAATACGGTAATTCATTTTAATTATTTATTTTTTGCTGCCAATATTTTGGATTAGAATTTCCTTACTAGGAGCACCCAAGACTAAGCACAGAGATGGAGAAGGTGGAGACGTGACCCTTAGGCTGGACAATGCTTCTTGTCCCTGATTTAGTGGCTTGTTTTGGTGTTGCCCTCTACAGGTGAGGCAACTCAAAGGAGCTTTGGGGATCGTGCCACTTTTCTCAAGAAACCTGTGTTTTGAAGCTAAACAAGCTATAAATTCAGAGTAGCTGAATTCACTTCCCACAACTCATTAGGAAGGATGATTCCTCCCCACCCCCTGTGCCCCGCCAAGCATTCTCCCCCAGGAAACCTTCTGATTGATAATAATAAACCTACCCTTCTGCTCGTTAGGTAACAATTTTTGATATGCAAATGTTCCCTTAATATGCTCTAATAAAAATACCGTTAAATACTAATCCAACTGCTATTTATAAATGTATACATAATTAAATAGAGATAATTCATGTAGACAGGGTTTGTTAAGAGTATTTTTTTTATATAAAATTTGAATAATGAAAGGTAATTATGTTTGGATAGGAAAATGTCAGAAAAAAATATTGAAGTATTTTGGTATCTATTTGCATTATTTAAATCGGAAAGCGTCTGATGAGAAACCTTCCTGTTGAGACACAGGTTAGATCTGCACCATCGAAGGCAAGTAAGATCATATGCTTAGGAAGCTTCTAAGAACGATGGGAGGGTTTTTTTTGGGGGGAGGGGTAGACTATTTAAAAATGCTCCCCCAATGTTCCTGTTTTACTCGGAGGCAGCAAAATTTGGAGTGATTTGGGCAAAACAGAGTGAACGTATGCCATTATCAAGAGTGCTGGTGATATCATTGGCTAATGGCGACCTTTCTTGTCTCAGAAAACCTTTGGAAAAGCTGGAAAAGTGGTGGAAGGGGAAAGGGTTAAGCCTCAAGCCATATATACATTCCTGTGAGAACCAGTGTGGTGTAGTGGTTAAGAGCGGCAGACTCGTAATCTGGTGAACCGGGTTCACATCTCCGCTCCTCCACATGCAGCTGCTGGGTGACCTTGGGCCAGTCACACTTCTTTGAAGTCTCTCAGCCCCACTCACCTCACAGAGTGTTTGTTGTGGGGGAGGAAGGGAAAGGAGAATCTTAGCCACTTTGAGACTCCTTAGGGGAGTGATAAAGCAAGATATCAATTCCAAACTCTTCTTCTTCTTCTGTGGTCCTTGGACCAAGTGAGTCTCGGGCTCATCCTAGTCTAATTTTACTCCTAGATATAGGAAAAAGAAGATGAACCTGTTGCAGCAGAGATGTGGAACCTCAAGTCTTTGGAATGAATATGGCCCCCAAAGTCGTTTGATCTGGCCCTCAACACTATTTCCAGATAATAATAATAATAATAATAATAATAATAATAATAAATTTTATTTATATCCTGCCCTCCCCAGCCAAAGCCAGGCTCAGAGCAGCTAACAACAGTAAAATGATAAAACATTCTAAAATCATTTCATAATAAAATTTATTCCAATCAGATTAATGGCAACCATTGGGCTAGAGTTCTCTGAGGATTGCCAAAGGAGGAAGTCAGGCTGTGGCCTGGCCAAAGGCCTGGTGGAACAGCTCTGTCTTGCAGGCTCTGTGGCAAGATGTCAAGTCAAGTTAACTCCCCCCCCCCCTTTCTTTTTTGCATCTGGTTTTAAATGGTTGCTGAGTTGTGTGGTGCTTTGAAATCTTCTATAAGATGCTTTGTGGTTGGATGGTGTCTTCAAAGCTACAAACATGAGTCTGACCAAACTGTGGGAGGCAGTGGAAGACAGAAGTGCCTGGCGTGCTCTGGTCCATGGGGTCACGAAGAGTCGGACACGACTAAACTACTAAACAACAACAACATAAGATGCTTTGAGACTTTTTTTTACTGTAAAGAGTGATGAAAGAATGCAACAAAAATCTGCAAGGAAGTTTTAGAGTCTCAGATGGGATCAAAGGGGGACCAAGCCAATTCAGAGACTTGCATGGTTGAAAGGGGGGGGGGTCCTTCAGATAGCCATGTAGGGTGTGAATAAGTAATTCCTATTTTAGTTTCTTGAATCCACTGCTAACCCAGTTTCACTTGAAGGCTGTGGGTTTTACTTCCTAAGTGGGGGGGTATTCCTTCTTTTCTTCGGGGTGTTGTGTTTGTAAAGTATCCAGCTGCCCTGGGATGAACTGGGCCTGATGGTGTGTGCTAAATCAGGATGGGATTTGCTGTGCCTGGAAGCTGTGAACTGGGAAAGCAAAACATGTCTATTATAAGGGTCATTAAGAACCAGTGACCAATTGGGACCATCTGTTCTCTCACATTCACCTCCCAAAGAGGAAGAAATTGAAGCAGCGCTCAATGAACTGAGCCCTCCCACATTCCAACAGAATCAACTTTAAGGGGATATTGTCCTTAAAAAATGGTCAAGCATTTACTGCTTCCATCCCCTTCTTTTTTGAGAAGCATGATGCAAAAATACCAGCCACTTCAGTTCAGTCTGGAAGCATTCCAATGGAAGGGCACCAACAAAAACAAGAGCAGACACAAAATAAACAAGTAAAAGAAATAGCTCTTTAAGCACAAGGCAAAGATGTCAAGGTCCAATCAATATAGGATGGGATACTATAGAATGATAGAATCATAGAGTTGGAAGCTACCCCAACTAGTCTAGTCAAACCCTCTGCAAGACAAATATCATAACTAAAAAATCCCTGCCAGAAGGCCACCCAGCCTCTGTTTAAAAGCATCCAATTAAGGAGAGTCCACCACTTTCTGAGGCAGCCCCTTCCACCTTAGAGCAGCTCTTACTTTCAGAAAGTTATTCCAAGTGTTTAGTCAGAATCTCCTTTCTTGTCATCTGAGTGCATTGGTTCAGTTCCTACCCTCTGGGGCAGGAGAAAACAAGCTTGCTCCATATTTCATGTGACAGCCCTTCAGATCTTTGATGATTGCTCTCATATCCCCTGTCAGTCTTTTCTTATCCAGGCTAAACATCCCCAACTCCATCCAAACCCTTGAGCATCTTAGTCACCTTCCTCACCTCACATTCCAGCTTGCTAATATCCTTTTGCAGCTGTAATGCCTAGAACTGGACGCAGGTCTCCAGGTGTGGTCTGGCCAAGGCAGAATAGAGTGCTACTATTACTTCCATTGATCTGCACACTATACATCATAGCTAGACTTTAGAACCAGCCTTTCTTGTTCTATGGGAGCTCAAGGCTAAACGAGGAAGAAAGGTAATGTTTCATAAAGGGACCAGGGCAGGGATTCATGGTAGCTTCAGAACCCTGGCCAGCTCCCAGTAGCTTTGCTGTTTTCTCTGCAAGTACTAGACTCAACTGAAATATTAAATACCTTCAGGACCCTGGAGAGCTCCAAAGCTTTCTGAAGCAACTCCACAAGTTGATGTCTTTGTAACCACCTGATCCACCTGTAATCTTGTATATGCTGACTGGACCTGTAGTGTAGTAAGCCCCACCTCCACAGAGGAACTGGCTGGCTGTTAAAGGGCCATCACCTTGTTCTGCAATCTGGGGCTCCTGTGGTACGAGAGAGACATGGGTGCCTTGGGAGACTCCTCCTCTGAATTAGAAGGGTGGTGGTAGCAAGACTGGCTGAGGTGGTCTTGAAGACAGCCATGGCAGTTCTTACCCTGTGGATGGATCCAGAGTCTTGCCTTCCCCTGAGTCCTTTCTACAGTGCATGGGCTGCAGGTCATGGGACATAATGCAAGGGCATTCTAGTGCAACCCACTGCAATGCAGAGATCAGAGCTAAAAAATCTCTGACAAATGGCCATTGGACCTTTGTTGAAAAGCCTCCAATGAATCATAGAATTGTGGAGTTGGAAGGAACCCAAAGGGTATTTTAGTCCAACTCACTGCAATGCAGGAATCACAGCTAAAAAATCCATGACAAATGAAGAAGAGTCCCCCACCTTCTGAACAAGTCCTTTCCACAGTTCTCACTATCACAAAGTTCTTCCTAATCTTTAGCTGGAATCTCCATTCTTACCATCATTAAGTCCTTCTTAATGATTAGTGGGGATTTCCCTTTTTGTCACTTGAATCTATTTGTTTGGGTCCTACCCTCTGGAGCAGCAGAAATCCAGCTTGCTCCATCTTCCATGTGACAGCCCTTCAGATACTAAATATTTTTCTGGTCAACACAAGGTTAGTGTGCTGGTGTCTTAGATAAGAACTTGTACCAGGGTCACAGATAGTTCATGATGGGTTTCTTTCATACTAAACTTACCATATTTTTCGCTCTATAAGACGCACTTTTCCCCTCCTGAAAAGTAAAGGGAAATGTGTGTGAGTCTTATGGAGCGAATGCAGGCTCCATGGCTTCAGTGAAAGCAACACGAAGCCAAATTCACACCCATTGTTACAAGTTGCATAGAAAGCTGTCGGGACATCCAGCTCAGATTTGCCTACACTGGCTGGCAGTGGCTGTCCTGGGTTTTAGTCAGGGTGGGAGTGGCATTCCCAGCCCTATCCGGAGATCCTAGAGTGCAAAACAGGTGCTCTGCTGCCACGTTATGAGAATTCCTATTTAATCATTTGACTCCCTGATTGAAACCACCTGGGATGCCTCAAAATAACAGCACCCTCCTCCAGGTGGCAGCTGGAAAAAAGACTTTTTCTAATTCTATATTAGAAAAATTCAGTGTTGAAAATAGTACAATGCAGTTGGAATTAGAGTTTATGGGGGATGTGTGGGCACTGCTAAAAACAACAGATCTCATTCTCCTCTCTTTTGTCCTGCAACATCCACAAATATAAACTATTCGAAGTGATGTCACCACACTTCTAATTTTATTCTCTTGTTTGTTTTAATGCATTAGCGCTGCACCCTCTCGGCAGCTGTGCTTCCTGGAATGTCCTGGATGGAATCATTGTGTGTTGCTTCATTTCCAAGATTTCCCCAGGAGGGAGTGTTACAAGGATGTCTCTACATAAGGACCTAAGAAGAGCCTGCTGGTTCAATCACCCATTGGCCTGTTCTCACAGTGACCAACCAGATGCCTGTGGGAGACCACCAAGCAGGTTTGAGCACAAGACCACTCTCCTCTTCTGTGGCTTCCAGCAACTGATACTCATAAGCATCACTGCCTCCAGCCATGGAGAGAGAGCATAGCCTCAATTCTGCCTACTAGCCATCGATAGCCCACTCCTCCATGAATCTGCCCAATCCTCTTCTAAAGCAGTTTCAGTGGCCATCACTGCTTCGTATAGGAATGAGTTCCATGGTTTAACTATGTGCTGCATTAAGAACTACTTATTTTTATATGCCCTGCTCTTCCAACATTCAGCTTCATTGTATGCCCATAAATTATAGTGTTATGACACAGAGTGAGAAACTTTTTTTTCCTATTCACTTTCGCTGTGCCATGCATAATTTTACAAACTTCTATCTTGTTCCTTCTTGCTCAACTTTTTTTTCTCAGTTCCCAGAAAGCAGCAGAAAAACACTCCTTATTTCTACAAGGTCAAGTTGTTGTTGGAAAACTGAGAGGTGAGATTTTGGCCCAGCCTTGGAGGTCCATAACTGGGTTTGGATTTGAACCTATGTCTCCATCATCTATGAAGTACAGTCACAGAACTTAATCCTTGGGGCCAATAAATGTTGAGTATAAGTACATCACATCACACATATTGCAGGATGGGATATTATTACTGTTATTATTATTTACATGTTGTTCACCCTAAAGTTCTATGGCAGGTTACAACACTAAAACAAAATATTTAATTATTATTTTTTTAAAAAACACACCTTAATGATAAGGTGGGTCCTAAATAATACATGCTACAGTGCTACCTCGGATTACAGACGTTTCAGGTTACAGACTCTGCTAACCCAGAAATAGTACCTTGGGTTAAGAACTTTGCTTCAGGATGAGAACAGAAATCGTGCGGTGGCAGCGGGAGGCCCCATTAGCTAAAGTGGTGCCTCAGGTTAAGAACCGTTTCAGGTTAAGAACGACCCTCCAGAATGAATTAAGTTCTTAGCCCGAGGTACCACTGTACAAGTGTCAAAAGCCAGGGTGAAGGGGCATGTCTTCAATATTCACTGAAAGATGGTGTTGTGGCTTTAGCAGCGGTTCTCAAGCTGTGGGTCCCCAGATGTTGTTGGACTACAACTCCCATCATCCCTGAGCTCTGGCCTTGCTAGCTAGGGGTGATGGGAGTTGTAGTTCAACAACATCTGGGAACCCACAGGTTGAGAAAGGCCTCTTTAGAGGGTCAATCAGGGTGAGAAACTGTGTTCTTTCCAATTCCTGGGATCCTGCATATGTGGGAGTAGAATGTATAAGAGCAAGCTTGCCAAACCATTTCCTTTATTAAGGTAATAACTTTGGCTAGCTAGTAAAGCACCACATTTAGCAGAACCACAGAAGTTGTTCTGTGCTTGAGAACAAATGGGTGGGTCTTCGCCCCCTCACCCAACTGCTAGCTAGCAGTACAATAGCCAGAGGAGTTGTGCGTGAGGAAGTTGGAAACTGGGTATGCAGAGACAAGCTTGAGCTGTGCTGAATTCAAAGCTGTGGAAAATGCAGAATCAATATCTTTTGGAGTGCTAATGCTGTGAGCCCCTTCGTATTATACTCGGATTGTATATATGTGTAAATTAAACCATATATCCTAAAGACGCCACAGTCTCCGTTGACCTTCATTCCAAGGAAACTGAACTGTGAGTAAGCTCCAGGAACCCCTGGAATCTCTTGCCACTCAAAGGCTGGGGTGGTGTGTGGCCCTATATAATGAAAGTGTCAGACACATCTCTGTGAGGAGGGAGTTCCACACCTTAGGGGATGCCACAGTGTATGTCCTATCCCAGCACACCCCAAGCTTCTGAGAGCAAGAGGGCAGATGAAATAATTGGAGAGGAGGTCTGCCTGTTTTATATAGCAGTTTTACATCATCTGTAGCAACTAGTTTTCAGTCCCCAATCTAGATCAATAGCTCTGAGTAGCTCCACTCAAGATCCCAGTCTCCCAATCATGTCCATCAGCATCCCCTTAAACCAGCATTTCCCAAAGGTCTGGCAGCTACTGGACTGTAGAATCTACTTTCTGCCAAAGATGCTGCAGTAATGGTGATTCATTACAAAATTGATTCAAGGAGCTTATAGAAGGAGACAGCTTCAATACCAAATCTATCTGAAAATGTGGACTACTTTTCTTCCTTAGTTTTTTCATGACTGCTATATACGGATTACCATTGTGGCTGTCTTGGACCAGGCTGAAATCTTCCACAACTTCCTCCATCCTCTTCAAAGGCTGTTTAAAAAACACCTGATGGCATGCTGGCATTTGGGACAGGATTTCCTTCTCCATGAGAGGTCCAGAGGGCAGCAACATGGGAACGGGCCTTTTCTGTGGTGGCTCCCCACTTGTGGAATGCTCTCCCCAGGGAGGCTCACCTGGTGCCTTTAGGAGCTGTGGTCATTTCTGCCACCACAATAAAATATTTGAGGGAGTCGAGGCCTCTCAAAGTTGATGGCCATTGCCATTCAAATGATGTATGTGCATCACATTCAAATGGTGTACGTGATTGATTATGCATGGTGGAGCTTACCTGGCCACCCCCTATAATTTAATCAAGTTGGTACCCCTGGTTGGACCACCACATGACCTTTGGTGTTCCTTCCAAACCAACCATGATTCTATGGCCAATATTTGCATTCTAAAATATCCTCTGAGCTACTACTGCTTGCGTGGCTGGCGGTAAATGAAGCTGTGCTATAATGTCTACATTACCTAGCTCAATAATGTCCACACTGACTGGCAGCATCTTTCTACAGTTTCTACCTGGACAGAAGAGACCTATGGGCAAATCAATAGGTGGAAGTGACATGGACCAGAAATGGATTGATGTGTCCATCCCTGCGGAGTGGTTTTGGCCACATGCAACACTTGTGTTAACACAACACAAAGAGGCAGTGGCTGCCTCCGGTTTTGCCTCTGTGGCTGTGATGCAAACGACTTTGGCCAAGTGTTGTGTGGGTGACAGATGCTGACTGATGTGTTGTGAAAGGAACAGTGATTTATTCTCACTGAGGCCTTCAAGTCTGTCTGTGCTGCGGATTCACAGACCTGACAATAGCAGGATGAAAGCGGCTCGGAGGAAGATGAAATGTGGCTCTGTGGCAAAAGCTACGCAGGATGAGCCCTGCCAGCTTCTTGGACGAGAGACCAATGATGAATATAAAAACACCAGAAGAGTCTGCTGGGGCAGGGGAATGGACCATCTAGTCCTACTTCCTGTTCTCACAGTTGCCAACCAGATGCCCCTTATGGGAAACCAGCAAGCAGGATTCGAGTGCAGGAGCTCTTTCCCCTCTTGTAGTTTCCAGCAACTGGTATTCAGATATATTACTGCCTATGATCATGGAGGCAGAGTACAGTAAGTCATTGATAGCCCTCTCAGCCTCCATGAATTTGTCTAATTTTTTTTAAAGCCAACCAAGCTTATGGTCACCTGTGGGAGCAAGTTCGATATTTTAACTAATGCATCATTACTCAACTTCTGAGGCACACCATTTAGGTGAGCCATGACAGGGGACTTCCTGACATCTCCCCCTGCAGCCTCATGACTTTAATTGGACCGTGCAGGTTAGCCACAAATGAGTTCTATATCCAGCCCATAGGTCCTACAACCTGCCTTCATTCATTCCTTCCTTCACTTATATTCCACCTTTCTTCCAAAGTTCTCCTTCCTCATTTAATCCCCACTCTGTGAAATAGTTTGGGCAGAGAGGCAGTGACTGACCTGGGTCACCAAATGAGCATTTCCCACAGGCACCTGGTTTGCCACTGTGAGGACATAATTCTGAACTAGATGAGCCATTGGCCTGATCC
Organism: Podarcis tiliguerta; assembly: GCF_965153285.1. Classification (NCBI taxonomy): domain Eukaryota; kingdom Metazoa; phylum Chordata; class Lepidosauria; order Squamata; family Lacertidae; genus Podarcis; species Podarcis tiliguerta. Next base: position 26,272,989 of record NC_139541.1, read on the forward strand.
AGCAACCTCTGTTTATGTTGTTAACATAGTGCTCAAGGGTACCTGCCAATATTTATTCCTTTAGTATATTTGTGACAAACCTAGACAACATATTAAAAAGCAGAGACATCATCTTGCCAACAAAGGTCCGTATAGTAAAAGCTATGGTTTTCCCAGTAGTGATGTATGGAAGTGAGAGCTGGACCATAAAGAAGGCTGATCGCCGAAGAATTGGTGCTTTTGAATTATGGTGCTGGAGGAGACTCTTGAGAGTCCCATGGACTGCAAGAAGATCAAACCTATCAATTCTTAAGGAAATCAGCCTTGAGTGCTCACTGGAAGGACACTTTCTGAAGCTGAGGCTCCAATATTTTGGCCACCTCATGAGAAGAGAAGACTTCCTGGAAAAGACCCTGATGTTGGGAAAGATTGAGAGCACAAGGAGAAGGGGACGACAGAGGACGAGTGTTCTTGAAGCTACCAACATGAGTTTGACCAAACTGTGGGAGGCAGTGGAAGACAGGAGTGCCTGGTGTGCTCTGGTTCATGGGGTCACGAAGAGTTGGACACGACTAAACAACTAAACAACAACAACAACAACAATATTTGTGTATCTTCCAGCAATAAAGCCCAGATAGTTTCTATAAGGCTCTTAGGAACCAAAGCTGCCACCTTAACAGAAAAATCCAAAGAAGTTCAAAAACCAACTGAGTCGGGTGCATAGAATTGCATCCATCTGCTGTGAAATCAAACCTTGTGAACCCTCTACCAAATACTCGTGTGGCTCCTTTAAAATTCCTGAGCCAATGGGAAGGCCAAACCTGGCAGTGAAAGGATTGTGATGTTGAAACTATCCAAGCCTTCCTAAGGAGGGAATTTTCAAAGGCTGGGGTGAAATGTTATTGTTCTAGCTGTGACTCCTACATTGCAGAAGGTTCGACTAGCAGCTGGTAGAATCATAGAATCATAGAGTTGGAAGAGACCACAAGGGCCATCGAGTCATCGGTGACCCTCTGGGGCCCACCCAACTCTACAGCTCTATGCTTTCATTCATTCATTCACATCTCATGACACCCTTGCCATTCTTTTACAGAGCAAAGTGTGGGGATCCCTGGGCTAGGAGGGGCATGTGTGGAGGGTGGCAGGTTCTGCTTGTTTACCTTCTCTATCAGTTCCCATTTGATTAAACGAGGCTCCGCTGTCAAACTGCATTTGAGCTTGTAATGAATGCATCTCTGCTCCCCCCTCATCCCTTTCTCTTTGTCTGCATCTGTTATTTCCATTTAATTCAGCGGGATAATTAGAAATGAGTTGTCTCGAACTCATTTGCCATCCATCAATTTGTCAGTGTAGAGGAAAATACAAAATACCACGTGGAGCTCTCCTTCTTCACTCCAATGTTTCCCTTGTGTGGACACAATGGTCTCTTTGATTTCTTTGGGTTATTGATGATGGCACTTCTCAGCATCATTAACTAGAGCGCTGCAATATCACCTGGTTTTTATTTTTCACGTAGGAACATAAGAACATAAGAAGAGCCTTGCAGGATCAGGCCAATGACCCATGAAATCCAGCATTCTGTTCTCACAGTGGCCACCCAGATGCCTGTGGAAAACATGCAAGAAGGATCTAAGAACAAAAGCACTCTTCCTTCACCTGGTTCCCAGCAACTGATATTCGGAAGCATTGCTGCCTCCAGCTGTGGAGGCAAAGTGTAGCCATCATGGCTAGTTAGCCACTGAAAGCCCTCTCTTCCATGAATTAGTCTATTTTTTAAAGCTATCCAAGTTGGTGACCATTACTGCCTCCTGTGGGAGAGAGTTCCACACTTTAAAACCCACAGGATCAGCCTGCAAACTGCCTTTAAGAAGAGGCCAACACACTCTGCACCAGACAAAACAGCCTTGACACAGCCTAGTCCCCTCCAGCTGAGAGCTGTAGTCCAGAAGAGGGCCCAGGGTTGTCCAAGGCTGCTCCAAGGAACAGCCAACAGAGGCAAGCAGGATAAAGATCCATCACTTGGTGGGCTGCTGGGTCTCCCAACCTAGGGGCAAGTGACCCCTCCAATTCCTGAGTGATATTTGTGAAGCTGAAATCCTCCTTAACCAACACCCCCTCCCCCCAAAAAAGTTTGTTCAAAGGTTCCCATTTTCTTAATCTTTTTTTGGCATCAAAAAAATTTCACCGGTATTACTGTTGTTTTGGCTTCTTTTTTAGTCTTGGCTCCTTGGACTAGTTACAAGTAGCTACTCGATCCAAACAGCCACTTATTTGTTTTTATTTATTTATCTGAAGATGACAGGGCACTTCACAACATAAAAACATGAAATGAGAACACAAAATACATAATAAAAAGAAAACGGAGATGTTTCTCTTCCTGAAATAAAGGGAGCAAGCCTACCAGTGGGACAGGAAAGGAGAAACCAACCCCAATGACTCTTGAGATCTCTAAAACTCTGCTAGGCTCATGCCACAGGGTAGAAGTTATGAAAGCAAGGCAGTTTCCATTATTCTGCTGTTTCTGGGTATGAGGCCACCATCATGAAGTAGACTCACCTGATGCCATCTTTCTGGATCATATGTCATGGACAGGCTGGATGCAGAGGAGTTGGGGGGCACCACCACCACCCCAGTCTCCCAGAATACACAAAGGAAAAAAAGAGGGTAGAGCAACAAGAGGAAAGAAGGTGAAGCCTTAGGCTACTGGGGAAGGAACCAGGAGAGGAGCCTTAGAGAGCAGAGGGAATGCTGGACCTTCAGTCCTCACAACTGCTTAACTGGGGCAAGGTCTCCTGGAAACTAGACTTGAGCTGTGGTTTGTTTCCTTGAATAATAAATTACCTTTACTGATCTTGTGTGATTTATTGTTTACAGATGACCTGCGCCCAACTCTTATCCTAGCATCAATGTGTGCAGTGGACTGGGGGGCCACTATTGATTTCCCATGCTGCTGGATTCCCACCCATGTATAGTTTTCCACTTCAGGTAATCCAGGGGACTTCCTCTCTGTCCTCTTGGTTGTCTTTCAAAAGTAAGAAATCAAGGATCTGGAAGCCAAGCCTGATGAGGAATGGTTGAGGGAGTTGGCTCTAGTTCAGCCTGGAGAAGAGTAGACTAAGAGGTGATACAATGTCTGTTCTCAAATATCTGAATGGCTGTCCCATGGAAGATGGAACAAGATTGTTTTCTTCTGCCCCGGAGTATAGGACCTAGACTAATGGAAACAAATGACAAGAAAGGAGAACCAAACATTAGGAATAACTTTATGGTGGTATAAGCTGTTCAGTGGTGGAATGGACTCCCATGGAAGGTGGTGGACTCTGCTTTGTTGGAGTTTTTTAAACAAAGGTTGGATGGCCATCTATTAGGGATTATTTAGCTGTGATTCCAGCTTTGCAGGGGAGTTGTGCTAGGCGGCCCTTGGTGTCTCTTCCAACTCTACAATTCTATGATTCCGTCACCACAGCTACCCCCATATATAAAAAATGGACATAGAATATGAGGGGAAATGTACAAAGAAAGTCCATGCTTCCCCCAGCGATTGATGATGCACCACCAAGACTCATTGCCTTCAGGTACACTTGTTTCATAACCAACATTGACACACAATTATAGTTTCATACCCATCTTCCTCCCTGATGAGTTCTTCAAAGGCAACACTGTAAAGAGGAGGAGGGAACTGAAGGAGAGTGCCACCCCATGGACAGGTTTTAAGTACAAAGGCAGGCAGGGAAGGGCTGTCTGGGGTCAGACTGAGGTTGCTTTGCCTCCCCTGATGGACCAGCCTTTGCCATCAGCATATTGTGATACTGGCTCATCATGCAAAACCTTCTGCTTCAACAGAGAGGGGCAGGGAGTCAACAAGCTCTGTCTTCATAAGCAAGCATGCACTCTTAAAATACAAGCTGGGTAAACTCTGCCACGAACCTTTCAAAACCGTGAAGATCTTTGCACAAATCAGGGATGAACTTTGCCATTTAGCTCGTCTGTCATCTCTGTCCTTTCTCTTCTCCCAACATAGCATTTCCCCCCAAATCCTTTTTAATATATGTGAGGTTTAGAGAGTCTGGTTTTTAACCAGAGCAGCTAGAGAGACCCAGGGGGGTTTCCGCTCTTGCAAAGAGCTAGCTGCAAATTGCCAGCGGTGTAATATATAGAGTGTAATATTTATGATTCCTATGCAGTTCCCTCTCCAAACTCTACCCTAAACTCTTCTTGTTTTATGGGGCCTTGTTCTTTGCAAGTGCTTCCTTTCCACAAATCACCTGTAGCCGGTTGCGTTGCTGATATTAGCAGATCAATACGAGGGAGTTGTGGGGGAGATGAAGGCTTGTTTTATGTTATATATTCATATACAGGAAAGCCAGTTGCCGACATTCTGTCGTGCTTGAGCATGGTCAAGAATCACTGGATGCCACAGTGGCAGCAATTACTTCCTTCCGCAGAGAGTTGTGCCTTTATTTGCCCCATATGTGATGTCATCTGTGAAGTGGGCATGGCATCTCTGAAGCCACCTGGCAGGCTAAATGGTGGGGCTCGGAGATGCCCATAGAAAACCAAATTGAATAATCACATATATATCTTGTCTTTCCTCTGTTCACTTTCATTTTATTCTTATTCTTACTTATTAGTTTCTTGTCACTCAAAGGTCTCCAAGCGACTTACACTATTGTTGTTGTTGTTATACTTTTTCTCCCGACAGGGACTCAAGGTGGGTATAGTGCTTAATAGAAACAGTAAAAGCACACTCATACACACAAAACACCACATACATACATAAGGTAAAGGTAAAGGGACCCCTAACCATTAGGTCCAGTCGTGACCGACTCTGGGGTTGGAGCGCTCATCTCGCTTTATTGGCCGAGGGAGCCGGCGTACAGCTTCTGGGTCATGTGGCCAGCATGACTAAACCACTTCTGGCAAACTAGAGCAGCTGTTTACCTTCCCGTCGGAGCGGTACCTATTTATCTACTTGCACTTTGATGTGCTTTCAAACTGCTAGGCTGGCAGGAGCAGGGACTGAGCAACGGGAGCTCACTCCATCGCAAGGATTTGAACCGCCAACCTTCTGATCGGCAAGTCCTAGACTCTGTGGTTTAGACCACAGCGCCACCCGCGTCACATACATACATACATACATACATACATACATACATACTACCATAGGAGAGGGGGGAATCATTTAATACATTAATATTTTATATAAGAGAACATAGAAAAAACAAATGCAATCTGTATAAATGGTAGCAAACAGCATTAGCAATAATCAATCAATCCTCCCACCTACTAATTAGCAGATAAGCAAAACCTCAACACCCTCTCTAAACCAAAAATCCTTCCCATTGAACCAACATTTTCCCCATCTTAACCTCCTCTCCCAGTCCAGAATCTAGTGTCCAGGTCAGCTGCTGCAAATCAGAAGTGGGTGGGGTGGGTGTGCCCAGGGTCCTCCTCCAAGGATGGTCCCATGTCTCTCCTCTCCCTTCAGAGGGGAGCAGTAGCAAAGCAAAGCAGGAAGGTAGTAGCAAAAATGTTACCTGCTTTGCAGGTGACCCGACTACTGCATATCCTCCAGCATTCCTCAGGTTAAAATAAGGACATTGCTCACACCTCCTCACCAACAGACCCTCCTCAGCCCTATATATATATATATATATATATATATATATATATAGTCCTCTGCACCAACTCAGAGCATTTCATATATATATGTACAAAATACAGAACTGAAAAATAAAAGAAGAAAGTGAAAGAAAAGGAAGAAAAACGGAGAAAAAATAGATACATTACATCAATCCATAATTTTTTCCATTGACTTCCTGTCCATCCTTCCATGGTTCCCTGAAGTTCCCCATTCCTGCTGTGTATTGTATTTTTTCTAACTATTTAGACATTCAAATTCTTCTCATTATAATCTATAACTGCTGAGTTTACCACAAACTGACTAAAGCGCTAACATTTTTACAATGATTCTTTAGGTAGTCTATAAATAGCTTCCACTCCTCTTTAAAACTTTTTTTTCACCCTCTAATTTTGCTGGTTAAACTTGCTAATTCTGCGTATTCCATTAATTTCACCCACCACTTCTCCTTTGTAGGTTCTATCTCCTCTTTCTATCTTTGTGCATAGAGGATTCTCGCTGCTGTAGTGGCATACATAAATTTATTTGCTGCTTTGGTGCCTCAGACCTCATTATTCCTAACAGGAAGGCCTCTGGCCTCTTTGGAGAAGTCTTCCGAAATATTTTTTTCTAATTCATTATATATCCTTTCCCAATGTTCTTTATCTACTCTACAGGTCCACTACGTATCAGAAGAAGAACAAATGCCGCCACCACTTCACCAATGAGACACAGCATACACACCTGATTTGATTTTATTCTTTGTCTCCACAAACAAACATCCCAACATACACATTGACAATATAAACATTAGCAAGTTTTTCATTGGGGAGAGAAAATAGGTAGATATATTGGCTGCTTTTACGGTTTATTTTCAGCAGCCAAACACCAGCTGTGAGGTGCCTTTTTCATGTTAACTCCTAATTGAAAATGAAATGGTTATTCGCCTTAAATGCCACCTCTTCACAGAGAAGTGCCAGCAGCATAGCCGCCAGCCAACGCATTAATGGTTTCAATCATGCTCATTGCTTTGAAGTGTGTTGTGGGTCCCTGCCCCTCATGCTGGAGTAGTTTTGTATTATTATTATTCTAATAAATGAGAAAAAACAACAACAACCTCCTTTTGACATTGGTGAGTCACGCACATTGTCCTGATTGTTTGCTTTGCTTTGTATGAATTTCTCTTGACCGTTTCTTATCTGTGGTCGCTTCTACATAATTCACTTGTCAGCTGCAGAACAGAGCAGGCCTGCCTGAATGTGCCATCACAGATTAATCACCACAGAGAGAAGTAAACCTAGTGCATGAGCATCCCCAGTTGGGGCCGTGGCTCAATGGTAGAACATGTTTGCATGCAGAAGGTCCCAGGTTCAATCCCTGACATCCCCAGGTAGGGCTGGTAAGGAAACCCAGGAGAGCATCTGCTCATCAAGGTAGACAATACCCAGCTAGATGGTCCATCAGTCTGGCTCTGTATTAAGGCAGTTTCATGTTTGCACACTGGCCAACAAGATGCCCTTGGGAAACCTCATAACCTTCAAGTCTTCTGATTTTCCAGGGACAGTCCTGGAACTGCAGAAGCTGTCCTGGTTTCTGATTTGATCCTGGGATGTCCTGTTTTCCCCCCTTTCCCTCCCCTCCACATCTCAGAAAACACTTAAAAGTGGCGTGTTTGTGTGTGTAGGTGCAAAAACGGAGCCCAGTTTATCCTGAAAATGCAATACCTGAACCAAATGAAGGAAACGGTGATGCCAGCATATGAAGCCCTTTCTTTAATTTTCAAAAAGGTCACCAACCCACTTCAAATTCTTTAATTGTAATGCTTCGGCAGCCCACTATTTCTTAGGAAACTCGGGGAGTGCTGATTCCTTTATTGTAAATGGAGGCTTACGCATCTATATGTGTGGGAGATAAAATGCGCGAGAAGCTTCCTGATGTAGAATAGGATGTCCCCATTTTCACCGGAGAAATGTTGGAGGATGTGAAACCTGCAAGCGGTATTTGGGCACAAGAGCGCTCACCCCTCCTGCTGTTTTCAGCAACGGGGATTCGGAAGCATCACTGCCTCTGATCTTGGAGGCAGAGAATAGTCATTGTTAAGTTGTGGGTGAACATATCAGACGACACAGCAATTCTTCAAACAGCTCTTGTTTATTCACAGGCCAGAACAGAACTGAACTGAAGGGTTCAGCCAGCCTGCTTATATAGAGCTCCACTACAACGCAACAGTAACAATTTTCTGTAACTATTCAATCACTGAATGTCACTTTCGATCCCTTATTTACATATGTGGACCTGAACTATCTACAGTATCCCCCTGCTGGTCCAGGGTGAGAACTTCAGTACATAACAGTCATCATGGCTAGTAGCCATTGATAACCTGAATTTGTCTAATCCTGTCTTAAAACCATACAGGTTAGTGTCTACCATCTGCCTTCTGCACAGTTTAACTATGCACTGCATGAAGAAGGCTTTCTTTTATCTGTCCTAAACATTTGGCATACTTGGATCTCCGCAAAAACATTTAATTCTAGCATTATTGAGAAAAGGGGTGGGGTATCTCAGGCCCAGAGGCTGAATATGGCTCTCGGGACTCCCTAGACAACACCCACACAAGACACACTCACCACAAGCCTGGATCTTTGACATCCTCAGCTGGGCTTTCTTGTAAACACAAGAGGTTACCTACTGTGCACCTGACAGCTCTTCTTCTTCTTCTTCTTCTTCTTCTTCTTCTTCTTCTTCTTCTTCGTCATTTTAGGAAGACAATTCGAAAGAAATTCTAAAATGCCCTGAGAAAGAGGCAAAAAATTGGAAGCCTTTTTTACATTGGAAGAAAGGTTTCAAGAAATCGGAGGTTGGGTTTCAGCACAGCATTCTTAAAGGATCCTAGGAAGATGGTGGAGAATTACATCCGACCCTATCAGTACTATATGTTATGTTTGATTGTTAGCCAGCCATCTACCCATGCAGGTCATCACCTGATGTTGCAGCTCTTCAGTAAACAACTTGTATGTGTCAAGCAGGCCTCTGACAACTCTTACCATCTCCTTATACGGGCAGGATTTGAAATCAGGTCATTTTGTTCTGGTTCCTGCATGAACTTCCATCACGACTATCTTCTTTGATGGAAATTAAATAGGCACAGAAGGGTTCTTTTAGGAAATCCTCTGATGCCTTGGAGAAAAAACACTTTTGGATATTTGGCTGATTAGGTATGCACAGATCTCTTCGAGTAAATGGGTCATTTAAGAAAGCGAAGGGGAGCCTTTTAAACAAAGTGCAAAAGCGTGTATCATATTCTCCAGGAAAAAAACTCCCACTGTGCTAGGTATATTACAGTGCAAATCCATGTAAAAGTTGAAAACAAAATTCCTTTAAAAAGAAAAGAAAAGGGGGGGCCCTCCCCTTTGAAGCAAGGAGGTCGGTTTTGGTATGAGTGTTCAGTCTTCTGCTACCCTTGTTATCCCTGGCTTGAGGCTGCGGAGAACATGGTGCTTGACTTGAGCTAACTGATTCAACACATGTTAATGGAGCAATGGCGCAACTGGTTTTGAACACAGCCTCTTTTGAGGCAGGAAGAATCAAGGAAGATGGTGGTCTATTGGAAATGCTCCTCCCTCCAAAATTTTCACTTCTACTGTACATCATTCCCACCCACCTCTACCATTCCCTGACAGCTACTGAGAAAACAAATTCCATTTGAGAATTATCCAAAAATTTCAGTGAAGTTATCATGGATATGATATTGGGGTTTTGTTGCACTTACCTTAAAGAGAAGAGTCTTCTGGATCGGACCAGTGACCCATCTGGTCCACTGTTCTGTTCTCACACAAGCAGGACCTGAGCACAAGAGCACTCTTCTCTCCTGTGGTTTCCGGCAACTCGTATTGAGAAGCATTTATTGCCTCCAACTGTGGAGGAAGAGCATAACCATTTTGACTACTAACAGCTGATAGCCTTGCTCTCCATGGATTTGTCCAGCTCACCCAAGTTGGTTGTCATCATTGCCTCCTGTGGGAGTGAGTTTCATAGTTCAACTATGCACTGCATGAAGAAGTATACTTCTTTTTATCTATCCTTGCCAAAACATCAATATACATTTTTTTAAAAAAGTTTCTATTTTATCAAGCGCATATGCACATTGATAAGTTTGTGTGTGCGTGCGTGCGTGCGTGCAAGCTTTGTCAAGCTGCGCATGCCACAATTCCAGAATTAATGTCATGACTTTCTTTTTCTGCTAAAACCAGAATACAAATGAAAAGGAAGGTGGGGCAGAAAATCGAAGAAGAAGAAGAAGAAGAAGAAGAAGAAGAAGAAGAAGAAGAAGAAGAAGAGGAAAGAATGGAATAGGAGAAATTTTCACACCTTGCTTGTTCTGCCCATTTGTGCTTGATATTTAGGAGGACACTAACTCTCTTCAAGAATTCTTAATCTGTAAATGGGGAGGGAGTGTGGGGCTACATGTACCAGGCCTGGACCCTCTCCAACAACCTTCCCAAAGAATGTGAGAAAGTCTGAAGTGGGATCATAAATAGGTTTGGCTGAAGGTGTTTGTAACGTTGCTCATGTTTAGAAACCCTTGGTGTAAAGGGTCCATGGTTGCCAGATGGAGAGCAGGTATGTTTGGACACACCAATCCCACTTCTGAACTTCCTGCTCAACTCCAGAAGGACAGGGGAGCACCGGAGCTCATGTCTTTGTGACACTTCTGTGGGTGCAAATGCAAATTAAACACACCTGAAGAGAGCTCTGACCTTGAAAGGAGAACTGGAACGAAAGGTCTCAGGTGTCAAGAGGACAGTAGGCAAATTAGACCTTTGTTCTGGCTCATTCTAGGACCTCCCTTGCCCCAATCAGCTCTCTTTCACTTCAAACTTCTGAAACACTAGGAAGGACTCTTTGCCTGGTTCCCCTATGCTGTAATTAAAGGGAAAGAGAAAGAGAGCCATAAACTTGATCTATAATAAACACAAACACACATCTGTTCAGTCTTTAACCAATGAACTTCCAGAAACAGAAGCCATGTAATTAAGTGCATAAATCAGTTGCCGGCACTTCATAAAAGCCAAGGTGTGGAGCAAGGTCACCCTCACCCTGCCTCTGGTAGTTCTCCTATGGCAAAGCTAGAGAGCAGCTGCTGGTTTTATTAATTTGCCCGATGATAAAAAGTTAGTTAATAATTGCGCATTTCCCAACCTTCCAACTTCACAAACAGATCCAGCAAACTGAGGGGGGGGTGGTGAGCCTTTTTTTCAGCCTGAAGGACACATTTACTCCCGGGGGTCATTCATGGGTGACAGTGGTGAGCAGCTTAAATCTGGTTGCAGGTTTTCCATAGGGGCATCTGTTTGGTTACTGTGAGAACAGGATGATGGGCTCAATTGGCCTGATCCAGCAGGTTCTCTGTATGTTCTTAAAAAGGGAATTCAATATGTACCCCAATACAAGGGACCAGGCTGGGTAGTTATCCCCACATAAGTGAGGACCAACTTGCCACCTCATTAACTTGATTTTACAATTCACTATAAACTGAATCCTGCCTTGTTTCCTTCGCTCAGGCACTGGGGAAGGCCAGCTTAGCAATTCTGTTGCTTGCTATATCTTGGATGGTATGAATTTCTGTGAGCATATTAAACACTAGAGGTATCCTCCTTCACTCAGTGCAATACCACTTATTTTTGCAATGTAACATTTTATTAAATGTATATTTTATCCAGAAAAAAAATGTCATCTGCTGAAACATAAAGCTCAAGCTAATTTATGTTTTAATTGTTTGTCGTAGATGCAATTGAAATCCTCAGACTTTAACTGAGAATCACAGTTTGGGTAAACTATTATGATAAAAAGTTGGAAAATAGTGTGTGATTCCTGCCTTGAAGAGGTTTGTATTAGATGGGTCTTTAGGTCCCTTCCAACTATACCATTGTATGATTCTGGTCCATGATTCTATGTAGCTATGGAAACTCATACAAAAGGCCATAGCTCATTGGTAGAGCATCTGCCTTGCGAGGTCACAGGATCAAAGTCCAGCATCTCTAGGGAGGTTTGGAAAGGACTCCATCCTGATACCCTGAAGAGCTGCTGCCAGTCAGTGTAGACATTACTGAGCTAGATGGACTAACGGTCTGACTTGGCATAAGGAATTTCCATGGGTTCCTGGTTGAGAGTCTCCAGCTCTACTTCCTTTATTGCTATGCATTAAAAGTAAATTACAGTGGTACCTCAGGTTACATACGCTTCAGGTTATATACGCTTCAGGTTACAGACTCCACTAACCCAGAAATAGTGTTTCAGGTTAAGAACTTTGCTTCAGGATGAGAACAGAAATCGTGCTCTGGCGGCGCGGCAGCAGTGGGAGGCACCATTAGCTAAAGTGGTGCTTCAGGTTTAGAACAGTTTCAGGTTAAGAACGGACCTCTGGAACAAATTAAGTACTTAACCCAAAGAACCACTGTATATGAAGATGATGTATAGATGGTATTTGACGCCTAGTAAGTTAGATAAAGGGACGCCGGTGGCACTGTGGGTTAAACCACAGAGCCCACGACTTGCCGATCAGAAGGTCGGCAGTTCAAATCCCCGCGACGGGGTGAGCTCCCGTTGCTTGGTCCCTGCTCCTGCCAACCTAGCAGTTCGAAAGCACGTCAAAGTGCAAGTAGATAAATAGGTACCACTCTGGCAGGAAGGTAAACGCCGTTTCCGTGCGTTGCTCTGGTTCACCAGAAGCGGCTCAGTCATGCTGGCCACATAACCCAGAAGCTGTTCGCCGGCTCCCTCGGCCAATAAAGCGAGATGAGCACCGCAACCCCAGAGTCGGTCACAACTGAACCTAATGGTCAGGGGTCCCTTTACCTTTAAACTAGATAAAATGCATAAGTCTGAATCCAGTATTTGTTGGAAATGCAAAGAAAGAAACCATATTTTTTTAATATGTTGTGGTTGTATAAGAGTGCAAAAGCTTTCTGGGCAATGATTCACAATGAATTGAGAGAAAAAAAATGTTGAAAATAACTTTTGTTAAAAAACCAGAAGCTTTTCTTCTAGACACACTTGGAGAAGAGGTGCTGAAAGACCAGAAAAAAACTTTATGTATGCAACCACGTCTGCCCAAATGTTATATGGCTGAAACTGGAATGAGGAACTGGCTTCAAAATGAGACAACTGGGAATTAAAACTGATGGAATACACAGAGATGGCGAAACTTACCGGAAGATGAAGAGATCAAGATGATAGACTTTTTGTAACAGAATGGGGAGAATTTATTGATTATATGAAAACAAATTGTAAACAATTCAAAATGTTAGCAGAATTGATATAAACACGAGCAGTAAGAAATCTAAAGAAATTATAAAGGATAAATTTGTAAAAAGGATAAGTTTGGATATGCAGTAAGAATATGACAGAAAAATAAGAAACCGCAGAAGGGGAGGGAGGGAGGGAAGTTGCAGAAAATACTATTTGATTTGTGTAGATTTATATTCATTGTTGAATGTTGTAAAATAGAAAAACAGAAAATAAAATATATTTTTTAAAAACAGAGTCTTCAGCTCTCCTCATTTTAATGATTGAGCTGCAATTTGCTGGGGGAGGTTAATTAATGATTCTAACACCACTTCACTCATAAGCAGCTCAGGACTTTAATTCCTTTTTCTCTCTCCCAGCAGCTAAAGAAAAAGAAAAAGAAAAGAAATCGAGAGAATTAATAAAACCCACACACACAAAAAGCCCCATGTTTCAAAATCAATTGCCATTAATCCTAAATCTCCAGTCACTGTGCTGTTTCTAAATGGAAACAGTGTTTTGAGAGTTGCAAACGAAGTTTATCCCATGAGTAGCAATAAGGGGATTATGGAGATGCCCCGAAGTTCTGGGAAGTGACTTTGGTGGCTATAGGCCTTTTGGGTACATTGTTTGGGATTTTACCAGGGGAGGGAGAGGGAGGGAGATTTGAAGCCCTCTGATGTGATGTGGGTTTCTTTATATTTTTGTAATTTATCTTTATCCGTTGCGTTTCTGCCAGCTGACCCAGAATACAGCCCCGAGACTGAAGTAAAAATAAATGAGTGTAGATAGCATGGAAAGAAGAAAGGGGCACATTTCAGTTCAGGCTGGGTGTAGGAAAAAAAAACCAGGCAAAGAGGGAACATTTCAAAACAGAAGTGCCTCTCCTTTTGTTGTCTTGCCATAGGAAGCTTTTCTTAGCCGCCCCGCCAGGAGCCATCACTGTGTAGCGAAACAAGGGACGGCCTTCTTCACAGTGGTTTCCTCATTCAGGGACTCCCTCCACTCTGATATTTGGCTACACCTGCCACCAAGTTCTTTGTTCTCGGGAAAATCAATCCGCCCAATCAGAATTTGGGACGAAAGTGATTTTCTGAGACTTCCAATTCAACTTCTTTGCTGAATACTCACAAAACAGCAAATCTGTGTGCACTGGGGACTCATTTTCACCCCCTCCAAGAAATCTTGAAATCTTGTCGGAAGATTCAGTGCAGATAGACATAAGTACTTCATGTAGCACATGATTAGGAAGAGGAAGAGAGGAGAACTAGCCCTGCTATACATCGGGGGGGGGGGGGGCTGTGTGGAGAGAGTCTCTTCCTTTCAATTCCTAGGAGTTTATCTCAGTGAAGACCTTACTTGGAAAATAAACGCAACCCAGGTGGTTAAGAAAGCCCAACAGAGACTCCATCTCCTCAGAGTCTTGCGGAAGAATGATGTCAATCAACATTTGATGATCTCCTTCTACTGGTCAACAATAGAAAGTGTCCTTTCATACTGCATCACGGTGTGGTACGCTGGTTTGACATCATCTGATAGGAAGTGCCTACAGAGGGTGGTGAATACAGCACAAGATATTATGGGCTGTCCCCTGAATCCGCTGGATGAAATAGCAGAAGGACGTTGCCTCAGGAGAGTGAGGAAAATTCGGAGGGATGATTCACACCCTGGCCGGCACTTTCTTGATCTCCTGCCCTCGGGCAGAAGATATAGAAGCATGATTAGTCGCACCAACAGGGTAAAGAACAGCTTCTATCCGTGGGCTGTTAGGCTGCTGAATGAAATGATAACAACAGGGCAACTGACTTTCGGGTTTGGTGTGTGTGTGTCAGTAAATGAGGAGAATTAAGACTAAGAGAGCTGAGTGGGGGGTGCTCGTGTAATCTCACTGTATACAAGTTGTACAAGTGACAATAAAGTATTTCAATTTCAATTAAACTATGGAACTCACTCCCATGCGAGGCAGCAATGGCCACCAACTTTGATCGCTTTAAAAGAATACCATGGAGAGGGTGATTGATGGCTACTAGCCAAGATGGCTACACTTTCCCTCCATGGTTGCTGGAAGCCACAGGAATGGAGAATGCTCTGGTGTTTGGGTCCTGCATGCTGATTTCCTGCAAGCTTCTGGGTGGTCGCTGGATGAATGCTGGACTAGATGGTCTTTGGCCTGATCCAGAAGGCTCTCCTTATTTTCTCATTAATTATCATAGTGCATATTGGAAAAAGCAGACTTCAAGAATTATGGACTGTTATAGCAGTGTGAGATTTATTTTCCCTCACCCTCCTGGGAGCAGGTGATGAATCTCTCAAGGGCTGCCAGTTCTGCTATTGACCAATTTATGGGAGAAGGGTAATGTAAACAACGATCCATAAATTGGAAGCAATCTCTCCACTGAGAACTTAATTAGTTTGACAGCACTCATCCTTTACCCAGTGTTTATTACCAGAGGTGGTATTTTTTAAAATAATAATAATAATAATAATAATAATAATAATAATAATAATAATAATAATAAATGTGGGAGTCATTTAATGGGTACTTTTGTCATACTGGGCAGAGGGGTGTATGTGTGTGTTGGGGGGCGCTTTTCCCTCCTTAATGTCCTGGAAATGTCATGACATAACATCATTCCCTTTGAGCAATCCTGGAGGAAACATGAGCACTGAAGATTTCAACTCCATCACAGTTTGAAGGAGAAAAGAAATTACTTCCTCATGCAATGCATAGTTAAAGTACAGAACTCTCTCTCTCATGGGAGGTAGTGATGACCACCAACCTGGATCTCCAAGTAATGGAGGAAAATGTCCCATCACCATGATTAAGTAAAACTCAGCTGCCACTATGTTTGGTTTTCATGTCTGGAGTTGAAGGGGAGGGGGGAAACACCATTTTGTCCTCATTCTCAAGCAGCAGCAGAACATCAGAAGACCCTTTTACAAGGAACATCAGAGATTCTAGGCAGACCAATGATTCTCGATGTCAAATTATGTCTGTTATCAATCTTTGAAGATGACAATGCATAATTAGTCTGTAAAACTCTAGTAATTGTTTGTTGTGGCCAGACTGGCTATTGTCCAAGGATGGAGAAATACATCAGCCTTTTCCCTTAACAACTGGTTTAAGAAGACTTTGCATATAGCTATTTCAGGGGGTCAAACTGACACATTCCATATGTGTTTCATGAGGCATCTTTAAGCCAATGGACTCAAAGGCATACCAGCACGAGTAGATAAATAGGTACTGCTGTGGCGGGAAGGTAAATGGCATTTCTGTGCCCTCTGGCATGCATCATGATGTCCCGTTGCACCAGAACCAGTTTAGACATGCTGGTCACATGACCAAGAAAGCTGTCTTTGGACAAAGCCGGTTCCCTCAGCCTGAAGCGAGATAGCACTGCACCCCATAGTCAAGTTTTGACTGGATTTAATGGTCCAGGTGTCCTTTACTTTTGTGTGTGTGTGTGTGTGTGTGTGTTTAAAATGTCTATTTAAAAACAAACTCATGGCTGGCAGCTTTCCACCAAATTTGATCTTATTTGGTACCGGTTACATACAGGTGAATACTCATTACTATCAGTCCATTTTGCTACCATGAACTTGATACTCCATTTTCTTGATTGGTCTTGGATTGAACTTTTATATGTTCTGAAGTAATACAGTATGTAACAAGGAAAGGGAAAGAGCCTGGTGGATGAGGCCAATGGCTTATCTTGTCCAGCAATCCTGTTCTCACAATGCCCAACCAGATGCCAGTGGGAAACCCACAAGCAGAATCTGAGCACAGGAGCATTGTCTCCTCCTATGACTCCCAGCACAACCTTGATGGAAGAAAGTGAGGAGGAATTAAAGAACCTTTTAATGAGTGTGAAAAAGGAGAGTGCAAAATATGGTCTGAAGTTCAACATCAAAGAACTAAGATCATGGCCACTGGTCCCATCACCTTCTGGCAAATAGAAGGGGAAGAAATGGAGGCAGTGAGAGATTTTACTTTCTTGGGCTCCATGATCACTGCAGATGGTGACAGCAGTCACGAAATTAAAAGACGCCTGTTTCTTGGGAGAAAAGCATTGACAAACGTAGACAGCATCTTAAAAAGCAGAGACATCACCTTGCCGACAAAGGTCCATATAGTTAAAGCTATGGTTTTCCCAGTAGTGATGTATGGAAATGAGAGCTGATCTGATTGCCAAAGAATTGTTGCTTTTCAATTATGGTGTTGGAGGAGACTCTTGAGAGTCCCATGGACTGCAAGAAGATCAAACCTATCCATTCTGAAGGAAATCAGCCCTGAGTGCTCACTGGAAGGACAGATCCTGAAGCTGAGACTCCAATACTTTGGCCACCTCATGAGAAGAGAAGACTCCCTGGAAAAGACTCTGATGTTGGGAAAGATGGAGGGCACAAGGAGAAAGGGACAACAGAGGATGAGATAGTTGGACAGTGTTCTTGAAGCTACCAACATGAGTTAGACCAAACTGCGGGAGGCAGTGGAAGACAGGAGTGCCTGGCGTGCTCTGGTCCATGTGGTCACAAAGAGTCGGACACGACTAATGACTAAACAACAACAACATGGCTTCCAGCAACTAGTATTCAGAAGCATCGCTGACTCTGCCCATGGAAGCAGAGCATAGTCACACCCACACACTCAACACACATCTTTGCTGCCCAAATAAAACTACCATCCCATCCTTCTCTCTACTCCCCATCAGGGTGTTGCTGAAAGCGTTGTTCAGCCACACCATAAAATCAACTGTGTAAATAGGAAGATACTTCTAAGCAGCGGGAGAAGCAGAGAAAGATGCAGTGATAAAATGTGCAGTGCCCAAGTGCCAATCTTGGTGCAAATGGATGGCAGAAATGGACAGAACTGATCTGGTTCTGTAAACCAAATAAATCCATTTGCAGAGGTGGTTTTTCTCCTCTATGCACCTTCTCCTCCTCTATCCTTTAAGACAAATACATCCCCAAAGATCAGGGGAGAAAGATGTCTAATGAGTGAGATGTCAGCCTTTGTGACTTCAGAGGCTTATTTTTAAAAATGGAAAGGAAAACAGATCAAACCCTCTCCCCCCCCCCACCGTCATTTCCCCAATGCAACATGCTTGCCTTAAGGTAAAAATCAATCTTCAAAGCCTTTTACTGATTTTTCAAAAGGAGAAGTGCCGTGTTTAATAAGTTCCTGAAGTGATCATTCAAGAAAGTATTCTTGAGGTGAAGGAGGGTGTGTTTGTGTGTAACAATATGGATTTCAAGGAAACAGGTGATATCTTTAAAGCATAACTTGCCTCGAGAGCTACTAAGGTTTTATGGACAAGACTATTTCAGAGCATATTTGTTATTTACAGACACAACACTTTGAATGCACCGAAGGACAAATCACTGGCAATGAAAGGCTCATAGATAGGATGGGGAACTTCAGACTGGGGAGCTCTCCAGACCTTAGGACTCTGTTCACACTCTATCCTCACCAGCTCTCCTAAATATCTTCCTTGGGTGCTTTTACCTGAGCATAAGGTGTGCTTGAACTCTAGTTATGCTTATTGCTTGCCTGGATGGAGGATAAAGAGGGGTGTCAGAGTGTTTCAGGAGCACTCCTCCACTCAAGTAGGACCCTGATAGAGACACATGCCTGACTGGCATGTTCTCTCCCTCCTGGTCATTCGGGAGCTTCAAAAGCTTTCTTCAGCCTGAACATCACAGCGACTGATGCCAACAACCATCTGCGCACTTAGGGATCCACAGAGTCTTCGCAGCTTGCATAACAGACCTCAGCAACTTAGCATTTTGGCTAATCTACTTTATTTACATATAAACACACACGGAGCACTGCAACATGGCTCCCTCTCTCTCTAGCATCAGACAGGAAAGAGAAAAAAACAAAGGACTATAGTCCCACTGCATGGAACACAGTAACACAAACATCCTGTCTCCATCACTTCCCACTTTGTGGAGTCAAAACATACACCGTCATGTGATAGACAACAATCCCATCACGGAGCAGGAATTCTAACAGAATGTGCCTAGAAAATAGTCTACAGTGCAAAGGCAAAACCTGCATTCATTGCTCCACCCATTTTTGTATGAGGACCCTCCCACTGCTGGCATTTGGCCCCTGAAGGTTTATCAGAAGGGAAAGTAGATCTCAGTCTGGAAAAAAGGTTCCCCATTCCTTGATTACAGGCAGGAAATTCAGGGAAAGAGTAGAGCCTGTGCACTGCATGCAGAAGTTCCCAGATTCAAACTCCAGACTCTCCAGGCAGGGCTGGGAAGGACCCCTGCCTGGAATCCCAAAGAACCATGGCCAGTTACTGCACAAAAGACTGAGCTAGATAAGCCAGTGGTCTGACTCCTAATTGACAAAGGAAGGGAAATGGAGCGAGAGGTAAGAACAGAATAAAAGCCTGCTAGATCAGGCCAATGCATTACTCAAATGTAGAAGGCAAGCATGGTGAAAGGGAATGCA
Source organism: Podarcis tiliguerta (assembly GCF_965153285.1). Taxonomy (NCBI): domain Eukaryota; kingdom Metazoa; phylum Chordata; class Lepidosauria; order Squamata; family Lacertidae; genus Podarcis; species Podarcis tiliguerta. The sequence goes on from NC_139541.1 coordinate 26,292,338, forward strand.
GGCCCATACATAGAACCCCACTTCCAAACCTGTGCTTCTCCCCTATTTGATCATAACAAACATCTGCTGTAAGGAACTCTCTCGGGGCCTGGAGATTTCCTTCATGATATCAAACCGGGTTAGGGTTAGGATTCAGAAGATGGGGAGTGAATATGAGCTGTCATTTTTTCCTTAGGATTGGAAAATTGCTCCTAGAACAGAAGGAGAGACCACTTCTCCCCTCCCTTGAGCACTTTGCACTTTCAAAGTGAAAGAAGAGACTCATCGGTTTTTACCCAAATAGTAAATGGCCTTTATTCTGTGCAGAAAACAGGAGTTTAAAATGCCTATCAACCCCAAGTGGCAAGAGACTGCAGGTAGTTTAATGAAGACATGAGAAATGCCTACCCATGTGCCTCTATGACAACAGAGCACTGTCTTTAGACATGTAAATGGAAGTTCTTAACTGGCCAGCTAAGTCCATTAACATTAGAAGAAACTAGTCTGGGTGTTTCAAGAGATTTCCTCTTATAGATTCTAACCCCACAGTTTCAAGATCACAGTTTTGGAAGGGACCCTCAGATGTCACCCAGACTGACCTCTCAAACCTACAATGCTACTGTAGTTATCTGACTCAAGTTTGAGCATATACTAATTGTATATTCAACAAATCCTCACTATCTCATTACCACATTCCTCATTAGCTTCCCTGTGATCTTGGCCAATCGACTCAGCGCCTTTTCCTCCTTCCAAATTCAGCACAAGCGCCTCTCCAGGTAGTGAGCATTCTCTTGTTGCTCTAGAAAGCCTGGCGAGAATCACGTGGCCTTTAAATTATGAGACACTCATCACATTATCTCCTCCCCAAACAGCAACAGGAAGAAAACTAAGCTGATGGGGGGGGGGGGGAGATGACGGCTGCCTGAAACCAGCTCCTACCCACATTGCTAATGCCAGCAGGAACAACATAGGTAGGTGGGCTAATTCCTCCCAGAACAAAGAACCAGAGCATTAATTAGCTTCCTATCTGTGTTCTAGCACGAGAACAAAAGTTGGCAAGAACCAGAGTCCTCACTCAAAATGGAAGTGAATTTTAGCTTTGAATTAATGGTTGAATCTTTTGCAAAAATATATATATATATAAATATTAATAAGAGATTTGTGTGCCATAACTACATCAGTGTGAAAAGGGAGAAGCCAGCTATTATCAAACCTGTTTCAAAGTGTGATTTGTAAATATCCCCCTGCATCCCAGGGACCTTGATCAGTTTTGTGTGTTATAATGAGCCTTATGGGTCCTTTTTTCTGACTTTATAGATAAGCAAAAGATAAGGCTCCCTAACAGATACCTTTTGGCCTACAGAAATTTAATTACTTGTTGGCGGGATGTCTTTCAGATATGGAAGCAACAGGGTGGCTTGGGAGCAAATGTAGTCTCCTTAAAATAAAATAAAAACTCTTTTGAGAAAAGTCAGGTTTTTTTCTACTACATATGTAGGAGGAGAAGAAAAGACTTAACAATGACAGAAAAACAGATGCCCCAGAGCTGCCAATTTATTAAGGGCAGTTGCTGGTTCCTGAGCAACGTCACTCATCAATCACTGTTGCTACCATGCATGTTGAAGAGATTGTGGAGTCCTGTCCAAAATTGTGTCAGTGCAACCTGGTACAACTTGTCATTATACAGTGGTACCTCAGGTTAAGTTCTTAATTCGTTCCGGAGGTCTGTTCTTAACCTGAAACTGTTCTTAACCTGAAGCACCACTTTAGCTAATGGGGCCTCCCGCTGCCACCACGCCGCCGGAGCACGATTTCTGTTCTCATCCTGAAGCAAAGTTCTTAACCCGAGGTAATATTTCTGGGTTAGCGGAGTCTGTAACCTGAAGCGTATGTAACCTGAAGCGTATGTAACCCGAGGTACCACTGTAGTTGATTTTCAGCACCCTCCCTTCTAGGTCCTGAGCATCCTGTTCAGTTGATGCTTAAGGGTCACCTGGAGAAGCAGGTAATGTGCAGAGAAGTAATGTCAAGGCAGCTGAAGACCAGTCAGAGTAGGCAAAGTCCATCCAAGGCAGGGAAAGTGAGGTCAAAAGCTCTCAGAAGGAGAACCCTCCTGGCTCAGGCCAATGGTCCATCTAGCCCCATGGAAAACCTGCAAGGTGGACCTGAGCATGAAGAACGCTCTCCCCTTCTGTGGTTTCCAGCAACTGGTATTCAGAAGCATTGCTGCCTCCAACCGTGGAGGCAGAGCATAGCCATTGTGGCTAATCCAGTCCTCTTTTAAAGCCATTCAATTTGGTGGCCATCGCTGCCTTCTGTGGGAGTGAGTTCCATAGTTGCATGGCGAGCTCCCGCCTCCCACCAGTAGGAATAAAGACACATGACACAATTATATTAGGTTAATGGGCTAAAATTGGCCACAACTTTATTGGTTAGAGGTAAAGAGCGGTATTGGCTTAGGCATTGGCCCTATCCGAGTATCCAGCTTCAGCCTGTTTGCTTGAAGACCGGGAAGGGTTAGGCCCTGACCTCCATAGGCTTCGGACGAGGCCATGCCGCCCCAGAATCCTTTTTCGGACTACCCTTCAATATTTGGGGGAGGCGATGACGCTCCCCCCCCCCAACACATCTACATAACAATACCCCTACCAATCCCTAACTGCCAAAACCAAAGAAGTTGTGACGATTTGCTACGAGGTAGGCGAAAAACCAAATGGCCAGCGCCAATTTGCCAAGTGGAAAAAATTCCTATCAGGCCCCTTAACGGTGACCAACCGAGGTCCATAGCAAGGTCGAAAAGGGAACCTTGAAGGGCAGGCAGGTGGGAAACCAAAGTAGCTGAGCGGCCAAAGAGGGAGATCCCGGGCCGCGCTTGCCCCCCCCCCCTCGGGCTGTGCCATCCCCTGATCATGTGGGGACTGGAAGCCACCCTCTGCACGCCTGTTGGGGGCATGAAACCTGCAACACCACCTCCTCCCGAGGTCGGAAGTGGCTTTTAACTGCGCATTGCATGAAGAAGTAATTTTTTTTATCTGCCTCAAATCTTCCAACATTCAGCTTTTTTGGTTGCCCACCACTTCTAGTATTATTAGAGAAATGGCCTGAACACCATTTTGCATCCTGACGACGCCCCAACACATTTATCCTTTCGGAGCATTGTTGTGGGAGGTTGTTATTCTGAGCAGTTTCTTGGGGTTGGGGTGAGTAAGAAAAAGAAGAGAAATCTCATAAACTTTATCAGAAAAAAATGCTTTCCTAGAGATTTTGACTCAGTTCTATTTATTCCTGAGAATTACGACGTCAATCCGTTAGACCCCAAATCCTTACTGGAGCTTTCAAGTAACTTGTACATCAAAATGTGCAGGGAGTGGGATAGGGGGCACACATTCTGCACCTCTTGCAAACATTTGCATCTCGCCTGCACTGCTCCAGCTTACCTGTGTTGAACACAGAGGCATGAATGGCTTCCTCTAAGCTTGTTTGGATAAGAACCTAAGAAGAGCCCAAGAATGACCTCGTCTACTCCAGCATCCTGTTTTCATAGTGGCCAACCGCTGGGAAACCCACAAACAGGACCTGAACACAAACACATTCTACCCATCCATGGTTTCCCATAAGAACTTAAGAAGAACCTCCTGGATCAGGCCAGTGATCCATCTGGTCCAGCTTCCTGTTCTCACAGTGGCTAACCATGTGGGAAACCCTCAAGACGGCCCAAATGCAAAATGACTCTTGTCTCCTACAATTTCCAGTAACTGGTACAATGGACCTGCCATGTATGGTCCCTGGGGTCTATGCACAAAGGCAAAATCATGCAGAATCAGGAACCCTTGGAACTGCTCCCCACCCCACCCCCCGGTGAGGGCTACTTACCAGTCTCTTGGGTGTTTGGAGGATGGCTCTAGGATGCATTCCTGCAGCCTTCCCAGAGCCAGGAAGTGAGGCAGAGAGCTTAAAAAGCTCTTTCTGTGGTGGGAAAACCTGCTGAATGCACTGGTGAGGGGAAAAAACAAATACAACAGATTTTCCCAATTCTATATTTATATATTCCCTCCTTCCATACACACAAAAAGTTGTGGTTGCGTGAGTAAAGTGAGCTTAAGTGGCTGCCCATTGTATTCAGAAATGTCATTGGCTTTGACCATGGAAGCAGAGCAGAGCAATCATGGCTAGTATCCATTGAAAGCCTTCTTCTCCATGATTCCCCCCCCCCCCATCATCTTCTGAAGCCATCTAAGTTGGATGAACATGTTTAGAAGCTTCCACAAGATCAGGAACAGTGCACTTTGAAACCCTGAAGAGGACTGAAGTGTGAATCAAATCCCACAAATCAAATCCCCACCTCCTGGGCACTTCCACTATTTGTTTAGGCAGCTGGTTTCTTCTTCTGACGGAGCTCTGGAGGGATAATTGCATTTGCTGTGAAGTATGGAGAGAACGAAATTGCACAAAATTAATATTGATTCCAATTAAGACATTTATCTCCCTTTGCTTTTCAACTCTACATCAAATGCAATTCTTGCTGAAGTTCATGCCACAGCAAACAAAATTATACTCAACAGAGTCTTACAGTTTTGCCCCAATTACATTTTTGCTGTTTGTTACCGAAACATAGCATAAGCTGAAATGTTCCCAGGAGGCCGACAAACTAGCTAAAGTCAAGTTGTGTTGAGCAGTACTTCGCAGAAGTTTAGAGGGTGAGGTTCATTTTCTGAGTAGAAAAGTTGGTTTTCAAAGGGTGCAAGCATCAACTTCATGGTCAGATGTGTGCTGTTTATGTGTGGAATTGTGCCTGCTTGCATTCATTAAAAAAATATAGTACAACATTCTTCTTAAGGGATTCTTTCATCTTCAAAGTGTGATTATAACCAATCAAGGATCATGCAATGGCCAACGTTGCATTCTAACACCACACAGCCAATCAGATTTGGCTTCTGAATGAGGTCACCAAAAGCAACAAATTCCTTCCACTTTAATGTGGCAGGAAGGACCGTGATTCACTTTTCCAGGCATGCTAAATCTTTCTCCCAATCCAGCTCTAGTGAGTTTCCTGTAGTTATGCATTGCAATGACTTATTAGGGCACAATGCAGATGTGAATTGCAAATTTGGGTTTGCATCTCTAAGTGCATCCCATTGAAGGAATCCAGTGTGGATAGTTGACATCTGAGCTGGGAAGCAGCTCTCACTGCATTGGCCACATCAGAACTCCCCAGCCCCTCAACTTTCATTTGGGAGCCTGCATTCCCTCAGACTACCTCAGTGGGACTCATTCCATCAGCTTTGCTGGGGACCCAGCTCCATCAGGTATCTCCTGCCCTTGAGCTGTGCAAACTGGTCATTATAGGAACAACTCTTCAAGAAATAGTGCCTAAGGTTTTTCCTCTTCCATCCTCATCCTTTCCCCCCCCCCTTGTGTGCCCTTTTTTTTAGGATTGTAAGTCTGCAGGTAAGGACTGTCTTGTTTTGATAATATGTAAGACACTCTAGAGGGACCCGGGTGGTGCTGTGGGTAAAAGCCTCAGCGCCTAGGACTTGCTGATCGAAAGGTCGGCGGTTCGAATCCCCGCGGTGGGGTGCGCTCCCGTCGCTCGGTCCCAGCGCCTGCCAACCTAGCAGTTCAAAAGCACTCCCGGGTGCAAGTAGATAAATAGGGACCGCTTACTAGCGGGAAGGTAAACGGCGTTCCGTGTGCTGCGCTGGCTCGCCAGATGCAGCTTGTCATGCTGGCCACGTGACCCGGAAGTGTCTTCGGACAGCGCTGGCTCCCGGCCTATAGAGAGAGATGAGTGCACAACCCTAGAGTCTGTCAAGACTGGCCTGTACGGGCAGGGGTACCTTTACCTTTACCTTTTTAAGACACTCTAGGAGCCTATTTGGCTGAAGTGTGGGGTACAAATGTGTCAAAGAACCCACAAAAAACCAAATGTGCACATGCTTATGTTGATGATGTTTAGCCAATGTTGCTCCACATTTGCTCCACTTTGACTGGATTAGGTCAGAGGAGGGAGTAATGCCCTAGTTTGTATTACCCATGGATGTGTGCCCTCTTCTGTTTCCTGACCTGGACCCTTGCAAACAGATTCCCATTCAAAAGGGAGAAAAGAGGGATTCATTTTACATGGGTGGGTGGGTGGGGGATTATAGTATAACCTGTTTCCTCTGGCCCAGATTTCAGCTCAGTACTCAAATTGACCTAATTCTCACCATGCAGATTGATCTGAAAATTATGTGATAGTGGGTAATTTTTAACGGCTGGAACAAGGGAAGGTGAGATTCGGGGAGATAAGAGAATCAGAGAATTTTAGAGCTGGAAGGAATCCCAAGACTCATTTAGTCCAGCCTCTGCTATGCAGGAATCACAGCCAAAGGATCCCTGAAGAGATGGCCATCCAAATTTGTTTGAAAACAACGAAGGAGTGTCCTCCACCTTCTGAGGGAGGCTTTTCCATAGTTGAACAGCTCTTACTACCAGAAAGGTCTTTTTGTTTGGTTTGAACCTTGTTTCTCGTAATTTGAATCCATTGATTCAATCCTACCCTAGAAGCAGCAGATCAAAGATGCCTATCATATCACCACTCAGCCTTCTAAGGCTAAACATACCCAAGCTAAGCATGCCCAACTCCCTCAACTGTTCCTCATAAGGCTTGGCTTCCAGACCTTTGATCGTTGTGGCTGTCCTCCTCTGCACATGTTCCAGCTTGACAATATCCTGCTTAAACTGAGGTGCCCAGAACCAGGTGATCTTAGTGATTTACTGGGCTAAATTTTACAGGGGCAGGCAGTCTTTCGTGGAACCTGGTCCAGAGTTGTTCAGGGCTTTGTATACAGTATTAACAATAAGACCTTGAACATAGTCAGGTGACTTACTGGCAGCCAGTGCAGTTCTATCAGCACATGTATGCCATGTGCATGCCCATGTGTTCTCCAGTCAGCAACCTGTTTGCAGGATTCTGTACCAGCTACAGCTTCTGGACCAAAGGAAACCCCAGACTGAGCACAATAGAGTCATACGCATTTGACACAAAAGCGGTGCACCAAATGCATATTTTCTGGATGAACACATTGCAAAGCATCAACAGGTGTATATCTTATGCAAATACATACAATTTAAATGCAGACTTTGTGTGTGCATGTGCTTCGTTTTTTAAAAAAATTCTACACCAGTGATGGAATTGATCTATGACTGTATGCCAGTTGACACTGAAACATAATCAGATTAATCTGGTCAGTGCATTCCTACATAACATTGAAAAATGTGGGTGTAAGGGTTGCCTGCAGTCAGAGTTATGTGGGGGTACATTCCCACACACATATATTTTAATGATATGCTTGCCAAGAAGCTATCAGCGGGCTGCATTTTGCCCAGGTTCAGAAACAAAACAATTGTCTCACAGCCCTGTTACGATCTCTCTCATAAATCAGCATATCACTGCAAACCAGCTCCCATGTTTTGTCTCTTTCTCCCACCCTCTGGATTTCATTATCCCATCACATAAAGGCTTAGCTGGGCTCCTGAAGTGACAAACATCCCAACTGGTGGCTTGCTGTGCATCCTTGCCATGGAAGCTGCTTGCTACCAATTGGCCCACCCTCTTTGGTGGACGTCTGCCAGATGGCAGAGCAGTCTATCAACAAAACTGCATCTGCCACTGTGAAAAATTAATTTTGCTTCAAATGAGCGCTGTGCCTCATCTCACCATTGCCTGCAGTGGAGGCAGCAGCTGTGAAATATCCATGTGGAAACAACACACCCATGGAGATGAGGGTCTTTGTAGATGGAGGGGTCTGGGGGGGGTATCCCTGCACAAGTAGCAATGGACAGGGATTGTCATCACCAGCTCTGTCTAAAATGAACACCAGCTGAAGTTTGGGTTTCTGCACATATCTAGCCTGAGTGAAAGTTCTGCAGGATAACCAGCCTCATTTAACCAAAAGCTTGGATAGCTCACTTGGTAGAGCATAGCACTCTTAATCTCAGAGTCATGGGTTTGAGCCCTACAATGGGCAAAGGATTCCTGCATTTCAGGGGGTTGGGCTATATGACCCTCATTGTTCCTTCCAACTCTACAGTTCTATTATTCTATATGATTCTATTAATGCATGAAGGGGTTAAGACAATTAGAAAGCTGTCCTGCCAGGCTTAGCTCACCTTGAGAGGGACTAGGTCATCAAGCTTTTGTTCCCCTTCAGCCTACCACAGAAGTTCAGCATGGCCATTACAAGCCACTCTTGAGTTTCTATATCAATAATTTAGAAACTCCCACTACTATAACTATGCCAAGCTTGACTGCCTGTGCAACTCTCTATGAATGCTGTATGGAAAACCACATGAATCTGACCTTTGCAGAGTTTGTAAGTAAACCATTTTTAACTTACTAAACATGTGGTCTTTTTCTATGCTAGAGAAAGAGGGGAACTTTGGAAGGAAATTGGCAGAGCACATTTTAAAGGTCTAATCACCTGTATTTCCACACTTAACTTTGCTGCATATTTTGTGATTTTGACTCTCTCCTGGGGTTCTCTTACTAAAGAGTCCTTGCCTCAGACCTGAATCTTGACTTCCATGGAATTCTCCTTTATATATCTATTTTAGTCCTTGCACAAACATGTTCCTTTCACCACCTGCCCTTCCTGGTGCCACAGAAGGGGGCTGGCTCGCGAAGGTCAATGTAGTTTATGCAGATGAGTTAGTGACTAGGCCTGAATGACTGAATCTGGGGAGGGTCTATAGCCTAATAGTACAGAACTAGCATGGTGGTGCTCTTCCTTCATTGCTGAACGAAATAATACTTATGATACCAGTTGCTGGAGACTGCAGGAGAGAAGCTGCTTTTGTGTTCAAGTCATGCTTGTGGGCTTCCCACGGGCTTCTGGTCGGCCAATGTGAGAACAGAATGCTGGACTAGATGGACCACTGGCCTGATCCAGGAGACTCTTCTTACATTCTTATGATTTGCATGCAGAAGATCCCAGATTCAGTATTCAGAATCTCCAGTTAGGGCTGTGAATGTCCCTGGACTGAAAGCCTAAAGAGTTGTAGACAATACAGGGGTAGATGGACTGATAAGACAGCTTCCTGTACTCATCACTTATGATAAGGAAGCACATTCTTAGAAGCACATCCTTTGCATGTAGAATGCTCCAGGTCCAGTCCTTGGCATCTCTAGCTATGGATAGGAATGCTCCCTGCCTCAAATCCCCGGAGAGCCATTTCCAGTCAGTGTAAGCAATAGCACACTAGATTGGCCATTGCTCTCTAACTCAGTATAAGACATCTTCCTATGTCCCATTTCCCATAAACTTGCAGCCACGTTCATTTCTGCCAGAGCTGCAGTCCTAGATCACAGGAATGTTGTGAGTCATAATTAAGTACCAAGTCTGGGGGAATCATATAAAATAATTGGGGGAAATGCCATCCATTTATGATGGAGAACAATCCCTTGAACATTTATATCCCCAGGGAAATGTTTGAGCCAATGGATAAACATTTACATGGAGGTGAGTATATTGATGGGGAAGATGACCATTAAATTATTCTGTTTGCAGTCAACACACTGTGCAACCCTGGCCCCCTGAAATTTATGATCTCTCATGGGGCTCTCACGACACCTGACTTCATTATTGTAGCTTCTGTCATTTATGCTATACCTGACTTCCACTCGGCCTGCTTCCAAACTCTGCAGTCAGCGATGTGGAGACAAAATATGGAAAGCAGGCCTGGATCAAGTCAGAGTCTTTGCCCCTCTAATATTGCTGACCAGCAGTGGCTATTCAGGGTCTCAGCCAGAGGTCTTTCCCACCATCTCATCCCTTTTAAACAGGAAATGGCAGATATTGAAATTCCCCTGCAAGGAAAGGTTGCAGCATTTGGGGCTTCCAAGTTTAGAGAAAAGGTCAGTAAGAGGTGACACAATAGAAATGTGTCAAGTTATGCCTGGTGTGGAGAAACTGGACACAGAAAACATTTCCTCCCTCTTCCATGATACTAGAACTTGTGGAACTAGTAACAGATAAAAGAAAGGACTTCTTCATGCAGCTCGTGGTTAAACTGTGGAAAGCACTCCCACAGGAGACAGTGAAGGCCACCAACTTGGATGGCTTTAAAAGAGGATTGAGCAAATTCATGGAGGAGAAAGCTATTGATGGCAACTAGCCAGGATGACTATGCTTTGGTTCTATGGTCAGAGGTAGTAATGCTTATGAATAAAAAGGTAAAGGTACCCCTGCCCGGACTGGCCAGTCTTGACAGACTCTGGGGTTGTGCGCCCATCTCACTTAAGAGGCCGGGGGCCAGCGCTGTCCGGAGACACTTCCGGGTTACGTGGCCAGCGTGACAAGCTGCATCTGGCGAGCCAGCGCAGCACACGGAAACGCCGTTTACCTTCCCGCCAGTAAGCAGTCCCTATTTATCTACTTGCACCTGGGGGTGCTTTCGAACTGCTAGGTTGGCAGGCGCTGGGACCGAGCAACGGGAGCGCACCCCACCACGGGGATTCGAACCGCCGACCTTTTGATCAGCAATCCCTAGGCGCTGAGGCTTTTACCCACAGCGCCACCCGTGCTTATGAATACCACCCTCAAATTAAAAAGTAAAAAAGGTAAAGGACCACTGGATGGTTAAGTCCAGTCAAAGGTGACTACGGGGTGTGGCATTCATCTTGCTTTTCAGGCCTAGGGAGCCAGCGTTTGTCCACAGACAGCTTTCCAGGTCATGTGGCTAGCAGGACTAATTTCTGGCACAATGGGACACCATAACAGAAGCCAGAACACACAGAAATGTTATTTACCTTCCCGCCACAGCAGTACCTATTTATCTACTTGCACTGGCATGCTTTCGAATTGCTAGATTGCAAGAAGCTGGGACAAAGCAATGGGCGCTCACCCTGTCGCACAGATTCAAACCGCCAACTTTCCGATCAGCAAGCCCAAGAGGCTCAGTGGTTTAAACCAGAGATTTTAAAGCTTTTTTGAGTCCACGTCTCCCTTGACCAACTACATCCTTTCTGAGACACCCCTGTGGGGCTCAGGAGCCCAGTTATATCGCCCCTTGCCTGCAGAGCTGGCAGCCTCTCACCCTTTTTTGAACACCCTCCCTTGTGGAGTGTTCCCTCAGCCTCCTCTCCCCTCTCCTTAGGAGTGCTCCAGGCAGCTGCTGCTGCTGCCCCTGATCTCTGAGCTGCCCCCCCTCGCCCCAAAGAGAGGTGCCTCCCAGAGGCACCATTCACCTGCGGAGCTTATAGCCAGGGCTGCTGAAATAAGCAGCTGTGCAAGCCTTTGGGAGGCAGACAAGAAAGGGCATCAGAGGAGGGAAGGAAGGAAAGAGGGACAGAGGCCAGTGTTGCCCATGGCACCCCTGACCATCATTCAAGGTACCCCAGGGTGCCACAGCACACTGCTTGAAAACCACTGGTTTGGACCACAGTGCCACCCATGTCCCTGACCTCACCCTGAGATTGGTAGAGCACTAAACCCCTACCCCCATGGACCAGTCTCTGCCATCCATCAGGAGATTTAAATCTCTCTATAATCCTCTGGGCTGTGTCTACTTAAACACACAAACATACATTTGTTTTTTGGCTGCCATTGTCAAATTCAAAGGGGCGGGGGGCAGAAAAATTGCTTGGAGGGCTACACCAAGCACCTAAACAGAGGATTGGTTATCTCGCCTTTCACCCACTCTCAAAGTCCATGTGGGAAAGTTTCTTTATCTTCTTAATCGGTCTTTTTTTAACCTTCTAAGCATGCATATTTTGCAAGGTGGAAGGAACATCAATATTTCAATCTGCTGAAAAGTTTTCAAAATCAAAGTGAAGTATTTCAACATAAAGTTCATGGGATAACTCACTCCCGTTTATATATAGATTTAGACACTAGGTTGAGACCCCCTGCTCATATCGGATGACCTTTCCAAGTGTGCTTTATTGACCAGAGAGCGGCAGCTTTGATATCTCTGGAAATGCACATTAAAAGCAGTTTTGAAAACTGTGGATTATCACTAGGAATGGTCCTTAATAGGTCTTCCCCAGCTGCTATATGATCTGTGCTCTAAATATTGCAAAGGAAGAGCTAAGGGAGCCCATAATGCGGATTATTGACTAAATTGTCTATGAATGATTCAATGTCCCTGTAAGCTGCCATTTCAGAAGCTAGTTGCTTAGTAAAGAACCACACTGATAAAAGTCTAATAGGAGGATTCTGTCTTTATTTTCTGTTATTTACATTTGAGATGCCAGTTGGTTGTTTCATCTGTTTTAGGCAAAAGTGTACAGTAATTCCCCTTTCATTGTTTTCCGTGGCGCTGCTGTAGAAATGCCTCCCACAAAGTGTGTGCATGTATGTACACACACACGCACAACATTTGTGAATCATTTGTATCACCACCACCCACCTGGGTGGCTTTAAACGAAAATTGGACAGCTTCTTGGAGAAGAGAGCTATTGATGGCTACTAGTTCCGCCTCCGCAGTTGGAGTCAGTAATACCATTTTCTGGAAACTGCAGGGACGGGAGTACTCTTGTGCTAGGGACCTGCTTGCAAGCTTCCCATGGGGGCATCTGGTGGGCCACTGTGAGAGCAGGATACTAGACTAGATGGGTTACTGGTCTGACCCAGAAGGCTCCTCTGATGTTCGTATCTCGGCCAATTCCAGTGGTGCATTCTTCCTCCATAGAAACAGTACTGAGGCAAAGGTGGTTGATCAAGGATGTAAAATCTGCAAAGGAGCAACAAAAGTTACTTAGAAAATAAGTAGGTGAAAGAAGCTCTAGCTAGCTGTGTGGGTCACCAGCATTATGAACAAAAGGCACTCCTGTGAAAGGAATGGGTCCTTTCTATCTGGGGCCCTTAATGTGAGTATCCAGGGGTTTGCTTTTTGTTTTGTTTTCCTTGTGTTGGTACTTCTTGTTAAGGTCCATGGACCTTCTTCTGGCTGGCTGTGAGCCCTCTAGCTTCTAGACAAGATCTGATGGACATTCAGCTTAAGCAGAAATCATCCATTAATAGCCAGGAAGTAGAAGGTGCCAATTCACAGAATCAGTACCTTGGGCAGCTCCCACAGAAGTTGCTTGGGCAGTCACCAAATCCCCATTGAGCATTTTCTCTGTCTGTTCCCAGATGCTTCCATGAGCAGCATCTTCTACCTATGGACCTAGTGAAGTTAGCTAGGTGCTGGCTGAGGTTTGGGCCATGGAGGAAAACACCTACACAAATGGCCTGCTCAATTCAGGATGCAGCAACAGCATGCCTGATTTCCAGACACCCACTCTGCTTAAATACCTCCAGCCATGTCTGAAATCTCATCTCTGGAATTCCCAACAGCAGCAGGTAAAATGGGTATTCTTCCCACAGTTTCTGACTCTCATTTTTGTCTGACTTGTGCTTTTGATGTTGTTTAATCTCCCAGTTTCTTTTCCAGTTGGTTTTATCCTTCTGCTTTAAACACCTCCCCCCCCCGATATTATCGTTGTTCTAATTTTAAGGTTGATCTGTTTCTTTCAGTATTATGTTAGTTACCTCAGTACCTGTCACAAACACAGGATAGGACATCTTCCTCCTCCAACAGGAATCCCTGTGAGAACAAAGAGCATTGAGTCTCGGGTTGGCAAACTGAGACTCATCAGATATGAGAAGTCACTCCAAGATTTGGAATCTCAGTTCCTCTTCTCTTCTGCCACCCTCTCTACTTTCTCAACACACTCTTTGTAATTCTGCAAAGAGGAATTGCATTCCCTTGCTCATAATCGAGCCTATTTCATGGCAATTCATTCCCTTTCCTTGTTCGCACAATAGAGCCAAGTTCTCTTTGGAGCTTATATGATTTCCCCAAGTCAATGAGGCCAAGGTTGCAAAGGGCAATGAAGCTTTTAGTGCCTATATATTGCACCTTGCTGTGTTTGAAAGCAACACCCACCACTTAGGCAATCAAGCAGCCATGAATAGTTAATCACACACACACACACACACACACACACACACCACTTGACCTGCCCTCGGCTCTTGCCATCTCCCACTTACTATGCACAGAAGATTATGTAAAAGCTTCTACCTCCGAGGCATCTCATTGCATTAACTTTACAATGGAAACTCAAAAGCAGAGAAGCTTTGAATGGGAACAGTTGTCTCATGCTGGCAGGAAATGAAAAATGCAGTTGTCGTAAAAGATTTCTCCTCTCTTCTTTTCTCTCCCCTCCCATCCTGTTCCTTTATTGTCTCCCACCCCATACCTCTCAAATTCCAATTTTACCAGGAGATTTTTTTAAAAAAATCAAAACTGGAATTGGCAGACATGTAGTCTCCTCTACCCTTAGATTTCACTTTCTCCTTCCCCCCATATTACCAAGGCATGGGTATCTATTGAGAAACAGGGGCAGACTTGGGTCTTTCAAATTTCAGTGTGCGAGGCCCAAATTTGCACCTCACCCGTCTCTCACTTTCCATTATGCTCAATTCACTATGTCATAGATGCAATACCCTGCGGCGTCCCCTAAACTCAACAACTCAACTGGTTGCATTGCCCTAAATCCATCTGTTAATAAGACAGTATAAAAATGCAAACGTGTAGCTATGATTGAGTTAGGGTTTTGTGTGTGTAATGTTGCGCACGTGCTGACATGAACACGGTCTATCTGTACTAGTGACAACAGAAGTGGGGCAGAAGGAATGGAAAACTGTGGCTAGCAGTGCTCTCTGCAATATTAGGAAATGAAAAAAGAGCAGTCTATAGTTCTATTGCCTTGCCTTGTTGTCTTCCATGATCCTTCTCGGAACCAAGACCAAACACATGGAATGATTTCTAGGAAAAGGGTCTTCTGAATCTGTCCTTGTTAGGCCAAGGCTGTGGGTTGCAATTCTAGAGGGTGAAGGTATATAAAATGCAATATAAAAATTAGGAAATGTGTAATTAAAAAAATGAATAATGGATGATTGTTAGAGAGGCTGAAGGAAGTCCAAAAGAGAAAATATGTGATAAATTTAGATTGGATATTATAAATGTATGTTGGAAAATTAATAAAAATTATTTATTAAAAAAAAGAGAATGTTTCTTTGGGTTACTAAGTGGGTTCTAAATACTTTTCTGCTTCTCCAGATCTCTATGTGAGTTGTGGGGAAGGGGCATCTTTTATTGATGCACCTTACTTCACCTTTGTCTATTTCAGTGATTATTATTTCTGTGGTTGCTCCCCGCTTGTGGAATGCTCTCTCCAGCGTCGTTCGACTAGCAGCTTTGTTAAGTATCTTCAGGTGCCAGGCAAAGACATTCCTCTTATCCCAAGCCTTTGGCTAATTAAACAATCTACGACCTTTTAAACTGGAGGGGGTGTTACCAATTTTGTTTGTTACTATGGTGAAATATACTCGGAGTTCTGTAGTGATTTCATGCTCTTTATTGCAGCTTGTAAAACAGTGATTGAATTGCCCCCCCCCCCAAAAAAAAACCCTCAGGCTTTTATATACATTATTTACTCAATGTGTCCCATCTGATTGGTTGATTAACTTCCTCCTGGAGCCTGATTGGTCTTTTCCTGCAGGCCAATCAGCTGTTGCATTCTACAATCCTACCAGCCTAATAGGCTGATTAAATTCCTCCTGGAGCCTGATTGGTCTTTTCCTGCAAGCCAATCAGTTGTTGCATTCTAGGATCCTACTTACCTATTGTTCTAGGATCCAAGCTTAGTACATAACATATGGTATGTATTTTTGTGCGCTTTTATCATGTAAACTGCCCAGTGATCATCGGATGAAGGATGATACAGAAATTTAATAAAATAAATGTAGCCCTGGAGCCTGTGCTGTTATTTTCCATTCTACTGGAACCAGTAGGACGGAACTTGTTATTATTTTTTAAAAAGACATTGGTGAAAAGAAAAGTAGCATTAAAAGCTGCTCTCTTTCACCCTTGCTGACCAGAGCCCAGCAGAGCTCAGATGGTGGCGGTTCCTCTGCTAGAGACTCTCCACCCTCCAGCTTCATAAGGTTGCATTGCCCGTGTGTGAATGCAAATGTGAGACAAAACAGCTTCCAAGTTATGGTATGGTGACATCGGACTCCTGCAATTATTGGAGCAATAAATAAATCATATTCCAAAATATGTTTGAGGTGCAAAAGGAAGAATAGATTACCATATGTGGTGGACATGCAAAAATACTGGAAGATGGCTATTAGAATAATAACAAATAAATTGACATATGAAGTTCCCTTAGATCTAGCGGAACTATTTGCAGCCTATTATAAAGAAAGAACTCAAGGAACTTGCATTCTATCTGTTCACGGCTGCAAGATTGTTAATGGCTCAAAACTGGAAAGTTACACTGCTCTCTTCTTGGAATGAACAGCTCCATAAAGTATGGGATTTGGCAATAATGGCAAAAATAACATCTTATGTCAGAGCAAGAATTGAAAGTGTATCTAGAAATGAACTATGGGGAAACTAGCTGCCCTTTTTACAATATTGTCAAGAAAATAATTACCTCTCCTGGAAGCAAATTCAAGCTGGTTTTGAGGGTTGTTGTTTTTTTAAAAGAAGAAATATTGTTATTTTATGCCAAGTCCTATTTTCTTGCAGCATATTGTAATATGAAGTGTTGCTGTTTTCCTGCCACAGTTTTGTTCATTGATGATAATCATTATCAAGTGATTAAATAAAAAATACTGCATATAGAAAAAAATCCAATAAATAATAAATCCCCCCCCCCCAAAAAAAAGAAGATCTGGTTGCACTGATAACTTATTTCAATAACACTGGGATGTATTTATTTAAGACATTTTCAAAGTGCCCTTCATTAGTGATACCAAGGCAGATCATGGCAATAAAAATACATTACTCATACCATCAAGGTATTAAAATAGAGCAGAAATACCAAAAAGAAGGAAAAAAAGAAACTCACAATAAAGCTAGGTAATTTTACTAAAAGCTCAGCATTAATAAGGCAAAAGCCTGGGTCTTCAGCATGCACTAGGAGCTTATCAAAGTTGCCACTTGCTTTATTTTGGAAAATAGGCTATTTTGCAAACTGGAACCATGATGGAAAAGACTCAGCAGATGGTGGCAAAAACAGCCGGGCCTCAGCTGAAGATCTCAGGATACAGGCAGATCTGTATAGGAGAAGGCGTCTGGGCCCCATGTTGTTTACGGCTGTGTAAGTCAACTCAAATACCTTAAATTGGGCTCCGTAGCAGACTGGCAGCCAATTTTATGTCCCTATCAAGGACCTTGCTTGTAGGAGAACTGAAGTTAAAATCACTCACTGCCTCCATTTCTTCCCCTTCTATTTGCCAGGAGGTGATGGGCCCAGTGGCCATGATCTTCGTTTTTTTGGTGTTGAGCTTCAGACCATATTTTGCACTCTCCTCTTTCACCCTCAATAAAAGGTTCTTTAATTCCTCCTTACTTTCTGCCATTAAGGTTGTGTCATCTGCATATCTGAGGTTGTTGATATTTCTTCCAGCAATCTTAATTCCGGCTAGGGATTCATCCAGCCCAGCCTTTCGCATGATGAATTCTGCATGTAAGTTAAATAAGCAGGGAGACAATATGCAGCCTTGTCGCACTCCTTTCCCAATTTTGAACCAGTCAGTTGTTCCATATCCAGTTCTAACTAAAGCTTCTTGTCCCACATAGAGATTTCTCAGGAGACAGATGAGTTGATCAGGCACTCCCATTTCTTTAAGAACTTGCCATAGTTTGCTGTGGTCGACACAGTCAAAGGCTTTTGCATAGTCAATGAAGCAGAAGTAGATGTTTTTTCTGGAACTCTATAGCTTTCTCCATAATCCAGCACATATTTGCAATTTGGTCTCTGGTTCCTCTGCTCCTTCGAAATCCAGCTTGCACTTCTGGGAGTTCTCAGTCCACATACTGCTTAAGCCTGCCTTGTTGAATTTTAAGAATAACCTTGCCAGCATGTGAAATGAGTGCAATTGTGCGATAGTTGCAGCATTCTTTGGCACTGCCCTTCTTTGGGATTGGGATGTAGATTGATCTTCTCCAATCCTCTGGCCACTGCTGAGTTTTCCAAACTTGCTAGCATATTGAGTGTAACACCTTAACAGCATCATCTTTTAAAATTTTAAATAGTTCAGCTGGAATATCTTCACTTCCACTGGCCTTGTTATTAGCAGTGCTTTCTAAGGCCCATTTGACTTCACTCTCCAGGATTTCTGGCTCAAGGTAAGCAACCATACTACCTGGGGTGTACGAGACATCCATATCTTTCTGGTATAATTCCTCTGTGTATTCTTGCCACCTCTTCTTTATGTCTTCTGCTTCTGTTAGGTCCTTACCACTTTTGTCCTTTATTATGGTAATCTTTGTACAAAATGTTCCTTTCATATGTCCAATTTTCTTGAACAGATCTCTGGTTTTTCCCAATCAATTGTTTTCCTCTATTTCTTTGCATTGCTCATTTAAGAAGGCCCTCTTGTCTCTCCTTGCTATTTTTCGGAAATCAGCATTCAATTTCCTGTATCTTTCACTATCTCCCTCACATTTTGCTTACCTTCTCTCCCCTGCTATTTGTAAGGCCTCGTTGGACAGCCACTTTGCTTTCTTGCCTTTCCTTTTCATTGAGGTGGTTTTTGTTGCTGCCTCCTGTATAATGTTGCAAGCCTCCATCCATAGTTCTTTGGGCGCCCTGTCCACCAAATCTAAATCCTTAAACCTGTTCCTCACTTCCACTGTGTATTCATAAGGGATTTGATTTAGATTGTATCTTACTGGCCCAGTGGTTTTTCCTACTTTCTTCAGTTTAAGCTTGAATTTTGCTATAAGAAGCTGATGATCTGAGCCATAGTCAGCTCCAGGTCTTGTTTTTGCTGACTGTATAGAGCTTCTCCATCTTTGGCTGCAGAAAATATAATCAATTTGATTTTGATACTGCCCATCAGGTGATGTCCATGTGTAGAGTCCTCTCTTGTGTTGTTGGAAAAGAGTGTTTGTGATGACCAGCTTGTTCTCTTGGCAGAACTCTATTAGCCTTTGCCCTGCTTTGTTTTGAACTCCAAGGCCAAACTTGCCAGTTGTTCCTTTTATCTTTTGACTCCCTACTTTAGCATTCCAATCCTCTATAATGAGAAGAACATCATTCTTTGGTGTCATTTCTAGAAGGTGTTGTAAGACTTCATAGATTTGGTCAATTTCAGTTCTTCAGTGCCGGTAGTTGGTGCATAAACTTGGATTTTGATGTTGTTTAGTCGTTTAGTCGTGTCCGACTCTTCGTGACTCCCATGGACCAGAGCACACCAGGCACTCCTGTCTTCCACTGCCTCCCGCAGTTTGGTGAAACTAAACTTGGATTACTGTGATGTTAAAATGTCTGCCTTGGATTCATATCGAGATCATTCTATCATTTTTGAGATTGCATCCCAGTACAGCTTTTGCCACTCTTTTGTTGACTATGAGGGCCACTCCATTTCTTTTACGGGATTCTTACCCACAGTAGTGAATATGATGGTCATCCGAACTGAATTCACCCATTCCCATCCATTTTAGTTCACTGATGCCCAGAATGTTAATATTTATTCTTGCCATCTCACTTTTGACCACATCGAGCTTACCAAGGTTCATGGTTCTTACATTCCAGGTGCCTATGCAACATTTTTCTTTACAGCATTGGACTTTCATTTTGCTTCCAGGCATATCCGCAACTGTGCATCCTTTCGGCTTTGGCCCAGCCACTTCATCAGCTCTGAATCTACTTCTACTTGTCCTCCGCTCTTCCTCAGTAGCATGTTGGGCGCCTTCTGACCTGAGGGGCTCATCTTCCAGTGTCATAACTTTTATGTGCCTGTTGTCTTTGTCCATTTTCTTGGCAGGGATACTGGAGTGGCTTGCCGGTTCCTGCTCCAGGTGGATCACGTTTGGTCAAAACTCTCCACTATGACCTGTCCATCTTGGGTGGCCCTGCACGGCATAGCTCATAGCTTCTCTTAGTTATTCAAGCCCCTTCGCCACGACAAGGGAGTGATGCATGAAGGAGTTATTTCATATACCATAGCCCAATTATGTAATGCCATCTGTAGGAGCGGTAAAATATGCATTTAACTGGGGAAAATGCACTCAGGCTTTTACAGACTGAATAATGCTGGGCTGTTGACGGGAATGGCCTCTTTTCCAAGCCACCTTCTGAAAGAGCATTACTGGAGTGTTACAAATAAGGATTAGTCTCTTCCGTGTGTTAGAAATGAACAGGGCCTAGCCTGATAACAAGACTCAGAAGACCGGCTTGTTCTGAGCAAGCCAAATGACTTTGACCACATTAACTCCTAAAAGCTGCTGCTGAGATATCCATAGCTTAAAATATAGGCCAGCAGAAATGAGGAGTGCCATAGGAATTCAGCATATGATTTTTTTTTTTTAAAAAATTGTATATTATTCTTATTCTTATTACTTCATTCCCATGCCTCACACCGCAACAACACACAGAGAGAGTCTCATCTCTTTAGAGAGCCCTGGAGATGTGTTCACAGTGGGGATGGTGGGGAATAGTAGAGTCATTAATAGTAATAGCAATAATAATAATACTTTGAGTTATTTCCCACCCTTCATCTCAAAGCAGCCCAAGGTGGCAGTCATAGCAATCATAAAACATTTTAGAAACACACAACTAAAAATAGTTCAAAGACATTCTTAAAAAACATCAGTTTAAACCAGCAGTTTTAGGGGTGCCGAGAACAGTTCCTTTCAGCCACCAAATGCCTGCTGTTTTTACATTTCTCTTTAAAGTCAATACAGTGGTACCTCTGGTTAAGAACTTAATTCATTCTGGAGGTCCGTTCTTACCCTGAAACTGTTCTTAACCTGAGGTACCACTTTAGCTAATGGGGCCTCCTGCTGCCGCCGTGCAATTTCTGTTCTCATCCTGAAGCTAAGTTCTTAACCTGAGGTACTATTTCCGGGTTAGCGGAGTCTGTAACCTGAAGCGTCTGTAACCTGAAGCGTCTGTAACCCGAGGTACCACTGTAATGAGGGAATCAGATGCACCTTACTTGGGAGGGCATTCCATGAATGGAGAACCACCATTGAAAAGTCCCTGGCACAGGTAACTGCCAATTGGGAAGCCCTTATTGGCAGTACCTCCACCTGCTACTTTCCAGAGCGTAGTGTCTGAGTGCCACACAAAGGAATAACCTCTTGGAGGTTGTGGTTGGTTTTTTTCAGGGGGTACTCAAGGGTGTGCAGTAGTGGTAGATTCTCTCTTTTTGGATAAAGAGTGTGGCACTTACTGTAACAACATCATGATGAGTACCAGCACCACTTCTTCTAGAAAAAAGAAAAAGAGCACTGCTTGGAGGCAACCTCACCACCATTCCTTGTAAAAACCCCTGTGGAGCTTCTGGAAAAGGCATAGGCAGGTACCCGTGATCAGGAAGTGCTGCCAGGGCTGGCTGGCCTTCTTGGAAGCCAAGCACTCTTGCAGAGGCAAACTGCCCTTTGGGACTCCCACAGGTAGAGGCAGCAGGCGACAGATGTTCAAGATATTGAGAAGGTGGAACATGTGCAGAGAAAGGTGGCCCAGATGTTCAAGAGTCTAGAAACCAAGCCTTCTGAAGAATGGTTTGAAGGAGTTGGAGTGATTAGCCTGGAGAAGACAGAGGTGATCTTCAAAATTCTAAAGGGCTGTCCCATGGAAGATGGAACAAGCTTATTTTTGGCTGCTCCAGAGGGAAGGCCCAAGCCAATGGATTCAAATGTTAAGAAAGGAGATTCTATCTAAACATTAGGAAGAATGGTGCACGAGTGGAATAGACTACCTTTGAAGGTGGTGGACTCTCCTTCAATGGACATTTTAAAGCAGAGGTTGAATGGCCATCTGGCAGGAATTCTTTAGCTGTGATTCCTGCACTGCAAGCGGTTGGGCTAGATGGTCCTTGAGGGTCCCTTCCAATTGTAATTCAATGATTCTAAGTGCACTACTCACTCTCTGCCTAGGTAGATGGTCTAGGCTTCTTCTCCTTCTGTTGCTAGGGGTAGGGTTCACTCACAGCCAACACAGTATCAGGGGCTGTACAGAGGAGAGATACAAATTTGCAGGATTCCCTCCCCTCCATGTCATTACTCCATCAATTTTCATTATGAATACATTCACCCACTTTCCTTTTTTAAAAAATTAGAGTGTCATTTGTTCCACAGCAAATTTTGCCCTTAAAAAAACCAAAGCAAAACAATTCACCATTTGTCTCCGTTGGGGCTCTTATCCTGCCTGTATTTTTGGTTTCATCCATCAGCATTACAGACATTGTTCACATCCTCCAAAAGAACTGCCTAATTCCAGACAGAAAGGGATCTCCCACCATTTTTTAGGCAATTACAAAGGGTGTAAATCTATGTACACAAAACTTCCCTGTTATTTAAACCACATCCTGACCCCCCCCCCCAAGTCTTGAATAGCGAGATGTGCTGAGAAAGAGCAAAATGAGAAAAAGGCAGAGGTTTTCCACTCCTGTAGTCCCTAAGGACCACTGGGCAAGCTCAGAGATATTCCTAAATCTTGCAATGCAGAAGCAGTGCATCCCCAGAATTTGTCTGCCCACGCCTTGGGGAAGATTATTAGCCAATCCTTTAAAAAGCAGAAAAGCAAATACTATTAAAAATTCTGCAAGACAAGCTCTACACATTCTTCCTCTTTGCGATGATATTTTTCTTGGTGTTTGTGTGGGGGCGAAGCTCTCTCCTTGATTCCTCAGGTGTTCAATGCAAATATTGTCTATTATTCATTTACTTATTTATCCAAAGCATTTGTTTCTTGCTCTTCAGCCAAAAAGGTTCCCAGGAGTGACTTACATACAAGCAATTAACACAAGACAGTAATTGTGTTGATAAATTTGTAAAGCATTTATCCTGACCAGGGTTCTCCGAAAGAACACCAATAGACTCAGGCTTTAATTGAAAAAGAGAGAGGCTTTTATTAATATAAATGTATGTGTGTTAGGGGCTCATCTTCCAGCATTATAACTTTTATATGCCTGTTGCCTTTGTCCATGGAGTTTTCTTGGCAGGGATACTGGAGTGGCTTGCTGGTTCCTGCTCCGGGTGGATCACGTTTGGTCAAAACTCTCCACTATGACCTGTCCATCTTGGGTGGCCCTGCATGGCATAGCTCATAGCTTCTCTGAGTTATTCAAGCCCCTTCGCCACGGCAAGGCAGTGATCCATGAAGCTACAAACATGAGTCTGACCAAACTGCGGGAGGCACTGGAAAACAGGAGTGCCTGGCATGCTCTGGTCCAGGGGTCACGAAGAGTCGGACACGACTAAACGACTAAACAGCAACAACATGTATGTTAGCTTCCTAACATACATGTTAGGAGAGAGGCTAAACTTTGATGCTGTCAGAGATCATATTTAATAAAAATAATAAAATTTTATTTATAACCCGCCCTCCCCAGCCAAAGCTGAGCTCAGAGCGGCTAACAACAGTAAAAGTATTTGATACACATTCCAACACATTGGCCCAAATATAAGCCACACTCCCCCCCCAAAAAAATTCCGACTGTGGAAAGTTAAAGTGCGGCTCATATTTGGAACCAAGTGGTACGTGCCTGACTCCTGGCACTACTGCCCTGAATGGAGGACAGGGGCAGCCGGCACCAGCTTGAGGAGGTAGCACCGGGAGTGCTGGGAAGCAGTAGTACTGGGAGGCAGAGGTGCAGTGCGCTTGGAATTGAGCACCAGCGCTGGCTTGGGGAGTGGGGCGCTGAGTGCTGGTACTCGCTGCTGGCATGGCCTCCCCCCGTTCAGGGCAGTAGTGCTGGGAGGCGGGCTCACAGCGTGCTCAGAACTGAGCACTGGCGCCACCGCCCCTCCCCCCATTCAACGCATTAGAGCGGTGAAGAAGGTCGCATCCGCAAATAAGCCTTGAATTTTAAAGGTGCAGCTTATTGGTGGGTGCGGCTTATATTTGGGCCAATACGGTACTACACGGTTCAGTGGTACCTCGGGTTGCAAGCACCTCGGATTACAAACACTTCAGGTTACAGACTCCGCTCACCTGGAAGTAATACCTCGGGTTAAGAACTTTACCTCAGGATGAGAACAGAAATCGTGCGGCAGTGACACAGCAGCAGCAGGAGGCCCCATTAGCTAAAGTGGTACCTCAGGTTAAGAACCGTTTCAGGTTAAGAATGGACCTCCGGAATGAATTAAGTTCATAACCAGAGGTACCGCTGTAATTACCACTTAACCAATCAGGCAATTAAAGCCATCCTTCCCGTTACAGTTACACAGTTATGAAACACAGTCATCATTCTTAAACCTTTGGCTCTTCTGACTAGTCCACCCCAACCTTCTCATTTTAATAATATGTGAATACATGTAATCGTCTTTCAGTATTTTTCTTTGTTGTCTTCTAACTGTTACATGTATTTGTGGCCTGCTAATGTCTGTTTTCAGTTACCTATGTTGATATTTTTGTTCTCTTCTCGACCCAGGACATAGTGTAATTACTATGCTTGGCCGATCTCCTAATGTTTCCTTCTTCTTACATTCCATTCCTTCCGTTTGAGAACACAGGCTTGTGCGTACTTCTACTTAAAAACAGTTTGTTCTTTTAGGAAAGGTTTGGAAAGCTCATATGCAGATTTCAGACTAAAAAGCTCTAAGTGCACAAAACAGTCTGAGATGAAATAAAATGGGGAGATCCGCCTACATCTGTTGTTGCAGGGTATCTATCTATCTATCTATCATCTATCTATCTATCATCTCCCCAAAACATGACCACACAAGGGAAAAGGGAAGGGGAGGGCAGTGAGAGAGAGGGATCAAACTCCTGCACCAGTTCTGTCTAGAAAAGTTGCTCTTCTAATGATCAGCAATCATAGTTTATGGGGAGGAAATGCCTGGTGGAGGAGGGCTTTGGCAGAGCTGATGGAATGAGCCTTCTGCTTCCTATCTCCTACTGAGACAGCCTGATGGAATGGCTGTTTCCATGTGGCAGTTGAAGGACGGGAGGCCTGATGGAGCTCATCTGTCTCAGCAGAGAGGATGGAGTGAGTCCTGCTTCCATCTAATGTCAACTACGATACAGGTATAGCCAGCATGGTTGTGAGCTACAACTCCCACCATCTCTGACCATAGGATGTGCTGCTTGCTGGAGCGCATGGGAGTTCTATCCCAACAAAATCTGAAGGGTATTAAACTGGCTAACCCTGGCTCAGTAGATGCATGGTCAATGTCAGTTACCAGAGGACAAACATTGGGCGGGTGGATGTGAAGAGAATGTTCTTTGTGTCCTATGTATGGGCTTCCTGTGAGAATCTGATTGGCCACTGTGCAGTAGAAGATGCTTAACCAGACTGTCCTCCAGCTGAATTCAGCCTCATCGATCATGTCCAACAGCAGTACTTTTTCACACATTGCCTCATTTTAAAGATTCCAGTTTCCTTAAAAACACATGACTGTAGATATAGAGATAGAGATGATAGAGATAGATGATAGAGATATAGATATAGATATAGATATAGATGATATAGATAGATATAGATATAGATATAGATATAGATATAGATATAGATAGATATAAAAAGGAGATGCTCAATTAGATGGACCGCCAGCTAAATCCAGCCATGCTGATTAAAAAAATAAATAAATCCCCTAAAGAGCT
Organism: Podarcis tiliguerta; assembly: GCF_965153285.1. Classification (NCBI taxonomy): domain Eukaryota; kingdom Metazoa; phylum Chordata; class Lepidosauria; order Squamata; family Lacertidae; genus Podarcis; species Podarcis tiliguerta. The sequence continues at coordinate 26,317,914 of NC_139541.1, forward strand.
AAACTTATTCAGCAGTTAACATTGCCATAGTTAATGGAGGGGAGCAAATGATGAATCCCTTTAATACACTAATAAATTTTGCCAGCCAGTTTATCTTCAATATTATCAACATGAATATCAAGGTCCTGAGTTGGCCATTAATCTGTCAGACATCAATAAAAATTATGCCAGGAAATAATCTCATTAAGAGCACCTAAATGAGCACTTGGGGAGGGGGTGTGCGTCTATATATAATGGCCAAATGCAGCATTTGTGACACGATCCACTGAATTAAAAGACTGCCAAATTAACTATCTTAAGCATCTTTCGTCAAATGACTCCAAACTCTGTGACCCTCCTAGCTTTGCCAAGACTTGTGTCAGGGTTTATGCAGATGCACAGATTGCCAGTCAAAGGAGCATGCTTCAAAATTGCTCTCGATACAGCGTTCCCCCTTGGCTGTGCTTCAAAACTATCACCTTTGGCCAGCAGCTGTCCCTACATGATCAATATGCAAGGACTCAACCCCATCAATATTGGCTTGCAATTCCAGAAGTCAAAACTAGTAGTAGCAGTTGTAGCAGCAGCTGTAATTAAAGCAACACCAGTGACCAATAGCAACATTTTGCAACACATTGTTTGATTTTCAAGATTTCAGATGCCTTAAAACACATGATTGTAATGGGTGGTCAGTCTGAATGATATTCTGGGTCCCTGGTAAAGGTAAAGGGACCCCTGACCATTAGGTCCAGTCATGGCTCACTCTGGGGTTGTGGTGCTCATCTCGGTTTATTGGCTGAGGGAGCCAGTGTACAGCTTCCGGGTCATGTGGCCAGCATGACTAAGCCGCTTCTGGCGAACTAGAGCAGTGCATGGAAATGCCGTTTACCTTTCCTCCGGAGCAGTACCTATTTATCTACTTGTACTTTGACGTGCTTTCGAACTGCTAGGTTGGCAGGAGCAGGGACCAAGCAACCCCGTCACGAGGATTCGAACTGCCAACTTTCTGATCAGCAAGCCCTAGGCTCTGTGGTTTTACCAACAGCACTACCCGTGTCCCTCTTCTAAAGGTATAAGAGTGGTATAGGTGGAAGCCAATCAAACCTGTTTCTTTGTCAAGGTACTGACTTTGACTGGCTAGTTAAGCACCATAACTTCATATACCAAGAGGTTGCTCTGGTGCCATAGAGACAAATGGGTGAGCCTTTCCCCACCACCACCGGCTGGATGCTACACCATCTTACGTTGGAGAATGAGCCAAGGGGTGTGTGTAGGAGATAACTGTGTGTGAAAATTGGGCTGATACTGGAAGACGGAGACAGAGACAAGCCCTGCTCTGTGCTGGACTCAAAACTGTGGCTTGGTGCTCCCTTGGAAACCTAATGAGGAAGCAAGTTAAGTTGGGTGGGGGTTAATGTTGACATGCCACAGGTACTCCACTATACTGGACCCTAAAGTACACTGCCTTTCACCCAGATGCCATATTTTGTTTGAAGAGCTCAGGGTAGACCTTTCCAAAGAATCCCAGTACGATTTGCATCCAGCAGAATTGAAAAACTCATAGTGTTAAGAGAGAAAATGGGAAAGGGTTCCATTCTTCCATGTTTCTCTCCTTCTACTGTCAAACAGCTCTTCCCATCAGAAAGTACTCAGAATCTCCTTTCTTGTCATTTGTATCCATTGCTTTGAGTCCTCCCCTCTGGAGCAGGAGAACACAAGCTTGCTCCATCTTCCATGTGACAGCCCTGTAGATATTTGAAGGTGGCTATCATAGCACCTCTCAGTCTTCTCTTCTCCAGGCTAAACATCCCCAACTCCCTCATCCATTCCTCATAAGGCTTGGTTTCCAGACCCTTGACCAACTCGGTCACCCTCCTCTGCAGACTTTCCAGCTTGTCAATATTCTTCTTAAACTGTGGTGCCCATAGTTGGACACAGAAGTCCAGGTGGGACCTGACCATGGAATAATTGAGTGCAATAGAGTTTTACGAGTGGAGGGGATGGAGGCGTCATTAATGCTTGGAAGCGGAGCCTTTGTGATGGAAATGTCAGAAACAAGTTGGACTGAACTCGCCAAGTGCACTTCCATTAATCACACGGTGGCAGGTCTTTGTGTCACATATGAACAGCTCTTGTCAGGTCACATCAATTTGTGTTGACTGACATCACACAGAGAAAGCTGGCATGATGGATATGGTCTGACACACAGCTTTATGGAGAGATGCAGGAGCTGTGGGAGTTCAAGTTCCATACCATTCACAGCCCTTGCTGTGTCATTTGAGTTTTAAGGACCATTAGTGTTTCAGCCCAGAAGAGGTCACAAATGGGCAGACAAGGTCAAGAGGGACTGGCAGAAGCAATGTTTGCACACAACTTCGACCAATTTGAGTGTAGGCAGGAAGGATGAGGGAGGGAGGAAGTGAACACTGTTTTCTGTTTATCAGAAATACCATCACATGAAAACCAAAGAAAAAGAAAGAGGAGCATTGCAAGCTGCCTTAAACTGAGACATAAGAAGATAAGAAGGGCCCTGGTGGATCAGACCAATGTCCCATCTAGTCCCATATTCTGTTCTCACCATGGCCAACCAGATGTCCCAATAGGAAGCCCAAAAGTAGAACCTGAGCACAAAAACATATCAACCATATAAGAGCCTGCTGGGTTAAGCCAATGTCCCATCTAGTCCAGTCTCCTGTTCTCACCATGGCCAACTAATGCCCAGTAGGAAACCCACAAGCAAAGCTTGAGTGCAAGAGTCCTCTCACCTCATGTGGTTTCCCAGCATTCACAGAAGCATCACTGCCTCCAAGCATGGAGCCACAGCATATTCACTATGACTAGCAGCCAGTGAGTCAGACTCAATGGAACTCAGTATTGTCTACACAGACTGGCAGGTGCTATCCCAGATTCCAGGTGGCAGTCTCTCCCAGCCCTACATGGAGATGCCAGGGATTGGACTGAGGGCCTTCTGCATGCAAAGCAGGTGCTCTCCCATGCATACAGTCAGATGTGGTATCATTAGAGCAAGATGATTCTTGGAGGGGGGATTTGACCTTTGTGAATTCCACCATAAACTCAACCAATCTGCATCTCCAGACAAATGTGCTGAATCGAAAAATACTTCTCCACCAGTTTTCTCACTCCCTCAGTGCTGCAACACATTGCCTCAAAAATGTATAAAAATGTGTATTTTGAGACCCAAGTAAGTTTAGAGGTGTGTGTTGGGAGAGAAATGTGTTTCAAATGTTTAAATATGCATTTCAGTGTCCTTGCAGATTGTTTAAAACATACGAACACACTGCAGATCAGTGTGGAAACTGGATGGAATAGGCTTATGAGTGAATCTCTAAGGCTTAGAAACTACTATGATTGAGTAGGGGCATGATGGCGGTTTCTAGACATATGACTGGTATACAAAGAGAAGGGAGAGAAATCTTCTTTATAATACCAGAATTGAGGGAGGATTATTTGCAGTCTGGTAATTGGTTTGGGAGAAACACCAGAGAAGTCTGATTTCCACACAGTTCATTGTTAATTTGCTGTTGTCACTCCCAGAAAATGGTGATGACTGTTAACTTGGATCACAGATGGAGAACCTGTGTCCCTACTGGTGTTTGTTTGTTTGTTTGTTTCATTTATTAATGATTTCCCTTTAAACATCACAGATCATCCAAGAACAGGTGTTATTGAGCTCCAAGAACAGGTGTTATTGAGTCCCGCAGGGCCCTAGTCTCTTGTGACAGAGCGTTCCACCAGATCGGAGCCACAGCCCAAAAAGCCCTGGCTCTGGTTGAGGCCAGCCTAACCTCCCTGTGGCCCGGGATCTCCAAGATGTTTTTGTTTGAAGACCGTAAGGTCCTCCCTGGGACTTACCAGGAGAGGCGGTCCCATAGGTATGAGGGTCCAAGACCGTATAGGGCTTTAAAGGTTGAAACCAGCACTTTAAACCTGATCCTGTACTCCACTGGGAGCCAGTGCAGCTGGTATAGCACTGGGTGAATGTGATCCCACAGCGAGGACCCCGTAAGGAGTCTTGCTGCCGCATTCTGCACCCGCTGGAGTTTCTGGGTCAGTTTCAATGCCAGCCCCACGTAGAGTGAGTTACAATAATCCAGTCTGGAGGTGACCGTCGCGTGGATCACAGTGGCTCCAAGTCATAATAGGACTTGGAAGTTTCTTAAATCTTTTTAAGTAATGCAGAATGCAATGGTTAGCTTGCTTGTGGGGGCAAACTCCCAACAGTATATAACGCCCGACTTGAATGATTGACACTGGCTTCAAATCTACTACTGCGCCAAGTTCAAGGTGCTTGAACTCACATGCAAGTCCCTATACAGCTTACTCAAGAGTAAGCCGTACACCTAGTAAACTTCTGAAGTCTGTGGGAGAGTCTTTCCTGCTAGTTCCAAAGATCTTGAAAGCTCACCTAGAGCACAAGTGGACTTTGGAAATCTTCCGTAACATGGCGCCCTGTGTGAGGCCAAAATTTGGCACCCCAAAATGGTTCTTCTCAATTGTGGATCTTCTCAGTTTTGCACCTCCTCAGCTTCATATCCTGTGGGGGGGGGGGAATCACCCACACCACCCTAAATGAGGCCAGCACTGCTCAGAGGAGCAAGGTTTTTACTGTGTCTGCCCATGTTCTGGGAAGTAGCACCCCTGTCCACTCTGCATTTTTTGGAAACAACTGAAGACACGTTTTTTCTGACAGGTCTTCAGAGCTGGATATAGGAGTCTTTACCATGAGTGCCTGCTTATTGGGGTTTTAGACTTGTTTTAAAAGCATTTGCTGTTTTTGTGATTTTAATTATTGTACGTGTAAATCACTTTGAGGTGGTGGTTTACAAGGTTATTAATTTAATCTTTGTAATAGTAATTTATTCCATCTGGTATACTCTGATTCTGACTGCATTGGCTATCACCCAGTTGCATCTACCCTTCCTTCATTGGGGTAGGGGAATAAGGCTGGGATGAATGGTGTGATCAGGCAAGAAACTTGGTATGCTATTGTCTGCATGAATTGAAAGTGATGGGGCTAGCCCCCTCCCCCCAGCTCCTTGATTAGTGCTGTCCTGAGCACAGCAAAATGAGAGAGAAATTATTTGTGTGACATAAAAGCCTTCAGAACAAGCCAAGCCCCATTTACAACATCAATATTTTACAGGAAGAAAATGGAGTGCAGAAACCAATCACTCAGAACCTCAGGATTCATCTGAGCAAAAAGAAAAGGAAAGAAGGAAAGAAAGAAAGGCGTTTCTAATAAATTCCCAACACAGGGTTCACCCTGACTTCCTTTTGTGCCTCATTTCTAGGCACGGGTTCATGCTTTAAAATGCCATGTCTGTAGACATTAATCAAAAGTCAATTAATGTCTGCAGGAGACTATGTGGATATTTAAGTTATAATCAAAAAAATCTTAATAATTATTCATAAAGGAAACGGTTTATAAGAAGTAAATAAGGAGGCCAGATACAGGATAAAGGAAGTCTTTTATTTTGCATTGTTGTATGTTATGCTTGCTGTGTGTTATGTTCACGTTTAATGAGGGTGGATTGTGTATTGGGGGAGTGGGGGGTTTATGTTATGTTATAAATAAAATTCCAATAATTTTTTTAAAAAAATAAATGTCTGTGTGCCTCTTCTTCTTCTTCTTCTTCTTCTTCTTCTTCTTCTTCTTCTTCTTCTTCTTCTTCTTCTTCTTCTTCTTCTTCTTCTTCTTCTTCGCCCTGGCATGTTCCCAGTGAAAACCCACTCTATATATTCCATTTAATCGGAGCAAACAGCAATCTGCAGAAAACCCAAATTGCCATTTGTTCTGATTCAGCGTTAAACAGCAGGTTTTTGTGGGGGAAGTGCTGGGGCGAAGAAAGGAAAAAAGCCCCTGGACACTGCAATTTAAAGTACAGACCTAGAAAGCATGAGGCAAAATGTAAGTGTAGATGAACCCACACTTAAACAAATTTCTGTGGGTTTTCAACATTTACTTTAAAGCCAGGCTTTAAAGTAAGACAATCTTAAAATCTTCTATTCCACCTCAAACCTGACCACATCAAAGCCTTTGGGTCAAAGCAGAGAGAGGGATGTTTCTAAGAGGTGGGTCTGGATTGGAGAAGTGGAGGGAAGAATCAACCATAATAAAGGTGTATGTTCACACCTGTCCCTCCTTCCATCCAATAATAGAATTGTAGAGGAGGAAGGGACACCAAGAGTCATCTAGTCCAGCCCTCTGCAATGCAAGAATCACAGCTAAAAATTCCCTGACAGATGGCCATCCAACTTCTGTGTAAAAACTTCCAATGGAGGAGAGTCCACCGCTTTCCAAGTGAACAGCTCAACAGATCGTACTGTCCAAAAGGCTTACCTGCACTGCAAATTAAAGATATCTGTATTGATGACACTTGGCTCTTTCTCTCTCTTTCAGCTGGTGCCACAGAGTGCATGAAAATTCTAATTTGTTGTCTGGACATAGTCATTGCCAGATTTATGTATAAGCTAAACAAGCTGTAGCTTAGGGCCCCACTCTCTTGGGAGCTCCCCCAAAAATTAAAGGAAAAACATCTGGATGTACATTTCCAAAATATAAGATAAAACAAATAAAATAAAACCTACATACAGTGTTTTGTGTTGTGTAGGCTCCTATGATGTAAATAATGGGCCCCGTCTGCTAGCCTGCTCCCTAAAATATCACTGGTTTGCTCATTTCTATATATAGGGTGCCTGCATTCTGCATGGACTGGTTGCATGGCAACTTGTGCAAATGGCTTTAGATATCTATTAGGTACATAAATTACCATATAGCATATATTCAACACAAAAAAAACAGCAACAATTTGTTGTTGACAGCTTAGGGCTTCATCAAACCTAAATCTGGCCCTGGACACAGTAGTGGACTGGATGCAAATGAAGCACAGTCTTAACAAGACAAGAGGTTCTAGTGGATGAATGTTAGACAATTTGATCTGTTCCGGCATGCACTTTCCAATAATTCAGGGTGCAAGCAGAGCTGGTGGGCACCCTTTGCATTTACTGCCATCCATCTCTGGTTCAATCCTTCTGTCCCCTTTCTCAGAATCCCTGCAGATCTTTCACCTGAGCAAGACTTTTCAAATGCACTTCAGGTTTTGCCTCATAAGCAATGCTGAAATCCAAGACAGAAGATGGTCTCTTCTGACAGATTTGTTCCCCCTTTTCACCTCTAGCCCAAAGGTTGCTGCCTTGCAGCCACCAAGAGATCAATTCAGCAGGCTCCCTCTTGATGTGGCGACCCAGGGTTCAAATGCAATGCCTGCACACTGGCCCTGAGATCAAAAAGTCTTTTGGCAGTGGCAAACATCAAAGTCTAATTTTGCATATCTTGTCTTCCTGTATATGCCCTGGCACAAAGGCTTGGTCTCTTGTAGAGCAGCTTCTGTTAGTTGCTGAAATTGCATACCAAAAAAAAAAAGGTTGCTGAGAACTAGGAAGTATGAGGCTGGACTGGTGGATTCGGTGATCCTGTCAATGCTTCTGGAACATTTGTTTATTTATTTGATGACTTTATAGCCCACCCTTCTCCCAAGTTGGGATGCAAGGCAGCTTCCAAGGTTTTAAACACCTCATTATAAAACATAAAGTAATATAAACTAATAAGAACAAACCAGTTGAAGACAATAGTTACATTAAAGCACATTTAGAGTCCACAATTAAAATCCAGTTTGCTCTGACAGCAGCGCAGTAGTCCTGCAAACTGAGCAATTTACTTTTCTGCGCCTAATTCTGAACAGTTGGCTGTGGCTTTTGGTGGTATTTGGGCTTCACATCTCTTAAGCCAGTCCTCCTGCTCACCACCTGAATGTCCACAGCAAAACCTTGCAAAAAAGAAGGTCCCAAGTGCTTTTGGCCAGAGCTTCCAGGTGCAGTGCAAATAAATAGTAAATAATCATAAAGTCTCTTTTAAATGCCAAGGGAAAAACTAGCAGGCTGGTAGAACGAGGGTCGTTTCTCTGCTCTGCTGAACATAAGCGCGCGGTTATGGCTCAGCCCCGTCTGCTTTGACGTGTCAATGGGCCCCTTAGGAGGCATTAATCTCTGGATTATTGGCAAGGTTAGGGGAAGTTAATCATATCAACAGGAGTTTGTGTCGTTTAAAAGCAATCGCTCAGGAGATCCTGCCACACTTCCATGAGGAACTATGGGAGGAGGATTAAGCAAACCGCGAAGCTATAAACAGGGAAATGACTGGTGAAAGGCAGAATGCAGGGCCGTGAAAGGGCAAGAAATGGAAGGTCGTCATCATGCCTAGAAAAGGCAAAGTCAAGCATTGCTATTACTCTTTAAGAACATAAGAAGAGAGTGCTGGATCAGGCCAAAGGTCCCCACCCCATCTAGTCCAGCATTCTGTTCTCACAGTAGCCAACCAGATGTCCCAATTGGAAGCCCGCGAGAAGGATCTGAGTGCAAGAGCGCTCTCACCTGCTTTGCATTCCAGCAACTGGTATTCAGAAGCATCACTACCTCCCACAGTGGAAGCAGGACATAGCCATTGTGGCCAGTAGCCATTGTGAACTTTATTTCTCATGCTCCTCTGGTGGTTGGAGTAGCTTTCCCACATTGTTCTGGTGGTTGAGAGGCACTCTTTTTACAGAGCCCAAATTGATTGTGCATTTTGTTCTCCTTTAATCTCAGTTATTTACTTCTAGAGTATGTAAGGAGTTGACTTGCTCACTCTCAGAGGAGCTTGTGGATCATGTAGCCTGAAGATGCTTTCTAATTGGAAGAGAAGTTTGCACAGAGGCACTGCGAGCAGCCTTCTCTGAGGGTGGGCAGCTGTTCCAAATCTCTGCACGGAGATTGACTCAGTTTCCCCAGATATACATATATATATTTAATTCCCCGTATGTAATATATTTCTATGATATTTTCACTAATATATTATTATTTTAATGCATTCTTCTTTACCCTACTATATGCATTTTTGCACACATTCCCAGGATAGAGGACTGCACTGCGAAATCCCAAGAAGTGTGGGCTTTGAAAGATGGCTGCATTTCAGTCTTCAAATTGAGAATTGGGTGGATTTGTCTTGCACTGTGAACAGAGTTGAATGTTTCCCCTGTGCCTAGATATGGACAGAGCTTCCAACAATGGCTAATGCTAGTTCGGACCAGAATGCAATCCAGCAGCCTCTGAGGGTTTTTCAAAGACTGGTCTGTGCTTGAGCATGGGAGAAGCCTGTAAGCTACCAAAGCTGGTTCCAGGCCACAGACCACTCTACTGCCTCTGTGGCCCAGGTTAATCAGTCCCCCCACGTTCCCACATGGCGCACTCTGCAACAAATGTGTTAAGCACTTGCTCCATTATGCTATTATCTGTGCCTAATTTGCCATCCCCTCCCCTAACATTTCAATTTCTCCCTTCGCCGATCACACACGCTTTTCAACAGCCCTTCCGAACTTGTTTTCTCTACCCCCTCTGAGATGCTCGGGAAATAGATTTGCATCGGGATCCACAGTGAACTTTCCTGACTAGCATTCCATTCACCCCCCAGGGTTCCTGCTACCAACCAGCCTATTCCATCCCCGCCTTTCCTTTCCAGATGGACTCATCTCCCATCTCGTTATTGTTCCCTCGGGGTCCTAAGCCTGCTTGGATTTCCCAACTCGGTCCCAAATCCCTCCACCCACCCATCTGCGTGTAACGGAAATTTAAAACGCTAATGATAACGGCCGGGATTAAATGTGCAGAATCTCTTCCGGGGGGCCTTCGCCGCAGAGGGCTTTGAAAGGAATTGCTTGAGATCATAGGGTGGTGCAGGGGGGATCGGGGAGCCCACCGCTAGGATGAGGAAGCCCCCACACACCCATGGCTCACTTTCGGCTGCCAAATGAATTTCAAGCCAGGCCAAGATGTCAGACGTCAACAGAAGGGTTGCTATGGTGACTGAACATTGGGAAGACACTGCACTTTTCTGGGTTCTTTCAGGGAGCCATTGAGGAAGCATGTGGGGTGGGGAGGCAGCTGTGTGTGTGTGTGTGTGTGTGTGTGTGTGTGTAGGGGAGAATCCAGAGCACTGTGCTACAACCCTGAACTCAGTCTACATCATGTGCCATGCCCTGCCGCATTCATTATTCAAGTCATATTGAATATTTCAGACGGTGCTCACACATCCGTTAAGTGAATAAACAGACCTACATTAAGGGCCTTGAAGGTGGGGAAAGGGGATGTGTCAGACAAGTTCTTGGAGTCCGCGCATCTCTCTTTGATGGAGTCAGATCATGAGCGCATTCGACCCCAGTGTTGTTTACTCTGCTAGCACATTTCCAAGGTTGCAGGAAGTGAGGCTGTCTGGTGTCGGGTGTTTATTGCAGTCAACTGAACCAATAAGGAGGAAAAAGGCAACTTATTAAACTCAACATTGTGGCCTCAATAAAATCAATTACCGTATTTTTCGCTCTATAGGACGCACTGGACCATAGGACACACCGGACCATAGGAGGGGGAGAACAGGGGAAAAATATTCTCCCCCTCTCTGCTCAGCGCCCCTTCAGTGAAGCGGCAGGAGAAACGGAGCCCCTTCCATTTCTCCTCCCACTTTGCTGAAGGGGCGCTGCGCAGAGAGGGAAAACTGTGCAGCACCTCTCTAGCGAAGCGAAGCCTGGAGAGCAAGAGGGATTGGTGTGCACCGACCCCTCTCACTCTCCAGGCTTCAGGTGGCTATCCGCAAGCCTTCGGATCACAGCGGGAACTCCTGCTGTACTCCGAAGGCTTGCGGATAGCTGCCTGAAGCCTCTGGAGCGCAGCAGGAGTTCCCGCTGTGCTTTGGGGGCTTCAGGCAGCTTCAGCGAAAGCAATGCGAAGGCTCCGGAGTGCGGGGGGAGCTCTCCCTCTGTGCTTAGGAGGCTTTGCGTTGCTATCGCTGAAGCAAAGGAGCCTGCATTCGCTCCATAAGACGCACACACATTTCCCCTTAATTTCTGAAGGGGGAAAAGTGCATCTTATAGAGCAAAAAATACGGTATTTAAAAAAATTACAAGCTAAGCATGAACAATAGCAGCAGATCTGAGAGAAATGGCAGGTACTCTTGCCACCTGCTTGGTAATAAATTAGCTGTCTTCTCAAGGAAGATACTCAGCTGGTCTCTAGAGATCAACCAGCAATCTGTGTCATAAATGTCTTGTGTTATCAAACCCCCCGATTAGAAACACATACACAAGATAATATGTACCTCTAAGGGGTTACACAGACAGTGTATACTTTCCCAGCCCAGCCCCATTATAACAACATTAATAATAACAGTGAAATACAAAAAAATAACAATAACATAAATAGGGAAGTCAGAGAACAAAAATTGTATCAAATATTTTTCTCATTTTTCAGGGATTCTTTGTTCATATAAAGAAATGGGAGAGAAAGACAGGCAGAGGAGTGTTCCTATCTTTACAAGGAATTCCAGCAACTGATATCTTTGAAGGCAAAGTATTAAAATGGGCTGATAAGGTAGAACTTCTGTATTAAGCTACGGTTTCCAAAATTAAATAAAAGGTAAAGGTACCCCTGCCCGTACGGGCCAGTCGTGTCCGACTCTGGGGTTGTGCACCCATCTCACTTAAGAGGCCTGGGGCCAGCACTGTCTGAAGACACTTCTGGGTCACGTGGCCAGCGTGACAAGTGGAATCTGGCGAGCCAGCGCAGCACACGGAAACGCCGTTTACCTTCCCGCTATAAAGCGGTTCCTATTTATCTACTTGCACTTAAGAGTGCTTTCGAACTGCTAGGTTGGCAGGCGTTGGGACCGAACGACGGGAGCGCACCCCGCCGTGGGGATTCGAACCGCTGACCTGACGATCGGCAAGTCCTAGGCGCTGAGGTTTTACCCACAGCACCACCCACGTCCCAAAATTAAATAAGGGACACATAAATGAAAAGAGAACTTATTATTGTAGTTCCACTTCCGAACCTATCAGTGGCATTCCTCCCTGTGCTTATCTTAATACACACATTATTTTGCTCCCCTCTAGAATGATAACTAAACTTCTGCCTTGAAACCATTCACCACAGTTGCAAATATGTTCAAGTTCCATCTGAAAAGCTTCCCCCTCTGGATTCCTTGTCAATGTCCCTCCAAATGCTTTTCTTCTTTCAAAAGAACATTGATGCTCCTAAGATCTGGAGATGAACTCTGCTCACCTTTCATTCAGCAGCTGGCTCCAAGACTCATTCTGCATTCCAACCACCACGGTCCTTTTCTTGCCTCTCAGTGGGACAGGTAGGTAAGTCATCTGATTTGCTGACAGACTCGGAGACAGTTCTGACTAGAGCCGGCCTAGATTTTCAGCTAGAATTAATCTTGAGGCTGGAAATGGGGACCATTTGTCTCTGCTATTTGTTCTAGCTGGCCTTTTTGAGAAAACTGTTGTATACATAAATATCAATAAGTAATGCAATTATGTGGGTGGTTATGAATGATTTGGCTCTCCCTTCCTCAGCTAAGGCTGCAACTGATGTTCCATTTTGGAGTTTAAAATAACGATTTTAGTTGGGTAGGTCCCACCCACCCACCAATGACAATTAGCTATGTAAATAAGGGATGGTGAGCCTGCCAATTTCAATATCTCTTAGTCCCTCATAGTTACAATCTCCATCTTGTTATTTTTTTAAAAAAAACCTTCATGGAAATTCATTAGCATTTTAGTAAGCATTTTCCCTAACATAGTGGTACCTCGGTTTAGTAATTTAATCCATTCCGGAAGTCCATTCTTAAACTGAGGCGTGCTTTCCCTAACGAGGCCTCCCTTCCACCGTTCGGATTCTTAGACCGAGGTAAAGTTCACAAACTGGGACACTACTTCCGGTTTTGTGAAGTTCGTAAACTGAATCATTTGTAAACAGGACTGTTCTTAAACAGAGGTACCACTGTATAGAGATATCTGTGTGAGAATTTTGCCTGGTATGTACATTTATTCATGCATATTTGGGGTAGAGGTGGGCATGCCTGGAGAACTCCATTGGGAATTCTGAGCGGTGTGAATTTTGGTTAGCAAAAGGGGGAGGGAGCCTGAGTTGGGTAGGCTTGCAGTAAAAGGCAGACTTTGCCAACCCCAGGCTTAATAACCCTCTAAAAATTCTGTATATTAGCTCCCATGACTGTTACTGCCCCACAATATCTATTTTTCTTCTTTTGTGGGGTGCTTGTTTCTTTTTCATATGGATGATCCCAACCAATCGGGATGCAAAGAATAACTGAGTTCCCACAGTGTTCTGAAGCCAACTGGATTTGTTCCCCGGCACAAAATTTTCAAATTGCTGACTTAGTCCCCAGCTAGTAACTAGTTCATAAGAACCTAAGAAGAACCTGCTCATTAAGCCCAGCACACTTTATAAAAGCACTATCGCCTCTAAGCGTGGAAGCAAAGCCGAGCCATCAATAGGAGTCTGCACTATGAATTAGTCCAATCCTCTTTTAAATCCATCTCAGCTGGTGGTCAGTTCCACTCGGTTCCAGTTCCAGTTCCACTCAGTGTTCAGTTAATCATGGATGGTTTATGGGTCTCAAGGTGCTGATGGCGAAGGGAATTTGACTGCAGCAAGTGGCGGGTGCTTCTATGCATTCTGCACATTTTCCAAACCTATTTCATGAGGACTAGAAACTGTGTGTGTGTGTGTGTGCGCGCGTGCGTGCGTGCGTGCATGCATGCACGTGCACGTACCTTTGCTGGAGCTAGCAAAGGCCAGGTAATGTTCCCACTACAGTGGTGTGACAGGTTTGCGGTCACAGAATAAAAGGTCAAATCAAGAGACAACACGTTCTGCAAAAGGATCCCTGAACAGAATAAACTCTGTTACATTTGGCAAATTATGCAAATGTTATTTGATTGATTGGGAATCTGGCTGATCTGCTATAATCATTCATCAGTGCCCTGTGGTACATGAATAGCTCTTGCTTACGTGACAAATTGGCATTTATCTCTGTGTGTCCAGCTGAGTCATGACATTCGGTTCATTACATCTTGCAGGAAATGGGGGAGGGTGGCTTAGGTCAGCCTTTTGCAACCTGATGCTCTCCCGATCTTTTAAGACTACAGCTTCCATTAGCCTCAGCCTCATGGTGACTGAGGCTGATGGGATCTGTAGTCCAACATAGGAACATAGAAAGCTGCCTTATACAGAGTTAATCCTTTGGTCTAACTAGCTTAGTGTTGTCTGCACTGATCAGCAACAGGTCTCCAGGGTTTCAGACTGGGGTCTCTCCTAGACCTACCTGGAGATGGCAGGGATTTAACCTGGGACCTCCTGCATGCAAAACAGATGTTTTCTGTTGCTCCAGAGAGGAGGACCTGAACCAATGGATTCACATGACAAGAACAGAGTTCCTGATTAAACATTAAGAACTTTCTGACAGCAAGAGTTGTTCAACTTTGGGACAGGTTACCTTGGAAGGTGATGGACTCTGCTTCATTGGAGGTTTTTAAACAGAGGCTGGATGGCCATCTGTCAGGGATTTTTTTAGCTGTGTTTCCTGCATTGCAGGGGGTTGGACCAGACGATGCTTGGGATCCCTTCCAACCCTAGAATTCTATTATTCTCTCTCTGTGCAAGAGAGAATATTTTTAACACTTGGACCTGTGTTTTTAAAAGGCAAGATAACCACACACACACACACACTTCCCCATCTGCGGTTCATCTGGATCCTATATTGTTTGTGATGCATTTAATATTAATAAATGAGGAGCCTGATAGCTTGTAGGAGGAACCATGGAAACTTCCTCTTCTATGACACCCAGCAGGTGGGTTCATAGACATAGTTCTCTCTTGGACACTCTGCAATAGAGAACAGAAATAAATTTGGATCCATTGGAGGGATGGGTAGGTGGAGATAGTGCTTATCTGGGCCATTCCAGTTGGGGCCAGGGTGCAGTAAAATCCCAAGGAGCTTTTACAAATCAGACTCAGGTGGTCTGTTCCCCCACACAACTGTCTGTGGATGGGAGTGTTGACACTCACTCTGATCAGTCTTCTTGAGGACCAGGGCACAACCAAAATCAACTGGCAGGAGAGACCCAAAGGTGTGTCTGCCTGCATCCAAGTCCAGAAAGGCAGTGAGCACCACTGGGACCTGCAACCTGCTTCTCAATGGGTTGGACAGGCTTGGAATCCCATTGCCATGGTGACCACACCGAGCTCTGGAATTTGGAGCCCCAACTGCCGCTTTTTAGGGGTTTTTTTCAGGGCCCAATATGGTCAAGCAGACAATGTTGCTTATGAGCAGGGAGAATGAGGGATTTAACTAAAAATGGGTGAAATAACCAAGTCATTTAAGGGGGGAATTGTTTATTTTTTTATTGCCCCACCAGCAACTTTGTAAGTCAAATCATCTCACTGAGTCTTCAGCCTGCCTACTTGGGAGTAATCCCAAATGACATCGGTGGGGTTTACCTCAGGTTAGAATCATAGAATCATAGAGTTGGAAGAGA
This sequence comes from Podarcis tiliguerta, assembly GCF_965153285.1. Classification (NCBI taxonomy): domain Eukaryota; kingdom Metazoa; phylum Chordata; class Lepidosauria; order Squamata; family Lacertidae; genus Podarcis; species Podarcis tiliguerta. Next base: position 26,333,342 of record NC_139541.1, read on the forward strand.
CCACAAGGGCCATCGAGTCCAACCCCCTGCCAAGCAGGAAACACCATCAGAGCACTCCTGACATATGGTTGTCAAGCCTCTGCTTAAAGACCTCCAAAGAAGGAGACTCCACCACACTCCTTGGCAGCAAATTCCACTGTCGAACAGCTCTTACTGTCAGGAAGTTCTTCCTAATGTTTAGGTGGAATCTTCTTTCTTGTAGTTTGGATCCATTGCTCCGTGTCCGCTTCTCTGGAGCCGCAGAAAACAACCTTTCTCCCTCCTCTATGTGACATCCTTTTATATATTTGAACATGGCTATCATATCACATAAGCAGTACTGCAATCTTCCCCTCTTCCATACATGCTCTCCCCCTCCCTGCCAAATGACATGGGGCCGTGATTAAAAATTATAAATAAAATATATCTGGGTTCATTTGCTTTTTGGATGATGCTTGCATATTTCTAAAATCTAGACAGGAAGTATTTATTTTTTTACAAGCTTGCTTCGTCAGTGTCTCATCTTTTTTGTGTGGAAGGGACACGGTATTTAACATTGTACCCCATTTTGTAAAACTGTACATGTCCATTTCAAGTGAACAGCAAATGAGGCAGCCATTTTTAATGGTGGGGGCCTTCGCAAATTCTCCCAAATTGACACCGTACCTCAGAATGAGGAATTCTGGGGGAAATAAAATGGCAAATCTTTTCTTCCAGAACGAATATTGCCTCATCCCGCCAAATAGTGCCAAATCAGCCAATTTCAAGGTAAACGAAAGAGACAAGAAATCACCCAGCTGGCTCCAATTTCCTCTCAAAAAAAGGAAAATGAAGTGCATATTTTGATATACTGAAGCTGCCCAGAAGTGTGTTGTGAGCACTCCTGACACACCAAAGATGGTTACTAAGCTTGAGACAGTGTGACTCAATGAAGGCATAACTGGAAAAGTAGTGAGAGCTACTTGGAGATAGCTCAGGGCAAAATAGCACTTATTTATTCTTTAGCAATGTGGGTGGCTAATACCAGCTTGTGTGCGTGTGTGTGTGTGTATGTGTGTGTAAGAATGAAAGAGGAGAGAAATTAGAAAGTCTATTTCAAATAACAAATTGACAGAAGCTTGAAAGCTTGCTTGCTGTTCCTCTCCCCCACCCCCGGTATGGTTGCAAAAAAACAAACAGACACATATAGCACTTATTGAGTGCCCAAATTGCTTTGCTTTTTCACTGGCTGTCTGGATTTATGCTTTGTTCATGTGTTTATTTAATATAGCAATGGGCAAGCAATCCCCAGCTCAACCCAGCAAATATTTTTTATCCTATAAGCTCTCTCAATTGATCCCCCACATTCCACAAACACCCCTCTAATGCGCCAGGACCTGTAAATGATGTCAAAGCAATTGGGAGCAGTGACCATAGCGCTATTAAATTAAATATGCATGCAAATGATCAACTGTCAGGAAAATCCAGCATGGTCAGATTTTACTTTCAAAAGAGGAAACTCCCCCCCCCCCCCAAGGAAGGCATTGGTTTAAAAAAAAAAGCTGAAAGGCAAAGTCAAGAGGTTCAAATCTCTCAAAATGTCCAGCGATTGTTTAAAAATATAGTATAAGAGGCTCAACTGGAGTGTGCACTACTGATCAAGAAAGGTACCACAAGAGCTGTAAGAATGCCAGCGTGGTTAATGAACAGAGTCAAAGATGTTACTAGAACCAAGAAGGCTCCCTTCGAAAAATGGAAGTCTTGTCCAAATGCAGAGAATAAAAAGCAGCACATACTTTTTGCAAATAGAAAATAAGGGATGATTTAAAAATAAATAAATTGTGGAGCATATTGCTAAAAATATTAGCAGCAACAACAAGAGTTACTTTATATACATTAGTAACAGAAGACCATCAGTTGGACTCTTGGATAACAAAGGAGTCAAAGGACTGCTAAAGGAGGATAAGGAAATTACAGAGAAGCTGAATGAATTCTTCGTATCAGCCTTCACAGGGCAGATCCTGGAGGCTGAACTAACTTTTGCAGGAAATGAGCATAAGGAACTGAGGAAGATAGTGGTGATGAGAGATGAAGTTCTAGGCCCAATAGACAAAAGAAAAACTGACAAATGACTGGGTCCGGGTGACACCTACCCAAGAGTTCTCAGAGAAATTGCCGATCCTCTAATCAAAAATACTTAACTTTCCCTTAGATCAGCCTCTATACCTGAAGACTGGAAAGTCTTCAGGTATAGAGGCTGGTCTAAAGGAAAACCTATGTAACACCAATGCAAAAGCCAATTTAGCACCAATTTTTAATTAGCATTCCTGGAGGGATACGTACACATTTCTTTGTCAGCTTGCAAAGTGCTTTAAAAAAAAACATCCTTATTAAAATTCTTCAGCATTTTAGTGTGAATTTATCCTAACAAACACTTTTTTGCACGCAGTTTTGATTAATGTACACATTTTTGCAAACAGATTCCTTGGGTTATTTTCAATGTATTTCTGGATCTGTGCAAACTTCCCCTTGATATTTGCGTTTTGGTAAATCTTCTTTGGTTGGGGCACCATGTTGCAAAATTCGAATGATGCCTGTGGGAAACCCACAAGCAGGATTCAAGCACCAGAGTGCTCTCCCCTCCTGTGGCTTCCAATAACTGGCATTCAGAAGCAACTGCTGCCTTCAACTGTGGTGGCAACTCGTAGGCATTGTGACTAATAGCCATCAATAGCCCTCTCCTCCAGACTGAGGTTGATTGGGGCAGCGCCCCATCCTCCCAAGTGAAGCAGCCACCACTGCTGGAGAGGATATAGGAAAGAGGGAGTGATTGGTCCTGAAGGCTTTAGAGCATCAAACATTGCCCAGAAAGGTGGAGTGGAGCAGCAGGGGCCCATTCAACTGAAGTCAGCAGGCAATGGAAGGCTTGGCTCAGCAAGATGTCTGATTCAGCATGGTTAGTCCAGGTGGTGTTGCCCAAATTAGAAGACAATGGGAAAGGGGGGGATGCTCCTCCATCTGTGCCCACACACATATTTAAAGGATTAAGCAACAATGCACTTAAAGTTCCCCGATGGTTTTAGCAATCAGTCCCTCTTCCCAGGGAGTTGCAGGGACCACTTGTGGTTGTTTGAATCTTTCCACATGCATTGTCTTCCAAATGTTTATAATAACCCTGCAAGGTGCATACTTTCCAACAGGTTGAAGCAAAAAAACCCAGGATGTGCGTCTTCTAGGGCTGCAGTTCCACAAAAGTCAAGTGACCCGAGTGAGATCATGGCCCCAGAATAGACACCCCCCAAAGACACATGTGTTTTGGGGCACTACATGAGATCTTGGCCCCAAAGGAAACACTTTCTTTTGAGCATGAGATCACATGAGATCACAGTGCCCAAAATGGCCACTGTCCTCTTGCAGGGGGAAATGGGATGTTTGGGACTCCTGAGGGGTATGAAGGTAGTCAAGCATGATTGTAGATGGGGGTCTGAAGCTGACAGGGGGCATTTGCATAAACTGCCTAGTGAGTTTAAGTCAAAGGCAAAATGCACACTAAGTACCTTACCTTAAGTTTGGTATGTCTCTTAATGATTCCCCTGTAGCAGCTCTCTATAGGGCTATAGGTCCACTGGGGGCAGGAGTTTAGGAATGTCTTCAGTGGTGGCCCAGAATATTCTCCTTTGCTTTCTCCCAGGTGCCTTTGTTACTATACATTTAAAGCAGTGCCATGCCACTCACAGAACCCCACAAAGAATGCTGGGAGCTGTAGTCTGTTAAGCATGCTGAGAGTTATTAGAAACCTCCTTATTCCCCTCCCACAGAGAACTACAATTCCGAGAGTGGTTTAGCAATCAATCCACCTTCCCAGGGTACTGAGGGAATTGTAGCTCTGTGAAGGGCATAGGGGGGTCTCCTAGCAACGCTCAACATCCGTGACATACAGTTTCTTTAGGTGATTCTTCACCTAAAGGTGTCTGAAGCGGTATGATACCATACTTAAATAGATAGTGCCGATGGGGCCAGGGTTCCTGGCAGAATTGATGAGCAATCCAGGAAGAGTTTTATTCAGGGCAGACTGGACCCATCAAAGTCATGGAATAGGTGTGACCAGCTGCTCTCAGTTCATGGGTCTATTCTAGGGATGATGAACGCCTGAAAGGCCCACCGCTCCTCATGGACATCCTTCTGGAGCCACATGGTGGGGTCCAAGGAAAATGTCACGTAGCACAACAGGTGCTCTTGCCTCTGTAGAGTAGGCTTCTTTGTGCATGTTTTCTACACTCTATCTCCATCCATCCATCCAGACAAACAAAAGGCATCACTGCAGTTCAAGGACACAGTCCAAGGAGCACCAAATGTAACACTCAGTTTTGTATTGTAGGCTGCTGTCAGAGACATGGCCGGCAGAGAGGAGTCTGCAGAGGGGGAGGAAGAGGCAGAGGAAAACAGGAACTTGATTTGTTCTCACAACAAAAGTGAGATAAGCTCTTCTCGCTCTGGAATGCTGCCTGTAAGTTTTCGCAGCAACACAGAGATAAAGGAGCAGGAGGCAGGGGATAGGAGGGGGTTGGATTCAGCTCCAGAGGAGGAGGAATTGGTTGCACCTGAGTCTCCAAGAAGTAGGAGGCGGAGCAAGCGATTAGAACAAAGGAAGACCAGCAGGAAGTGGGGGTGGGCTTGGTGTATATCTGGCCTCGGAAGGGGCCGGAAGCCAGTTGAGTCAACTGACTCCGACAGTGAGGTATGAGTAGTGGGAAGCTTGGATTGCTGAAAGCCTGTTGTTGATAAATAAACCTCAGCTAGTCAAACTGCCAGCGTGTCATGTCTTGTGTGAGAGAAGTGCTAAACCTGACAGCGGCCTTTCAACCATAAAGAGCTGCAAGTGCACCATTTTATTTATTTTATTGCTTTCATATCCCACATTTTTCTCCAGGGACCTCAATGTGGCATACATGGTTCTCCTCCACCTCCTCATTAATCCCCACAACAATCCTGTTAGGCTGAGAGGCAATGACAGGCATCACCCAGGGAGCTTCTCGATGGCTGAGTCCCAGGTCCTAGTCAGACATGCTAACTGCTACACCATACTGGCTTTCAAGCAGTCCTTCACCTATGCAAGCAGGAGGCATTATCACAAGTCAAAGACACATTCCAGCTTTGGCAAAAAGCATTTCAAGAAGGGTGCACAGCAGGACCAGTGAGGGGCATGGCTGGAGAAGGGTCATGGTCTAGTGAGAATCTGAGGGCCAGGTACAGAGGGCTGTGGGAAGTGCCCATTTGACTCTCAGGCCAAAGTTTCTCCACTATTGCTTTATTCATTTGGAAAACAGAATCCGATCAATCATAGGTTGAAGCTCAGAAGAGCTCAGCATCAAAAGCATGCCTTTAATGAAACAGAAGCCTGCCTAAATTATCATGCTTCCTTTTTTTGTTTTTACACTGCCAAGGGGGTGGGGGGAAGAGTACATGATATCGCTACATCTGCGGGGACCTCCAGGGTGCTGCAATTATTGTAATATCATCTCTACCATCGCATTTCTGGCGGTAATGGATGGTGCTCCCTGCCGATGCCTATTACAGCACTATTGGAGCAGCATACAGTAAACACATTTGTGTATTTGAACACAACAGGCTAGATGGTCAATTCTCAAAGCAACAGAGGAGCCTCTGCCCAGAATTCCAATGGTAGGAGGTGGGGGGAGGAGAGGGGGGAGAGAGAGAGAAGCAGATGGAGGGAATTATCAAGACTCTAGCGTTAAGACAACAAAGCCATTGCCGTTGTTGACTGGCATGGTTTGAACTCATCCTCTGTTGGTTACAGGCCCTGGGGAAACTGTGCCCCATGGACTACATTTCCAATCACCCCCGGCTGTTGGCCATGTTGCCTGATGGTGTCATAGAATCACAGAATCATAGAACTGTAGAACTGGAATTGGCCAACAAGGGTCCTCTAGTCAAACCCCCTGCAATGCAAGAATCATGATGGAAGAACCCATGGCAGTCGTTCAACCTCTGTTCAAAACCTCCAATGAGTCATAGAGTTGGAAGGGAACCCAAGTGTCAGCAAGTCCAACCCCTGGCAAGGAGGAATCACAGCTAAAGTATCCCTGGCAGGTGGACATTCAACCTCCACCACCTTCCAAGGGAGCCCATTCCACTGTTGATCAGCTCTTGCCATCAAAACATTCTTCCTAATGTTTAGTCAGACTCTCCATTCTTGTAATTTGGATCCACTGGTTCAGTTCCTCCCCTCTAGAACATCAGAAAATAATCTTGCTCCATCTTCTATAGGACAGCCCTTCGGGTATAAAAATAAAGAGCAGAGGGGCTGGAGTGGACCAGCAACATGGTCTGGTTGAGCCAAGGTGAAATCTGCTCCACAGGCTTGGGCTGCTGCACTTCATGTTTCCAAGAGACACCCTTTTGCCCTCAGAGATTTAACTTCTGGAAGCCATGGGGTTGGAAGATAAAACCTGGTCCTTGACTTAGCAGTTCATGCTACTGCAAGAGAGTTAGGAGCAGAGGTCTATATCCAGTAAATAGGGGATAGCTGGAGTCAAAGTCTTACTAGTGAATTGATTCACTTGATGTTTTCAAGGATTTCTCAGTGCTTAAAACAATGTAGAAAGTCAAGTTCACTGCCTTACTGTTTCCTGCCTCGGAAAGGTAATGATGGGCTCCATTTGTCAATCTGTCTCAAGGTATTTGGCTCTGCTTTGTGACGGATGAGCATCTAAACTCCCACCCCCCACCCCAGTGGAAGGAGCTTTAGTCATTCAGGGTTGTGTGCGTTCAGTCTGGAAAGAAAGCAGGACGCTTGATGGAAAAGAGAAAAGGGAAATTGTGCTGGGATATAAATACCGGAATAAAACCAGGAAGTGTTTTGTCAGTCGGGAAAAGAGCGTAAATTGCTCCAGCATTACAAGAACTTGCTCTGAATCTGCAATTAAGCCAACTACAGGCTATTAATAAAGTTACTGGGCTGTGAAGATGTGTTCCACCACTGTCCTATCTTCTGAGACACAGGTGCAGGGCGAAAACCGGAGGCAGCCATTTACCAAGTAATAGCTAACTGTGGCATGCCCATCATCCGGCTCTGCTGAAGGATCTGATAGCGGAAGTGGGATTTGTTTCGGTACATTTCCCCCTTGCTTGTAAAAGTTTTGAGAAGGGATAGATTGCAGCGCAGAGGACATGATCTGGGCTGGCCCTATCATTAGCCCAAGGGAGCCAGCTGCTTCCAGCAGGGAATAGTAGAGAGTTGTAGCAGTGGAATCAGAGAATTATAGAAGGGTTCCTTGGGTCGTCTAGTCCAAACCCCTGCAACACAGGAATCACAGCTAAACAATCTCTGATGACCCGTCAACCTCTATTTAAAAGCCTACAATGCAGGAGAGTCCACCAGCATCTTCTGAGTGAGTCCTTTCCACTGTTTAGAATTACAGAATCATAGAATTGTGGTGCTGGAAGGTATGCCCAATGGTCATCGAGTCTGACACACACACCCCAACAATGCATAAATCACAGCTAAAGAAGCCCAGTCAGGTGGCCACCCAGCCTTGGTGTAAACACCTCCAGTGAAAGAGAGCCCACCACCTTTCGAGTGAGTCTGTTCCACTATCAAACAGCTCTGACCATCAGAAAGTTTTTCCTGACATTTAGTCCGAAGCTCCTTTCTTCTCGTTTTGAGTATTTGCCAGGTGAGGACTTAGGGCTTTGCAGGATTTTCTGGTGCCCCAATGCTGTTGACCCAGCAGAATCCATTTTAACTGGTCAGACCAATAAGAACCTTGGTGGTTCAGAACACTCCTGGTTAAGATATTATAAGAGAAGAAAAAAGTTTTGATCCCTGCATTGTAAGGGGTTGGACTAGATGACCCTTTGGGGGATGCTTCCAACTCTACAATTCTATTATTGAATGAAAGAGAATTCACCACTATCTGAGGCAGTCCATTCCACTGCTGAACTGCACTTACCATCAGGAAGTTCTCCATCATGTTCAGACAGAATCCCCTTTCTTGCCATTGTAATCCATTGGTTTGGGTCCTACCTTCTGTAGCAGCATAAAACAAGCTTGTTCCATTCTTGAGTGTGCCAACCTTATGTGGGAGGACAGACCTTTGTGTGCCAGACAGCCTACTCTGTAGACCCTGACCTAGCCTGCTTCCTTTAGTGGTTGAGGACACTGACTCATTGCCAGCACGTGGCTTCAATACATAGTTAAAGAAGAGGCTGCTGGATCAGGCCACTAGCTCATTTATTCCAGCATTCTGTTCTCACAGTAGCTAACCAGATACCTTTTATGGAAAATGAGTGGGTAGGAGCCAAATGCAAGAGCACTCTCCCCTCCTGATTTTTCCAGAAATGGATATTTGGAAGCATGGCTGCCTCCAACTGTGGAGGCACAGCATCGTTCTCATAGCTAGTAGCTATTGATAGCCCTCTCCTTCCTGAATTTGTCCAATTCTCTTTTAAACCCATCCCAGCTGGTGGCCATCACACTTCTCTGGTGGTAACTATGTGCTGTATGAAGTACTTTTTTATCTGCCCCCAAATCTTCTAACGCTTCTGTTTCTGTGAACCAAAGCTACATTTTAAAATAAATAAACTCATTTTCAAATAGGTGCAAGCATTAGATTGCTCTACGGCAGCAATGGAGGTGCAGTTCCTCCCTCTGCATGGCTCAAGGGAGCTGCAAAACTCCCAACCATAGCAGACGATGGTTCCATGCAAATGGGAAAAAAGGGTTATTATTATATCATATTGCTTTTTAATCCCACAGTGGTGAGTAGGCTACGTGCAAAAGAGAAAGCAGATTGGAGAGTGCTTCTTGATGTCATGATCAAGATGCAAGACACAGTTATTCTTAGATCCCTTGTTTTGCCTTTGTAAAGTGACAGGTGGAATCAGCAACAAAACACAGCAGGGTAGCCTCAAAGTCCTAGCAAGGACATCTCCTCCCCATGATTCTCCCAGGACAATACAAGGAGCTCAAGCAGAGATTTCCCAGCCCCAGCAGAGGCGGTTTTAAGGCGGAGTGATCAGTTCTCCGTGCTGGGCATTGAGCAGATAGGGAACCCAGTATGGAAGCATGAGGGCTCTGACAGGGTTCTTCCTAGAGTCTTCTTTCTCCTTCCCAAAACCTTGTCCATCTATCGGAAGGAGGTGGAAGTGCTCTAGGACCCTGACAGAGCCCTCACACCTCCTTCTCCGAAGCCTGGCACAGCATAACAGCAGGGAAGGGGGCGAATTTTGCCCTAACTCAGGGCACCATGCTACCAAAATCTGCCCTGGCCTAGTTTTCAATTTTCTTTGCTTATCAGACATTCACCTTGCTGTGGCTTCTGAGTAAGGCTAGCCCTCATTAGGCTGCTTTTGGGGAGGGCTTGTCCTGTGGATTTGCCACATCCTCCCAGGTTTCGGATGCCAGCCTTCTGGAAAAGTGTCAGGATTTCAGGTGTCCCTCTTACACCAAGAACCCACCAAGCTGGCAGTTTAATTGCACTTAGATTTATTATCAGTAGTTTCAGTCCGAGCTCACAGCTCAATCATCTCCCGAAGATGACGTTGAGCTCACTAAAGGGCGGGTCCTCCGCCAACAGGACATCCTCCATCGGCTGCCCCTCCTACTCTTGGACTGACGCCAAGCCTGGACCCTACTTCCTTGTCGTGTCCATGGGGACACGGGGGCAGTTTGCCCACCCCCCTCTGCAGTTCCTCTGAACAGGCCTCTGTCTTACCTATGCTATCTTGGGAATTTACAGCCAGGACTCTAGGACAGGAGGGGCTTGCATCACTCTCAGCATGGGAAGGAAGCAAGCCTCTGTTTCCCCCAGCCTGCCACCCTTCCTCTTCAGAGTCCTCACTGTCACTCTGGTAAAGGACATTCCAGACAAAAAGATGCAGAAGCACAGGAACCTTTGTGTCAGAACGCCTTTGAGCCCATGCCAACGACTGGGCTCAACAACTGGTTCTGCCCTGACTTGGCTAGGTGAACTGGAGCACTTCCAGAGACCTTCCACTCCTGGAAAGCAGGTCTAAGTGCACTGGACCCACAACTGTCCATTGTGAGCGCCCAACTCAGCAGAGTATGAACGACACGGAAGAAAGCTGTGAAGCATAACTTCTTTTATTTCTAATAGCTCCTGCAAACTAAAACTAAAGAGCTACTGGCTTGCATGAGTGTTACAGCTCTCATTCAGCCATCTAATCGCTACATAAATAACACACAGACTCCACACAGAGTCAGGCAGGAGTGGAAGAAGTGAAGAGCAGCTTCCGCCCCCTCCTTTCTGAAAACATCAGGAGATTCTTGCAATGGGAGGGGGTGAAAATATCAACACTTTGAAGGCATTGAAACTGTGTTTAGTTGGATACAACCTTTCTCTCCCCCACCCCCATGACTGCTTCAGAGCTGAACTCGGCTAGACTGTCCTGTTCATGGAAGGATTTCCATTTGCTCAGGAGAACTTTCCTTCCTTCCCTCCCTGGCTGTGCATCCCACCTCTGCTCCAGAGGGTTGGGGGAACCCAGAAACAAATGTGTGAGGGGGAGGGCTTGGGAAGAAGGCATTCAGGAAATGTTGGCAGGTGCAGGGCAGACAGAAGAATGTCCTTCTTCATGTGGCACATAGTTAAACTGCGAAACTCACTCTCGCAGGAGGAAGGGATGCTTTTGGTGGCTTTAAAGGACTATTCTGCATTCTCATGGAGGAGAGGGCTGTGGATGGCTCCTAGTCACAATGGCTATGTTCTGCTTTCATGGTCAGAGACAGTAATGCTTCTGAATACCACGCCCTGGAAGTTGCTAGTGACAGATAGTGTAGTGTAATGGTTAGCGTATGATCTGGGAGACCAGGATTTGAGTTTCCACTCAACCATGAAGCTCGCTGGTTGAGCTTGGGCCAATCATCTGGGCCAGTGTGATGTAGTGGTTAAGAGCGGTGGACTTGTAATCTGGTGAACCGGGTTCGGGTCTCCGCTCTTCCACATGCAGCTGCTGGGTGACCTTGGGCTAGTCACACTTCTTTGAAGTCTCTCAGTCCCACTTACCTCACAGAGTGTTTGTTGTGGGGGAGGAAGGGAAAGGAGAATGTTAGCCACTTTGAGACTCCTTCGGGTAGTGATAAAGCAGGATATCAAATTCAAACTCCTCCTCCTCCTCCTCCTCCTCCTCTTCTTCTCTGGTCTATCCTACCTCATAGGGTTGTTGTGGGGACTAAATGGGGAGGAGGCCAACCATGTACAGCACCTCAAGTGCCTTGTAAGAAAAGATAGTATGTAAATATAACAAATAGATAAGAAACTGAAGGATGGGAGAGTGCTGTTGTGGGTTTCCCCCAGGTATCTAGGCAACCATTGTGAGAATAGGATGCTGAACTAGATGGGAAAATAGGGATGTCCCATTCCATAACAGCAGCAACAGCAACAATTTTATTATTTATACCCCACCCATCTGACTGGGTTGCCCCAGCCGCTCTGGGCAGCTTCCAAAAGATATAAAACATAAAATATTTTTTTAAAAAAAACCTTCCCCATACAGGGCTACCTTCAGATGTCCTTTAAAGGTTGTGTAGTTATTTATCTCCTTGGCTCAGGGGTCGCATAGCTCCATGTCCTCCAACATTTCTTTGATGAAAATAAGGATATCCTAAGGAAAAGCAGGACATTCCAAGACCAAATCAGAAACCAGGATGGCTTCTGTAAATCTGGGGCTGTCCCTGGAAAATAGGGACACTTGGAGGGTCTAAGATATGTCTCTGGTCTGATGCAGCAAGCTTCTTCTCACATTCTCATGAGAGGAAGGGGAAGTTATGTTGCATAAGCAGAAGGCTTTTTCTGAACAGGAGAACTTCATTGGATACAAACTTCTGTCTCTTTTTTTTGTGGGGATAAAAGTGGGGAGTGGGAAACTACAATGTTGTGTAACCTCTGTGAAAATTTTATGAAAACGAATCAGGACAGTTGTTCAACGTGTGCTTTCTCTGGCAGCAACCACTGTGTCTTCCCCTAGGGCATAATTTGAGAACCTTTCTTTTGTTCCAGACAAAATAGCTATTATTAAGCACTGCCCCCATCTCGACAACAAAAGTTGTATTCAATTCAGCTGTTTCTAGAGCCCTGGCAACGCTTTCCCAAGGGATACTCACCTTGTCACTTTCACTCAGTTGACAGGTAAAAATGTTCCTGGTTCCCTGGGATTTTAAGAACTGCCAATTTTAGCCCTTTTAAACATCAAGCGTATATGCATATTTAAAATAAAAATAAACCACGCTACTTTCTATTTGAATGTACCACTGCTGTCTTATTTTACTGTGTTGATGTGACAATATTATTTGGTGGGTTCCCACCCCCCACCCCCCGTCCCTTGATCTTACCACTTCATTAGCCACCCTGGGAACAGACTCTTTATTATTTATGTATGTATGTATTTGTTTGTTTGTTTGTACGAAGTGACAGGTAGAAATTAGGTAAACAATCCATTTATTGGAATATTTCTTTTTGTGCCCGTCAGAACTCTGTGTTCTCAGCTGCCTTCTGTAGTAATGAAAGAGGTGGAAAACTGCACCAGAAACTACATTCAGAGATGATGCGATGAGCTCCCATTTCAAATATCTAAAGGGCTATCAAATAAATGATGGAATAAATGTGTTGGTCCAGATGGTAGGGTATGAGGCAATAGCTTCTATTCTTTTGGTGGGGAGAGAGAGATTTAGTCAAACATTCTGGCAAACCTCCTAATAGCATGAGCAGAGTCTGGATGGCCACTGTGATGGATGGTCCTTGAGTCAGTCTTAGAAAGCAATCAGAGTTCCTTGGAGTATCATCCAATCAGGAGACAGAATGGAGACTAGAAAGTCAAAATTTGGAACTTGACCTTTTACATTGCTGGATAGGGATTAGTTTAGAGGCTGGTTGGGGTTGAATTAGCAGTTAGATGGACAGGGCAACACAGATTTTTCTTTTCCCCTTAAGGAGAAAGTAAATAAAAGAATCATGGAATTGCAAAGCTGGAAGGAATGCCAAGGGTCATGTGGCCCAACACCTTGCAATACAGAAATCACAACTAAAGAATCTCTTACAGGTGGGCCCCCAACCTCAGTGGAGAAGCTGCATGCTCCGCTACTGGGGGCGGAGAGCAGATGGGGGCGTGACACACATCCGGGGGGCGTGGTATGTCACCTGTGATGGCGTGGTGCATGTTCTGGAGGCGTGGCACGTCACTTGTGGGGGGGGATGCATTGCATGTCGGGGGGGCGCCGCAATGGCACCCTATCGGAATAGTGGTGCCGGGGGCGGACTGCTCCCTCTGCACCCCCATTCCTGCGCCAGTGCTCAACCTCTGTCTTAAAACCTCATATGAAAGAGAGTCCAATTCACTGTCCAAAGCTCTTACCATCAGAAAGAGCTTCCTAACTTTTAGTCAGAATCTCCTTTCTTGTCATTTAAACCCAATTGTTCAGGCCCTAGCCTATGGATCAGGAGAAAGCCATCTTGCTCCATCTTCCATGTGACAGCCTTTCACCAGGTTAAACATACCCAACTCCCTCCCATTTGATGTATCCAATTGGTTTCCAGACCGACGTGGAGGATTTAAAATGTGCTTGTGGGCGGGGAGTAGTTGATTTGCTTTATTGTGTATTTTGTGTTCTCATTCTATATATTTATGTTGTGAGAGCACCCAAATCCCATCAGTCTCCTCATTCCCATTATTAGTGAGGGAAATTGTCACAGTCACCTATGACTGATGTCATAGCAGCGGGTATCTGGCAACAAGATGGAGTTGGGGTAGATTATATCTGGGGTGCCTCATATGATTCTCTTAGCCCAGATAGAAATAGGGATAGGGGAGAAATTTAATTCATCTGGTGAATTGGAGTCAGTTAAAGCCAAATCTATCAAACTCGCACATTCTGAAACAACACACCAACAGAAACACACAAAATTTGCACTGACCTGAATTTTGCAATGCAACTCTCCAGCTAGGGTTTACAAGAATGAATGTATATCAGGAAAGTGTTCGTAAAAGGGACTATATTGGTGAAAACTGCATAGAATATGTTGCATAGCATGCAGGAAGCATGCAGGAAAAAATATTAGGAGAAATGTCTTGTAAAATGAGTACATTCATCGAAACAGCAGGCACTAAAACACTCCCCTTAAAGAGCTAGAGTTCCCTGAACAATTAAACAGGTAACCCTGGGAGTGGTATATTTCTGAGAGGAATTTGGGGGTGGGTGGAAGGTCTACTAACAACTATTAGCACCCTTAACAAACCACAACTCCTAGATTTGGGGTGGAAAGCCAGGATTGTGTATGGTAGGACTTTCAGTGTGGTACCTCAGGTTACATACGCTTCAGGTTACATACGCTTCAGGTTACAGACTCCGCTAACCCAGAAACAGTGCTTCAGGTTAAGAACTTTGCTTCAGGATGGGAACAGAAATCGTTCTCCGGCGGTGCAGCAGCAGCAGGAGGCCCCATGAGCTCAAGTGGTGCTTCAGGTTAAGAACAGTTTCAGGTTAAGTACGGACCTCCGGAACGAATTAAGTACTTAACCTGTGGTACCACTGTAATGTATGCACAACAGAGAAAAACAAATCCCTGCCTCTGAACCATGAGAATTTCACCAAAGTTTTATCTCTCTAATTTTCAAATGCAATGCCTTTTTGCATTAATTGATGGAGAACAATTACAAAAAATGTAGGGAAATTTGGGGAAAGAAAGGGATCGTTTCCAGACCCATCCACTCTCTCCCTCAGCCTCTGAATGTCTGCAAGATGGCTTTCCCCCCTCCTCATAGCTCATCTGAACCGCTGAATCTTTGGACACGGACCAACTGAGACTCTAGGATTGCTTCACTACTCTCCCTTTTTACATCAGTGCAGCTGGTTGGAAATCGGAAAGCTTTTTCTTTTTTCCTTTTTTTGAATGGCTCTGATTGTGCAAATACTGGCAACGCTTCCCTTCTGGTGCAATCTAAATTTAGGAGTTCCTTTTTGTGTGCGTAAAATTAGAAAATGCCTGTTGGGTAGCTTTTCCTTTTGGCAAGACTCTGTGCCAAGCCAGGTATTTGTGGCGAGAGCAGCTGGACCCAAATCAAGACATCAAGTTGGATGGTTTGCAACTCAGGTTCCCAAAGTGAGTTACAGAAATTGGCAACTATGGGCTTTGTCTGAAAGTACAGAGGGGCTGAACAACCAACCCAATCTCATTTTAGTCTTGCTGGCACTAGATCATAGGTCTGTTCCATCCTGAAAGGTGTGTGGGGGGGGTTTGGGGGGGGGTGCTGGTTGGTTTTAAAGAACTCATTTGCATTGGATGCATTTTTACACACATTCAATGGAAAATGGGCACTTCTAAAAAGGAAAATGTGCACTTTGCAATGCTTTTTAATACTTTCATCTGTAAAATATGCATTTCTTCCTATACACATAAAAATATAATGCTGTCATCACGCAGCCTCCTTTGGAGGTTTTGTAGGGCTGCATCACGATGGATAGGCATGAAGAAGTGGAGTTGGGAAGGTGAAAAATGAGTTTAATGTTTACATGGGGTTCCACTAGGAAGTGGAAGTCCTAGTGTGTTAATGTGGGAATAGTGGTTGGTTGGTTGGTTGGTTGGTTGGTTGGTTGGTTGGTGAGTGTAGCAAGAAGGGGTGCAGCCCCTAGTTGCAGTGGGTTTTTTCTGGGGGGACGCAGGGGTATGCATACCCCTAAACATTTTGTGAATCTTTGTACTTTTGTCAATTTACTGTATGTATTTTTTCCCAATTTGAACTCTAAAATGGTGATTTTCTTGAGTCAAAATGAGAATTCGCCTAAACATTTTTTTTTTAATAGAAAAAAAGGCACTGCCCAGTTGTATGCATATTTGTGTAAAGCAGTATTTCTGCATACACATTTTGCATTCACCTTTGCCAAATTGGGAGAACTGCATAATCTGACTGCCGGTTGCATTATAGTATAAGATGCACAGAATTTGGAAGCAGGTGTCAAATTGGGTCAGTCTTCTGTAAGAAGAAGACCAAATGAATCCCTCTTCTAATTGCTGGGACCTGGTTTTGCATAGGCCACAACTGAAGACCAGATTCAAGTGGGACTGCCCTGTCATCTAGAAGTTGGGGGCAGGGGACGTGTTTGGAGCAATTTCAAAAATAACAAAACTAAATGTTTCAGCATTCCCATGACTCACCTTACTGAATTTATTCAATGTTCTGAAAAAAACAGACATTAATTTCCCTTCTCCTGTTAGCAGCTCAAACAACTGCAGCAAAGTTTTGGGATGGTTCTAATTTTTCAGACTGGTTCTGAAAGGTTTGGCTATTTTTGAAAAAACCCAACCATAAGTTAAGGGTACAAACTGATCAGAGAAAAAGAGAACCATATGTGGCAATTTGGTGCTCACTTATTTAGTATGTTAACTCAAAAGAACACAAAAGAACAGTTCAGGCTCAACACAAATCTGCCTGGTTATTTTAGGAATTTCTTGTAGCCTTGTGTTTGCTTGTTTGTTTTCATTTTTCCCTCTAATTTCTTTCATGCTTTTTGATGTAACCACATATAACCACAGAGTTTGGAATATGATTGTCTTGTCTTCTCTTGCTTTGCAAAATGGATCTGCAGTTTCTGCCTGCATCAGTCTCAGGAAGTGGCAGTGGGGTGGTTAACTGCAGCAGTGGCAGCAGTAAGGGAGAAGTACGTATTGCCACAGCTGCCACTTCCAGAGACCGATGCAGGCAGATCCAATCCAGCCTTTAACTACTGTCTGCACACCACTATGTTTTGGTTCCTTCTTCCTCTGTTCTGCCTTTGTCTCCTCCCCACTGCCACTTCCCCATAGATCGTGGCAGCTGAGGGACCTGGGTTGTTGCTCTGTATGTTCTCCCTTCTCACCACGGTCTCCATGTTTGCCAACATTATACGCTACAAAGATGTCTGCAAACATGACATGAGCGCTGGCAACATTAACCCCACGGAATGGGAATCCTTTGCAGATGAATGTCGTGCCTAGAGGCAATCAGGTTGTGTATCTGAGGCATTGCGGGGGGGATTTGGGGGGTCTGAAGGAGCCCCCTTTGAGGGAGACCAGGGGTTCTGTTAAAAATCTCTTGGCTCACAAAAGGTCCCTTTTGAGACATAAGAGACACCCTTTCCTCTGCTCACAGAAGAGGCCCCTTTGCAGAGACACCTGGGCTCAGAGAAGATGAGAATGGCATTTGGGAATGTACTTCTGAAGAGTAAATTTATGGGAGTCTGGCCATCCCAGCTTACCACAAAGACAACTCGCCCTTATGTAGGCTTGTTATCTATGTAAACATAAATCTCAGACTACTATTCTACCTTTTAGTATGTAGGCTTGTATCTATGTAGACTAAAAAGTGAGGGGCCCTCGAAGGGATGCCATGTCAAGGTGCAAACTGGACAGAGAGTTGTATCCAATGGGTGTTTTGCCACCTACCCTCTGCAAATGTCTGGAGCTTTTGATTGGATTTTATATGAACCCTTTGTCTGTAAACCCTTTAAAAAGTTCCCTGTGGACAACACCTGGGGTTCAGTTTTTGCGGAGCAATCTCACTGAAACACTTTTACTGCAGTAAAGTACTCTTGGACTCTTCCTTCAACCCGACTCACGAGCAGTTAATGGTACTAGTGTGAATAGCAGGTTTTCTCCTGCTTCATGCCCACAGCGGTGACCAGAGCAGGAGTGATTGCTGGGAGGAGCACAGAGAGAGGAATTGCCAAGGTGCACCAGTAGCAGCAAAACTGGATGCCTTCATCTGCCCCACCTGCAATAAAACATGACTCTCCTATATTGATCTATACAGCCACAACAGGCACTGTAACTCTGCAACAGTTTGACTTCACCCCAGAAGGGGTTGTCTCCTGAGACAGACGGTTGGCAACTACAACAGTGCTGTGTCTGGGCACCCTCAGCACCCCCTGCCTATGCCTTGATATGAAAGGGAAGGAAGCCATTTTACACTGTCAAATATTTGATGGTATGTATTGATGTATAGAGAAAGGCTCTTCTGGGTATTTGCAAAAGACCTGAAGTCATGGAGGCCAGCAAGGACCATTGTTTAGTGGCAATGTCCTCCAATCTTCACCAGCCTGTTACCTTCCCAATTGTTTTGAACTACGACTCCCATCAGCCCCAGGAAGACAGGAGTACATGTTTTGCAGGTCTAATCCCAGGTCTAATCCCTGGTATTTCCTGTATTTTAGAGTACAGGAAAAACTTCCACCGAAGGCCCTGGAGATCCACTGACAATCAGAGGCAGAAGAAAGAAAGAAAGAAAGAAAGAAAGAAAGAAAGAAAGAAAGAAAGAGGAAGGAAGGAAGGAAGGAAGGAAGGAAGGAAGGAAGGTGGGAAGAATGAACCTCATTGATTTCTGAACAATAAAAAATGAAAATTGTTCAATCATTTCATTTTTAGGTACCCACCCACTGTTCATTTATATTGGTACACAAATTGAAATAACCTGGAACGACCTGGACAGGTCACAGTGAGGTCACAGGGGATAAGAAAGACAGATATAAAATGAGGTCTACAAATCAAAGGCTCTTCTGGTTCATCCATCTGGCATTTGGCACATCTGATCCTTTGAAAGGGTAACAGAAGGCCTGGGAATTTTATGCCTTTTGGATGGTAAATGCCAATGCTGTAAACATCAGAAGTCTTAAAACAAACATAAATGGGAGGGAATGAAATGAATGGAATTCAAAGAAATGAAATACAAAATTAAGTTTAGGCAAAGGTATTGCTGGGTACTTAAAGGATTCAGGGCACTGGCTCATCGGAACACAAATGCACAGAAAACTTGCATAGGTTAATTTATATGTATAGATGCAAAAGAAAAGTTTCTGAGCAAATTAAGGTGATGGATGGCTGAGTGCTTACGAACACGCTCTTTGCAACTCAGCATACCTCCTCTCAAATACTACTCATATCCAAGTAATTTTTAAAATAAAAGCATCTTTTTGAAAGGGTCAGGATATCTGTGGCCCAGTGCAAAATGCTTGGGCCACTTCCTAATCATGTTCATAGTTTAAGAAGGAAAGTAGAGAACCTTAGCATTTTTCCTTGGCTTGCATGTACTGCTCTTGGTAGTAGTGTATGATATGGTCCGATCAGTCTGTGTTCTGACTCAGAGTAAGTCTTCCTCCAAGCATTTCCTGTTTTATGGTTGTGTAGACTTTTCATCGTAGTCTCATTCTGAAGATCGAGTGGTGCCCGTGGAAATTCTCCCTCCTACATAACTCTTACAGGAGTCTTCTTCTGAATTTTGTATTTATTGTTTATTACTTATGGAAAAGTGGTTCCCACCTTTCTCCAAAGCTGCTCAAGGCAGCTTACAAAAATTAAAATCAACAATACAATCAATAATAAACTATCTTAGAAACATTTTTTAATAAAAAAAGAAAGAAACCCAGTAACAGCAGCCCAATAAAACAGTTTCAGCAGGAGTTTTTTTTTAAAAGGAGAAAAGAAATAACACAGTGTTAAAAACACAGGGGAGGACACAAGGTGGACCCTATCTGGTGCCTAAGAGAGAGGGATGATGGCTCCAAGTGATAACTTGCCTAGGAAGCGTATTCCACAATCACAGAGCCACCACACAAGAAGACTCTCTCTCAGGTAAGTGAGCTACTTAACCTCTGTAGGACAAGGAGATCCTTATTTGATTATTTGAGCTGATAGGCAGGTTCAAGTGGAAGGAGAAGACCTTCACCTATCCCAGCCCACCAAAAACAACTAGAGGCTTTGGAAGTCAATACAAGGACTTTGAATTGTCCTCAGAAACAAAAACCAGCAAACTGGTGAGGTAAGCACTCATCATGTTCTGGTCCAGTTGATGTTCCCAAACACCTTTCAAAGCCCCTCCTCCCCCATACAACACATTGGCTTATTTTCCTTTGCTTTTGGTCACCTGGCATACACTAGCCTTTCTCCATGAAGTTCTGAATGTGCAGATAGTAATGTAGTTTTCAAGCATCTTTTCCCACACTGGCTCATCTGCCATGGATCTCTTGTGTGTTGACAGAAGGTTCTGAAGCAAATGCAAAGATGACCACCAGAACTTCACACATCAGATCTATTGGCCATTGTCATTGCCTTGAGTGAACTTGAGGGGCTGTTTCTGAACATGGCCCCCACGCTCTCCTGTGGATGTGCATTGCAGGGGAAGATTTCTGTCTTTCAAGAATGTGGCGCCACCATTGCTGACCTTCTCATCAAGGGATCCTCAATAAGATTAAAGGAACCCCAGGGAACACAGTCTGACAACCTTAACCATGTCTACTCAAAAGTACATCTCTTTAAAATCAATGTGACTTACTCCCTGTTAAGAATTTTTAGCATTGCATCCTGAAACCTATAGGCATGGAGAAATGTCATAGCCTGAATTGGTTCCTTCTGCACACTGAAACACTCTGTGTTCACACGGGATCCACTTTTGTTAAATTCTTTTGTTAAATTCTAAGAGCTGTAATCAACATGGATTATTCAGAGAACGCTCAATTGCCTTTTCCCAACCCCGGGATTGTTGTTGTTGTTGTTGTTAAATTAGTTCTCTTGTAGAAATGGGCTTTGAAATGCAGGTGTCAGCATGTATGTTTGTGAAAACTAAATTTCTGAAGTAGAAAACATCCATTTATTTAAGTTCATATATACTAAGCGTGTCAAACGGAATCATATTTATAACCCACAACACCCATTTCTTTGATGGTATTAATTATTTTTTTAGAAAAAAACAACAACCCAGAACATTTAAGATTTTTTTTCCAAAAATTTGCTACAGTACAAAAAGTGTTTGTGTTTATATATATATATATATATTATATGTATAGTAACCAGAAATACTGACTTTATTAGAAGAGATATTCCTCACCCTTGCTTTCACTATATATTTTTTTTCTTTTTGACATGTATTCCGCCCTGCGTCACCTTCTGAAGACGTTTCCCCCAGGCGAATCATGGCACATTATGGTATTATTGGCACAGGTTCAAAAATAGAGTCACAGTCCACACATGTCCCAGACTGAAGCCATGACTCTGTTTGGCTGGCTTCCATCTTCTTTCTTCCATCTTTGCTTGCAAGTTTATTCTCTCCCCACCCCAGACCCCACCCACGACCATCTTCTCCCATGAAAAATAATGCACTCCTCGAAAATTCAATCACTCGTAGGGTCAAATCCCTTTTTTATTATATAAAAATATATTTGGCTGTTCTTTGAGTCTTCCATCAGTAAACACAAATGGTAGGTATAGGTAACCCATTCCTTTTTTTTTTTTTTTACAGGTTCACCAATGGAATCCTGTTAAGGACAAAAAGAAAATATTAAAATTAGCAGCATCCCACAATGATCTACAGTTTTTTTGGGTTTTTTATTTTTTTAGTATTAGCCATGCATTAATTTTCAGTGGCTATCACCTTCCTTACAGCTTATTTTCGCCTTTAATTAAATTGACCAAATTTAGAGAAAATCAACAAAAACTCAAATAAAACAGTAGCCATGCACATAAGGACCCTCCGCAGACCAAATATACAACCATCCAATGTAAAATGTAATTTTATTTCCTCTTTAAATAAAAACAGAACACGAGAGAGAGTCTAACCAAGACATGCTGAAATCAGATCCGTTGGAACCAAAGCTACATAAATTAATTGATTCCATGGGGTTTAAATCTGAGCATGACTTGACATTAGATCACACCCAATGAAAATAATAATTTTTCTAGCCTGGTTAAGGTAGGTAACAATATGTACAGAAGCTTGAAGAAATACTTTTCAAATTATGGTTGTGGTTGTGTTGGTTCTGTATCACCCCTTTCTGCCACAGGAGCCCAGGGAGACTCACAGCATGCAAAAAAAAAAAAAAAAAAAAAACCCCTATAGCACCATATGGAAATATTGAACTGTTTGGGACCCTTCACACAGATCTTGAAAGCCTGGACAAGCAAACACATCTTTGACTGACAATGAAAAACTGTCACTGTGGGAGGGAGTTCCACAATTGGTGCACTGCCACCAAGAAGACCCTCATTTAAAACATAAGAACTCATTTGAAGTCCCTCATTGAAAACATGAGGGCCTCCTGGATCAGGCCACTATCCCATCTACTCCAGCTTCATGTTTTCACAGTGGCCAACAAGATGCCTCCTCTGGGAAACCCTCAGGTAAGAGCTGAGGACAAGAGCACTTCTCTCTCCCTTCCTGTGGCTCCCAGAAATGGGTAGAGTGGTACCTCAGGTTACATATGCTTCAGATTACATACTCTTCAGGTTACAGACTCCGCTAACACCTAGAAATAGTGCTTCAGGTTAAGAACTTTGCTTCAGGTTGAGAACAGAAATCGTGCTCCGGCGGCGCAGCGGCAGCAGGAGGCCCCATTAGCTAAAGTGGTGCTTCAGTTTAAGAACAGTTTCAGGTTAAGTACGGACCTCCGGAACGAATTAAGTACTTAACCCGAGGTACCACTGTATTCAGAAGCATTGCTGTTTTGGACAGTGGAGGCAGAACATAGCCATCATAGCTAGTAGCACAAGAGCCAATTCCTGGGGGCAGAGTTCCCTTTCCCCCCACAAATAAAATATTTGAGAGGGCCAGGCCTCCCCAAAGTTGATGGGCTGCATCATGTGATCGATTATGCGGGGTGGGGCTTACCTGCCCCTTCCCCAATATTTTATTCAAGTTGGCACCCCTGGCTAGTTGCCTTTCATAGCCTTCTCCTCTTCAGGAGTTTATCTAATCCTCATTTAGAGCCATCTGAGTTGCTGGCCATCATTGCCTCCAGCAGGAGGTTAGTTCCACAGTTTATCTATGTGCTGTGAGGAGAAGGACTTTCTTTTCTCAGTCCTGCATCTTCCCACATTCAACTTCTTTGGATGTCATGAGTTATAATGCTATGTTAGAGGGACAAATTTGTGCCGCGCCCCACTTTCTCCATGCCTTGCATAATTTTATAATCTTCCATTGTGTCACCTCTTACTCGTCTTTTCTCCGAATTAAGAAGCCTCAAAATGCTGCAGCCTTTCTTCACAGGGAAGTCGCTCCACAATACCTGTCGCCATGGTGACTGCCGTGCCCCCACGCACCCTCAGACACAGACACACAGACACACAACTCCCCTGTATCACCTTCTCTCTTTGTAAGGTGACCGCCCTGAGCTGGGTTTCTGTGGGGTACATCTAACATTCCCTTTGTTCCTTCCCCCCCCCCCGAGATACTATATACAGTGGTACCTCAGGTTACAGACGCTTCAGGTTACAGACTCAGCTAACCGAGAACTAGTACATCGGGTTAAGAACTTTGCTTCAGGATGAGAACAGAAATAGTGCAGCGGTGGTGCAGCAGCAGCAGGAGGCCCCATTAGCTAAAGTGGTGCTTCAGGTTAAGAACAGTTTTAGGTTAAGAACGGACCTCCAGAATGAATTAAGTTCTTAACCTGAGGTAACACTGTACCTGAATATTTCCCACATCTAATGTAGCCATTCAAGGGGCATGTGGTGTAAGGCAATGATCTATCAGGGCAGAAATAATAAATATAGGTCTCTATGATCACATACTGCAGGGTTTCCCAAATTTGGGACTCTAGCTGATTTTGGACTACAACTCCCATCATCCCTAGCTAGCAGGACCAGTGGCCAGGGATTATGGGAACTGTAGTCCAAAAGCAGCTAGAGAGCCAAGTTTGGGAAACCCTGACATACTGGACAGAAGCATATGATTTACGTTTTGAGTTATCCTATCTGTTACTTTGTCTCATGTGGCTAATAAAAATGCAGACCCGATTCTATTGAAAACAAACCTCTTGCCATCCAAACTCTCTCTCCATCTCCAGCTCTAACTCCCACTCCAGCTACCACTCACTCCTAAAGTAAACTGACTCCCTAAACTGTCTCCCACCAGCATTCAAACTCACTTTCAAACTCTCATTCAATCACCATTCACTTCCAATATAACATGCACGCTCTTTCTCCCCCTTGCAACCTAACAGATACTTTAAATCACATTTATGGTACTTTAATTACACCAGGAGCTGTTCTCCTACTTGCTGTGTTCACCAACCTTCCCCCCCATTTCTCCTGAATTAACCCCTAGAGCTTCCACTTGCCACCCCAGGCAACTAATAAGCTTCCTTTTCACCTTCCTAACCCCATTTCCACATGCAAATCTAGGATTGTGATGTGGCACTACTAATCCTCCAGTGGGGGCTGTGTGATGACAGCCTTGCATTTTTATGTATATAGGAAGATATACACACAATATTGTTTACATAAACACCAGAACATCACAGTGATACCCATCAGTGGAACTCCAAGCAGGGTCACCCCAGCAGATCTCAGGGCACAGCTTGGCATAATAATAATAATAATAATAATAATAATAATAATTATTATTATTATTTATTATTATTTATACCCCGCCCATCTGGCTGGGTTTTCCCAGCCACTCTGGGTGGCTTCCAACAAAAGATTAAAAATACATTAAAAACATCAGTCATTAAAAACTCCCTTAAACAGGGCTTCAGATGTCTTCTAAACATCAGATAGTTGTTTATTTCTTTGACATCTGATGGGAGGGCGTTCCACAGGGTGGGCACCACTTCCGAGAAAGCCCTCTGCCTGGTTCCCTGTAACTTCGCTTCTCGCAGTGAGGGAACCACCAGAAGGCCCTCGGCGCTGGACCTCAGTGTCCAGGTTGAATGATGGGGGTGGAGACGCTCCTGGTAGGTATTAGGGAGCAATGTCACCAGCCCACACTCACTTAAGTTAACCAGTTATGGCCTATCAAAAAACAAAAACTGAATAACAACTACATACAAAGACAATCCCAAAACCAATTCTCTTCCGATACATAAAAGAGCTTCCCTAGACCAGATGAGACTACAAGTTCCTCAATCGCTCTCCTACAAGCCGTGGGATGTGAGACCACACTTTCCCTCCCCACCAACCCTGTGCTAGTACCCCACCTCCAACACAGCTAGACATCCAAGTGTGCATGAGGAATAATGTTCAGTTGCGGCATGCATGCATTCAACCCTACAGACTTACAAGCCAGCTTGCCTAGTCAATTTCCTCGACAAAATCAAGAAACCAACATTGTAATTAGAACCTCCACCCACTGGATTTTATGCCCTAATATCTAGTTCAGACTTGATGGGCTTGTGTGGATATCTGATGGTATCAGAGGTGAGGAGAGGGGGCTAGGTTGGCTGATGTTGGGGTTAGGCAATCAAGCAATATATCATTTCTTATTATCTAGTCACCTGGGAAAGTTCCTTTTCATCTCAGGCTACCAACAAGTGATATTGTAAAAGCTATCTAATTTTAGTGCCGCATTGAAACATCTCCTGCATTTTTGACTATTGGTCATCAATTAATGAGAAAAGAACTTAAAACAAAAATACAGCACTTGATTGCAATGAAAAACCAAACCAAACCTCAAAGCTGTTTGCAAACAGAATAAAGCAATGAAATTATCAATAAAAACTGTTAAATTTAAAACATGTCAAAATACTAATTAAAATTAACTAAAATAGATTGAAAGAATATGTCAACATTCTACGTATCTGAGTGGGCTTGCCTAAAAAATGTTTTGAGTAGGTGCTGAAAAAAGTACGCTGAAGGTGCCTGCCTGATTTTAATGAATAGAATTGCATTCTATAAGCAGGTGGAACATTTCAATGACATTCTCATGAATGAGGTGCTGGGTTTTTTGTTACTTACCTTATTTTTGAGGTGGTCGAGGGGTGTTTTGTGAAGGTCCTTCCATTTGCTCCACAAACCATCTCATCAGCGCTCTGCAATTTGCACCCTCCCTGGTTTCCCATGCTCAGCCTAGGGGAAGACATCATGAGGTCACTCCTCCGGCTGGGCTTTTTTTTTTTCAGATCAGGAAGTGTGGGCAGTCGGGGAAGCTGCAGAGTGCTGGAGAAATGTTGACTGCGGGATGGAGGGGAACCCCCACATACCACCTTCAGCCACCTTGGAAAGCTAAGGTAAGCTCCAAACCCCATACCCTGGTAAATTCTTCAAACAGATCTAGAGCACCCCAAGAACAAGATGGGGTCTAGCAACATTTTGGAAGACAGATTCCCAAACAGATCATAGAATCATCGAATTGTAGGATTGGAAGGGACCTCAAGGATCATCTAGCCCAACGCCCTGCAATGCAGGAATCCTTGGCAGGTGGCCAACCATCCTCTGTTTAGAAACCTCCAATGAAGGACAGTCCACCACCATCCAAGGTAGTCTATTCTGTGAAACTGCTCTTACCATCAAAAAGTTCTTCCTAATGTTTAGTTGGAATCTCTTTCCTTGCAATTTGAATCCATTGGTTCGGGACCTACCCTCAGCAGCAGCAGAAAGCAAACTTGTTCCATCTTCCATGCGGCAGCCTTATAGATATTTGAAGATGGGCATCACATCTTCTCTTCCCCAGCCTAAACATACTCAACTCCCTCAGCCATTCCCCAAAAGGCTTCATTTCCATAGCTCTTGAACATCTTGGTGCCACTGGTTTAATTATTGCTTTGGTTAGAGTTGAGGCATTAGCCTGGAAAATACCTATGGATCCCTTCCAAATATGTAATCCTGCATATGTGAGGCTTAGTATCTGGTAGGAGAAACCTGCTGAACCAACCCAACCAGTACCTTTGTTGTGGTAATAACTTGGCCGGCTAGTTAAGTCCTGCCACGTACATGTCCAAAGAGGTTGCCATAGAGACACATGAGTGAGCCTTTTCCTATCTCACCCGGCTGGATGCCACATTATCTGGAGATGCTCAGGTTGTATACATGTATACAGGTTGCATACATGAGTAAGTAAAACCGCACACATATATATCATTACAGCCTCCTCTGACTTTCATTCCAAGAAAACCAAACCCTGGGGAAAGGGCTGGCATTTCTGGAACCTCTTTCCACTTGGGGATTGGAATGTGTGCAGCATTATGATGGATAGGAAACACAGAAGCTATACTCACTGAAGGGGTTGAGGCATAAAATGCATCTTGGCGGTTCTAGGGGTTCAAAGAAGCAAGGAGGGCAACATTTAAAATATGACATCCCTGCTCATTTGCACTGTGGTTTTGATGGGGAAAGGAGAGAGAGAAGGGGAAGCACTGTGAACATTTTATAAATAGGGAAGCGGGGGCAGGAGGGGAATAACAAATGCTGCCACCTTGCAGTGATGCAGAATTAAGAAAGACAGGGGATTTCCCCATTGAGGCATCAGGTCTGTTGCTGGGAGAACAGGAGGCTGAACTAGATAATAAAGAAGAGCCTGCTGGATCAGGCTAATGACCCATCCAGTCCAGCATCATGTTCTCACAGTGGCCAGTCAGATGCACCAATGGGAAGTCTGAAAACAGGATCTGAGAATTATTATTATTATTATTATTATTATTATTATTATTATTATTATTACCCTGCCCATCCAGCTGGGTTTCACCAGCCACTTGGGGTGGCACCCAACAGATTAAATACAAAACAAAACATCAAATATTAAAAACTTCCCTAAACAGGACTGCCTTCAGATGTCTTCTAAAAGTCAGATAGTTGTTTATTTCCTTGACATCTGATGGGAGGGCGTTCCACAGGGCGGGCGCCACCACCGAGAAGGCCCTCTGCCTGGTTCCCTGTAACCTCACTTCTCACAGTGAGGGAACCACCAGAAGGCCCTTGGAACTGGACCTCAGTGAACAATGGGAGTGGAGACGCTCCTTCAGGTATACTGAGCCAAGGCCGTTTAGGGCTTTAAAGGTCAGCACCAGCACTTTGAATTGTAGCCTTCTCCCCTACAGTGGTTTCCTGCAACTCACATTCAGATGCATGACTTCCTCTGAACATGGAAAAAAAGCCATCTTTGCTAGTAGCCACCAATAGCCGTACCCTGCATGGATTTGTCAAATCCTCTTTTAAAGCCATTACTGCCTCCCGTGGGAGCAAGTGCCATGGTTTAACTACGTGCTGCATGAAGAATCATAGAACCATAGGATTGCAGAATCGTAAGGGGTCTCAAGGAACTAGTCCAACCCTCTGCAATACAGGAACCACGGCTAAAGAATCCCTGACACATGGCCATCCAACCTCTGCTTAAAAACCTCCAGTGAAGGAGATTCCACCATCTTTCAAGGTGGTCCACTCCACCATTACTCTGTTATCACCAGGTTGGGCCCTGCTTTCCTTTGAGGACTTTATTTGACGTGTCCTGAATCTTCCAACAGATGGGCCTTTGGTCTGATCCAGCAAGACTAACTGCTTATGTTCTTATTGATGCAACTTATTGACATTATGCTATGATTTGACTCAGCTGAAAACTACAATGATGAAGCTGCTCTGAAAGCTCAGCTTGTAGTGCTGTATTTGCGGTCAGGGCTGGCCCACCCATGAGGCAAGTTGAGGCAGTGGCCCCTCCAGACAGCTGGGAGGGACAGGAGATCCAGCCTCCAAGGAGAGCATCGCTCACTGCCTCCTATGCTTGACAGCCACTGCCACTTCCTCCACTGAACATCCATGCAGCACCAGGTGGCAGGGGATGCATGGCAGCAGAGGGCACATAGTGGTGGTTGCAGAAACAAGGGCAGCGTTTTCTCTTTTGCTTCCAGCAGCAAAAAGTCCTGGGCATTCCTGTCTGCAGTGGCCTCTTGTAATGCCCCAGTAAGCATCCTTTGATTCAAAATGTCCAAAGCATGAACCAGCCCTCATGAATGCGACCTCCTCGCCAGAGGAAGGGAAGCAGCAGCACATGGCCCCGATCCTGTTCTGAGGTGTTCACCTCTCCTCCTCCTGACCACTTAGCCCACAAGTGTGCAATCTGGGTGCGGGTGAGAGAGAGGAGAGGTCTCTAGTATCACTACACATTTAATTTAGATTAAGGGACGCGTTAGCAAAACCGTAAATCATCATTAGAGTTACATCTATTGAGGATTAGCCGACATGCAGGAGATAAGTACCATGTATTGCAGCTAAACTTTAATTACATTTAAAGTTAATTGCTGTTTGTGCAATGGCTAGCAGGCTAGACTCAAAAGGGGCACACCCCTCTCTCAACACTGCCATTCATATCTCTTTTTTGAGGGGGAGGTTTAGAAAGAGCTCTGTTCATGGTTGTGCTGGAGGTCCTTTTCTCACAACCTGCTTCGTGGCCTTTATTGAGAGCCAATGGGGTGTAGTGGTTAAGGTGTTGGACTCGGGAGATCAAGGTCCCGAACCTCTCATCCTAACCTACCTCATAGGGTTGTGGGAAATGAATGAGGAGGGGGAGGACCATGTATCCATCACATTGAGCTCCTTGGGGAGGGGGGAGGGATAGAAATGCAACAATTAAATAAACAAACCAGGGAGCAATGACCTTGCCAGGTTACCAACCATAAAGCAAACATACAACAGGAAGCCAGACCCTGGAGCTAAAATGATTCAGAGAGAAGTGGATGAAGCAAAATTGTACATTTCTCCATCTCAGCCTTTGCCAGTCTGGTGGCCTCCAGATCTTCTGTGCTACAACCCCTTGGTTGACAGGAGTTGTAGTCTGGAACCTTGTGGGGGGCGGGGAAGCAAAGGCTAGCTGATTGAAGCATATTTCATTTATAACCAAAAAAGACACTATAGTAGACTTGTAGCTTAAAATCATGGAGATGGGTTGGATGGGTGAAAGGTCCCACAGATTGTCTCCAGGCTCGCCTCTTATTCCCACCTCCATGCCAGTTCATCTCTCGGGATCTGATGGGTTCCATCCTATCCCCATTCCCTTCAGAATAAAGCTACATCATCAAGATGAAAATTCTAAGTACAAATGGGAACCACAAACCACTGGGATGGACACTGCTACCAGCAAGTTGAGGAAAAAAATGCTCCCCAACATTGAAAACAACTGAAAAGCTCCAAGTTGGGAGGGGGGTGTCTGAAGGAATTATAGAACCATAGAATTGTAGCATTGGAAGGGATCCCCAAGGATCCTCCAGTTCAACCCCCTGAAACGCAGGAATCACAACTAAAGAATTTCTGACTGGTGGCCATCCACACTCTGTTGAAAAGCTTCTAATGAAGGAGAGTCAATCAACTTCTGAGGGAATCTGTTCCACTGTCGAACAGCTCTTACCTCAGAAGTTCTTCCTAATGTTTAATGCTGGAGGAGACTCTTGAGGGTCCCATGGACTGCAAGAAGATCAAACCTATCAGGAAATCGGCCCTGAGTGCTCACTGGAAGGACAGATCCTGAAGCTGAGGCTCCAATACTTTGGCCACCTCATGAGAAGAGAAGCCTCCTTGGAAAAGACCCTGATGCCGGGAAAGATTGAGGGCACAAGGAGAAGGGGACAACAGAGGACGAGATGGTTGGACAGTGTTCTCAATGCTAAGAACATGAGTTTGACCAAGCTGCAGGAGGCAGTGGAAGACAGGAGTGCCTGGTGTGCTCTGGTCCATGGGGTCACGAAGAGTCGGACCCGACTAAACAACTAAACAACAATAACAACAAATGTTTATCTGGAATCTCCTTTCTTATCATTTGAATCCATTGGTTCAATCCTTTGGGACAGTGGAAGACAAGCAACCCCTGCTCCAATATGGAGTCCTCTCCTACCTCACGTTGACTTTCCAGTTCCCCAAATCATGCTGTGATCTGAAATCTTAATTAACAGGCTTCTTCCTGATACTTAATCTCCAGCCCCACCACCAGCGCAACACAGTTCTCTGACTGCCCCCCAAGACGAGATGAGCTACTTTACGTGGACTAATACTAAAAAAGCTTTTGTTGGCATCAGGCAGAATCAGGCCAGGACACCAGGTACCTCCAGCTTGCACAGTAACAGTAACCCAGCCTGATGCTGCGGCTTATATCACTGTGCAATGCCAAATTGGAACCCCCTTGGAACATCCCCTATACCACAAGCTGTCCTGCACACACACACACACACACACACGTAACAATTTGATCTTAGCTGAACCACCAGATCTGGTTTCTCAGCACTGTGCAGACACTAATAAGCGCTGCAGAATGAAGCTACAGAGACAGAGACGTGTCAGTAGCAACCTGTATATTTATTACGCTCTTAACAGCTTTTCTCCATGGCCTCAATTTGCAAACTAGGTCACTCCTTGATGTGGAATCTTCTGTGACTTCAATTTGGTGCCTTCTTAGTCAAAGGAAGAGGAGCAAGAGTCCCTGGGATGGCAGCCAAGCAGATATTCACAACTGGAGGCCCAAAGGACTTATGTGGGCTCTTTTATGCTTCTTGAGGATTTTTTTTTTATCACCTCTTCTCATCCAAATTACGGTTCTCAGGGAGCACCTCCTCCCATAAGCATCTCTCTCTGTTTCCTTAGAAAGTGAAATGAGGTCTTGTTGCATTTCTTCTTCTTATTTCTTGGGGGCACTTACAGCCCATCTTTCCGGGTGAAAATTAAAACACCCAAGGCAGAGAAAACGGCTGGTAAGGTGGGGGAGGAAAGTTGCTCTGGGACTTATTTCAGAGCAGGAACGGTGCTGTCATCAGCTGGGGAAGGAGAATTGGGAGGGGGGAATCAAAGGCTGGGAACATCTTTCCTTTCCTTTGATGTGCTTCCTGCTTCATGCTGATAGTTCAAATGGTTGCATTTTTTGGCAGGGTTGCTAGCATTTCTAATGAAAAGCTAATGGTTGCCTTTCAGCTCACACTGAAACCTCAATAGGTTTGCTTGGAATTATGCTTGGTCCGGTGCATCGGTGAAAATGCAAAATGTCAGCCGAAGAAGAAGAAGAAGAAGAAGAAGAAGAAGAAGAAGAAGAAGAAGAAGAAACTTGTGCAAAAGGAAAAAAGTAATGTAAACTATTATTTCTACTGGTAAGCTCCACCTAGAGAACCTGAATAAATTTAAGGAGTCTTTCCAATTTCTCCAGAGAATTCCCTTTTCTACATGGCTCTAATTCAGGGTTCAGGCATAAGGTTTTAATAAGAATAGAGTTAGTGCTTAGTTGAACTGACTGTTTAGAGGAGGGATTTTTGGTGGCATTGAAAAGTGACCACTTCCCCATTTTATCATTTCTTGGCAATTTTGCAAAACGGTGCCCTCACTTGCCATTTACACTACCTTCACTTGCAATCTCACCCACTCTGTCCCAGGGGCTGGAATAATACACACTTCCATATCAATATATTATAAATATTATTAAAGAGCTAATTTCCCTTGTATAGAAATGTTGCAGACTTCACAGAGCATGTCCATCGACTTTTGAAGGATGTAAGCAATACTCGGGGGTTCTTTTCTTTTCTTGTTTTCCCCTGGAACTACACAGAATAATATTTTATAGGTCCAGAGCTGTATTTGGTTTTTTGCTGTAAGATCTTGCCGATTTAACCAAGGGTTTCTTCTCAGGAAGGATATTGGAGAGAATGTTAATAACTAACAACAGATGGACTACAGGGTTCCCACAGGGTCCAAAGTTCCAGGAGGATTTGATTGGCTGAATTGTTCTTCAAGATGCAGCATTGATGGGCTGGTTATAATAATCTATAATAATTTACAGAATATGTGGAGGTGGTTCTCAGGGTACAGAAGGGACTTCTGAACCAGATGCCTGCTACACACCTGTTTGTTTGTTTTTAATGCCACGTAAGAAGCAGAACAATGTTCAGTTATTTAATGGTTTTTAGTACAAGGAAAGGGGCCTTTGGGATTTCTCCACCTTCCTGTTCAGGTGGGACAACATTTGCTGTTACAGCTCAGCAACAAAACATATTGGGCTGTCCCTGCTGGTAGTAGGCGAATGGCAGCTAGTTCAGCAAAAGTAAGGTCTCTCCCACCCCCCACCCCCTTCCCCTGCTCTGTCTTGGAGCCTTACACCAAGCCAGCTCATTGGTCCATCTTCATGTGTTCCCAACCTGGTGTACCTGACAGGCACCATGATGCCTTCAAAGGCCTTCCTTGATGTCCCCTGGTTGAACCATACTCTGCAGCTTTCATTCTTTTCTTTTCTTAAAAAAAGAGATTTCTAGCATTTTTAGAACCGGCAATATGAGCCCAAATGTACAGTCAGCATTTTGTGTGAGACACTGGCCAGCTCAACCATTTCAGTGTTTTACTTTGGCCCTCCACCCACAAATATTGCCTCCCACTGGGGGGGAAAAGAAAATATCTGGAAAAGATTTCTGCAGACACCGTAGCTGAAGATGCCTTCGGCATGCCAAACATGGCCCTCCCCCTAACAGGTGTACTGAGATTGTTGTTGTTGTTGTTTAGTCGTTTAGTCGTGTCCGACTCTTCGTGACCCCATGGACCAGAGCACGCCAGGCACTCCTGTCTTCGTACTGAGATAGATGTATTGATGGTCTGACTTCGTACCAGGCAGCTTTCTAGGCCCCATCCTCATCCTGAGCCTCTGACAATCTCATATTTCATCTCAGCAGCCCCCGAAATAGCTGTGTGGAGCAGCTTCAGCGGAGGCCGTTAACTTTTTATTCTCTTTTCTGTTCTAATCTAATTACCTTTTTGTAATGCTCAGTGGCTGGGCATGATGTTAAACGGGCAATTCCGAGCAAGTCACAGTTAGCGAAGGCTGGAAAATTTCATTTAGGGGAGATCCGTGATTCATTATGATGGTACGGGGAGGGGGCAGATTCGAGACTGACCAATTAATTTGCTCGACTGCTTGGCTGAAAACTGGCCTGGCTACCCTACAGTGAAATGGCGGGTTATGTCTAATAGCTTTTCCCTTCCCGCTGCAGTCTACAAGGCCACCTTCAAAGGAACAACATGAAAGACACCGCAGATACTAAAGGAGAAGGAGGGGGGGAATGGCTGTAACATTTCTAGTATCATCAGACCTCAGTGGGAATTCGGAATCATAAGAACAAAGAAAAAAAAGAAGAACACAAGAAAAGCCCTGCTGGAAAGGCCAATGGTCCATCTAGTTCCAGCATCTTGTTCTCACAATGACCCACCAGATGCCCAAATAGGAAACCTGAAAGCAGGACCTGAGCACAAGAGCCCTCTCTCCTCCTGTGATTTCCACCAACAGGTGCAGTGGTACCTTGGTTTACGAACTTAATCCGTTCCAGAAGTCCATTCTTAAACCAAAGCATTCTTAAACCAAGGCATGCTTTCCCACAGCAGTGGGGGACTCAATTTACAAATGGAACACACTCAACAGGAAGAGGAACATGTTCTGCTTCCAAGGCAAAGTTCACAAACCAAAACACCTACTTCAGGGTTTGCAGCGTTCTTAATCCAAGTTGTTCATAAACTAAGTTGTTCTTAAACCAAGGTACCACTGTATTCAGAAGCGTTATTGCCTATGACACGTATTCAGAGGCAGAGCAGAGCCATCCTGGCTGGCAGCCACCCATAGCCCTCTCCTCCATGAATTTGTCTAACACTCTTTTAAAAACCATCTAGGCTGGCGGCCGTTGCGTCTTCCTGCAGGAGTGAGTTCCATATTTTAACTATGTGCTGCATGGAGGAGCACAAATCTGTCCTCAATCTTCTGACACTCAGCTTCCTTGGATGTCCACAAGTTGTACTGTTGCTACCCATTTTCTCCATACCATGCATTGTTTTACAAATTCCGATCATGTCCCCTCTTACTCTCCTTTACTCTAAACTAAGCTTCCAAGCCTTGCCGCTCCACCTTGACCAAGCCAGAACATCAGCACATCTGTCACAGAATATACCTTTGGAGGAGGACTGTGCCCTAAGCAGTAGCAAAAGGGACAAATGGAGATCACATGAATGGATCTGTACCACCATGGTGCCCACTACTGAAAGAGAACTCACAGTGGTGAAGACACCACCCCCGCATAGCTATCAACTTTCAGATTTGAAAATAAGGGATCAGCAGCCTCACCTGTCCCGGGGACAGTCTACAGAATATCTAACAATCCGGGATAGCAGTGGGAAGCAGCGGGAAACGGTGCTGGAATAAGGGAATTTCCCGCAAAAAAAGGGAAGGTTGACGGCTATGCACCCCCAGCACAACCTTTGCATAACCACACACACACAAATTCACTCATACTCATGCAACCCTATGGTGGCCACACCCTGTGTGTCTCATTGACACTGACTGCCATGACCCCATTACTGCTATTCCCCAGGCATCTCCCCAGGCAGGTCTTCAAACCTTATGCTGCACACATGTGCTATTTGGTATGAACCCAAGTGATGATCATAGAATCGTAGAACTGTATACTTGGAAGGGACCCCAAGTGCCATCCAGTCCAACCTCCTACAATACAGGAATCACAGCTGAAGAATCCCTGAGAGCTGGCCATCCAAACTCTCCTTAAAAACCTCGGTCAAAGGACAGACCACCACCTTCCAAGGGAGTCTATTCCACTCTCAAACAGCTCTTACCGCCAGCAAATTCTTCCCAATGTTTAGCTAGGATCTCATTTCTTGCCATTTGAATCCATTGGTTGGGGTCCTTCCCTCCAGAGCAGCCAGAAACAAGCTCGTCCCACCTTCCATGTGAAAGTCCTTCAGATATGTGAAGGTGGTTATCAGAAGGGTGAGGGCACACAGCACACAGCCCCCTGGGTAGGATGCCTGCAGAGAACACTCACAGCCTTGCTGTGAGAAGACCCACCTAAGCTGGGTTTACTTTCTCCTGGAAGATGCAGCTGGTGATGCAGAGGTAGAGCCTAGATTTTTGTGTGTGGGGTTTCCTTGCCTGGTCTCCTGCCTTCCTGATGCCCTGCTCCCTGACAGTCATGGACCATTCATTCCAACCCTTGGAAATTCATGGCTGTCTGAACCCGACTCATCCAACACCCAAGTCCCTCTGCATAGACCTGATTTATTGATTGAGTCGGGTGGACAGCCGTCCTATATGCCCACCCAAAATGTCACTGGGTATGTGTGGATACACCCCCACCAGGTCCATGCAGCGCTTGTCTGAGGTCCAAGGTGGAGGTCTTGTTAGAATAAAGTTATAAACTCAAGCAAAAAAGCAGCCAGTCCCTGTTGAGGGCCTCCACCTGGCTTAGCCCTCTGAGGCCTGGGGCAAGTGTACCCAACTGCACCCCATCCCTGCACGGGCCTGCAACCCACCTCGCTAGGATCTCCTACATCCAGTTCCTTTTGTCTTCAAATGGATATACTGTGGGGTGAGGCAGAATAAATTGCAATGAGCTTTTATTTTTAGAATGAAACCAGTTTCTCCAGAAGTGCTTTTCATGAGCAAAAAATAAAAATACACAGTAGGTTGAGATTGTGTTTGGGAGCGGGAAAGGACTCGGTTTCCATGGATTCTAGAATAAAATGTCATTCGTACACAGCCTGCAATTCCTTTCCTCTGAAATGATGCTCTTGAAGGCACATAAGGAATGGGAGGCAGCAAAAGCAAACTGTGGGTGGGTGTATCCCTGGGTAATGGAACCACTGGAAGACCAGAAAAGTTCTCCCACTTCTTTCGATGCTTCAGAGGCTTTAGCCAAGTTAACCCCTTGCATATGTGCCTTCCCCTACTTTGCTGTGCTGTAAATCACAGCATGCAAAAACAGAATAGTTTTCTCACCTTGCCTAAGAAACCTTGCCACAGTTTTCTGTCTCTGGTTCACCACAAGACCGAGACACCTGAACAACTATCATTATGGATGGAGAAATGAGTTTGAAGATAAAGTTTAATGGTTGGTTGGTTGGTTGGTTTTGT
This sequence comes from Podarcis tiliguerta, assembly GCF_965153285.1. Lineage (NCBI taxonomy): Eukaryota > Metazoa > Chordata > Lepidosauria > Squamata > Lacertidae > Podarcis > Podarcis tiliguerta. Next base: position 26,369,930 of record NC_139541.1, read on the forward strand.
GGGTGGGGTAAACTTTGTACCCCCTAAACTCCAGTTTTGCTCCAAATTTCCTACTGGATGATGCTGTGAACCACCCTGAGATCTACGGATGAAGGGGGTATACAAATTAATTAATCTCTAAAAGAAGCTGAATTATTTGTGGAAGGAAGGGCAAATTTTGGAAGGTGATTTTGCAAAACAAAACAAAACAAAAACCAATGCCTTTTTTTTCCCCTCCTCTGACTCACCCCCCTCTTCCTCTCCATCAATCTAATTGAAGGACTGAGGACCTGTAGTCCTTCAGATTTCGCTGCAATACAGCCCTCATCACCCCTGAACATGGGCTACGTTGGTTATCCAACAGAAGTAGAGTTCCTCAACATCCTCCCACCATCCCTGTTTGAATTTAGACCATGTGCTTTTGAGATGCCTGTACAATATTGTTACCCATCCTAAGCACCAAATAAAAAGGCATGTGTGTGTTCTATTACAGAAGTGGCAAAACACCAGACCCTCTCCTTGTTTCTTTACTAGACATTTTTTATAACTAAATGTTTAGGAATCCTGACTTGTAATCAATTATTACAAAACAATCTGAAGCAATAACATCAGGTAAGGAAATGAAAGCAACTCATTACAATAATTTAAATTCATCTGAAACATGCTTAACGTTAGTTGTTCCAATGCCACCTCTGCATGCAAGCAATTTCAGCCCTGCTGTGATAAGCGCCTTGCGTAACTGCGATAATCTAAAACAGATTAAAAACAAAGGTTCGATAGATTAATGTAGCAGCAAATGTTTGGCGTTTGCAGAGCAAAAGTCGTGCTCGCTTTCTCTCTTTTTCTTTTTCTGTGTAAACTAGCAAGGCATTTTAATTAAAAGCATCGGGGAGCTCCCTTCGATCACAGCAGGGGTGCAATTGGAAAGTGTGGGAGGGATTTCACTGGGCGGACAGATTGGTGATTTGGGAATAAAAATGGCGGAAGAGAAGGTACGTACCAGGAAATGGACACATGGCGTCTGCCCTGCCCCCAGGAAATAAAACAGACTTCGGCTGGTCAACAGGAGATTTCAAACCATTTCTCAGACACAAAGGCCACAGGGATTAGATGCCGATCGGAGGAGGAGGGTCTGCAGCAAGCAGAAAAATCGACTGGCACGTGGCAATGTGTAACACACAGCAAGTAAATCTAGCTACGTCTGCAGCCCAAAATCAGCCTTTTCTTTTCATATTTTGAGTGGGGACAATAATTTCAAAACGATGCTTTGGATGGTTGTATTGGCTTCTGCGGGTGTTCCAAGAGGAAAGTGGAGGTTTTTTTGAAGGTGTGGGGGGAAAACCCACCCCAGATTAAAACAAACAAAATCCCCAGTCAGTATTGGTATCCCATGTCGAAGGATAAAAGGTAAAGGGACCCCTGACCATTAGGTCCAGTCACGGACGACTCTGGGGTTGCAGCGCTGATCTCTCTTTATTGGCCAAGGGAGCCAGCGTACAGCTTCCGGGTCATGTGGCCAGCATGACTAAGCCGCTTCTGGCGAACCAGAGCAGCACACGGAAACACCATTTACCTTCCCGCCGGGGTGGTACCTATTTATCTATTTGCACTTTGACGTGCTTTCGAACTGCTAGGTTGGCAGGAGCAGGGACCGAGCAACGGGAGCTCACCCCGTCGCAGGGCTTTGAACTGCTGACCTTCTGATCAGCAAGCCCTAGGCTCTGTGGTTTAGACCATAGCGCCACCCGTGTTCCCTCTGTTGAAGGATACAGAGGCTCTAATAGGCATATTAATAACCATATAGGGCTTATAAGGGCAACTGACGCCTCGATCCCTACACTGAGATGTCTCAGATAGAGGGGAAAGAGTCATATTTGTATCTTATGTTGTGGTTTTGTGCTTTTCCAATGAGCTTTGCAGACACAGTCATAGGCTGTTTAAGATGCCTGCTTGATACCAGGCCAATGGCTTTTGGCCATGCAAAAAACTGAAAAGTTGTACCCTCTGATTTCCTCTGTAAAAAAATTGCAAGACCAGCAATTTTGCCAAATCTGAAAGAATTGAGCAGAGACCAATAATTCCCAACAAAGCACCACCTTTAGACAAAAATCATATTCTCTCTCCCCCCCCCCCCGCTTTTTTAAAGATAGAAATAAACCGCAATGAACCCTTTCCAGCCAATGCACACCTGCCAGGGAAGAATACAGAAAGAGGAGCATAAAAATGGAAAGGCACCTGTAGGAAACGGTTCTCCACAGTTCACAGGTACAACAGGAAAACACAGACACACAGACACATAGGTACGCCCTTCACCCCCACTTCCCCAAAACTGCCACTCTATGGCTCCCCACGCATTGGTTGGCTGCGGCTCATATTCCAACATCACAAAGACAGGCACACAATGAAATGGTTGAAAAATCCTTGCCAATCTTCTGCCCACCAGGAAGCCCACATCTTGGCACTTCAGCTAGTGTCCACAACACCCACACAGATTTCCACAAGAGTATTCCCACCCATAGATTGCAACTTATCCCACCCCCCAATTCCTGGGGACCCTGCAGAATCTGAGTGGTGTCCCCTTTCCCTATTTAAGTTCAGTTCTAAATTTGGACCAACAGGGACGAAGCAGTGGTGTGGAGATTTCTCAGAATCTTAATTGGGTTTAGTAGATGAAGTTCAAGCATGCTTCAAGTATGCAGCAAATGTTTGGTTGGAAATCTTTGCACTGATCATCAGCAAGACTCTTCTAAAGCCAAATAAGAAGAAGAGTTTGGATTTGATATCCCGCCTTTCACTCCCCTTCAGGAGTCTCAAAGCGGCTAACATTCTCCTTTCCCTTCCTCCCCCACAACAAACACTCTGTGAGGTGAGTGGGGCTGATCGTAGCATCGTTGGATGTACTCCAATTGCATTGGGACTTGTGGGATACTACAATATCTGTGGACAGGCAGGCAAGGTTGAACTTAAAATTGCCTTTGTGACATAGCCATCAGTTCCCAATAATCAGGTTACATTCATAACATTAAATTCTGGATGCAGTGGGCATTTTTTGCCTGGGAAGTAAGATGATTGAGAAACTTTTCCTATGTGAAATGGGAGTTGACCATGGAAGCATGGCAACAGCATGAAAAAGGCAGCATGCAGATTGGGCAAAAAAAAAAAAAATCAAGGAGTGGCTGAACAACACAGGATCATGTTTGCTGGCTGTGGCTTTAGTGGGATGGTCAAAGGGAATCAAAAAGATATAGAGAGAACATATAGAGTCTGGGTGGGTTTCAGTTCCATCAAGCAAGAATTCGATGAGTGGGATAGGACACACAACTTGGCAAAATTAAGTTGTCCAAGGGAGGCTTCCAGAGGAGCAAGGGCAACACTCATCTGCCTGGAGTCCTCCAGATGTTGATCACCTCCTGAGCCTAAGTCTAACAACATTTGGATGGAATTGGGTTGGGAAGGGTGCTTTATATCTATATATCGGGGTGGGGAACCTGTGGTCCTCCAGATGTTGTAGGATGTAGGTCCCCTTCAGCCCCAAGAACATGGCCAATGTTCAGAGATTGTGGGGATTATAGCCCACCAACATCTGGGTGTACGTGTGTGCACGTTAGTCTAGATATTTACAATTCTTAGAAAGTCCTCATAAGTGTTGATATAAGAATTGAACAGGAGTTCCATTCCTGCCCCCAAAACTTGCTTTTGGTAGTAGCATCAACAACAATGGCATGGGACTGCCTCCCCCAGCCTAGGACCCTCCAAATGTTTGGACTACAATTCCCATCATCCCAGACCATTGGCTGTGCTAGCTGGGACTGGTGGGAGCTGGAGTCCACCCATTTCTGTAAACGCCAAGATGGGGAAGGCTGAGTTTATGCCTCTCCTAGCAATCATCCACCTCTCCTGTGGGAGGGAGGGGATTCACAATGGATAGTATGATTCCAATGTCAAACACACACACACACACACACACACACACACAAACATTGACAAAACCCTCAGAGTTGCATGCAGTTGGCCCCTAAGCAACTGAGAGTATATTTCATCATGGCTGCTTTGCTGGTCATTCAATCAGATGCACTCAACAGATTACAGGCTTCTGAGAAAATGCTTAACATTTCACACTTATGGGGCAGTATTCAACCAAGTCCTACACAGATTCAGTGAACTTAAATTACCCATGTCTATTAACTTCAGTGAGTCTACTCTGAGCAGGATTAGTGTTGAATACTACACTCGGTGTCTATCTTGCCCTCCCATATTCAGTGTGATGAAATCTCAAGCTGGACAAAAGAATCCCCATCCCACAATTTCACATTAACCACAGTGCTTACAAAACTTCACTTCACATTAAGTAGAACCAGTAGAACAAATATTGTGTGTGGGAGACAGAGGAGGAGTTGTGGGTGTGTGGGTGTGTGGGTGTATTTGTGTGTGTGTTGGGTTGTCCCAGAGATCCTTTTCAAACTGAGAAAACAATAGTTGCAGAACGTCCTGCAAACAGGACTATTTCAGACAATAAATTTTGATGTCACGTTGGAGGAACACACCACAAAGTGATTCCCTCACCCCTCAATCTTCAAACTGAAAAATTATCTTATTATAGTTTCTCCAGGTTTTTTATTCCCCTTCTCATCCCATCATAGAGGTTGGAATGTAGAGAAGTGGTTTAATAGATAAGGAGTGAATAGTGACCACCATCGCTTGACACTCACTCAGAAAACTAGTCACCAAAGGGTTGTCAGTTGTTTGGATTCACCCTGAGTTACACTGAATGGAACATGAAGTTGGGAAGAGAGATCTATGATCAGCTTTCTGGTTCAGTCCCTGGACAGATTAACGTAGGGCAACTCTTCCTGGCAGACTATGACACACAGATTGGTTGCCTCTCTGTTTTACAATGGGGGGCATTGAGCTGTTGTCACATCTAATACAGACACACATTGAAATCTTTGCTCTAGTGTTGAGAATTTCAACATGTATCTGGCTCAGGGCATATAGGATAAAACTGTTGTTCGGGGTGTACATATATTAGCCAGCGTGGTGCCCTCCAGAAGTTGCTGGAAATCACCTCCCATCATCCCCCCTTGACCATTAGCCATGCTGGCTGGAAGTGTTGGGAGTTTTAGTCAGTGGAGACTGGAAACGGGGAGAGTGGAAGGCGAGGAGGCCAACACTGGGAGGAACCAGAGCTAATGGCAGGCAGAGCCCGAACTAATGATAAGTAGATAGTCACTAAGGTGTAGTGGTTACAGTGTCAAGCTAAGAATTTGAAACCAGGGTTCAAATCCCCACACTCAGCCATGATGCTCCCTGGGTGACCTGGGCCAGTCCCTGCCTCTTAGCCTAACCTAATTCATGGGGTTCTTGTGAGGATAAAAGAAAAAGGACTACATGCACCACCTTGAGGTCCTTGGAAGAAAGGTGGGACACAAATGCAATAGTTAAATAATAACTATCGTGCCGCCGCCTCCCTGCTGAGTTCTGTAAAGGCAACACTCAGACTTAGAAGGAGGGAAATGTCGGCCGGTGCATGGGCTGGATGCAGTTAAGAAGGCAGGTGGTGAATGGCTGAGGGTAAGATGGGGTTGGTGAGGAAGTGCCCCATTCTCCTTAATGGGCCTACCTCTACTGGTTGAAGTCCAGCAAAAACTGGAGGGCTCCACAATGGCTACCACTGGTGTACACAGAGGTGGGTGTGGTCCTTTTCAGTCAAGGTATGAGTGTAAATATATAGGGGAAACATTCAATTCTATCTGGACCCCTGCTTTTGCCAGCTTTTCTAAGTTTCCCTCCAGAGGGAAATGCGACGATGTGGAAGGAGGCACTTAACAGTTTTACCTTACTTGTGCTTGTGTGGGAGAGACAGACAGACAGAAAGAAAGAGAGACTCTATTTTGCTCATGATGTCAACCACCAAATCCAATATCCACTAAATGCAAATGGATGAGTCCGAAGGAGCTTTTGCTTCCTTACCTATTTCCATTGAAGGATGTTTTATAATCCCCTGGGGGAAGTATTGTCTCCTCTGCGTAGACCGGCACTGGCGTCCTCACACATTCATGGGAACACTGTAGCGTCTCATTGTAGGCCGTGAATATATCCAGGTTGCTAGGGACTCTGGCTGGGGTGAAGTCCGTCAGATTCTGACAACTCTCTTCCTGCTGGTTGATTTTACGCTGGTGGCTGTTCCTCCTCGTGTTCCCACTCTGGGCACAACTGCAGGTGGAAGAGAAGAGATTTTGAAAAAAAGGGAATGGTGTGGTCCACCAGGAATGCGGCTCGGACACATTTTACCACATCGTAACAACTAAGCTTCAAGGGATGCGGGTGGTGCTGTGGGTTAAACCACAGAGCCAAGGGCTTGCCGATCAGAAGGTAGATAGTTCGAATCCCCGCGATGGGGTGAGTTCCCATTGCTCGGTCCCTGCTCCTGCCAACCTAGCAGTTTGAAAGCACGTCAAAGTGCAAATGAATAAAAAAGTACCACTCCTGCGGGAAGGTAAATGGCATTTCCGTGCACTGCTCTGGTTTGCCAGAAGCGACTTAGTCATGCTGTCCACATGACCCGGAAGCTGTACGCCAGCTCCCTCGACCAGTATAGCAAGATGAGTGCTGCAACCCCAGAGTCGTCCGCAACTGGACCTAATGGTCAGGGGTCCCTTTACCTTTAACAACTAAGGTATTATATTCAAGAGAGTAAGCAGTGCTCCATGTTTGGGTAGGCAAAAAAAGGACCATTTGCAATGTGACTCTCAATGAGACTTTGCAAAAAGCACAATAATTCTTCATCTCTCTTTCTCTCTCTCTCTCTCTCTCTCTATATATATATTTCGCCCATGGGGCTATGCATTGTGATGGCCACCACCTTCGATGGCTTTAAAAGAGGTTGGGAGAGAAGGATAACAATGGTGACCAGCCATGGTGGCTTTGCTCTGCCTCCAAGCTCAGAGGCACTAATGCTTATGAATATCAGTTTCTGGAAACCAGAGGGGGGGTTTTACTCAGGCTTGGGTCCAGCTTGCAGGTTTCCCACAAGTATCTGGAAGGTCACTGCGAGAAAAAGATGCTCCGGAGGGTAGGACCCGAATCAATGGATTCAAGTTACTACAAAATAAGTTCCAACTAAACATTAGGAAGAACTTATTGATTGGAAGAGATGTTTGACAGTGGAATGGACTCCTTTCTTGTGGTTAGAGCGGTTCAACAGTGGAACCTTTTCTCTCGGAAGGTGGTGAACTCTCTCCTACATTGGATATTTTTTAAGCAGAGGTTGGGTGGCCATCTGACAGGGATTCTTTAGCTGAGATTCATTCTATTACTAGGCGACCATTGGCCTGATCCAGAATGCTTTCCTTATGTTCTCATAAGGAATTACTTGTGTTACATGTTCAGTAAAGGAGACCCTCAGAACACCAGACCATTTGACTGAAAAGCAAACTCCCTTTAAAGTTGTCAAGGGAGTTCAGGTCCTAGTTCGTCAACTGGCTCCTCCAGTTAGAACCTTAACATTGTAGAGGTGGGAGGGACTCTAGGGGTCATCCCCTCCAATCCACCGCAATGCAGGAATCAAATCTCCAGACAGCCACAATGTTTAATAAGTGACCTTGGGCCAGTCATAATGCACTACTGTAAGTTAGTTGGAGGAAAAGGTGGATTAAAAACAAAATCTAAATAAATAAGGAAGAAAGATACCAGTTATGAAAGAACAGCAACTTGGATTCCTGAGAGAGAAAACTCTATTATCTCCTGCTAATTATACCTGCAATTTCAAATTTAATTATTATCCTCCAGTATCTGAGTAACGTTGGCCTCTACCAAGTGATCAGGTTTCAGAACTATTTTTTGTGTGTATGTATTTATCTAGCATAATCAAATTTGAATTTTAAATGGAGGCCTTAATAAGGAAGGGAAAAATCACAGGCCTGAAGTGCGCAGGGAAGAAAGCACCGTGGATTTCGTATGCACCAGGATCTTTCAGAATGCAGGATACATCCTGCCACTCATGATGAACTCAAAGTCTGCCCCTTTTAAAAAAAATTGGGAGGCAATTACCGTAACTCCCCTTTGTTATTATTCATTATGCTTTACCCTGGCTTGCTTGGCATTGCATTGCATTTCACTCTTCCTGTTTTCTGGTGGGAAAATATCTAAAAATTTGGAAAAATCTAAAATTACTTCCACAGCATACACCAAAGTTTGATTTCTTCCACTTATCTCCCTGCACCCTGCATCGTGCTAGTGAAGCATCCCTAAAATAGTGTCAAAAAGCAGTCATTGTGTTCACACATATACACAGAGATGGGCTTTCCTGAAAATTTAAATGTGAATTAAATAATAATATTTTTGCATACATTTGAGTCACATCGTATACTGGGGTTACATTCCAAGGATAGTGCACATATGAAAAAATTGCATGCAGCCCAAATTACCCTTTTCTGGCTGGCAGGTGTGGGGAAGCCCCATGGGGAGACCTTTTTCGGTGTCTCTGCTGCTTCCCCTCACTCCTCCACCTGTGAGTGAATGGTAGAAGGGAGGAGGAGGAGGGAGGAAAGCAAAGAGAGGAAGGCAGACATGTCCCAAAAGGGCCAAAGGAAAAGGCTGGAATGGCTCCTGGAATGGAGTTGCAACAGAGTTTGCATAGTTGAAATTGCATAAGTTCAATGTGCGTTAGATGTGACTCAACTGTACTGCTTTATTGCCCAAAGTGGTTTACAAGTATAAAACCAATTACTAAAATAAACGAGCAAGCAAGCAAATAAACAAACAAATTTAAATCCCCAACGAAACATGGATTTCCCCCCATTTTCTGTCTCACTCCTTGATTTGGCCAAGAAGAGAATTGTTGTTACTAGCTTTGCTAAAATGGCAAACAAATCTTGCACGTTAACTACGCTATTATATGCATTATCATTCCTAATATTATAGCATATTTTTTATATACACACCCACTCGCCAGATTTTCTAAGATAAACAACGCGTAAACAGATTCACAAAACAAACAACGCTAATTACTTTGCACAAATACCTCTGTGTATCCATAGCTGTAAAATCATGTTGCAGAATTAAAGTGACTTATGGGACTTAATCACTTAATATATAGATATAAATATAGATATAGTTGCATATAATGTTGCATGTAATGTTCCATAAAATTGGATACATTACATAATCAGATACTACATAAAACCAGTTCTCGGTCAAACTGAAGCTTCTAACTGCATTCAGCTGACCTACTACATTCCAAGCACTGATTCTTAAAAAATTATATTCCACTCTCCCTCCACGATGCTTGCGCAGGGTGTGTGGAAATGGTTTTCCCTCTCCACATTTTATCCTCCTAACACTCCTGCAAGGTAGATTAGTAAAGGTAAAGGGACCCCTGACCATTAGGTCCAGTCATGGCCAACTCTGAGGTTATGGAACTCATCTCACTTTATCGGCCAAGGGAGCCGGCATACAGCTTCCGTCATGTGGCCAGCAGGACTAAGCCGCTTCTGGCAAACCAGAGCAGCGCACGAAAACACCATTTACCTTCCCACCGGAGCAGTACCTATTTATCTACTTGCACTTTGACGTGCTTTCGTACTGCTAGGTTGGCAGGAGCAGGGACCGAGCAACGGGAGCTCACCCCGTCATGGGGATTCGAACCGCTGACCTTCTGATCGGCAAGCCCTAGGCTCTGTGGTTTAGACCCCATGCAAGGTAGATTATTATGAGCTATTTGGTGGCAGCCAATCCTGTGTGAGTAGCCTTCCACTCTTGCAGTGCACCTTACCCTTCCTGTTTTCTCCCCCATCCAGAATCTTCTCCAAACAGATATCCAAACCTCCGGTGCAGAATATGAGATTGTAGGCAGGAGGCTGCATGGGAAAGGTGAGCAGACCCTCCAAGTCTCCCTATTTTCCAGGGACGTCCCTGATTTAGTGAAGCCGTCCCAGTTTCTGAATTGTTTTATTGTGTTTTTATATAGGTTGGAAGCTGCCCAGAGTGGCTGGGGCAACCCAGTAAGATGTATGGGGCATAAATAGTGAAATTAACATTACGGAGTGGGATGTCCCTGTTTTCATCAGAGAAACACTGGAGGGCATGGGAGAGGAGTGGGGAGTTACACTTTGCAAGCAGGGGTCTGTTGCATGAGCAGAGTGACAGCATTGGATATGAGTCCTAGTGACTGACCCAAGTTAGCTTCATGGCTGAGAAGGATTTGATCTGTAGAATCATAAAACTATAGAGGTGGGCTGAACTCCAAAGGTCATCGAGCCCAACCCTCTGTGATGCAGGAATCACAGCTAAGGAATCCCTGACAGGTGGCCATCCAACCTCTCTTTAAAAACTTCCAATGAAGGAGAGTCCACCACCTTTCAAGAGAGAACATCCCACTGGTGAACAGCTTTCACCACCAGAAAGTTCTTCCTAATGTTTAATCGGGATCACCTTTGTTGTAATTTGAATTCAGTAGTTTGGGTTCAACCTTCCGGAGCAGCAGCAAACAAGCTTGCTCCATCCTGCATATGGAAGCCCTTCAGTTATGTGCAGATGGCTCTCATATCACCTCTCAGTCTTCTCTTCTCCAGGCTAAACATCCCCATCTCCTTCAAGCATTCCTCATAAGGCTCGGTTTCCAGGCCCTTGTTCATCTTGGTTGCCCTCCTCTGCACACCTTCCAGCTTGTTCATCTTCTTCTTAAACTGTGGGGCCCAAAATTCAGGCCTCAGGGAACTTATATGTGGCAATGTTCTAAGAACACAAAGCGACGTTTTAATTCAGTTGGTTGGTTGTTTTTTCCTGCTGCTGCTTTCCTTATAACACCCAAGTAGGATTTGAGCTCACAGATGCCTTTGATTTGGAAGATGGTTTTGGCGAAAATGCTGGCATGTTTCACCCCGGGAATTCTCCTTAATCCCTTTTGACAAGCCCAATGGGGGCAGATGGGGCAATGGAGAGCGATCTTCCTGGATGACTTTTCCAATTTACTTGCAGTCTCTTCATCTGATTCAGCCCCCATCACTTGAGGTGAGTGTCAGAACAACCGGGACAAATTATGCCACGGAATGCCACAGGTTTGAAGCTATTAGGGAAACATATTTTTCAAGCAGGGAAGAGGCCTGGGAGCAGCCTTCGAGAGAAGGAAAGCTGCACAACCGTCTAACTCCTTTCTTTCTCCCAGAGGTGCATCACATTATTAGAGTGAGTAAGGCTGACCTCAAAGTAGGTCAGATTGACTAGGAAAATAGGTAACGGCAGCAGTGCCTGGAGCTAAGACGTAACCCATTTTACTATATGCATAGTGGATGTCAGAGAAGAAAGGCCTGCAAATGAGGCTGGATGAAAACAAAAAAGCTTGGAGATGTGAGGCATGTAAAACAGCCTAGTCCTTGCAAGGCATTTAGGTGGAGGGGGGCTCTCTGCTTGAGTGCGGTCGCTTCCATTAAATGATTGGGGAAATGCATAAATAAATAAATATTTAAAAACTGAGTACATTTTCCCTGAACTCATTAGAAGCTCAGAGGAGACTGAATTTTGCAAAAAGAAAGATGGGGCAATTGTAACAGAAATATAGGGCAAAGCAGCAAGGGAGGGAGGATAATCTGTCCTTGGAGGATGCTGCCCCCTGTGTCTCTGCATGAGTCACCGCTCTGGTCTTGCTTCTTCCCAAACAGGAAATGAGTCATTTTGCCTCCAGCATTGAATCAGGCACATATGGATATTTTGCTCCACCCCAGTGAGGAGGTGCCATAAAAAAAAGATTGCTCTTAGGGAAAGAAGATTGACACACACCTTGTTCCTGACACAGGGCGTTGCCCTTTACATTTCTAGCTACTGTAGCTCCTCCATGGGTCCCTTTGCCCGTCTGCATTCCTGTCATGTGCCATCCTCCCTCATATTTTTGTAATGATGAGCAAGCCTCCTGGTGCAGCAGGGCTTTTGCCAGCGCTCCAAGACAAGGCCAGCTGTGTTACTATGTCTGCTTTGCCCAAAATAATAGACCTCATAGAACCGTAGAGTTGGAAGAGGTCACTAGGCAGTGGGGTTTTTTTTTTGGGGGGGGGGGAGAAGGCTTAGCTAGTCCAACACCCTGCAAGGTGGAAATCACAGCTAAGGAATCCCTGACAGATGTCCACCCAAACTCTGTTTAAAAACCTTCAATAAAAAAGAAGAAGAGGAGGAGGAGTTTGGACTTGATATCCCACCTTTCACTCCCCTTAAGGAGTATCAAAGCGGCTAACAATCTCCTTTCCCTTCATCCCTCACAACAAACACTCTGTGAGGTGAGTGGGGCTGAGAGACATCAGAGAAGTGTGACTAGCCCAAGGTCACTCAGCAGATGCATGTGGAGGAGCGGGGAAGCAAACCCAGTTCACCAGATTACGAGTCCACTGCTCCTAACCACTACACCACGCTGGCTCCCAGCTGGTGGTAAAGGAGAGTTCACCACCTTTCCACTACTCTTACTATCAGAAAGTTCTTGCTAACACACATACAAACAGCCCCCTCACCACCACAAACACCCACCCTTCCTCCCCACTCCTGCATGGCAGTAGGGAGAGTCCATCCTTCCCACCACACTGCCCAGCATATCAGCTCTGGGAACAGTGGTCAAGGAGGAGGCATGCAGTGGGTTCTCAGTGTCTTAGTCTGTAACAATCTCCCCATCAGCTGCTCTGCCCAGTTAATTGGCACTGAGGACAGCTGAGGAGCGTTCCCATCTGAGGACTTCAGTCAATCATCTGTGCAGTGGGGAGTGTAGAATGGGTCGTGGAGGCCACCCTGAAGTCACTCAAGGGCTGCATGAGGTCTACATCCCTCAGATCACACATATGGGTCTTCAGGAAATCAAATCAAAGGGAGGAACGTGTTCTGACCACCCAAACAGAGGAGGAGTCCACCCCACAATTCCATGCAGGTTGATGCTGAAGGGTGATCAAAGACTAGGAGACTAGAAAGCAAATCAATGACTTAGCAGAGAAATAATGAAGAAACCGTGGCCTGGTCCAGATTTTTGCATTGTCTCTTAAGAAAATCAGATGGGCCTGCTGGATCAGGTGAATGGCCCATCTAGTCCAGCATCCTGTTCTCATAGTGGCCAACCAGAGGAAGCGCACCATCATGACCCAAGCACAAAAGCACTCTCCCCTCCCTCATTTTCCTGCAACTGCAATACAGAAGCATTACTGTGTGTGACAGTAGAAGTAGGATATGACCATCATAGCTAGTAGCCTTTGATACCTTTGTCCTCCATGAATTTGTCCAATCCTCTTTGAAAGCCTTCTTAGTCTTCTTCAAATTAAACAGCCCAAGTCTCATCAAATTTTATTCACGGGACTTGCTTTGCATACCACTGGCTAAGGTTCAGGTTGCGATTGAATTGCTAATAGCCCAGTATCCTGCTACACAGTTCCCTCCTTTCAACCCACATACAGGCCAAACTCATGTGGTGGAAGATCCTTACCAATTTTTTAAGACGAGCGTCGTTATCAGAGCAGCAATGACCATGATGAGGGAGACGGTGATGGTGATAATCTGATGGACGGCCAGACCTGTAGAGGAAATAAAAATAAAGGGAGAATGGAGATGTATACTGGAAGCAAAAGAAATCTTGAATATGCAGTGAGTGAACCAACCCTCCCCTCTACAAGCACCTAGACCCAAGTGGGAAGGGATGTCCAAGCTTCTACTTGGGCCATCAACAGTGGAGGCTGGTCCATTGTGGTGACACCAGCCTGTCTGTCCTCATGAAAATGGGGCATTTTAAAGGTGGGAGAGGTTGGTTTTTGTCTCTTGTTTTATTTCATAATGATAATTTTTTAACTTATTATTCTAAGTTCTTATCTACCCTTCATCCTAAGGTCCCACAGTGGGTTAAAAAAATTCAAAATACGTCATTGAAGTATAATTTGTTACTTATTTATTTATCTAACATTCTTATCATGCCTTTCTCGCAAGCTGGGATTCAATGTGGCTTCCACCATTTATTTTCTGCTGCTAATGAGGAACGGCCAAAGGAGCTGTTTAGCCTGGAGAAATGAAGACTGGTAGATGATATGAGAGCTATCTTCAGATAGCTAAAGGGCCATGCCATGGAAGATGGAAAAAGCTTCTTTTCTGCTGCTGCAGTGCAGGGTCTGAACCAGTGGAATAAAAAAAAAAAATGAAATCACAGCTAAGCATTAAGAATAACTTTCTGGCAGTAAGAGCTGTTTGACAATGGAATAGATGGCCTTTGGAGGGTGATGGCTCTTCTTCATGAGAGGTATTTAAGCAGGGGTTGGATAGCCATCTGCCTTGAGCTGTGATTCCTGCAATGCTGTGGGCTGGACTGGATGACACTAGGGGTCCATTTGAACTCTGCAGGTCTATGATTCTATTTTAAAACATCATTATAAAATGCAAAAATTATATACAGTGGTACTCAGCATCATCTGCACCTTCGTTTCCAAAGGCGTGTCTGAACAGGAGGGTCTTAGCCTACCAGTCGAAGGAAAACCAAAGAAGACTTAATTCTAGTTTTAGTTTGATCCTGAGCCCCCAAGTGTTGCTTTGTGGCATAAACACATCATCTGTGCTTCTGTTTGTAATGGACCCAGTGAGTTCAAACCCTGCATCCAGCCTTGCTAGGGCATGGGGGTTATAGGTGTACTGTCTATGGGGGCATAGACCTTGTCCTCTACAAATTGTTCCAAGAGGGATTCTTCATAGATGAGTATAGACAGAGGGTCCCATGTTGTTGTTTAGTCGTTTAGTCGTGTCCAACTCTTTGTGACCCCATGAACCAGAGCACGCCAGGCCCTCCTGTCTTCCACTGCCTCCCGCAGTTTGGTCAGACTCATATATTTTTAAAAAACTTATTTATTGATATTAATTCATAGCTATACAAAAATACAAACCCATTACAAAGTATCTTTTTTTATATAATATTCTAAGATAAAATGGCCGCTTAGTCTAAAAAAGAAGAAAGTCAAAAAGAAAGAAAGAAAGAAAGAAAGAAAGAAAGAAAGAAAGAAAGGAGAGAAAAGGAAAACCCTCCTTTGGCAGTGCGTCCCAGACTTGATTCCCCCACATTTCGTAAGAAGGAGAAATCCAAGACAGGGTTAGCTCAGAGGAAGCAGGTATCACACTTTGCAGCTTCAAACCAGTCACCCTCTGCAGCTGATGGCTGTTGTGACATGCCTTAACTTCCGAGGATATTTCCTGTGCCATTCAGGCAGAGAAGTGTCATAATAGAGAGCAGCTATTTTGCTACTTGTGTCTTTCTTTGTCTTGCTGCAGAGGGCCACCGTCGGCAAGAGTCATTCATGTTGATTAACTCCTCTCTGGGCCATCAGCGATACTATATGATCAGCTTAACACAGACAATTGGAGCAATCTCAGTCCCAGAGAGCACTAGAGCATTGCCCAATCTTCTACTGCTTAGGTTTTCAGGTAGAAGCTAGCCATTTCAGCTGGATCAAATTGTTACCCACCCCTCAAAAATCTATTCCTCTTCACTGCCATTATTTCCTCTCTCTTTTTCAGACGATACTTATTTTATTTATTTACTGCATTTATATACCAACCCATTTCTCCAAGGAGCTCAAGGTGACATATACCCCTCATTTAATTCCCACAACAACCCTGTGAGGTAGGTTAGGCTGAGAGGCAGTGAGCAGCCCCCAAGGTCAACCAGTGAGCTTCATGGCTGAGTGGGGATTTGAACCCTGATCTCTCCTGGTCCTAGACCAATGCACTGCAACACTCAAAAATAAGACAGCTGTAAGCTGCCTTCTCTCAAGCTCAAACTTGGGACCTTCAGATTATGAGACTGATGCACTGCCTCCTGTGCACAACTTTTATGGCTGCTTCTTATGCCTTCTTGCATTAGTCACATTGATAGTTCCACCCGCTTGGCCATCATAACACTGTATAGTCAACTGGAGCTGCCTGCATTATGACATACTGAAGGCAAGTGAGGGCAATGGTTTAGGGTAATTGGGGGCCATGGTGAGTGATGTCAATCTCAGTATACCACCTTTTTTTCTCTTCTTGCAATGTGTGCTGGGGAAAAGTCACTGAAGAAAGGAAGTGTTGTTTGCAACTGATGTAAATGTTCTTTTGGTTGTAACTGATCACTCCCTGTCCTGTTACACAGGTGCAGAAGAGAGTGAAAGGAAGGGTCAGCAGCAGTGATTAATTGTAAGAAGCCCACAATCAGGATCCAAGTGCAAGAGCACTCCAGTATATCTGAAGGAGCGTCTCCACCCCTATCGTTCTCCCCGGAGACTGAGGTCCATCTCTGAGGACCTTCTGGTGGTTCCCTCACTGCGAGAAGCCAAGTTACAGGGAACCAGGCAGAGGGCCTTCTTGGTAGTGGCACCCACCCTGTGGCACGCCCTCCCCCCAGATGTCAAAGAAAACAACAACTACCAGACTTTTAGAAGACATCTGAAGGCAGCCCTGTTTAGGGAAGCTTTTAATGTTTAACAGACCACTGTATTTTAATATTTTGTTGGAAGCCACCCAGAGTGGCTGGGGAAACCCAGCCAGATGGGTGGGGTATAAATAATATATTAGTAGTAGTAGTAGTAGTAGTAGTAGTATCATCCTTTTCTGTGGTTTCCAGCAACTGGTTATCATAAGTATACAGCCTCCAGCCAAAGTATCATCACCATGTCTAGTAGCCACTGATAGCCTTTATGTCCTTGAATTGGTCTAATGACTTTCTGTAATAACCGTTTGTCTAAACGATGATTTGTCTAAATGACTCAGGCTCCAAATACCCGAGAGACCTCCTCCTTTCCCACAGAGCCTCCCAAGTGCTAAGATTGGCAGAGGGGGCCCTCTTGGTAGCTCTTCAACCATCAGAAGCTCAGGGTGATGATGGCTCAGGAGAGGTATGTCTGGCACCTTTGTAATTCAGCTTTCAGCAAATGCTGAAGATGCACCTGAGATGGATATCTCTAGGACCCTTGGGAGGTGGTGGACTATCCTTCACAGAAAGTTTCCAAACAGAGGTTGGATAGCCATCTTTCAAAGCTCCTTTAGCTGTGACGCCTGTATTAAAAGGGGGTTGGACTCAATGAACCTTGTGATCCCTTCCAATTCCATGATTCTGTGACCCACCTTATTTCTTTTAATTTTGTAACTGTTTTTAATATGGTATAATATTGTGTTTTTATATCCGTGCTGTGTTTTAATTGCTGTGACCTGCCCTGGGATCTTAGGGTGAATGGTGGATTATAAACTGTAACAAGAAGAGGAAGAAGAGGAAAAACCATAGAGTTGCCCGGATAGCTCAGTCAGTTGAGCACATGACATATAATCTCAAAGTTGTGAGTTTGAGCCCCACATTGGGCAAAAGATTCTTGCATTACAGGAAATGGATTAGATGTCCCTTGTGGTCCCTTTCAACTATAATTCTATGATAGGATACCTAATAATAAGTTGCCAACAGCCCTGGCAATGACTAATACCTACACCACCTAGCAATTGGGTGATGTTGGTAGTAGTAGCTGAGATCCCTGCAAATGCCAGCAAGCAGAGATGCCTCTTAGGAAGCACCATGGTCCCTTCTGCCAAGATGCATCACAAGTATCAATCAAAGGCTCAGAGATGCGGATGCTGGCAATCTCATATAATAAAAGCCAAGGTCACCTTTGTTAGCGTGAGTCACTGAGATGACTGCTGCCAAGCTGTTTGGGTAATGATAGCTGCAACTGACTCTTTATTTTCTTGCTCTCCTTCAAGTTGTTTTGTTAGGTCGGGTAGTCTAGAGGAATAACAGGCGACTCAGACACGTACAGAACATAACACTGCTAGGAATGGGGCTCCAGAGAAGGTAACTACAGTCAGGGGCTACGAGAGCAGAACCACTGACCACCAGAGAATTTGCCAAGGCCATCAGAGCTCCCTAGCTATCAGGGAAGAAAAAAAATAATAATTTGGGGGGGGTAGGATTTTCAAGGGGGTTGCTAGGACTTTTCAGCACAAAGCTCAGTATTTTCAGCAAAAAAGTTCTGGATTCGGACCTCTGATCCAGATTAGGGAACATTTCAGTTCTCTCAGTTTTTCATCTCTACAGCCTTAAATTTACTTCTTCATATTTCTGCAGCCATTTGTGAAATTTCTTTAAAAAAAAAAAAAAAAATCCTCCCGAAAATTCATTGGTGCAAATTTCTCCTAATGAACAGATTTTTTTTGTGTCTGAATTCTGTTTTGACAAACTGGCAGATTTTTGCAAGTGATATAGTGCATTTTGAAAGTTGTTTTTCACAGATACAGTGGTACCTAGGGTTACAGACACTTCAGGTTACATACACTTCAGGTTACATACACTTCAGGTTACAGACTCCGCTAACCCAGAAATTGTACCTCGGGTTAAGAACTTTGCTTCAGGATGAGAACAGAAATCGTGCTCCGGTGGTGCGGCAGCAGCGGGAGGCCCCATTAGCTAAAGTGGTACCTCAGGTTAAGAACAGTTTCAGGTTAAGAATGGACCTCCAGAACGAATTAAGTTCTTAACCTGAGGTGCCACTGTTTCTCCATTGGTACGAATGCTTTCCCCTAATATATGCATTTTTTCAGACATTATTTGGTTGGCACACGGCATTGCAAAATTAAGATACATGCAGGTTTTGAAGGATGGCTGTGCTTCGGTTCTCATGCTGTTTTGGAAAGCACAAAGTTAGTAAAATTACCTTTCAATGCAAACTGGATAGCTCAGAAGCAGAGGCAGTAATGCTTCTGAATACCAGTACCTGGAAGCCACAAGAGGGGAAGAGTGCTCTTGTGCTTGAATCATGCTTGCAGGCTTCCCAACACAGTGGCCACTGTAAGAACAGGATGCTAGACTTCTTATGCTTTTAGTCATGACACCGCTCCCTGAGCCCACCCAGTTACCACATTTTTTTATATTGCTATGATGATTTAGTGATAGTTCCTTTTTAAAGTTCTTTAAAAACTTAGTTGTAAATCACCTAGAGCAGGCACGTCCAACTCCCAAGAGACTGCAATCTACTCCCAGTATAAAAACACTGCTGCTGAGCTTTTTTTAGGGAGGAGAAAGCCTATATTTGGGGGGGGCAAAGTTGTTGAGCTTTTAGAGGGGAGTCACTCACCTAATACAGCATCGCTACTGTAAACAACCAGACTGCAGAACTCGCCACCACAAATAGAAAAAGATTAATGCCCATTTGACGCAACACTGAAACATGGAGAAAGTGCCAGGGGGGGGGCAGAGCCTTTCACTGCTTTTCTTTTCTTTCACAGCAATCGCTGTTGGGCATCCCTGACCTAGAGATTGCCCTATATAAAGCAACTATATAACTAGCACTAATACAAAATTCTACTCCGAGCAGAATCAGTTAAATAAATGGAATTCACCAACATGCCCGGTAACATTCACTAACATTCTGTCATTCTATGATTCTATGAACATGTCCATTAATTTCAATTCTTCTCCTCCGCTTTGAACTTGGTTGGATAGTACTCAACAACAACAACATCATCAACAACAATAACAACACTTCCATAAACAGGAGCAGCATACCAGATGCTGTGGACAAGCAAAAGTGACAACTTCTGTCTTCATATTCTACTTGTGAACTTCCTAGACACATCTGCTGCCCGCTGTTTGGAGCAGGTTACTAGGACTG
This sequence comes from Podarcis tiliguerta, assembly GCF_965153285.1. Lineage (NCBI taxonomy): Eukaryota > Metazoa > Chordata > Lepidosauria > Squamata > Lacertidae > Podarcis > Podarcis tiliguerta. The sequence continues at coordinate 26,389,534 of NC_139541.1, forward strand.
AATGACAAGATGTGGCAGATTGACTGGGGTCCCACTATCAAATATAATTGTTGGTCTCTCATCAACATTTTGATAGCCTCTCCTCTCTTCCTCTCCCTTCTGGAAACACATACATTAATATATTTTTTACAGCAGCACACTTTGCCTTTTTATCGCTTTAATTGAACATAATGCCAGGCGCAGCCAGCCAGATCAGCAACTGTCCATAAAATCCTCTATTTGTTTCCAAAGCTGAGGGAGGAATGACACGTTCCATCTCAGCCTCATGCCTTTAAAGTCTGGCAGCTGCCTATGCCAGTCTCAGCCAGGAGGGAACAATTTGCAAGATTGGAGTTTTGAGCAAAAGGAGAGTGTTTAACTCTATCCTCCGCAACTCCCTCCAGCCCTATATTTACATTGCAAATCCCTTCTGGGTGGAAAACATTTGGAAGGTGGAGGGTAGGATTTGCAGAAGGGGTAATGGCAGACAGGAGAAGGGTCTCTCCACAGCAAATTGCACCCTCCTTGCTCAGTTTTCTCAGATGGTTTTAAAAGCACAAAGCAGAAATCCAAGGTGTGGTTTTGCGCTACTACAGGGCACGGGGCTCCCAACTCCCATCAGCTCTTGCCAGCATGGCGATTGGTCAGGGAATGATGGGAAATGTAGTCCAAAAACATCTGGTAGTCCAACATGCGGTGGACCACAAGCTGAGCACCTTACCAGTAGTAGTTACTCTCCTGCAATAGACATCTGGTTGGCCATTGTGAGAACAGGACGTTGGGCTAGATAAGCCTTTGGCCAGATCCAGCAGAGCTCTTCTGGTATTCCTAAGGTTCAGTTTTGGAAAGGGGGCTTATAATGGCAGTGAGGGGCTGCTCACACTAAGGAAAAACCCTGCTGGATCACGCTTAATGATTATTTAGTCTAGCATCCTGTTCTCTCAGTGGCCAACCAGATGCCTCTTCTGGGAAGCCCACAAGCAAGACCCGAATACAAGAGCACTCTCCCCACCAGTAATTGGGACTCAGAAGCATTGCTGCCTCCTCCCCCTAAGCCACCAGTTGTGTTGATGGCCTCAGTGACATATTCACAGCAGTGGAAGTCTGGCTGGTGTCACTCATTCTCCCCTGAATGCCTCTAGAAGGGATAGTAGAAGGGATAGCATTACCCTCTTCTTCCTTCCAGAACTACTGAAGGAGTCAAACTGCAGCCCAACTGCAGCCTTGGCCCCTCTGTATCAGATACTGATTTGGGAGTGGGGTTTGTGGTTTGCCCTCATAATATGGCCTTAAAATCAGTAAGAGAAAGAACAGAGGTGGCGGGGGGAGGGGGGGTGATGTGTTTGCAAACCATATCCCCGCAGTGGCTCCCGGTGCAGTACAGGGTCAGGTTTAAGGTGCTGGTTTTGACCTTTAAAGCCCTATGCGGCCTAGGACCCATGTACCTATGGGACCACCTCTCCTGGTATGCCCCGCAGAGGAACTTAAGGTCCACAAATAGCAACACTTTGGAGGTCCCGAGCCTCAAGGAGGTTAGATTGGTTTCAACTAGGGCCAGGGCCTTTTCAGCACTGGCCCCAACGTGATGGAATGCTCTGTTCACAAGAGACTAGGGCCCTGCAGGACTTGACATCTTTCCGCGGGGCCTGCAAGACAGAGCTGTTCCGCCTGGCCTTTGGTTTGGACTCGGTCTGACCCTGATGTTTCCCTCCCTTTATGGTTTTGATCTATGGGCTACTTTTAAAATGAGGCTGCATTTTAAGTTGCATTTTAACCTGTATTTTAAATTGGTTTTTTCCCCCTATTATGTTTTTACTGTAATTTTACTGGTGTTGGCTGCCCTGAGCCTGGCTCTGGCCAGGGAGGGCGGGGTATAAATAAAATGTATTATTATTATTATAAGAAGAAGAAAACATAAGGCAGCTCTAGAGAATGCAAATGTGTGTCTTTTAAGAGAAGGCGTGCAGTTCTGGAAGACATGGAAATGCAGCTTGGCCATTTTGCTATGAGGGCTGGCTTGGGTGTCCCGATGGCTTTGCTCAGCCTCCATGCTTGGAGGCAGTAATGCTTCTGAATGCCAGTTGCTGGAAACAGCAGGAGGGGAGAGAGCTCTTTTGCTTGAATCCTGCTTCTAGGTTACCCATATGGTTGGCCACTGTGAGAACAGGGTGCTGGACTAAATGGGTCATTAGCCTGATCCAGCAGGCTCTTCTTATGTTCTTTCATGGCCATGCCTCCGGCTGCTTGGGATAATTGTTGCTTTAATGCTCTCCCTTTAATGAGATATGGCATTTGCCGCTGTTCCACCAAAAGGCCTTCCCCCTGGGAACTGCTGCCCAGGAGCTTGAAAGAGTCGCAGTGGGGAAGATATTGCCTTTCAGCTTCCAAACGGGTGTCCATTTTCCTTCCAGCTCTCAAAGCAACCTAGCAATTTCCTCAAGCTTTCCTCAGTCCATGGAGACTTTAATGAACCACTGAGATAACCACTCTCCTCCTGCTGCCAGGCTGCATTAAAACCCCAGTCGGCTAGCAGCTGGACCCTAACTTAGCTTGGAGGTGTTTCTCTGTTTACAGATGAGGCTCTTCCGCTCTTGCACTCCTGGGAGTAAATTAAACCAGGAGATTTGACACAGCTTTGAGCCTGGCATGTACCACGAAAGGCTGCATAAAAAGCAAAAAGGTGTTTCAGAAGTTCTGAGCGTTAACAAGATTTACCTTGAGACATTACTCGTCACTTTGAGAGCTGGAAGCATAACTGCAGCATCAATTTGCCTGCCCTGGAGTTCCAGGGACCTCTCGCCACCACCATCATCTGTATTAAGAACATAAGAAGAGGTCTCCTGGATCAGCTCAGTAGCCCATCTAGTCCAGTACCCTGTTCTCACAGCTGCCAACCAGATCGCTTTAGGTAGGGTTGCCATATTTCAAATAGCAAAAGCAAAATCCCTGACACCCGCTAAGGTGTTGAGCTGTTGTTTTTAGGAAGATACCAAGATGGTTGAGCTCCCCCCCAAAACCTACCCCCCCAATAGTGACATTAAACTTTTGGAGCTGTTTTCACTGCTTTTCCCATTGTACAGTGGTACCTCGGGTTAAGTACTTAATTCATTCCGGAGGTCCGTACTTAACCTGAAACTGTTCTTAAGCTGGAGTACCACTTTAGCTAATGGAACCTCCTGCTGCTGCCACGCCGCCAGAGCACGATTTCTGTTCTCATCCTGAAGCAAAGTTCTTAACCTGAAGCACTATTTCTAGGTGTTAGCGGAGTCTGTAACCTGAAGCATATGTAACCTGAAGCATATGTAACCCAAGGTACCACTGTATTGCCATACATCCGGGTTTTCCCTGACGTTTTGCGGATTCGGCAAATTCCCCCCAACAGTTTTTACACTCGAAAACCAGGACATGTCAAAACCAGGACGTATGGCAAGCCTAGCTGTAGGAAACCCACAAATAGGACCTGTGTACAAGGCCATTCTCCCCGGCTGTGGTTTCCAGCAACTGAAATTCAGAAGCCTTCCTGTCTCCGACCACAGAGGCAGAGCATGGCCATCAATAGAATTCTCCTCCATTAATTTGTCCAATCCTCTTTTGAAAGCATTCAATTTGTACCCACCCAGTTCTACACCATGACCCCAAGCACTGGGCCAAACTTTCTGCTGAGCTCTCAATCTGACACCTCCTAATCAGAAGCAGTTATGGAAAACAAACACCCCTGCTTGTGTTTCCATCACACACCCCTGACTTCTACCTCTCCCACCAGCACTATCCAATGACTGAATGTACTCTGCTGTGTTAGGTCAATGAGGTGCTGCAATGGAGTGACCTGCTGCCCACACTAAGCCTCTAGTTTAGCTTTTGAAGAGCTGCTCCATTTACAGGATGTTGACACCTTTTTCAGTTAGGTGCTGTCCACACTGGGTTAGACAGGGACCACTTAAGAATAAATTCTACCCCTGGCATCTCCAGGTAGTGCTGGGAAAGACTCATCTGCAGAACCGAGGAGAGCTACTGCCACTCAGTGCAGGCAGCGCTAAGCTAGATGGATCAATGGTTTGACTTATTACAAGGCAGCTTCCTGTATTCTAGGCTGCTGAATTAGTCTGCTCTTTCCACCTCTTAGGAAGTTCCATCCTATTGGTTGGTGTAATGAGTTTGTGATTTGCATTACACTGAGGACTTATCCACACTTACTTTCCCTCTGCTCTTGCTAGGCATGGTCCATGCTTTAAAGCTCCATGTCTGAGCACCCCCCTTTTTGTGTGTGTGTGTTCCAGAGCTTTCCCTGCAAAAAAGACACTCTTTAAAGCTCAATCGGAGCAAACAGCAATCCATGGACACTTAGCTTTTAAGCACAGACTCGTGCCTGGGAACAGCGGGGCAAAGGTTAAGTGTGGATAAGCCCTTAGTCAGATCACTGGTCCTTTTAGCTCTTTCCCTACACTATACTCTCCACACCGACTTGCAGTGGCTCTTCTGGCTTTTGGACAAAAGACCCTCTCAGCCCTACCTGGAGACATAAAGTAAAGGTAAAGGGACCCCTGACCATTAGGTCCAGTAGTGGCCGACTCTGGGGTTGCGGCGCTCATCTCGCTTTACTGGCTGAGGGAGCTGGCGTACAGCTTCCGGGTCATGTGGCCAGCATGACTAAGCCGATTCTGGCGAACCAGAGCAGCACACGGAAACGCCGTTTACCTTCCCACTGGAGCGGTACCTATTTTTTTACTTGCACCGATGTGCTTTTGAACTGCTAGGTTGACAGGAGCTGGGACCGAACAATGGGAGCTCACCCCGTCACAGGGATTCGAACCGCCGGCCTTCTGATCGGCAAGTCCTAGGCTCTGTGGTTTAACCCACAGCGCCACCCGTGTCCCTACCTGGAGACACAGAATCATATACTTGTAGAGTTGGAAGGGATCCTGAGGATCGCCTAATCCAACCCCCTGGAATTGAGGAACATGCAGTTGCCTCACACAAGGTTCAAACTTTTAGCCTTGGTATTATCAGCATCATGCTCTAACCCAACTGAGTTGTCCAGGCTGAGTGATGGAACCTGGGATCTTCTGCACGCAAGGCAGATGCACCATCACTAAGCTATGGATGCTCCTAACAAGACACAGGAGGCTACTTTGTACCAAGTCATCTAGCTCAGTAATGTCTGCACTGACAGGCAGCTGCTCTCCAGGATTCCAACTAGCTGCTTCTTCCTGGCCCGTGCTTGGAGATGTCAGGAGGAGAACATGATACCGTCTGCATGCAAAGCACGGGCTCTATCTCTCAGTAACAGCCCTTCCTGTTGCTGCTCCAAGCTCTAAAAGAAAAGAGGCTGAAGGTACCCATGATCTTCATTTATGGGAGTGAAAAATATTGCTTCTTCATACTCTCAGGTCAGTGTTCTGATCCCAGAAATAGGTTATTGTGAATTTCCAATAAAATGAAACAACACTACACAAGTTGTTGTAGCAATTCAGCCTATTGGGCGATGAATGGATGGCTTCAAACTCCAGGTGAGACATCACAATTCTGAATCATAGAGAGAGAGAGGCAGTAAAAGAGAAGAATGGTCCACAAATACCTACTAACCTTAATGATCAGTGCGGGAAGCCTTGCTTGTGATTTCCCCACCAGTGATAGTTCATCATCTTCTCTTTTAATGCCTGAGATAGGAACATAGCTGTCAACTTTTCCCTTTGCTTGCAAGGAATCCTATTCGGAATAAGGGAATTTCCCCTTAAAAAATGGGAAATGTTGACAGCTATGGATAGGAATGTCTCAGTGGGTGTTCAGATAGGAAACTCCCTCCCTTGGGAAGTGTGACTGAACCCCCACCTTGATGGTTTTAGGCAGCAGTTAAGAACATCTATCTTCAACCAGGCGTGTGCATGTGTGGTTAAAAAAAAAAGTTGAGTTTCATTGTATTATGGTATGTTGGGGACTACTCTGGCTTCCACTGAGATCAGACTCATCATTATCATAAAGAGGAAAGTTTTAATCTATTCCTTTTCTTACGCTATTTTCACACCATGTATTTTGCGATTCCACTTTAAACTACATGGCTTCCCCCACAGAATTCTGGGAGCAGTAGTTAGTTAAGGGTGTTGAGAACTCTTAGGATATCCCAGGCATAGACAAACTCAGCCCTCCAGATGTTTTGGGACTACAACTCCCATAATCCCTAGCTAACAGTACCAGTGGTCAGGGATGATGGGAGTTGTAGTCCCAAACATCTGGAAGGCTGTTTGCCTATGCCTGGGATATCCCCATTCCCCTCCAAGAGCAGCAATCACATACCCTCCAATATTCCTAAGGGAAAATAGGAACATTTGTCACTCTCCCTCCACTGACCCTCCTTGACCCGTTTTTGGTGTTCCCCTCTGCCCCACAGAGTGAGTACCATCACCAATACACCAGCGGGACACAGCACACACACCCTCCACCATCCTGGAGGGAAAAAACCTTTAATCCTTATTGTATTGTATTGTAGATTTACCAAAAGAAAAATACACACCAATACATAACTTTTATAAAGGGGCAAGATTAGACGCAGATGCACAAAGCATTTAAAAATAAAAACAAATCGAGACTTTTTGTGTGCTCGGCTCAACTCCCCCTTTCCTTCTGTCCAGGGTGGCCTTGCCGTCTGCCCCTCAAAACCTGTGTGTCACATGAGGCTGGGCCTTGGCAGCAGCCGGCTCTCCTATTCCTCTCCCACTCTTCAGCAGTCGCTATCAAATTTCTCTTTTACAGGGAGAACATTCAAACAGGAAATCATCCCAGGTGAAGAGATAGCTTTGCTGGACATTTAGCTTGGTTCTCTCACCAGGGTACCACAGATCCCCATATCGCTTCTTACACTTATCTATCTTCTGGGTGATGCTTCCATTGGAAATCCACACACACCCCAATTTCCCAAGCAGTTATGGAATTCGCTGTTCAGGGGTCTTCAGAGTGATGGAGGCAGAGCCAGGCATCAATCTATTAGGGGCTGGTCTAAGCTGGCAGCATTAAATGGTCTCCATGTCCACTGTGGAGAAGTATTAGTCAAACTCTAATGATTTACTGTCACTCTCGGTTATGACCCTGGCACCATAATAAAACATCCCTCCTTATGTCCCCTGAGCTTCACGACTTAACAGCCTGACACTGTAGAACAGGGGTCAGGCCCAGGGGCTTAGTGTGGCCCTCCAGGCATTTTTATCTGGCCCTCAGAGACCTCTACAGGCCACACCCTGCCTCCCAAGACTATGCCCTTTGTGCCCTCCTCAGATGCTTTGATCTGACTGGAATGTGCCCTTGAAGTGTGGCAATTCCCCCATGTATCTGAGGGGGTGCCATCAGCTGGGCACATATCAACACATGGGGTGGGATTGTCTAGGGATTGTTCTTCCTGAAGCTGAGTTGGAATCTCCCTTCTTCATTCGAGACCGAAGCCAAACCTTCTAACAACCACCACCCTCCACCTTATTCCCTGACCTACCACTTGCCAGAGGCAAAACAAAACAAAACAACACACACACACACACACACACACAATAAATATAGGGAGTTTCACAAGTAATCATGGGTTGGACTTGATGGTCCTTGGGGTCGCATCTAACTCTACAATTCTACGACTTTACATTGAGTGAATCATACATCTTTTACTTACTCCTATTTCTACAAGAGTTATGAACTCTGTCCTGCTTCATTCCGCCCCCCCCCCAAAAAAGAGGATTCCTGCATCAAATTGACAAGGGTGATAAAAGTAATGGAGACTTTGGAGCAACTTTTACAAGGCATTTCTTTCCCCTCTTAAAAAGGACCATCAAACTCACAATTTAGTGTCTCAGCCAAGGGAGGGATTTTGTGGAGGCGAATCCACTAAGAATGAGGATGGGGAAAAAATGGTTATTTCAAGTCCTCTGACACTTTCGGAGTTCCAAAAAAAATCATCCCTACTAAAAACCATGATGTGAAGTCCAGATGAAAAATAGCCTTCTTGAGTTGGGGCTATTCAGATGGTCATTAGCTGAAGGGAGGGGGAGAGAACCTTACAGCATTCTTCCCAAAGCTAGTGCCTTTCGGATGTTTTGGACTATGACTCCCATCATCTGCAGCCATCATGGGCATTTTGGACTACAGCTCTCATCAACCCTCAACCAGCATGGCCAATAACTAGGGTGATCGAGTGGGCACTTGTTTTAGAAGGGATGCCTGACACCCTCTCTAGGGCTGTGTACACATGATGCTTTCCCGTAACGTATGAATTTTTGGTTATACGACCGCATTACAGCATTTGGAGGAGGACACACTTGAAAAGACAGCTGTGTTTTACTCTGTCCAGGAAGTGCAAATTGGTAGGTCTGCATTAACAGAATCATAGAATTGTAGAGTTGGAAGGGATCCCAAGGGTCATCTAGTCCAGTCTGAAGATGGTCACCTCTGTCTTCCCTAGAAACTAAATGAATTACTCTCCCATCCATAATCTTGAGTCATCAGTATCTCCACCAATATGAAACAGGGATAGACAAAGCATATTCTTTCCACCTGATGTCACTTTTGCAAACATGCATTCTTATGACCATTTCATCTCATTTCTTCATTCATCTGCAAATTTTATAAAAAACAAACAAACACCAAATGTGGATTTAAATTGCGAAGTTCAGTCACAAGCTGACCTGAATTTAAACACACATTTTAAAACACATTCTAATCTCTCTCTCAGGTCAGCCTGCAGCAGAATGAACAATGGATGGATTCCTCACAAAGCTCAATGTACAAATATATTTTTAAAAATGAAAATGAAAGAAGAAAGAAAATGGTATGCAGTATTTTTATGAGCAATGACAGAACATCGCTCACTCAGAATTGGCTTGGTAATTGTTCCAGGAAGTGTAGATTGGATTAGTTTGTATCAGATCTCACAAGGACTAAATTCCTCCAAAAAAAATCGCACCCCCAAACCCTGATGTACAAATGCATTTTTAAAAAGAAAGACAAATTTATACATTATTTTTATTACCAACTACTGGACACCCCTTACTCAGAATTGACTTGGTAATTAATTGCTTTTGCTTCTAGAGTTTGGGGGGGGGAGTCTACATTTTTTTTTTTAGAAATGTCTTCCAGCTAAGGGAGTATACACTGATGGTGTAGCAGCTGTGGACTTTATTGTATCTCCACCACAACCACCCCACCACTGCCTGTAAGAGATGTCCACTTGGAAATGCACCCACTATTATCTTATCTAATGAAATGTGTTTTCCTGCAGCCTCCCCCAACTCTGTGCCCTCTGGATTTTATGAATGACAAATCCCATTATCCCTGACCATTGGCAATATCTTCTGGTACTGCTGGAAGCAGTCGTCCGAAACATTTGGATGGCACCAGATTGAGAAAAGCTGCTTTAGAATACGCCTTCATAACGTCATGCCAAAAGGATGTTTCTGTCCTTAAAAGCTCAGCTCTGTTTCTTTAATTTTTTTTTCCTGAATCAAAATCTGTCAGAATGAGTTTCAACAAGGCAAAGCTTCAACCACTGAGTTGGAAATGGCATTACATTCTTCCATATGTCGCCCTCTTGAGCTGAGACATCTATGGGCTAAAGAATGATACATCAGCAAGCATTATTGCATAAGCAATCAGATACATATACTGCATGGGCCTTCAGATAGGATAGTTCAGATAGTTCAGACTATTCAGATAGTTTTAGCTTCCGCTCTGAGTTGCTAGCAGAAGCAACAAATCCTAGAGGGTCTGCTTGATCAGGCCAACAGCCCATCTACTCCAGCATTCTATTGCCACAGTAGCTAAACAGATGCCTCAATGGGAAACCCACAAATAGGAACTGAACCCAAGAACCATCTCCCTTCCTGTGGTTTCCAGCAACTGGGATTCAGAAGTATTATTGCCTTTGACAATCGAGGCAGAGCACAGCCGTCATGGCTAGTAGTCATCAATAGTTGAGTCCTCCATGAATTTGTCCAATCTGCTTTGAAAAATATCTGGGTTGGTGGCCATCACTGCTTCCTGTGGGAGTGAGCTCCATAATTTAACTGTGCACTGTGTCAAGAAGTACTTTCTTTTATGTGTCCTGAATTCAGTTTTATTGCGTGTCAATGAGTTATAACGTTATGAGAAAGAGAGAAAAACTTTATTCTATCCACTTTCTTCATGCCATGCATCATTTTATGAACTCAGAACTATCGTAGAATCAGAAGAGAATCATGAGGGTCATTTAGTCCAGCCCCCTACAATGCAGGACTCTTTTTGCCTAATGTGGGGCTCAAACCCATGAACTCGAGATTAAGAGTCTCATGCTCTACCAACAGCTATTCTGTGGGCTCTAACTTGTTTCTCTTGAGTGTCATTTCTCTAAATTAAAAAGTCCCAAGTGATGCAACCTTTCTTCATAAGGGAGCCAATTCATTCCCTTGGTGGGGGAGGAGGAAGAGGAAGTCAATTTACTTCTTATCAGCATTAAGGAATTATGCGGCATCCATAAGGCAGTCGGAACCTGGACGGAGTCATCTGGAGTTGTATCCAACATTACTCTTACTTAGAGTAGGTTCACTGAAATCAAGCAACATGACTAAAGAAAAAGAAATTCACTTCAGTTGGACTACTTTGAGTAAAACTTCATTGGCTTCAAACAACAGGTTTATGACGTGATGTTGTCATTTCTGCAGAAACCACCCAAATCACCTCCAACTCTTGTTGGGAGCAAGTTGCTCACTTGGAGCTCTCCGAGGTGCTAAACCAACTAACCTGCCTTGTTCTGTAGCCTCTACCATGGGAGCAGAACAGGGCAGGCCCTTGTAACTATACAACAAAACAGATCACTTGGCTCACAGCTAGTGGTGTTGCTAGGTATTTAAAAGATTTAGTCTATGGGCTCATCCACTTAAGACTTGAATTGGTAATTCTGCTCCTACTCAGAACAGAAATTCACGGGTATGACTTTGTTCGGCAGAGTGGTGGAAAAGAAGTTGTATAGATGAATGTGGAAATTTATTGTTTGTTGTTTAAAGTGGAAATTTAATAAAAATGTATTGGGGGGGGAGAAAGAAATTCATGGGTATGACTAATGTAGGTCCACAATGTGTAGAACTTGCAAAAATAAATGTTGTAGAATGAATGCCAGATAATTCCCCATACAAATTATGCCAGATAAACTCGTCATTATTTGCACCCCACCCACGATCACCCTAAATCAATCCTATTCAAACCATTTAGCTTTAATTAATTTCCCAACAGAACCTGGTCCAAATTAATTTAATCCCATTACTCCCAAATCATCCCCAGATAAAGCCGTTTTAAATTAATTTAATCTCTCAAATTAGTACCCTGTTCAGTAACCCAGATAACCCTCCCAATCCAACTTTCCCCAAACCCTTTCCCCACCCAGAAACACTCAGAAAATTATTCTTGGCCCATGCCCCATAATCCCACCCTGGCAATATCCCAAAGGCCCACAGATGATGGAATGGAGAATGGAACATCCTCCAAGAATACAGAAGTCACCCATTACTGGTTTGGACAATTGAGGTTAATGGTGTGAGCTGGTGGAAAGAGGGATAATTAAGTAACTAATTCTGAGGGGCTTAGTAATGGGAGAGAGTGCTTAATTGCATGTTAATTACCCAGGCAGCCAATTGCCTCAGGAAATTACACAGAGCAAAGTGTATCATCACCAGTACACCACAAGGATGAAACTGCTAAACTGAGGTTCACACAGACTTGGATTAGAGGAAGTGCCATCAACATTGCCCTGATAATCACAGAGGGAGAAGAGAAACACTCTCCATCTACCTGTCAAACCTGATGGAGCTCATGCAATTTTCTAGGGTGATGGCAGGATGTGGGGGCTAAAAGATTCATTCAAGAGTTAAAGACTTCCCATGCAACAGTGAGCAATTGTACTTTTAAAAAAAAAAACTGGAAACAATCTCCAGCGGTTTATGCTATATCATGACATATTTACAGCAGAAGTTTATAAGAAAGAGAGTGAGAGTGATGTATGAAGGGAATGGGATGGGAGATGAATTATTGTAGAATCATAGAATTGTAGAGTTGGAAGGGGCCCCAAGGACCATTTCGTCCAATCAGCTACAATGCAGGAATCACAGCTACAAAATCTAGAAGAGAGAGCCATCCAAACTCTGTTGAAAAACCTCCAATGAAAGAGGGTCCAGCACCTTCTGAGTGAGTCTGTTCCAGTGCTGAACTTTTCTTACTATCCAAAAGTTCTTCTTAATGTTTAGCCAGAACATCTCTCTTGTCAACTGAATACATTGGTTTTGATCAGGGTTTCCCAAACTTGGGTCTTCAGCTGTATTTTTGGACTACAACTCTCATCATCCCTAGCTAGCAGGACCAGTGGTCATGGACTATGGGAATTGTAGTCCAAAACAGCTGGAGACCCAAGTTTGGAAACCCTTGTTTAGATCCTACCCTCTGGGGCTGCATAAAACAAGCTTGCTCCATCTTTCTTACCGATCAACGTGCAGGAAACAGAGAGGAAGAGGGGGATTTGGTCCATATATATAATCCACACCTGTTGATAAAGATGTGTATATGCTAATAGGAACATAAGGAGAGCTCTGCTGGGTCAGACCAAGGATGGCCCATCTAGTCCAGCATCTGGTTCTCACAGTGGCCAACGAAATGTTTGTGGGAAACCAGCAAGCAGGAACCGAGCAAAAGAGCAACTCACTCCCCCTGTGGTTTCCAGCAACTGGTACTGAGTAGCATTACTGCCTCTAACCATGGAGGCAGATCATAGCCATCATGGCCAGTAGCCACTGTTATCCTTCATGAATCTGTGTGATCCTCTTCCAAAGCCATCAATGTTGGTGGCCATCCCTAGCTCTCATGGGACAGAGTTGCACAGTTTAACAATGTGCTGCATGAAGGACTTTCTTTTATGTGTCCTGAATCACACAACATTCAGCTTCATTGGATATCCATGAGAAAAGGGAGAAAAGCTTTTCTTTATCCACTTTCTCCATAGCATGCCTCATTTTGTAAACTTCTATCACATCAGCTATTGCTTGTCTTTTCTCTAAACTACAATGCTGCAACTGTTCCTCATAGGGAAACCACTCCATCCTCTTGACCATATTGGCTGCTCTTTTTTGAACCTTTACTAACTCACACTGACCAACCAGATGCCTCTGGGAAGCCCCCAAGCAGATCATGAGGGCAACAGCAGACTCACCACTTACGGTCCTCAGCCGCAAGTATTCAGAGTTATAGTTAGCAGCCATTGGTATGCTGATCCTCCATGGATTTCTTTAAACCCCTTTGAAATCTGCATCCTATGTGGAATTGCCAGTTTTTGATAACACCCCAAAAAGACTGGTCTGAATCTGGAATGGTTGGGTCTGGGTTAGGGATAATCGAATAGGTTGAAATAAAAGCAAATATTCACACCATCTAGTGCAGTTGTTTTTCCAGGAAAGATATCCAGATCAATGAAATGGTTAATTTCCACCTGAAAATCAAAACCCTGAGCATTTTTAAGCATAGCTCCATTTCCTACCCTTCAGGGCATCTCAGCTCCATTGACTTTGAAGCCTGCATTGATATTGGAGGGGAGAGGGGCACGATCACCACTGGCATGATTAATTTCTGATGAAAATTGATTTGGGACCGAGTTTTTCGCTGAGCTGTGGCCATAAAATCTGATGTTGCAACTGCAGGAAGCAGAATTTCCTAATTAAAAACAAAGAAAACTTCTGTTCCCTCAAGGGCCTCTCTTGCAAAAGTGTTGGGTTAGGAAAACTGTATTTTGGTCTTTTCCCCACAATAAAATGATGTGAGCTCCAAAGCTTTCATCCTGATGTTTTACATGGAGCAGAACCTCTCTTAAAAAGATCCACTGCTCACCGGTTAGGGATACAGAATAAATTTGATCCATTTTGCATTTAAAAGCAAACGTTCCTAATTTGTACCTTCTGAAATAAGGCGTAAACTGAAAGACATGCATCCTCACATTTCTGCAGAAGTGCAAAAACAAAATTCTTTAGCAGGAGACGGGGAGGGAGCTTAACAAATCTCGCTATTCAATGTGAGGTTCAATAAACCTAAGATTGTTTGGGTTCCAGAGGCAGCTGTCAGCCCTTGCAAACTATGTACCTGAGGAGATTAATGGTACATCTTTATGGACCCTTCCCATCTTCCTGCCCAAACTCCATTCCTCCTATTCTCCTTTCCCCTTCTTGGATGCCCAAAACATACTAACCAAGCTCCGAATGAGAGAGTAAAAGTTCATCTCCACCAGAGCAGAGTCCAGGTCTCCGATTGCCTCCAGAAGAATGTAATTGACTCTAACAGAAGATGTCAAAATAATCAGAAAGGTTACATTTGAAAGAGCAGGTGCTTCAGGGACCTCTGAGCTTTGCAATGTTTGAACAAATTCATTGTGTGTTCGACAGAGTCTCTCCAGGCCTCTCTTCCTTCTTCACCCAGACTCTTTTCCTACATTTTACTTGCTTTAGACAAGTCATTTTCAAGCTATCTTATAGAGAACCTCCGTTAGAAGTTCCTTTGTCATATAGGGTGGTGCTGCACAACCATTCCCTGCAAGGCTGAACTTGCATAGGAGCACGAGGAAACTGCCTTACACTGAGTCATACTGTTGTTGTTGTTTAGTCGTTCAGTCGTGTCCGACTCTTCGTGACCCCATGGACACCAGGCACTCCTGTCTTCCACTGCCACCCGCAGTTTGGTCAGATTCATGTTTGTAGCTTCGAGAACACTGTCTAACCATCTCGTCCTCTGTCGTCCCCTTCTCCTTGTGCCCTCCATCTTTCCCAACATCAGGGTCTTTTCCAGTGAGTCTTCTCTTCTCATGAGGTGACCAAAGTATTGGAGCCTCAGCTTCAGGATCTGTCCTTCCAGTGAGCACTCAGGGCTGATTTCCTTAAGAATGGATGCGTTTGATCTTCTTGCAGTCCATGGGACTCTCAAGAGTCTCCTCCAGCACCATAATTCAAAAGCGTCAATTCTTCGGCGATCAGCCTTCTTTATGGTCCATCTCTCACTTCCATACATCACTACTGGGAAAACCATAGCTTTTACTATACGGACCTTTGTTGGCAAGGTGATGTCTCTACTTTTTAAAATGCTGTCTAGGTTTGTCATTGCTTTCCTCCCAAAAAGCAGGTGTCTCTTAATTTCGTGGCTGCTGTCACCATCTGCAGTGATCATGGAGCCCAAGAAAGTAAAATCTCTCACTGCCTCCATTTCCTCCCCTTCTATTTACCAGGAGGTGATGGGACCAGTGGCCATGATCTTCGGTTTTTTTATGTTGAGCTTCAGACCATATTTTGCGCTCTCCTCTTTCACCCTCAATAAAAGGTTTTTTAATTCCTCCTCACTTTCTGCCATCAAGGTTGTGTCAGACTGTTAGTTGTGTCAGACTGTTAGTATTCTCTATCCGGACAGCCAGGAGCTCTCCAGCTTTTCAGCCAGAGAGGTCATTCCCCAGTCCTACCTGGAGATACCAGATGCCTTCTGCATGCAAAGAATGTGCTCCACCACTGAGCTATTGTCTTTCATCTAAAAATAAATTAAGATTCCAGTCCTCATTGTATATTTGTTGGATATGGCTAGGTTGAGAATTGCCCCAGGATGGAGAAATCTGTCAGATTTTTCCATTCTCATTTGGTTTCAGAAGGTCCTGCATATTGCAATTTCAGAAAAGCTGACTAATTAGATGCATGTTTCATGACTCACAGCCAAGCCAATGGACTACACCATCACACAGTGGGTGTGTATTAATACTCAACTTTATTTGGTACTGATATCCACTATTAATAGCCCTCACTGTTCCTGTGCAAACAATAATTCTACTTTCTTATCTGGCTTTAGATTAAACCTCTTCATATTCTGATGCCATAGCCAACCATGTACTATTGCTCTATAACAGCAAGTCACCACCTGGCTCTGTTTTTGTTTTGTTGTAAATTATTTTGACTACTTAATAAAGATAAAGGTAAAGGTAAAGGTACCCCTGCCCGTATGGACCAGTCTTGACAGACTCTAGGGTTGTGCGCCCATCTCACTTAAGAGGCTGAGGGCCAGCGCTGTCCGGAGACACTTCCGGGTCACGTGGCCAGCGTGACAAAGCTGCATCTGGCGAGGCAGCGCAGCACACGGAAACGCTGTTTACCTTCCCGCTAGTAAGCAGTCCCTATTTATCTACTTGCACCCGAGGGTGCTTTCAAACTGCTAGGTTTGCAGGCGCTGGGACCGAACGACGGGAGCGCACCCTGCTGCGGGGATTCGAACCGCCGACCTTTCAATCGGCAAGCCCTAGGCGCTGAGGCTTTTACCCACAGCGCCACCAGCGTCCCACTTAATAAAGATATATATATATATAATTCCAGTGCTCATGGTTCAGATAAAAGGATGAAGAGTCCAGCATCTAGTCCAGCATCCTGTTTTCACAATGCCTGTGAGAAAGCAGCAAGCAGGACTTGAGCACAAGAGCCCTCTCCCCTCCAGTGGTTTCCATCAACTGGCATAGCGAAGCATCACTGGCTCCAACTGTGGAGCCAGAGCACAGCCATCATGAAAGCAGCCATCAGTGGTCCTCTCCTCCATGAATTGGTCTGAGCCATCCAAACTGATGGCCATCCCTGCTTCCTGTGTGGCCGTGAGTTCCACATTTTAACTATGTTGCTGCATGAAGAAATTCTTTTATCCATATTGAATTGTTAACAGGTAGCAGATCAAAGAATTGTAGCGTTGGGTGGGACCCAAAAGACCATCTAATCTACCGCACTGCAATGCAGAAATAAATGGTTCGATTAAATCACTTGCAAAGTGATGCATGTTGGAGCAAAAAGCTCTTAATTTCACATACACACTCATGGGGTCTATTAACATAAATCAGCATTTCAGCTCAAGAGTGGGTGAAGCTGCTCTTGCAAAAGAGGAATTGACTTTTCTCTTCAGAGGAGCGAGCATGCCGGTGAAATTTGCTAGTTTGCAAATAAGCAGGTGCCTTTCCGGCGCTTTCCTCTCCCATAGCAAGGTGACCCTGTCAAGGCTCCCTCCACCCGATTTCCCACAACTTGAGGATGGGGGGGGGGGTCACGAAGCAATGCAACGGCCCCTTCTCTCAGCTGACATGGTCAAGCCCCACTGGGCACCCTGTCATGCGGCAAAGACCTCGACATATAGATCCTCGGGAGAAAAAGTCCCTACCTGGAGGTAAATCAAGGGGAAAATGAGTCAGTTGACCAGTCAATAAAAGACCCGCTCTTTTACAGCTAACTCAAGCATGAAAAGAGCTATCTTAAGCCTCTGATAGAGGTTTCAATCAGTGCAGAATGCAGCCTCTTAAAACTAGAAGAATCAATAGGCTTTTCTAACCGGCATGGAAAAAGGAGTTTGTCTTCCTCTCCTCTTTTTTCTTCTTCTTTTCTGCCGCTCAAGTATTGATGGGCGAGAGCAAACGAACAAGCTTTCGCTTGTCACTTTTAATACATGCAACAGTTTAAGGGAGTGCCATGGAGGTGACTTCCAAGAGCCATGTGTCAACACCCCCCATAGAGTTAAGCCTTGGGGATGCAGATTCCATTTGGAGTAAACCTGCAATGCTTTCAGCTTCCCCCATCACCACCTCAGGCTTAACTTCTTCTTTCTTGTTCTTCATAACTTTAAGTGCTGGAGCTTCCTTTTTCTTAACTTTGAGACTCTGTGATGGCTAAATATACGTTCATACGCAGAACAGCTCTGCCTGCCAGGAGCAGTAAACATTGTGTTTCTACATTTTTTCAACAAGACTGTTTTTGCACTCTGCTACTACACACACACACACACACACACCAAACTGCAACACACTCAGCCTAGGGGTGGAGGATAAATTTGTACAGGTTGCAATTTATTGCAAACAGATCTAAGGCACACTTCAAAAACTAAGTGAACCAAAGCACAGCTCTCCTTCAAAATTCACATTTCTCTGAATTTTTGATACAGTTCTCCAACCCAAAAGTTCTTCCAGGGACTCCTGCTCAACAGTCCCGGGTGTCATTAGCAGTCAGCTTTAAGCCATGAAACTGACCAACTTGTATTCTGCTCCTCCAGAGGAGAAGCCTTGAACCAATGGATTCAAATTACAAGAAAGGAAATTCGGGCTAAATATTAGGAAGAGCTTTCTGATGGGAAGAGCTGTTTGACAGTGGAATGGACCCCCTTGGTGTTCTCTCCTTCACTGGTGGTTTTGAAACAGAGGTTGTATGGCTATCTGCCAGGGATTCCTCAGGTGTGATTCCTGCATCACAGGGATTTTTGTTTTGCTAGATGACCCTTTGGGCCCCCTCCAACTCTAAAATTCTATTATTATTATTATTATTATTATTATTATTATTATTATTATTATTATACCCCCTATACCCAGAGGTCTCAGGACATTTCACGAAATGAGGCACTTGCATCCAGATATTTGACTCCAACTCCCAATCGTCACTGACCAATGACTATGCTGGCTGGGACCAATGGGACTTGGGAGTCCATTATCTACAGCTGGGGTGGGAAACTCTTCAACCATCCAGATATTCCTGAACCACAACACTCACGATAAATTCAATAAACAACAACAACCATTACTAACTACTGGCCGTGCTAGCTGATGGGACTTGGAGCATGACAACATCTGGGGGGCCACAGATGTTCTCCATTCCTTGGCTAGGGTTTCCTCTCAAGGGACAATCCTTTCTGTGATCCCACCTTCACTTCTGTTCCACTCTCCTCTAGCCAGCACCTGATTTCAGCACATTTCAGGACTGATTATGTCAATTAGCAGCAACACCTGTGCTGGCTTCTACCAAGCCTAATCAGCCTAGGCAGACGGTCTTCCCAGGCCTGACCATTATTTTTCCCTTTGCCCAACGGGTGTGTGCGAGAAACAGATGACTCCCTGCTGCTCTTATTAATAGCAATAATCATACCAGGACACCAAGAGATCACTCCTGACCTGATTCTCCCCTCCCCTCTCTCCGCCATTCCAAGGCAGCAGATCTTAAGCAGATCATTTGCTGTGAGCAGCCCAGGTTTTGCAAGAAATCCACAAATAGGTTCCAAAAACCGCAGGACATTCTTCTTCTCTGACAACACAGCGGAATGTTCATTAGTTCCCTCACACACTGTAAAGCACACACACACAACTGAATAAAGTTATATTCCTGAATGAGCTTGCGGGTGATGCCATTAGCACACCAGGTGGTCACAACATGACAGGGGAAGCAAGCTATGCACCTGGTCTTGGGGTTTTGTTTTGGTTTTTTGAGAAATGAAATGTACAAACCTGCACCTGCATCTATTCTACCAACCCTCTCCAATTAGTCGCCATGGACTGCTATCCATCATAGAATCATAGAATCATAGAGTTGGAAGAGACCACAAGGGCCATCGAGTCCAACCCCCCGCCAAGCAGGAAACACCATCAGAGCACTCCTGACATATGGTTGTCAAGCCTCTGCTTAAAGACCTCCAAAGAAGGAGACTCCACCACACTCCTTGGCAGCAAATTCCACTGTCGAACAGCTCTTACTGTCAGGAAGTTCTTCCTAATGTTTAGGTGGAATCTTCTTTCTTGTAGTTTGGATCCATTGCTCCGTGTCCGCTTCTCTGGAGCAGCAGAAAACAACCTTTCTCCCTCCTCTATGTGACATCCTTTTATATATTTGAACATGGCTATCATATCCCCCCTTAACCTCCTCTTCTCCAGGCTAAACATGCCCAGCTCCCTTAGCCGTTCCTCATAAGGCATCGTTTCCAGGCCTTTGACCATTTTTGTTGCCCTCCTCTGGACACATTCCAGTTTGTCAGTGTCCTTCTTGAACTGTGGCGCCCAGAACTAGACACAGTACTCCAGGTGAGGTCTGACCAGAGCAGAATACATCAGCCCCTTTAGTCCAGGAAAAGGAAGGTGACGGACACATGTGTTCGGCTCTAGCTTCCACTGCATATGTCTGCCTGTATTTCCACCTTGAGACCCTAAGATTGGTCCTGCAGCTGGATGAGGCCAAAGGGTGCCAACCTAGAACAACATCCTTCTCTCACAGTGGCCAGCCAGATCCCCCGAGTTCAAAAGCAGGACCTGAGCACAAGTGGAGGGCAGGTAGTCCAGCATCCTGTTTTCAGAGTGGCCAATCTGATGCCCCAGCAGGAAGCTTGTGAGAAGTGCTTGAAAGTAAATTTGATGCTGAGCAGGCACTTCCATTGACAAGGACATAGAGACACCAGTGCCAACAGGAGCAAACCTTACACATGCCCAACCCATTGGTGGAAGTGCCTGTTTGCTTGCCTAGAAAAGAGATACCTCTCAATGGCTATACTAAGGCTTGTGC
This sequence comes from Podarcis tiliguerta, assembly GCF_965153285.1. NCBI lineage: Eukaryota > Metazoa > Chordata > Lepidosauria > Squamata > Lacertidae > Podarcis > Podarcis tiliguerta. The sequence continues at coordinate 26,409,855 of NC_139541.1, forward strand.
CTGCCTCACTCTTCAAAGAAAGAGGTAGGAGGGTTGGAGCTTGCTGGATCAACAACTTATCTCATGCTTAACAATGAAATTCATCTGCATTTCTTCAACAAATTACAAATTTCTTTTTAAATAATGCTTGTTAAAATTATTCAGCGTCAAATTGTTCCTAATAAACCTTTTTCTGTGTAGTTTGAATAATCTATACATTTCTGCAGTAAATGTCCTCATTATATAATGCATTTTTGTATGTTGTTTTCACTAATAGATTGATTTTTATGCACGTTCCCCCCCTAATATAGCTGCATCTTTAAAAGCTTTCTTCGGTTGAATAACTGCATTGAAAAATTCAGATATGTGCAGATTTTGAAGGATGGCTGTGTTTCAGTTCTCATTTTGTTTCAGGAAGTGTGACTTGGCTTTGAGTGGAAAATGCATCAAATTCCTCCCCTCCCCTCTCCCTCTCCCTAAGGCAAAGTGTTGACTCCTGGCAGGTCCAGGCTGGCAGATTGTGCAAACAGAAATGGAGATGTTGCTGCATTCCATGTGAGCTTTGCCTCTTGCCCCAGTTACCCTTGCAGAAATCGAATAAGGATGCTCAGTTTCTTGACTACCCCTCCTCTGGTATCGGTGCCTTTCTCAGACACCCTGCTGCAGAATTTCCTAACCTGGTGCTATCTGTATGTTGTTGGACTTCAACTCCCAGAATCCATGTCCCTTGGCCATGTTGCCTGGGCCTGAGGCAGCCCTGGGGGTTATGAGGTTGGAAGAAGCTGCCCTACCCTTCCCAGTTACCAGCATGCCTATCACAGCCCAAAGCTAATGTTCTACTATGCCATACTGCTCAGAAAACCCTTTTATCTCTGAGACGTTACAATAAGAAAAAATAAAGAATCATTCCATCATTTCACATGTTAAAAGATAAATATCCTAACAGAGAGGTGAGGCAGCTTTTCTCAGCTTCACAAGCAAGCTTCTGGGGGCCAAAGGCCTATACAGTAGTACCTCAGGTTACATACACTTCAGGTTACAGATTCCGCTAACCCAGAAATATTACCTCGTGTTAAGAACTTTGCTTCAGGATGAGAACAGAAATCGTGCAGTGGCGGTGCGGCGGCAGCAGGAGGCCCCATTAGCTAAAGTGGTGCTTCAGGTTAAGAACAGTTTCAAGTTAAGAACAGACCTCCAGAACGAATTAAGTTCTTAACCCAAGGTACCACTGTAGTAGGTGGGGCCATAGGCAACACAGAGAGTGGACCCAGAGTCAAAAGTAGGCAGAGCAATCAATGCAACTTTTGCTGTTACACAGCAAGGCAGATTTCAGCTACTGGAAGCCAGAGATTTACACACACACACTTCTATCTTCCATGGACACTTTCCAGCCACGAAAAAGCACTTAGTGGGGGTGCAATGCAAGGCTTATTGGGTATGGCCTGGGCCAAGAGGTGTAGCCTTAGAGAGAATCCCAGAGGCCAAGGAGAGAAGATTGGAGGGTTGCATTTGGCCCTTGGGGTGCATGTTCCCCTCCGCCCGTTTCAAAACAGCCAAAAATACATGTCCTAAATAAACACAGTTCTCTTTAAATTGAAGAAGACGAACACAACAAATCGTACTATTCAGCCGACCAGATTAAGAGGGACCGACAAGTCTCCATTTCCGAGCATCTGGTGTCTCCACGCGGAACGCAAAGCCTCCTGCACCAAATGAGAGCATCTTGTGGGATGCGCACAGCTGTCACCTCACACTTAGAGCCTCGAGATCCGCAGCCTGAGATTCGCTCTGCAACTTCAGATCAACTTAATATGAAGCTGGCTGAAGGGACTTCAGAAATTGCAGGACTCCTGGTATAATGGGTTTCATCTCTCTTTGCTTTCTTTTGCAAATTATTGAGCACACTCTGCTTTGCAGCACCTTGCCTTTCGTGATTCGATGCTTTTTCATAGGATTTCATAAGTGTTCGCAGAAACTTTCACGTGCGTCTTGCATCATGAATTTGGGCCACATAACTGATGACATCTTTTGATTTATGTAATTTTACATCATTTTAATATACAGTAGGCCCGCAACTGATACGGGGATTGCAACTAAAGCCAAAAACATGTAAAGTCATAATCCATTGGGTTCAGTGGTGGATGGAAATGCCAGACATTTTTCCTGGAACCCCACCCCTTTCCCACTCCTCTTTTTTTTTTTTTAAAGTCATGCTTATAAAGCTGAATGTGCATAAGTTAAATGCACGTAAGTTGCAGGCTTATTGTGCACAAATGATAGGGGTGTATGCAGAATGGAGATTACTTGTGTAAAGTGAAGCTAACATAGCAAGATTTATTATTGCCTAAAAGGGGGTTAAAAATAACATTAAATAATATGGTCCAGGGCATCATAATCCTGCAAATGCTCATAGAATTTTACTCTATGTGCATTCACTTTGTTGAGGACCTGAAATGACAAATTATGTAACATTTTGTAGGTACCTAAATAATTCAGATTTTGCTCACATCCCTAGATAGGATTATCCATGGAAATTCTAGGACCATAAAGATGGTCTGTTTAACTGGATGGGTAACCTTCAGACTCAACCTCCCTTGCCATTGTCTGTTCTTAGACCTGAGTCAAAATTACTCACTTTTTTGGGGGGGAGGGGGGCTGCAGCAGGAACAATTAGGGATGGGAGGATCTGTCAATTTCAGATTCGTGTCCCCCCCCCACTCATTAGTTCTTCACATATCAGTTCTTTCCATATCAGTTTGCAATTTTATCTTATATTACTAATATTAATATTATTTTAAAAAACAAGTCCTCATGGAAGTTAATCAGGACTTTTGTGTGACGTTCAGTGGCTTTTGACCCCATTTGGCCATGGCATCTTTCTGAAGAGGCTGTCTGAATTGCAGGTGGGTAGCACTGCCTTGCCGTGGCTCCAGTCCTACTCGGATGGTTGTTTTCAAAGGGTGATGTTTGGGGAGCATCATTCCACCCTGTGGAGCCTTCCATGCAGGGTTCCTCATGGTTCAATTTTATCCCCAATGCTGCTTAGCATATGCATGAAACTGCTGAGTTGGGCCATCCAGAGTTTTAGAGTACATTGTCAGAAATATGCTGATGACACACAGCTCTGCTTCTCCTTTACATCTGCAAGTGTAGCACTGGACCATTGCAATGGACTGGATGAGAGCCAATCAACTGAAGCTCAATCCAAATAAGACAGAGGGACTATTAGTGGGTGGTTCCTTAGGCCAGATGGATGGGAGGTGGCCTGATCTTGATGTGGTCTGAAGGAGCGGGTACACAACTTGGGGATCCATTACTGTCACTTGAGGTTCAGCTGGTCTCAAGGGTGTGGAGTTCTTTCCATTTGGCTGGCAGCCCAGCTGCACCCCTATCTGGACAGGGGTGGCCTAACTTCTGCTGCCAAGGCTCTGGTAAGCTCTAGGTTAATTACTGCAATGTGTTCTGTGTGTGGCTGCCTCTGAAGACAGTTTGGAAACTTCAGCTGGTGCAGAATTCAGCGGCTAGGTTGCTCACCGGGGCAAGATGGTTTGAGCAAACAACACTGATCCTGGCCCAACTGCACTGACCACAGGAGCCAACTCCTAGGGGCCAAGGGGACTTACCCCCCCAAAAAAAATTGAGGGGGGGGCAGGCCATCCCAAAATTGATGGGCATTGCCATTCACATGGTGCATGTGCACTGCATCATGTGATCGATTATGCATGGTGGGGCTTACCTGGGCTTCCCCAATGTTTTATTCAAATTGGCACCCCTGGCACTGACTGCCGATTAGTTTCAGAATCCAAATGTGCTTTATAGAGTGTAAAGGAAATGTTTCAGATAAAGGATCAAAAGGAAAAGTCTTTGTCCTTCCCTGGCACCTGAAATTTCCCCTTTAACAGGTTTCCTTTGACTTTGATTTTAATTAGATGTGCCACACTCCCCGCTCCATCTCTGGTGCTGTAGTGGCACCAATGTCATCAACCAGCTCTCGGTGGAATTTTGTGAATGTCAGCAACTGAATGCACCAAAGGTTCAGTCTTGACAAGGACGAAAGAGGCAGGAGAGGCGTCCTTGGGAGCAGTGTCTAGGCAACGTGGCAATGCACAAAGCCAGCCTCCATCCAGTTCTGCTTTGTAGGTTTTATCCGATCGCACGTAGGGAGAAAAATATGGATTACTGTGAAGATCAAAAAGCATGCATAAGAACATGAGAAAAGCCTGCTGGATCAGGCCAATGACCCATCTAGTACAGCATCCTGTTCTCCCAGTGGCCAACCAGCTGCCTCTTCTGGGAAACCTGCAAGAGCAACTATCCCCCCCCCCCCCGTAGCTTCCAGTAACTGATATTCAGAGGTATTGCTGCCTTCAACTGTGGAAACAGAGCACAGCTGTCATGACTCGCAGCCATCAATAGCCCATTTCTCCATGAATTTGTCCAGTCCTCTTTTGTACACCCAAGCTGGTGGTCTTCACTACCTCCTGTCCATTTGAAAACAAAACCACACTTAGTTGTCCAGAATATCTTACAATAGGGTCACCAATACTGCTTGAAAATAGAACAGTTCCTGAGTACTCACTGGAAGGACAGATCGTGAAGCTGAGGCTCCAATACTTTGGCCACCTCATGAGAAGAGAAGACTCCCTGGAAAAGACCCTGATGTTGGGAAAGGAGAAGGGGACAACAGAGGACGAGATGGTTGGATAGTGTTCTCAAAGCTACCAGCATGAGTTTGACCAAACTGCGGGAGGCAGTGGAAGACAGGAGTGCCTGGCGTGCTCTGGTCCATGGGGTCACGAAGAGTCGGACACGACCAAACGGCTAAACAAGTGTTGGGATATGAGTACTACGCACCTGCGAACAAGCAGCTGGATGTTTACATCACATGATGAAGCTGACCGTGGGACAGGAAGTTCCAGGGAATTCACAGGAATTTGTTCTTTGTGTAACATGAGACTTTCCTGTTGCTTGTGTGAAGGAAGTCTGAGTGCAGTTGCTCAGAGAAGTCTAAGTGAACGGACATGTTTTTGTACAGTTGTACAGTTAGAAATAAACTAGAGATGAAATAGACTTTCTGACTATCTTCTTTCTCCTGCTGGTATGCAAGGAAGAAGGGGGTGTGCACCTTTCACGCAGGGAGGTGTCGCCTATCAAGATCTCCCTGGACTGCCGGGATGCCAGCCAGGGTAGATCACCGGCAAACAAGCCCCTGGAGCCTGGGAGAGGGGTCAGCCTCTCCCGAGGGGGCTAGTTTTCCAACAACAAGTACCTGGAGATGAGGGACCATATCTCAGCTCAGCCATGAAGCTAACTGGCTGATTTCAGACAGGTTATTTTCACCCACCCCTACCTACCTCACAGGACTGTTGGGAGGAAAGTATGCATTAAACCCTATGTAGCCCACTCCTCTGAAGAAAGGGGATGTATACTTTCCTGAGATCTTAAGCGCATTCATGTGTTATTATTTCCCCCTGACCATAAACAATGATACTGATCAATACTGGCCAGTTGATACTGGCCTGGTGCCCACATGCTGAAAATCAATAACTGCTGGGATCTGTGAACAGCTGCCCCTTGTGGCAAATATAATGCCATGAAAAACCTTAGTTTCAGATATTTGCTTATGAAGTCTGAGCTGGCAGTGAATGAGCCGGAATGAGACCTTGCGGGTGCAGTGGATAACCTGATGAAGATGTCAACCCAGCGTGCAGCAACTGTGAAAACGGCAAATTCCATGCAAGGGAGCACTAGGAAAGGCATAAGACTGCTGATATCACCAGGCAGTTAAAATGATCCATGATACAATCTCACCTGGAATACTGGCCTCGAAAAGGATATTGTAGAGTTGGGAAAGGTTCAGAAAAGAGCAACCAAAATGATCAAGGGGATGGAGAGACTCCCAGGCAAGGAAAGGTTGCAGTGTTTTGGGACTTTATAGTTTAGAGAAAAAGTGAGTGAGAGGCGACACGATTGAAGTTTATAAAATGATGCATGCCATTGAGAAAGCAGATAGGGAAAAGTTTATTTTCTCCCTCTCTTATAACAATAGAGTCAGAGATGACTTACACAGCACAGGAGAGGAACGAGAATCTGAGCAATTCAGCATTGCTCTTCCCTATCTGCAATCCGGCAAATTAACTCTGATCATCTCCTTCTGATGTCAGCAAGCGGGAAAGGAGTCTGCTCAGGGCCAATCTGCATGCCACTGCAATTAGCGGCAGTCAGTCGATGATGGTTCGAGCATTGCATTGCTGTGGTTTCCTCCCCTCCCCTCGTGACTCAGACCTGTCAGATGTTGGTATGGAACAGCAGGATTATCCTTTGTCCAAACCTTAACCCTTGGGTAAAGCATCAATTAGCAGCAACCTGAGGTATCTGCTTAGAAAACACCAGCAGAAGCAGGAGGAGGGGGGATCTGGAGATGCTGAGCGCATCATTTTGGTTGCAGAGAAGATTAGAGAAACAGCATTTTCCAGGCCTTTGAAAGGGCTGGTGGGGAGGGGGCGGAGAATGATGCTTGTGTTTCCCAGCTGGAGAAAAGAAGAGATATTTTGGTGAAACACGTAACGGTCCATACCAGCCAATATTTCACAGGAGGCAAAAAGGGAAAGCTTTTAAGGATGTGTAACACTTGAGGTCCCATACCAGGATGAGCCCTGGACACCCAATTTACAAGTGGCTGGGGGGTGGGTCTAAGTGATGCCTTCATTCACCCCCACAATCCATGGGCTGCACCATTTAGCAAGCAAAGAAAGCACCCGTGAGCATCCCATGACACACTGTTAATAGCTCAAAATGCCAACCATAAGCAGTGGCATGGTAGATTGCACATCACATCTCGGGCTCAATTTGCATAGCCCTATAAAAGAAGGGACACGAGTGACACTGTGGGTTAAACCACAGAGCCTAGGACTTGCCAATCAGAAGGTTGGCGGTTCGAATCCCCGCGACGGGGTGAACTCCTGTTGCTCAGTCCCTGCTCCTGCCAACCTAGCAGTTCGAAAGCATGTCAAAGTGCAAGTAGATAAATAGGTACCACTCTGGCGGGAAGGTAAACACCGTTTCCATGCGCTGCTCTGGTTCGCCAGAAGTGGCTTAGTCATGCTGGCCACATGACCCGGAAGCTGGACACCGGCTCCCTCGTCCAATAAAGCGAGATGAACGCCGCAACCCCAGAGTTGGTCATGACTGGACCTAATGGTCAGGGGTCCCTTTACTTTACCTTTTTATAAAAGAATGCAAGTAAATATGTGAGGGGCTTTGCCTGTGGAGAAGGGAGCATGCAAGATTTACTCCCCATGTGTCCACCCTCCACTCCAGCTCCAAGAGAAACCCATTCCCCCTCCCCTGAACAGGAGTCAGCATGCATAGAAATGATTGCAGGGTGTGGGGCTCACATGCATTCCCACCATTTGTCACCCTAGTTTAAGCCCTCACTGAAATTCTGTCTAAATTTGGGGCAGTGCTATGGCGGCTCCACCTTTAGAGTCATAGGAACTTGCATGGAAACAGTTTTATTTGATATAAGTCAGGGGAGTGGCTAATGTCGAGCCTGTAGCCTTATGGCATCAACTGTTTTCATAGACCTCAGAAGTCTATAAAGCTCTGTACAACTTAGACCCAGGCTATCTGAAGGACCGTTTCCCCTCATATGAACATGCCCAGGCTCTGAGTTCTTTAGGGGAGGAGGCCCTTCTCCCAGTCCCGCCACTTCAAAGGCATGCTTGGTGGAGATGCAAGAGAAGGCCTTCTTGGTGTCTGGCCTCAGACTTTGGAACACCTTCCATGAGAAAACAGACTGGCTCCCTCCTCCTTCTCCAGCCGGTAGGTGAAGATTTTCTTGTTCCAATAAAATCACTGATTTTAAGGAAAGTGCTGTGTCTATGATGTTTTCACTCTATGTGTGTGTTTAATTCTATTAAACCTTTAATTCTATTACTGTTTAATTGTTTTTTAAGGATGGTTTTTTTCCCCACCCCCCCCACACCTGTTTTATCTGTAAGCCACCTTGAGTTCCTGTCAGGAGGCAAGACCGGATATAAATAATAAGAATAATACGTGAAAGCCTAGTCAACAAAAGAGTAGAATTTGGTTGTAGAATGGGCTATACTGTGCACCTAAGAACATAGGAAGGTCCTGTAGCTGGTTCAATCCAAATTTTCTTCCAGCCCAGCATCCTATTCTCACAGGATGTCCAAGTAGGAGCCAAGTGCTAAAGTGTCTCTCCCCCAGCAAACTGGCATTCAGATACATCTACTGCCTCTGACAGTGGAGATAGAACAGGCATAGGCAAACTCAGCCCTCCAGATGTTTTGGGACTACAACTCCCATCATCCCTAGCTAACAGGACCAGTGGTCAGGGATGATGGGAGATATAGTCCTAAAACATCTGGAGGGCCGAGTTTGCCTATGCCTGAGGTAGAACTATTGTGGCTCATGGTGAGTTACTAGCATTATCCCCTGTGGCCAAATGGGGAGGCTAAGGGTCAAAAACAAGCTGAGGGGTTGCCCTAACCCTCATGCCTCCCATCTTATTCCTGATGAATTCGCATGGATTTCCCAAGCCGTTTTTTCCACTTGCAAAGGAGAAGGTATGAGGAAGACTTCGAGCTCACCTCATCTTCTTTGAGGAAGGGTTTTGAAAGCCCTTAAAAGTTGGTTTCTGAGCGTTGCTGGGGACCACTTTGCCAGCGCTTTTGATTCAGAGTAATTCCACCCACCCCTCGGTGAAGAGGGTGCAATTTCATTCCAGCTTGAGCTTCCTGTACACTATCCATCCCATCCCCACTACTAAAAATGCATGGTTCAGCTTAATTCCATTCCATCTCACTTGCATTTTATTGTAGGCTTATTTCCAAATGAAATGGCAATGAAAGAAAATGCATTGAAATTGCACACATTTTACAGATGCATAAGAACCCTGCTGGATCAGGCCAGTGGCCCATCTTGACCAGCATCCTCTTCTCATAGTAAACCAGCAACTCATGCAGAGACACAAGAGGCAGCCTTGTCTAAGGGATGAGCCCACCCTACCAGTTGAAGAAGACACAATTTTATTATTTCATTTACTTATGGCATTTATAGACCAGCTTTTTTTCTCCAGTGAGTTCAAGGTTGCATGCACGGTTCTCCTCCCTCTCAATTCAATCCCTCACAACAACCCTGTGAGGTGGGTTAGGCTGAGATGCAGCAACTGTGAATCCAGGTCACCCAGTGGAGCTTCATTGCCAAGTCGGGAGATTTGGACTCTGGTCTCCCAGGTCGCAGACCGACACCCTTGCAGCTATATTGCACTGGCTTACAATTTACTGCCCACAACAGAGGCTGAGTGTAAGGAGGTTTGCCCAGAACCCTGATTCAGCCAGGGACACAGTGGAAATCTTCCTCTCTACATTATTGCTTTGGGTTTCCAAGAGTGTCCAATTGTGTGCTTCTATGAGGCATCGGCCTTCTTTTATGGCACACAAGTGCGCTGTAACACGATATAATGTCTAACAAGATGTAACATTGTGTACTGAAGCCAAGATTATATACATCATGTATTATTGATCAAGAGGAACTCTCGTAAAGTTTTATAAAAAGAAAGTTGTTATTGGGTTTTTGAAAAGAAAAAAGAAAAGAGGGAGGGTGGTAAAAACCTTGCAATTTTTCTCAAAGTCAGGGATAATGCCTAGCAACACTCTCCCCTCCAGGGGAAGATCCTGAAATACATGCCCTTTCCTGTTCATTCCCTACAACAGAGCGATGCTCTCTCAGTATCAGCGTGTGGGGGCGGAACTTGCTCCACTTCAAACACATGTCGAACTCTGTTGCCAATAGCAACGGAGCTCCAGAAAGCCTGCTTCACATCCTCGGAAGTAGAGGCACCTCCCGGAGGGTGTTGGGGCAGGAGCAACGACTGAATCAGTAAGTGATCGGAATTGGTAGCAAGATGTCTATGAAGGGTGAATGGGCACACGTCCCCTCTGTCCCTCCTCACCTAATCTCCAGGTTTCAGCTACAAATAGCATAGGAGGCGGGGGCCTCCCAGTCTGTGACCCCCTGCCTTTTTGTAGCAAACCACTCTAAGCAAGCTGATTATCCTGTAAGGTCCAGGTAGTGAATGAGATAGAAATTAGTTTATAATTTAATGCAAAGCTACCTAATTTGCATTTTCTGAGCCACCATATGAACAAAAAAAATATATGAACCCCCTACAGCAGTGAGTTCCATAGTTTAACTATGCACAGCACCCTTCAAAATTCACACTTCTTCATATCTGCAATTATTATTACCATAGCTGTCAACTTTTCCCTTTTCTTGCAAGGAATCCTATTCGGAATAAAGGAATTTCCCTTTAAAAAAGGGGAACATTGACAGCTTTGATTATTACCCACCTGTCACCAGCAGGTCACAGGGTGGGATACGACAATTTAAAACTGAGGATTGAAAACATTTGAAGCATATTACATTCACAAAGACAGGGCGGGTCCTCGAAAAACAAATATCAGGTACCAAAGGAAAGAGTTAGGGTTAGGAGTTAGCTCCCACTTCTGCACAGTCCTCCTCCTTAAAAAGTATATATAACAATGTGTAGTGCCCAAAGAAATGGTGTATATTACGGAATATAAACCTACGGGAATGGATTCTATAATGCACAATGAACACATCAGGAGAAAAGCATGTGCAAAATGCATGTGAGTTTTAAGGCAGGATGCAAGAGAGAGAGAGAGAGAGAGGTGTAGTGGTTAGAGTACTGGACTAGGACCCAAGAGACCCAGCTTCAGTTTTACACTTGGCCGTGAAGCTGGGTGACCTTGGGCCAGTCACTGCCTCTCGGCCTAACCTGCCTCACAGGGTTGTTGTGTGGATTAAATGAATAGGTGAGAAACATTCAGGCTGAGAAGTGGTGACTGGCTGGCTCAAGATTACTGGGTTATCTTCACAACAGGGATTTGAACCCAGGTCTCCCATTTTTATTCCATCTACACCACACTGGTTCTTTGCTCTTCTTAACTACCCAAACAAACACTGCACAGATATAATCTCATCAAAAGTCCATCCATATAATATTGGAATCAAGCATTATGTGTAGCAGCACCTAACCACCAAAACTCTGTCTTTCTCTCTCTCCCCCTCTCCCGCTATCAGACAGGCTTTGTAGTCTTTCCAGTGCTGATTGAAAGTGTTCCTTTTTCAACCAGGCTCTCAAGTAGAGAGGTATTCAGTTTTTTAAAATATATATATATATAATATAAAAAACCCCAGTCTGTATGAAATTTGAAATTGTTTTCATCCATGGAATTGCTTTTCCACATGTGGAATTGTTTTAATTGCTTTTATGTATGAAGTGCTTTTGTGTAGGTTTTTATTTCTGCTGTTTTTGTTTCTTAAATCGCATAGGAAGCAATTCATAAATGAAAACCAACCAGTGAATAAAATTCCAAAGATTGATTGCTACCTCCTCCTGCCTGACTCAAGCTGGAACAAGACATTATTCACCTTGGAGCCACAAGGCTGCTATCAGGAGACGCGGCAAGCAAAATGATGTACTTTAGAGTTCCCGAGTCTAGAAATAAATTTGGATAAATTTCAGTTGCATCCTTAACCATGTTGCCATCAGGCATTTAGGATAATAGAATGGTAAAGGTAAAGGTAAAGGTAAAGGTAAAGGTACCCCTGCCCGTACGGGCCAGTCTTGCCAGACTCTAGGGTTGTGCGCTCATCTCACTCTATAGGCCGGGAGCCAGCGCTGTCCGCAGACACTTCCGGGTCACGTGGCCAGCGTGACAAGCTGCATCTGGCGAGCCAGCGCAGCACACAGAACGCCGTTTACCTTCCCGCTGGTAAGCAGTCCCTATTTATCTACTTGCACCCGGGGGTGCTTTCGAACTGCTAGGTTGGCAGGCGCTGGGACCGAACGACGGGAGCGCACCCCGCCGCAGGGATTCAAACCGCCGACCATGCGATCGGCAAGTCCTAGGCGCTGAGGTTTTACCCACAGTGCCACCCACGTCCCAATAGAATGGTAGAATCACAGAATTGTGGTGCTGGAAGGTTGCCCAAGGGCAATTTAGTCTAACCCCAAGCAATGCATGAATCACAGCTAAAGAAGCCCTGACAGATGGCTATTCAAACCTCTGTTTGCAAACCTCCAGTGAGGGAGAGGCCACCACTTCCTGAAGGAGTCTGTTCCACTGTTGAATGGCTCTCACCATCACAAAGTTCTTCCTATCATTTGAATCCATTGGTTTGAGTCCTACCCTCCAGAGCAGCAGAAAATAAACTTGCTCCATCTTCCATGTGATGGCGTCAGGGAGTGACAGACTCTGAAGGGTGTGTGGCGCAGGCAGAGGACCAGCAGAGTGACCCCGAAGAAGGGAGCAGTGATTTATGGTGTGTGACGTTTTTGCCTGCAAGGCAGGAATCAGGGGAGGGAGAGTCAGGGCAGACTGAGAGAGAGGAAGGTGTGCCAGGTGTGCCAGAAGAAGAAGAGGCTGTTTAGCCAACAGACAGGTCACTAGACTCCCCACAAAGCTCCCCCACCCAGCATCTCCTAAAACCAGGAGGGGCTTGAAGTGGGAAGGGCAGTGGCACCTTCCATGCAGAAGTCGCAGCTTGTAGGTGGGCAACCTTTCAGGGAAATGTATATAAGCTGGCAAAGGGGAAGGTTTTCCCTGTTGCTGCAACTGCTCCACAGGGCCCAGATTTGTGGACAGCTGCCTAGAAGCATGGGGACACCGGTGGCACTGTGGGTTAAACCACAGAGCCTAGGACTTGCCCATCAGAAGGTCAGTGGTTCAAATCCCTGCGACGGGGTGATCTCCCATTGCTCGGCCCCTGCTCCTGCCAACCTAGCAGTTCAAAAGCTTGTCAAAGTGCAAGTAGATAAATAGGTACCACTCTGGTGGGAAGGTAAACGGTGTTTCCGTGCACTGCTCTGGTTCGCCAGAAGCGGCTTAGTCATGCTGGCCACATGACCTGAAAGCTGTACGCTGGCTCCCTCAGCCAATAAAGCAAGATGAGCGCAGCAACCCCAGAGTCAGCCATGACTGGACCTTTACCTTTACCTTTACCTAGAAGCATGTGTGCATGGCTATCCAGAGCATGGAGGAAGCTGCTGTCAATGTTTCTCTTGCCAATAAAGAGGTAACTAACAAGCATGTGCCTTCCTTATCTGGGACAGGCTGTGACAGACAGCCCTTTGAGTACTTGAAGATGACTATCACATCACCTCTCAGTCTTCTCTCCTCCAAGCTGAGCATACCCAACTCCCTCAGCCATTCTTCATAGCCATTCTTGATCAACCCGGTCACCCTCCTCTGAACACCTTCCAACTTATCATAGAATTGTAGAGTTGGAAGGGACCATGCGGACCATCTAGGCCAACCCTCTTGCAATGCAGGATTCTTTGCCCAAGGTGAGGCTTGAACCTGCAACCTTGAGATTAAGAGTCTCATGCTCTACCGACTGAGCTATCCCAATATCCAGAACTGGACATAGCACTCCAGGTTGATAGTGCCACACAATGAGTAGTCAATACAGCAACCTTCTGATATTGTGGTGTACAGCCCCCATTGTCTCTGATCCTTAATTTATGCTGGCTAGGCCTGATGGGAATTGTAGTCTATATCCGGAGGTGGCTGCACTGGCTAAAGAGCAGATGCAAGACTGCTGCTTTTCCTTTTCGTTTCAGCAGCCCACCAAACACTCCTTTTAATGCCTAGTTCAGTATTCAGGGAAAGGAATAAGTTAATATCTATTTCTCCCTAGAAGATGGGTCCATTAGAGAAATTAATCTGGGTATAGATTATACTGTAAATTCCAACAATTCCTCTCTTTCCCTTTTATTAAAGAGAAGCATCTTTCTGGGCTCTACGTGTCACAACCAACATTCTCTGCGATTTAATTTACTTCATGTGTGGCAAAGGGCCTTCCAGTCTAAACTTCGGTAATAGCAAACATAATTTGCAATAAATGGAAAGTCCACTTCCAGCTGCTGAGCGAATGGAATCGGTGCGTTGCGCTGTGAGGAATGAGCATGGCGCTTAGATTCGATTACAGGGCTCCCACGTGTGGATTTACTGAGCTTACGGACAAACCCCCTTTAAACCCCCAGTGAGTACCACACATAAAAATGAAGGATCAGAGGGAGGGAAGGAGGGAGTTCCAGTTTGCTTAGTGGCTGAACATTTTCCTTGAAACTCATTTCATTCCATTTTCAACTGTAATCCTTTTGTTCGTTTGTTTCTTTACTAGAAAACTACTCCCAAGAAGGGGTCCATGATAGAAGTTTATAAAAGTATGCATGCAATGCATGGAAAAAGTGGAAGGAGAAAGGGGTGGGGTTTCCCCCCTTCTCTCATAAGACATTAGAACTCATGGACATCCAGTGAAACTAAATGTTGAAAGAGCCAAGGCAGACAAAAGTAAACCCTTCTTCACACAACACATAGTTAAACTACGGAACTCCCTGCCACAAGACGCAGTGGTGGCTACCAACTTGGATGGCTTAGAAAGGGGATGAGACAAATTCATGGAGGAGAGGACTATCAGGGGCTACTAACATTGATGGCAATGCTCTGCCTCCACCATCAGAGGCAGTAATGCTTCTGAATACCAGTTTCTGGAAGCCACAGAATGGGGAGAGTGATCTTATGCTTGAATCCTGCTTGCAGGCTTCCCATTATAGGTATCTGAGTGGCCACTGTGTACTAGATGGGCCATTGTTCTGATTCAGCAGGCTCTTATTGTTCTTTTATGTCCAGGTCATTAGAGGGCTCAGGGGAAAGACTATGTCTTTTTGCCACTTGAAACAAAAGGCTAAAGAGTTGCCTCCTTCGCCTCAGGTGCAAAAGCTGACCAGACTGGGAGCTGAGTCTTCCTTCAACACTGCCAACATGATGGTATCCTTCACCACACTGGAAGTCAACAAGGAAGTTTAGAGGGAGCAGGGATTGGCCAACTGGTACATAGACACCTTTCTTCCACCATCTCTCCGCCAATGCCCCCTGCACCCCACCCCCCAGTATCTGCCATCTGAGGCAACTGCCTAATGACAGGACAGTCCTAAGTAACTTACCAGCATGCAACTGTGTTCAAGAAAATTATTTTGGTATTAAGGAAATCACACTGTGGGTTTTCCATAATGGGTTACAAAATGGCAGAGGGGTGATGAGGATCAGGTGGGCTACACAGATGGGCTAAGCAGTTAATTCTGTCCCATTTCAGTCTCAATACTAACAACAAGAAATTGAGTCTTTGGTGTCATTGGCCCAGTATGGTGTAATGCTCAGCGAACAGAGGATTCAGAAAGCTCCTTCTGTGCCAACTTTTAAATACTTGCTGAAAACCTTTCTATTCTTTCAGGCTGCATACAGGCAATTGATAATACAGCTTTCCACAATCGTTTCCTAATTCCAGATTTTAACTTTTTTTATATGGCTTTTATTGCATGGTTTTATATAAAATTGTTGTGAACCACTCTGATATCACGTTCTATGAATTGGTGGTGCGTGTGCGTTGCATTTCTGTTACGTAGTATGCCCCTTAACCTAATCACAATAGACACCCAGTGTGTTTGTTTGTTTTCCCTCTTGGGTCAACAACTGGAAATGAAATGCAACATTTGCACATGTGCAAGCAAATACATACAGATCTAAAAGCAATCTATAAATATACCTGAAGTGTCTCCTGGGATCTTGGGCGGAGGGGCACCAACCTCTTTTCTGTTCCCATCAGAAGTGGCAGGTGGTACCATTGTGCTAATCACACCGGGGTTGTTCTTGGGCGTGCCAATCCCACGGCCAGGTCCTTCTGGCTGAACCGTCGTGGAAGCTGCAGTTGTGGTGGTGATCGTGGTGGTGGTGGTGGTGGAGATGGTGGTGGTCTTGTGTCGCAAAACAGAGATGGTGGTGGCACTGCCATAAATTCCCGAGAAGCTCTCCAGGGTTTCCAAAGGGCTTGTGGACCCCCAGACAATCACCTCGGTCTCTGGAGTGGGCTTGCTAATCGCCCGGAGGTACCTTTTCCTCCTCCTCAAGTAAGTCTGGTATGCTGTACTCCCGTCTGCCAGAGAAGGGTCTGATCTGGCGGGCACAAAGTGCTCGGGGTGCCCATTTTCCCAGAGGAGGTCCGTGGCTTTGTGTAGACGTTTGGAATGATACGTACTGGCCAGCTGTCCGTTAGACCGTTCCAAATAGGGGAAAGCATGGTTCCCCGGAAGCCCATAACTCCTGGCCTGCTGCCCGGATCTAAGACTCCACAAAGGACTATGCCAGAATCCATGTCGGTCACGGTGACCCGGTCTTTGCAAGGGCCTATGACCGTGGCCCAAAGATTCACAAGAGGTGAAATCCATGGCAAGTCGGAACATGGCTATTAAAATCCAAGCATGGCTTCGTACAGGATAACCTGACCTGCAAATAGACACAGAGCTGTGTTAGAAAGAAGCAAACAAACAGAAAAGTCAACAGAGTTCATTCAAGGGGAGTGTTGCAAGATGACGCACTGAAACTCTCCAGACTGTTGCTCATGGATCTGGCAGTTCTGCTTGTCTCTGAAACCTTATCTCACATGAGTGGCTAACAAATCAGAGAGTGGGCTAGCTCTGAAATTTCTTCCCTGGCACA
The DNA here is from genome assembly GCF_965153285.1 of Podarcis tiliguerta. NCBI lineage: Eukaryota > Metazoa > Chordata > Lepidosauria > Squamata > Lacertidae > Podarcis > Podarcis tiliguerta. The sequence continues at coordinate 26,426,444 of NC_139541.1, forward strand.
CAAACCTTTGGGTGGTGAAGATTTGTTGGATTTCAACACAGGTTGCCCTTTAAATGTGACATTTTACATGGTTGAGTCAGCAAGAGTGGAGTCCAAGCAGGACTGGACCATACTGTTATCCCAAATGTGCAAATTGGCTCAACGCTTTGGGTTAATGAGCACTTTTGTTTCCAGAGCTGCTGGAACACCTCCTCAGACACCTTAAAGGTCTCCCTACCCACATTTGCCAAAATGTTTTCCCAAAATATATCTAGTTAATGCCCACAATATTGAACAGATGACATTTCTTCATATATATATATATATATACAGAGAGAGAGAGAGAGGTACCTTGGGTTACAAATGCTTCAGATTACAAACACTTCGGGTTACAAACTCCGCTAACCCATAAGTAGTACCTAAGGTTAAGAACTTTACCTCAGGATGAGAACAGAAATCATGCAGCAGCAGTGCAGCAGCAGCAGGAGGCCCCATTAGCTAAAGTGGTACCTCAGGTTAAGAACAGTTTTGGGTTAAGAACAGACCTCTGGAACGAATTAAGTTCATAACCTGAGGTACCACTATATGTGTGTGTGTGTGTGTGTGTGTGTGTGTGTGTGTATATATATATATATATATATATATATATATATATATATATGACTGTCATCAGGCTGTGCCATAATCCTGGATTTGCACAAAGTCAGAGGGCAGCCTCTGGTGAAGGATTTGTAGTGCTTCATCACAGTCTTGGGAGTTGCATGGCCAAGGTATGGCGGGGGAGCAAAGGAAAAGTCAGGATATAAAATTGGGTTTTAAACAACAGCCGAGGTTTGATTAGAGCAGGGATGGAGGTACACAGAGTAGCTGTGATGCGATATGGGGGAGTGCCTGAAGGGGTTGTGAGGGGATTTGAGATTTGGGTGTAAAGAGAGAGGTGGGGCTTGGCAAGGAGGTTGGTGGGTTGGTGGCAGGTAGGCAAGGTTGGCAAGCACTATGAGAAGGGGTGGTAGCCCCTAATGAATTCCATATTTGCTATTTGACAGTTGACACGCAGTAGCATTGATGGATGACATACACAAGCATTTTGCAGTTTTCAAATGCCACTTTCAAAACTGGATATTTGGGCAAAATCTGAATATCGGTGAATCTAACCCTGCTTCCCATTACCCTGGAAGCCACAGGAGTTGACAGTGCTCTTTGTCCTCAGGCCCTGCTTGTTGGCCACTGTGAGAACAGGATACTGGACTAGATGGTCCTCCTTTGGCCTAATCCAGCAAGGGCTCTTCTTTTCTTCTGAAAAACACTGGACTATGGGAAGGGAAGGCAGGGAAAGTCACTTTGCCATTGCCACCCACAACCAGCCTTGCTTTGTGGGCCCACAGCATTTACTGCTGAGAGATATACTGCCCTTCAATGCAGAGGTTCGATTTACATCTAATAGCCATCAATCCCTTCCATTGTTCCTCTCAGCAATAACCAGGTTGACTCACTGCCCGGGATTGCAATTTAGCAGCCCTGAGATAAGCCATTGTATTTTTCCTTCCATCCAGCACATCCAGTAGGCTATAAAACTTACTTTTTAAATGAAATGAAATAGAGATGGAAGAGAGAAGGGAGAGAATGGCTGCATTATGTCTTGCTGACTGGGCATGATGCACAATCAGATCTGGCATGATCACGCAAACTGTTCGGAATGGCTCTGGGACCTCAAGGGCCTGACACAGCTTTGTGAGACTGCAAAATCCTATCCTGGAAACTCAGCCAGTCTTGGCCACATCTGCCGGGCAGTGAAAGGTCAACAAGATCCAGCTAGTCTCTCTGCGGAAGTATGAACATGAGAATGCAAGAAGAAGCAACCCATCCACTCCAGCATCCTGTTCTCCCAGTGGCCAACCAGATGCCCCAATGGGAAGCCCAGAAGCAGGACTGAGCACAACTGCATTTCTCCCAGCTAGGTGTCTTTAGGAAAGGGACTGAACCTAAAACTGCCAGGATCATAATACTATTACAGTGGTACCTCGGGTTACAGACGCTTCAGGTTACAGACACTTCACATTATAGACTCCGCTAACCCAGAAATAGTACCTCGAGTTAAAAACTTTGCTTCAGGATGAGAACAGAAATTGTGCTGGGGTAGCGGGAGGCCCCAGTAGCTAAAGTGGTACTTCCGGTTAAGAACAGTTTCAGGTTAAGAACGGACCTCCAGAACAAATTAAGTTCTTAACCCAAGGTACCACTGTATACAATTCTATGGTGCAGCCACAGTTGGTATACGGTGTGCAGTTCTTGTTGGCTTACCTCAAGAAAGGATATTACAGTGGTACCTCAGGTTACAAACACCTTGGGTTACAAACACTTAGGGTTACAGACTCCGCTAACCTGGAAGTAGTACCTTGAGTTAAAAACTTTACCTCAGGATGAGAACAGAAATCACGCGCTGGCGGTGTGGCGGCAGCTGGAAACCGCATTAGCTAAAGTGGTACCTCAGGTTAAGAACACTTTCAGGTTAAGAACGGACCTCCGGAACAAATTAAGTTCATAACCAGAGGTATAGAGTTGTATAGAGTTGGAAAAGGTTCAGAAAAAGGCAACCCAAAATCATCAAGGGGGTGGAGTGAATCCCCTATGAGGAAAAGTTCAGGACTTTTTAGTTTAGAGAACAAGTGTGTAAGAGGTCACATGATAGAGGTTTATAAAATGATACATGGCATCGAGAAAGTGGATAGAGAAATATTTTTTTCCTATTTTCTCTCTCTGCCATCACATTGGAACTTGTGGACATCCTGCGCAATTTAATGTTGGGAGATTCAGGACATGTCAGGCGTCAGAGGACCCAAACCCCCCACAGTAGGTTGCTAGGAATGGATGAGACAAGGAAAGTTCTTACCGCTGCTTTTTATTCAGTATTCACAGAGAGAGGCTTAGAAATGCAGCCTCTTGGAGTAATGGTGTTGCTCTGAGTGAAACACACCCACCCACCCCCGTCTCTCCCACTTCCTCATGAGTCATCACTACCAGTGCTGGAAAGGGCCTTTTGCCTTTGAGCTCTTTGCTCTCCTACTTCCGAGGTCCGCCATGTTCTGGGAGAGGAGGGGGGTCTGGAATGCTTTCTAAAGACACTGAGTCAATCAACTGTCTCTCCCCTGGTGCTGCTTCTTCCTCCTCTCCCATTATTTCCCAGTCCCGTCCCCCCTCAACTGCCTCTCAGCTGTAACCTCCCTCAAACCCCGTTGTAATTCTGAACTGTCTCCTCCTTCTCAGGAAGGGTCAGACTGGGGAGGCAGTCTCCACCATTCCTCCTCTGCCCAGTCCCTGACAGGACAAAGAAAAAGAAAAAAAGAAAGTAATTCTTCACATGACACATAGCTTGTGGGAATGTTCAAGGATGCAGGAGAGGATATATTGTCTGATTATATCCTTTTCCAACTTGTGTTAACAAGTTCTACAATTTAGCAGAGTAACATCCCCCCTTTTTAAACTTGCAACGGATGCGTTTGCTCAGGCTCGCTAAAGCCTCTATAATAACTGTTCTGGTATTTCCCCCTTATTCCTTCATAAAAGATAAGACACGACACAGTCTTCTACAAATGTATAAAAAAAGGTTTACTCACACATTCTGTTCACAATCAGATCCCAGAAGGCAGACTTAGCTTAGAAAAGTAACATATACTTGGAAACTATTCCATAAGAAAACAGTCCCTTTGTCCTCTCTTGGCTGGAAGCCAAGAGGGCATCTTTGGCTAAGCAGATGTTGCTTCTTCGATGCATGTGGAGAAAGAGAGAGATGGCTGCCCTGCCCTGTGCTTTCATTGTTACCTGCACAGGTGAGGCCACATCCACCTCTAGTCACATGCAGAGGAAGTCTGTCCCAGCCCAGAAGGAAATAGGAAGTTTACCTGCTGGCTGGACAAACATTCCTCCCCATGTATAAACATGTTCACTCTAGGAATGTTGTACTTGACTGCCCTTGTGTTTCACATCCCACATAGCTAAGCTAGGGAACTCAATCCCCCAGGAGGCAGTGGTGGCCACCAACTTGCTTGGATTTAAAAGAGGCTTGGAGAAATTCATGGAGGAGAAGTCTATCAATGGCTACTAGTTACAGCAGTTAGGCCTTTATTCAGGCAGCGATGTTTCTGAATACCAGCTGTTGGAAATGAGTTATATACCAACTATGGGGGAGGGAGAAAAACTTTCCTTTATCCACTTTCCCTATGCCTTGCATAGTTTTATTAACTTCTATCATGTTGCCCCAAAAGAGCACTTGGCTGGGGCACCCACCCAACATTCGTCCAGTCCTATTTGGTTCAGTGATGGCAGGGAGCACTTCAAGGTGATAACAATCTCAAGCCAGAAATTCTGGCACGCTCTGCAGAGGAGGAAACTATTGGCTCTTCAGCACCACCACTGATGATAGCCAATGGGCAGTATTGCAGCTACTGTCCTTAGGTGTGCTAGGAAGAATGCTTCTTTTTTTAGAGGCGGAGATGGTTCATTTGGGTAAATGGCATTGATAGAGGTGTCAGGGATTGCTTTGAAACTCCCCCCCACACACACACACACATCTCCAAATGGGCCCAATGAGTCCCCTCACTGCCTTTGCCACCCCTTTTATGGTGTCTGGGAAACAATAATTGAAAGACAAAAGAGGGAATCATTCTCCTCTGCTGCAAATCTGCAAGGAAAAACCCAGGCATTGCTGCGGGTGAGTCGAGTGCAAGTTTCCAGAGAGAGCATTAAAGCAAGGCTCTTCCTTAATAAAAATGCCCAGCCTTGCTGTCATTTATAATGGCCCGTCAGACTCAGACTTGAGCCCCGGCTAACACCGTTAATGTGATTTGAAATTTCTCCTTGCAGGAGAGGAAGACAGCCAGGGCACAGGGTTGCCTGACAGGGCATCCATCTCCAGGCTCACAATCACCACAGCCCCAAGTATATAACTTCATTCTCTCAACCCTCATGGTGTTTTAACCTCTGTGTCTGCAGACTGGGCAGTCTGTATCCTGTCCACACTACGTAAGCAATTCCTTTTACAACTGAGCAGCAACTTACAGTTTGGTCTGGGTTTATGGGGTAGCTGGGGAGGCTCTAAGACTTTGTTCGGTCCACAGTTTTACATGGAACAACCCCAATCACACCTCCTGGACTAATACACATATCGGAATGCAGAGATCCCTTCTATTTATTGCACTCCTCCAAATTTTGAAATACAGCTTTCAGCTCAAACAAGGGACCAAAATGCCTATAAAAATGCACATTTCGCATTAAAATGCATGCTTGTAAATGAAATTCATAATAACTATGTTTAGTCTAGGTTTCCCCTCCTATATACAATATTGTACGCCATTTTGCCTAACACAGTATGCAAAACGTTTTTGCAAAGCAACTTCTTCTACGCTGCTCTTTGGTGTTATTTTCCCCAACAGATGCATTTTTAGGCAAATTTTACCCTAGTATGTGCATTTTTGTACCCATTACTTGACTGGAGAACCACATTGCAAAATTCAGAGGAGTGTGAATTTTTGAAGGATGTCTGCATTTCAGCTCATGCACTGTTAGTTAAGTGTAAATTAGGTAGGTTTATCTTTAAAGGTGAACTGAATCAAATTTATTCCCCATCCCTAATTTAAAGGCAAAATATGACCTTTTTTTGCTGTGGTTTGCTTGTTTAATAATAATAATATATTTATATCCTGCTCATCTGGCTGTGCTTCCCCAGCCACTCTTAGCAGCTCCCAACAGAATATTAATAATAAAAAAGTGACAACATCTAACATTAAAAACAAGGGTATTCACCAACTGATGCTGAAAGAGGATGGAATGAATATATGAATAAAAGCAAGCGAAACTGATGCGGAAACAGAATAACCTGATCCATCCACCAACCCCTACATGTACTTTATCCTGCCTCTGCTATAGTGAGCAAATCTGAGGGGGGAAATCGCAGACGATTTAGAATGGGGAAACTGTGTGTGTGGGAGGGTCCAGCTGTCTCCCCTGATGGTTGCAGCAGTGACTGCCCTTGTCGAAATCAGCTCCCACTCAAAAGATGCTTTTAGCTCTATTTAGAAACTGTAGGGGATGATCCAGTTCTGCAACCTTTGATGTCAGGTAACGTTTGGTCCTAATTAGGAGGCCTCAGCTAAGGTCAATCACCAGGTGCTGGAGTTCCAGGAACGGGAAGAGTAGTGGGTGCGGTCAGTCTGTGTGGACAATGGTAGGGCCAGACACAGGTTCATAGTAACAAAAATAGGAGAGGAGAGGACAACTCTCCAGAGCAAAGGAGTAGGCACTTAGACAATGTCGTCACTAGGACTGTGCATCAGATCCAGCTGAATCCCAGATCCTGAACCAAATTTGGTCGACTCAGGATTCAGCCAGTTTGCACCAGGTCAGGTCCATGCAAGATCCAAGGCTGTCAAAAGAGTGGGGAGGTCTGGTAGAGAGGAGAGGAGAACAGAGAAAAGGAAGGAAGCCTACATACATTTCTTTTCCCCATGACCCTGAATGCATGTTTAACGGGAGTTTGCAAACCCTCATCCAAAATTAACAGGTATCATTGGGCTGTTTTCATTCATGCTCATCTTCATCCCACATACAAACATTGCAGATCATATCCAGTGCTAATCCTTCTCCATGTAAACCCTTTGGAATTAATGGACATGACTAGCCTCAGGCCATTCATTTCCATGGGTCTACTCTGAGCACAACTAACGGTCAATGCAACCCTATCAATGTGACTGCACGGCTGCATTAAAATTCTTGTTGAGAAGCTTTTGCTGGTGCATGGGCAAAGCACCACAGACAAGGAATCTTGATGTAGTTATGCATGCAGTCGAATAGCAATGCAAGAGCAATTCATTGGTGCCATTGATAGTGTAGAAGGTAAAGAATGCACTGCAGGCTGCAGGAGTGGTTTTTTGTAAGGGAGGGGGCAAATTGCCCTAAAGAGCGCCCTCCTATGGGTTCACCTCTTCCTCATTCCTGACCCTCTTTCCTACATATGCCCTGCCTGCTTGCTCAGAGGCAAGGAAGGAGCTGATCTGCTTCCTTACTCCAGTCCTGGCTCATTTGCATATACAACAGAGGCAGCAAGGAGGTCCAGTAATGGGGCCAGAGGAGAGGAGGAGTTGGTAGTGGTCTCATTAATGGTGGGTACAATGACCAGTGCCCATCAATGTTGAACCCTTGGTGCCAGACCTGGAGAATGACAGAAATGTGCAACCCACCCACCCACAATGTTCTATACAAAATCCAGACATTTAAACAACAGAGACCCAAACCAATGGATTCAAATGGCAAGAAAGGAGATTCTGACTAAATATCAGGAAGAACTTTCTGAGGGTAAAAGCTGTTTGACAGTGGAATGGACTCTCATTCATTGGAAGTTTGTAAGCAGAGTTTGGAGGGCCACTGTCAGTTGTGATTCCTGCATTGCAGAGGGTTAGACTAGATGATCCTTTGGGCTTCCTTCCAAGCCTACAATTCTACGATTCTATGTTTCTTTGAAGGCATCAGAGAGTGCCAAATGCACCCGTTTTCAAAAACAAATTCCAAGGAGAAATTTGAGTGAGGAAAATTCCGGAAGCCTCTGCCTTGCTCTGATGCTTCCCTCGTAAGTGCATGAACTAAGGCTCACTCTCTATTTGTGAGGGTCCGTTGGATATCGGTGGCCATCTCAGTCAAGGGGAAAGGACATCCTTTCCTTGAGGTGGCTGGCGAAATCAGCTCATTGGGAAATAAAGATTTCCTATCGCTGTCTCCAAATAGTTTAGTAGTGTGTTGCCTAGACAACCAGAAAACTCCCACACATAGCTATTTTATTCGGGAAGACATCCTGTCAACACACACCATCTTTCTCTCTCTTGTGTGTTCACACACACACACACACACGGGTTTGTGTGTCACATGATAATAATGATAATGATAATGATAATGATAATAATAATAATAATAATAATAATAATAATAATAATAATAATTTATTGTTTGTACCCAGCCACTCTGGGCGGTTTCCAACAAAGATAAAAAATACACTAAAATGTCACATATTAAAAACTTCCCTGAACAGGGCTGCCTTCAGATGTCTTCTGAATGTCAGGTAGTTGTTTATCACTTTGACATCTGATGGGAGGGCGTTCCACCACACGGCGGGCGCCACTACCGAGAAGGCCCTCTGCCTGGTTCCCTGTAACTTGGCCTCTCGCAGTGAGGGAACCAACAGAAGGCCCTTGGAGCTGAACCTCAGTGTCCGGGCAGAACGATGGGGGTGGAGACGCTCCTTCAGATATACCGGACCGAGGCCGTTTAGGGCTTTAAAGGTCAGCACCAACACTTTGAATTGTGCTCGGAAACGTACTGGGAGCCAATGTACCAGGTCTTTCATGAGATCCTCTGCAACAGATAACTGTGGGGGCGTCAATCCTTCCCAACCCAAATTCTGCCTTACCAGGAAATAGGGAGGCTTTGGGCAATTTGCTTGGCTAGGTCCATCCTTGAGATTCATTCTCCGCTGCCTGACAAGGGGACCATAAACTGTGATGTTAATGGAGATGAGTGAGCAACCTTGATATGGTGTTTTGAAGGAGGAAACTCATTTCTACTTCATGTCAGTAGAATTGCTTTGGACAACCTGGAAAGGCTATAATAAGCTGGCCACTGGCCATACCTTATCATGGGTGATGGTCTAGAGTAAGGATGGAAGGGTGTGCTTCTCCTCAAACTGGAAAGGATCTACCATTTGTGAGAGTTCCAAGTAAACCCTTGCAAGGCCCATCCAGAAGAACCTAAGAATAGCATGATGGGTCAGGCCAATGGCCCATCTAGTCCAGCATCCTGTCTCCAATTCTGAGTGCCATAATTTAAGAAGGATGTTGGCAAGCTGGAACGTGTGCAGAGGAGGGTGACCAGGATGGTCAAGGGTCTGCAAACCAACCATGAGGAATGGTTGGGTATGTTTAGCCTAGAAAAGAGGAGACTAAGAGCATATATGATAGCCATCCTCAAATACCTGAATGGCTTTCACATGGGAGGAAACTTGTTTTCTCCTGCTATGGATGGTAGGGCCCAAACCAGTGGTTTCAAATTACAAGAAACACTAAACATCAGGAGGAACTTTCCAATGTGAAGAGCTGTTCAGCAGTGGAATGTTCTCCCTTGTAGGTGATGGAGTCTCCTTCATTGGATGTTTTTAAGCAGAAGTTGAAGGGCCATCTGTCATGGAGGCTTTAGTGAGATTCCTGCATTGCTGGAGGTTGAACTAGATGACTGGAGATTCCAGCTCTACAGTTCTATGATTCTATACTTTCTTTTAAAGGTAAAGGTAAAGGTACCCCTGCCCGTACAGGCCAGTCTTGACAGACTCTAGGGTTGTGCGCCCATCTCACTCAAAGAGGCCAGGGGCCAGCGCTGTCCGAAGACACTTCCAGGTCACGTGGCCAGCGTGACATCGCTGCTCTGGCGAGCCAGCGCAGCACACGGAAACTCCGTTTACCTTCCCGCTAGTAAGCGGTCCCTATTTACCTACTTGCACCCGAGAGTGCTTTCGAACTGCTAGGTTGGCAGGCGCTGGGACCGAACAACGGGAGCACACCCTGCCGCGGGGATTCGAACCGCCGACCTCTTGATCGGCAAGCTCTAGGCGCTGAGGCTTTAACCCACAGTGCTACCCGCGTCCCTCATACTTTCTTTTACCTGTCCTTAATCTCCAAACTTTCAGCTTCATTGTATCACCCTTAGTTCTAGCATGATAAGAGAGAGAGAAAAGCTTTTCAAAGCCCAATTTCTCCATCCCAGGCATCATTTTACAAACCTCCGTCATGTCACCTCTTTCTCACCTTTTTTTGTAAACGAAAAAGTCCTGAAAGTTGCAACTTTCCCCCATAGGGGATTTCTTCAATCCCCTTGATCATTTTGGGTTGTACCTTTTCTGAACCTTTTCCAACTCTACAGCATCCTTTTTTTGAAGCAAGGCAACAAGAACTGCACACAGCATTCCAAATGTGGCTGCACCATAGAATTGTATAATGCTATTATGATATTGGCAGACTTATTTTCAATTCCTTTCCTAATGATCCCAAGCATGGAATTTGCCCTTTGCACAGTTGCCGCACGCTGGGTTCGCATCTCCACGGAGCTATCCACTATGTCCCCAGGGTCTCATATATATAAAGAGTGGACTCCGTTTTCCAGCTAGGAATGCTGGGAGTTGCAGTCCAGCAACATCTGGAGGGTGCAGGTCCACCACCCACAATATACAGTCAGCAGTTTGAAAGGCGCAAGACACATAAAGCAATGAACAGGAACAGCAATTTTTAAAAATCCTCATCAGCCAAATGCTTTTCTTTCTTTATTGCTGATGCTTTCTTCTCTTAAGTGAGCATTAATCTCCCTTGCTTCATTTCATCCTTACATGAACCTAGGAAACGAGGTGAGGCCAAAAGAGGCAAGTCTACCATCACCTGCTATAACCCATCCATTCCAAGTCCCCAGTAGGGGGCAATAATTGCTGCAATCAAGTCATAAGGACTAGAAACTTTAAAAGGAAAAATTGAAGCTGAACTGTATTACATGATGAATTCCAGATGAATGCTAGGGATGGACAAATATGTCAATTTCCCCTCCCCTCAACCCCACCGCCTAGTCTTTCAGCTTGCCCCATTTCCACTTCAGTTTATATTACGACCCCAGCTTGCCATCTAGCCACAGACTTAATATTCTCCCCCTACTTAACATTATGCATTTTTAGAAGAACAGCCTAATTGAATATAAAGGAATATTTATTTAAAAGAAAAGAAAAAGAAAGACTAATATATATGTGTGTGTGTGTGTGTGTGTGTGTGTGTGTGTGTGTTAAGCCATGCTAAAAGAACTCAGCCCTCCTCTCTTCTGCATTTCTAGCATCTTGTACGATGGAGAGAGGGAGAGAGAGAGAGAAAAGATTTTCACCCTTGGCTGCTAAACAAGAAAATAGGTATTTTCCATGTAACAAATTAGGACGGGCAATCAGGCAAACTTATTCGGGCAAAAGAGCTTTCTGGCAATTGCTGTAATCAGCAGGATTCAGGCGGGCTTATTCTGAGGTTAGCTTTACTTAGAGTGCTTTGCATTTTTCTCGTTTGAAAATGAACATGGTCCCTCCTTTTAGAAGAGGGAGGACACCCCCCCACACACACACAAAAAGGAGAGCACACAGAGAGAGGCATCCCCATCACCCATTTTTAAAAGACTTGATTGTTCTCTCTGTTTTGTCTTTCTGATCCCAGCTCAAGGATGCTTTGAGTGGAGCTGTTGTGTCAGAAATGGATCTCCCTGCCATTAAGTCGTGTGTTTTTTCTCTTCAAGAGTGGCTTTAGAGGGTCATCAAAAAGTTTGCCTGAACCAAAACAATTTATTTCATTTTGTGCTCAGATTTGTCTACATCAAAGAAAACATACAGAGATTTCCCCCTCTCCCCAAACAGAAATAGTTAGCAGCTTATGGGTGGTATTTTGCTTCTTGCCAACATTTAGGCTCCTTTTCCTTCCTCCTGTGTCTTTGCCTTCATATTCCTTCTTTGCTCTTCATGCTATTGGCTGTGGTGAATGGTGAGATTTTGGCTGGTGATGTTTCTATGCTTCATTTGGCATGATGATATTATGGCTGTTTGTCGCTGGCAAAGCGTTGCCGTCCAGATGTAGTTGAACTACAGCTCTCATTGTTGACCATTGAACTACTGCTCTCATTTGACCATTGGCTATGCTGGCTGGGGCCAGTAGGAGTTGTGGCCCAGTAACATCTGGAAGGGAACACATCAGCTACTCCTGGCCAACACCATCCGGCAGCATGCCCCTGAGAGTCAGAGAGGAGGGCTTCCTAGTCCTACCTGGAGATGTCTGGGGTGGTTCATGAAGGTTCCAAAAAGGGCCAACAAAATTATCAAGGAGATGGAGAAACTCCCCTATGAAGAAAGGTTGTGGCATTGGGGACTTTAGAGAAAAGGCAAGTAAGAGGCAGTAGGATAGGAGTTTATAAAATGACACCTGGCATAGAGAAAGTGGATAGAAAAAAAGCTTTTCTCCCTCTTTCCTAACAGTAGAACAAGGGGACATCCAATGAAGCTGAATGTTGGAAGATTCAGGACGGATAAAACAAAGTCCTTCTTTGTGCAGTGCATAGTTAGACAGTGGAACTCACTGCCACAGGAGGCAGTAATAGCCTCCATCTTGGATGGCTTTGAAAGAGATTGGAGAAATTCGTGGAGGATAAGACTGTCAATGGCTACCAGCCATGATGACTATGTTCTACCTCCGTGGAGGCAACACTGCTTGTGAATACCAGTTGGAGACCACAGCGGGGAGAGATTCTTCTTGTGCTCAAATTCTGCTTGCAGTTGGCCACTGTGAGAACAGGATGCTGGACTAGGTGGGTCATTGGCCTGATCCAGCAAGCTCCTCTTACTTCCTTGTGGAATCTAGGCCTTCTACATGCAAACTATTTCTTTAACACCACAATTGCAAAGTGTTCCACACCCTTCCACTGTATGCCTCTGTGAAAGGATTTGTGGAGGGGCAAAATATGCCCTCTCTGGCTTCAGCTAAACATTTATTATTATTTTTTAAATGTTCTCAATAAACGCTTTGTCTGTGTGAAACATTGGTTGACACTGTCCTTATTAAAACAGCCAGACACACAGTTCTAACAGTACAATGTTGCTGTGCATTAGCTGGGCACCCAGGCATAGTAGACGGAAGCGTCTGCTGTTCCCTGGTGCTGACCCCAGCACTCCAGCCCTGAGAGCTTCTGGACCTCAACATCCTGAAGGAAGGCTGCCAAAACCACAAGGTTTTAAAGAAAGCAGGGGAGAGCAGCACAGTGTCCCCTGAATCTTGTGCTCTCAAGGTTTCTCTAGTTGCTGAGATTTATGCTTTGCTGACCCAGGGCAGAGGGTCAAAGCGGTTGGATACTGCCTTGGCTGAGCCAGGGAGAACAGCTTTCTTCCCCCCTGCCTTCCTTCCAGAAAGGCTGCCATTCTGGTGACATGCCTGGATTTTAATTCACTCAGCAATGCACTTCAAACACTGCAAAAGCCCACGAACCCAGAAAGACTGGGAAGTGTTCCATTTCATTTCAGTCAGTCCAGGCGCCGGCTTCACAGCCAAACACACAGCGAGGAAGCAGGCAGCTTGTCAGTCAGTCTAGGCAGATCTATGTGCGTCAAGGTGGATCTGGCTCACACCCACAGGCAGGGAGCTAAATTCCACCATGTGGTTGTCCTTGCAAGTACACAGCCCCTGCCGAGAAAAGGTTTATGGAAGCCCAAGCTGCAATCAGTCTTTCTGATTCCAAATTCTGCTGGGGGCAAAGATGAGGGCTACCTCGGCTGGATCATTTCAAGGGGCTCATGTGTGTCCACATCCCACTCTGCTGCTCCAGAGGGTAGGAGCCAAAACAATGGGTTCAAATGACAAGAAGGGGGATTCCAGGTAAACTTTAGGAAGACCTTTCTGATGGTCTGATGGCAGAACAGACGCCCTTGGAAGGTGGTGGACTCTCTGTCATTGGAAGTTTTTCAACAGAGATCAGATGGCCATCTGTCAGGTATTTTTGAGCTGCAATTCCTACATTGCAGGGGGTTGGACTAGATGACCCTTGAGGTCCCTTCTGACTCTACAATTCTATCACTCTTTGCTTCTATTAAACAGCAAACTCGGTTCCCAACAGCTTATCCTTATACACCCAAAAGAAGCATGCTGAATGCCGAAGGTTTGTGAAACTAAAAATACAGTATGTTTAGAGGTGGGTAACTGAAAGGGGTTAACCTTCCACAAAGCAACCCAATGAAGACTGAGCATGCTCATTGGGGATGGAATGCTGACGAAATGTGGAATGACAGTGGGCATGGCTGGCTGGGTCCCTGAAGAGAATCATTGTAAACTGCAAAACTGTGTTGAAGGTTCCCACGTGTTTATGCATCTTATACACATTCAGATGCTGCAGTTTGGGGAGGGTGCAGGATAAATTGGGTGAACAAAAAAACAAAACAGGAACAATAAACTCAGCTGAAAAATTCTGTTCGGCTGGGTCAGGGAGGAGATGATGTAATCAAGAAGACAGAGTGCATATGGTGAGCAGCAGGATGGAAATGAGGACAGCGGGGGGCAGGTCTTACTGGGGATCCTGCAATCTGCCTTAAATCTGAACACAGGCATCCGTAGGAATGCAGATGCAAATGCAAAAGTTGGGTCTGAGCATAGGATCAAGTATATACAGAGGCAGAGGCAGTCACACTGGGAGCAGTGGGAAAGGGTGTGTGGCTTTAGTGGGATCAGGAGACAAGGCCAAATTATCATCAAATGTTGGCAGATGTGCCTGTCACCTCCAAAATGGGGGACCTGATACACCAGGGTTCTCCTTGTTTTCTTACTATGTAGGCAAAGCTTCTGGACGCTTGGTGAAATGTGATGGATGGGGACCAGGTGATGCACAAAAATGTGACAGAATCGCTATAATTCAGTGGGTCAAGTTTTGACATGCAGCTGGGGAGAGATAGGTTCAGATTTCTCCTTAACCATGAAACTCGCTCAAAACGGAGCCTTGGGTAGGCCACTTGCCCATAAGCCCAGCTTAGCTTGTTCCACATAGTGGCATAAAAAAAAAAGCAAAGGCAATTCAACTGAACAGACCACACAAATCCTGGCAGAGAGTCATCAGAATGAATGTGGGGTACCTGATTTGTCACCAAAGAGCCTCCCACAGGGATAAGTGGGTCAACGGGTTAGCAGAAACCCTTGTAGGCAATTAAGTTTTGTGGGTCGACGTGCAAGGCTGCCAACCTGTTTACGACAACAGCATCAGAAGCATCTCATATAAATTTTGCTAGGGAAAAAAATTATTAAAGAAAAGTCATTAAGGAACTCTTCTATTTTCTTTTCCCATCATTTTCCTTTCTCCCTCCTCCTCCTACCTTCCATTTAATCTGCAAGGCTCACTGGCCCGCAGTTGATAGGTTTGAATGTGGGGAGTTAACAGACGGTGAAATAGCTTCATCTCCAGTGCCGCTGAAAGTGGGGAGAGAGGGAGAGAGCTGGCCTTCACTTCATTCTCAGGTGAGGGGAGTCAAGGTGAGGAGAGGGAGCATGCAGGGCCAGTAGCCACCTGGCCTCAGGTTAAGGATGGGGTATTAAGAGGACCGTGAGCTTACTGGGACCTGACAAAGCATTTTTGTTGTCGTTTCTAAAAGGCACTCTGCTCCACATTTGTAAGAACTCAGTCTTTTACTGTGGCAGCAGCTACACTTTGGAACTCCCAGCCGATTGATATCAGGCAGGCTCCTTGACTGTACTGTTTCTGGCACCTGCTAAAAACATATTTGTTTAGGTGCACCTACCCAGATGTTTAGAAGTTGATGCACATCTGCTTTTAGTCTACTTTAACTTTTTGAAAGTATTTCCGTAATTTTTTCTTATTTGTAATTTGTAGTGTTTTATCTTTTTTGTAAACAGCTTTGGAGATTTTTTACAGTTGATCAGTGTATGAATTTTATGAGATGATGATGGTGATGATAGTCACTCATTGAACCCAAATCCGTCTCTAGGCCTTCTATAATTAGTTTCTGATCTAGACCCTCCCTTTAAGTATAAAGAGCTAACTACAGTGCTGTCCACCGCTACCCATTTTGAGATAATCTCCCACTGAATACCAGTTGCTGGAAACCACAGCAGGGCAGATTGTTCTCCTTGGGCTTGGATGCTCCTTGCAGGTTTCCCATAATGGGCATCTGGTTGGCCACTGTGATAACAAGTTGTTGGACTAGATGGGCCACTGGCTCTTCTTATCTTCTTATGGAAAGACCTTCCAAAGTCCGCCTCTGATGGGATGGCAAGGGGAAGTTTGGGATGTGCCTCTTGCTAACAGGCTGTTAAAAGGTCAGATTGAACATGATCATTTTGACAAGACTCTGGTTCCCATGCATCAGCTACATAAACAGAAGCAACAACAGTGTCCTTGCTCTGTTTTCCTTCTTATATGTGACAGGGGCATGCATACAACACCCTACAGGTTTTGTTGAAGTTGATCAATGCCATTTTAGTATAAAACCCATAAAACATCCCCAAAAAAGAGAGCAGGGTGAGTGCTGACATATCTCCCCAAAAGCACAAATCAACAAATGTTTCCCTGGGATGGTAAACATAAAGGATAATATAATTGTAGAGTTGAAAGGGTCCCACAAGGGTCATCTAGCCCAACCCCCTGTGAAACAGGAATCACAATTAAAGAATCCCCAACAGATGGCCAAGCTCAGATCCATCCTGTCCACAAGGAACTGACATGGTGACACTTTAAGTGTGCTGTTGCCTGGCTGGAAGGTATCCTTGCACTCTGATATTGCACCCCCCCCCACAGCTGGATGATGGGGGGGGTGTAGAAGCCAGCCTACTATACATAGGTAAAATCTATAGCAATCCCCCCACCCACTTTTGCCTGTGGCCCTGCCCACCACTTGCAAGTGGCCCCCAGAAGGTCACCCAGAAGGGAATGTGGCCCCAGGGCTGAGAAAAAGGTTCTCCCTCCCTGGCTTGAGACGTGCTGCACCAGCATTGGAGGGAGGTGGCAACATCTGGGAAATAAAGACAAATGTTTCATACCCACCAGAGCAGATATTAACTTGCTAGCCTAACCCAGCAGGCCTCAGGTTTACCAAAGCCACCTTCACAATCAGACTAGGAAAATGTGTCACGATGGAACGCCAGGGAGCTTATAGAAGGCCACAGCCTGAAATACACAAAGCCAGGAGGGTTGTTGCCTCCCCGCTCCCGCAGACTGATCCGACTGCTATTATTTGGCAGCTGTTCTGATCTGCCGCTGCGGCAGAGGATTGTCTACACCACGCTATCAGAGGACCCTTGCTGTTCGGCCCCGTCTCCCCCACAAACATCAATAGCCTGACAGTTGCATCCTCTGGAAATCGCCGAGTAGGAACAGACCGGCTTTAGAGCTCTGCTTTCGCCGCCTCATCGCCTCTTTTATTTCTTTCCTTGCAGCAAGAGAGGCAGGGGAGAGCAATTTGGCGACAGTCCCCTGCTGAGCCGGGAACATTGAAGGGAGATCTGGGAGAGGGAGGGAGGGAGGGAGATGCCTTCCTTCAAGAAATAACAACGAGCGTCTAGAACTGGCAACCAGCAAATCCTATTAGCTGTTTGCACTGGTTCTGGGCCCAAAAAGTTCCTTTCCATTTTTCTGCCCCCCCCCCCCAATAGGTTGCATCTCATGTTAGTCCTGCTCAGAACAGACACACAGGAATCACGAAATGATAGAGTTCATTTTTTAAAATATCATATTAGCACAGGGGCTGGTTAACTACAATAATATGTCCCCCCCCTTTTTGCAATGTATCTTTTTGTTGTTGTTCTGTTTTGTTTTCTACATGGGTACTGCTTCTTGTTTCTTCTTCTTTCTTGTGTCTTATCATACTCCGTGCACTTGTAATTTTGTAATTTTTTATTTTTCAATACAGAATATATATATATATTTAAAAGGGTAGAGTTGTAAAGGACCCAAAGGGTCATCTAATCTAACCTCTGCAATGCAGGAATCACAGCCAAATGTTCTTAACAAGGGTCCCTTAATTTAGCTGTGAGTCCTGCATCAGAATAGCCAGCTGGATCATCCCAGTTGGCTCATCTGGTTCAGCTTTCTCTTCTCACAGTGGCCACCCAGATGCCCATAGGAAACAAGCAAGCAGGATTCAAGTCCCTCGCCCTCTTGTGGCTTCTGGCAACTGATATTCAGAAGACGTGTTGTCGATGTGGCTGTTGCTTTAAGACAAACTCACAGAGGACCTCTAGCCAGAGGATACTGGCCACGTGGCTGGTGCCTGGGAGGTTAGTTCAGTGCAAACTGAGTGAGAGGTGCTAATACTGCCTGGGCAGCTGTTCTTTTAATCAATACATAATTTTTGTTCATCCAATTGCCTCTGCAACATTGGAAGATTCAAGACAGATACAGTGGTACCTCTGGTTATGTACTTAATTTGTTCTGGAGGTCTGTTCTTAAGCTGAAACTGTTCTTAACCTGAAGCACCACTTTAGCTGATGGGGCCTCCCACTGCTGCCACCGCGCAATTTCTGTTCTCATCCTGAAGCAAAGTTCTTAACCTGAGGTACTATTTCTGGGTTAGTGGAGTCTGTAACCTGAAGTGTCTGTAACCTGAAGTACCACTGTAAAAGAAAACACTCCTTCACACAAGACCTAAGCTATGGAACTCGCTCCCACAGGAGGCAGTGTAGGCCAAGCAACCTGGATGGCTTTAAAAGAGGATGCAGCAAATTCATGGAGGAGAACAAGGCTATCAGTGCCTACATGCCATGATGGCTATGCTCTGCCTCCATCCTCAGAGGCAGCAATGCTTCTGAATGCCAGTTGCGGGAATCTGCAGGAGCTAAGGGGGACCCTTGTGCTCAAACCCTGCTTTCCTTTCGTAATTTTTCAAATGCAATTCTTTTCTTCATTAATAATGGTTCCCCCAAGCTGCAGGAGAAATTTGAATTCAGTAGGAATCACTTATGAGTAGAGGTTTTAGGGATTTGTGCTGCTAAACAACATTCTCCAAATATTATTTTTTTTTAATCCAAAGGATAAAACACCTTCCTGGCTTTTAACCCAGAAATAGAAGAATATAGCCATAGAAAAGAATGCATTGGGCAAAAAGCAAGGAATAAAACTCATTCACTGATTCCTTCGTATGGCATGTCACAAGAATGTCTCTGTTTCTATGTGTGACACTGTGGGTTGTAGCACAGGGCACCTAGGTTTGCCACAAATTCTCCCACCACCTGAGCTTAGAAACAAGACCAGCATCTGGAAACATCCACCTAAACACTGCGTGCATTTATTGCAGTGTGGACCAGGCCACTGGGTTTTTCATCACAGTGATGGCAACCTCCCCCTTCTCCCATCATTGAGACTTTGGCTTAAACAAAGGGGTTTTGTGTCCACAGAAATCTGCACCTGCCTCCTGGATTGAATTAGCTCTGCTCCTCCCCCCCCCCCCATCCCTGGCATACACAACACATGCCAAACTGGCAGCAGTTACACGAGAGGGAGAGCGGCAGACCCTCCCCTTGTTGTGTGGTTTGGCGCAGTAATATATTTCTGAATCCCTCTGGCATGCGCTCTTGCTGTCCCGATTTATGAGGATGTGTTTATTTCCCACGGTTTGCCCATGGCAAATCACTGCCCCCATGCTGTCCATAACAGTTGCCTTTTAGGGATACCTTGTAAGGGTTTGAGTGGCGTGGGTAACTTGCCCAGAAACAGGGGCCTCTGCAGTCAGAGAGCCAGTGTGGTGTAGTGGTTAAGAGCGATAGACTCGTAATCTGGGGAACCGGGTTCGCGTCTCCGCTCCTCCACATGCAGCTGCTGGGTGACCTTGGGCCAGTCACACTTTTCTGAAGTCTCTCAGCCCCACTCACCTCACAGAGTGTTTGTTGTGGGGGAGGAAGGGAAAGGAGAATGTTAGCCGCTTTGAGACTCCTTCGGGCTATCAAATCCAAACTCTTCTCAAAAAGTTAACTGTCTAAGGTCCCATCCGCACCATACATTTAAAGCAGTATACTACCATTTTTAAACAGTCATGGCTGCTTCCAAAGAATCATGAGACCTGGGCTTTGTTAAGGGTGCCAATGGTTGTTAGGAGAACCACCTAGTCCCCTCACTACAATTCCCAGAGTGGTTTGACAATTAAACCCTTTTCCCTGGGAACTCTGGGAATTGTAGCTCTGTGAGGGGAAACAAGAGGTCACTCTTAGCAACCCTTGACATGCTTAATAAAATCTAGGTTCCATGATTCTTGACTGTTTCAAATTGTAGGATATACTGCTTTAAATGTAGTTATCACCCCCCTTTTTATTTTTTTAAAGGCCTATCTAAATTATTTCATCTCTATCAAGTCATAGCCCTCTTATTTCTGCATCCAGGCATCTGTGGTGGATTAAGTCATAAAATCAGATCATGCAGTGAGATTTTACTCTTGGCACAACACTCTATGGAAGATCACTGGGCAGTGACCCTAAAATGAGCATTTTCTGTTGTTGCTGAAGCATCACTTGCTTCAGAGGTCTTGCAAATACATCTCTTTTTGCCTGGGCTTTCCCTGACCTATTAGATTACTCCTTGTTATTACAGGATTCCTGTTATTGTATAGACCCATAGAATTGTAGAGTTGAAAGGGACCTCAAGGGCCATCTAGCCCAACCTCCCTGCAATGCTGGAATCGCAGCTAAAGAATCCTTGACAGATCGCCATCAAACCTCTCTTTAAAAACCTGGAATGAAGGAGAGTCCACCGCCTTCATAATGCTATTTATTTGTAGCTCTCCTTATGCGATTTTTTTTTGTTAGCAATTATCTTAATTATGACAGTAAATGAAATGCCTTTAAACAATCAATAAAAATTATAAACAAAGTGTTGTATCCAATGTTAGTCCTACTTAGAGCAGACCCACTTAAATTTGTGGGCACAGTTAACTTAGGTCCATAAATCTCAATGGGTTTAATCTGAATAATAATAAATAATAATAAATAATTATTTATACCCCGCCCTTCCCGGGGCCTTCCCGGGGCCTTCCTCAGGGTGGCTAACAACAAATTTAAAACACTTAATTGCTGCAACAAAAAACAGCATAAAATACAGTATAAAATGTGAATAACAATAAATTCAGAATTCAAAAATCAATTTAGGGGGGAAATCCATCCAATAAACATTAGATGATCACCAGGGCTAGCTGGCTAAATTAGTCCTATTTGGGCCAGCAAGGAGACCAGGGGAGAATTAGCTGTGGGATCCCAGAGTGGGTAATCTTCATAAAAAGGGGAGGAGGAAGGAAGGAAGGGGAATAAAAGATCAGACTAAGTTCAAATTGAAAGCCAGGTGGAATAGCTCTGTCTTACAGGCCCTGCAGAAGGAAGTTAAAT
The DNA here is from genome assembly GCF_965153285.1 of Podarcis tiliguerta. Lineage (NCBI taxonomy): Eukaryota > Metazoa > Chordata > Lepidosauria > Squamata > Lacertidae > Podarcis > Podarcis tiliguerta. The sequence continues at coordinate 26,447,377 of NC_139541.1, forward strand.
CCTGCAGGGCCCTGGTCTCATGGGACAGAGCATTCCACCAGGTCGGAGCCATCACTGAGAAAGCCCTGGCCCTGTTGGAGGATAATCTGACTTCCTTAGGACCTGGGACCTCTTAGTGGCATTTAAAGGCACATTAAGGTGATTGTTCCATCAGTGTGAGTATTTCTGCTTCCTGATGGAGGCAGTGTGATGTAGTGGTTAGAGTGCTGGACTACTAGGACCTGTGAGACCAGGGTTCAAATCCTCCAACTTGGCCATAAAGCCCTTTGGGTGACCAGTCACTGCCTCTCAGCCTAACCTACCTCACTGGGTTGTTGGAAGGATAAAATGGGGGTAGAGAAGCACATGCACCACCATGAGCTCATGAGCACATGCACCACCATGAGCTCCATGCACACAAGAACTTATTTGCGTCCCACCCTGTATGTTTCAGAAATGTATAATTAGAGCCTAAAGAACAACCCCCCAAAAGTTATCCTCAAAATTCTCCTTTGTACACAAACCCTGGGAACATTTCAGATGGGGAGAATTGCTTAATCTTCCCACTCTTGTTCATACAACTCTGAACTCATCCATCCCTTTGTCTCAGTGATGCTACACCTGGAAATCTGCATATCTGCCTGCTTAACTTTACAGGAGATGTTAAAACAATGCCATTTTAACAAGGCCATGACACCCAGTTCATCAAAAGTCAGGCAGAATTTTGCATCTATGTCCTCACAAGGGCTCCTGGAAGAGTCTAAGTAGATGGCTCTCCATCTCTGAGCTCCCTGCCCTTGAATCATCTGCCTTGGAGGCCTCAAGTGCAATGGGGGAAGTCCCAGACAAAAGAGTCACTTTCAGAAAGAGGCTGCAGAAAGCTTCTCACTCACCCTTAGCTGCTTTACCAGTCTTACGTAATCACTTAGCTTTTAAAGAGGAAATCTAAAGAGGTTCTATATTTTATAAAAACAAACAAACAAACATCATCGCAAAACACGAGACTGACGGCAAAGCATTCAAAAAAGTAGGGCCTTGGAGGACTTTCAGAACATGCAGATAATCGCACATTGTGGACTGCAAAGCCCAACTACGGGAGCTGTAAAAGTTCGGTGCTTTTTTAGAGGGGAGGAAAACATAGATTAGAACTGAAATTGCCCCAAATGTGGGCCAAGTACACCAAATTTTAGGAGAGAAGTAAAAGATGCAGGGGGGGGGGAATAGCATGAACCACCTATATCAGGCCCATGCAGTGTAAGGGAAGTGATGTAGCCCAGGTCTAAAAGATCTGTTTTGCATGCTGAAGGTCCCAGGTTCAGATCTTGGGCTTGGAAAGTCCCCTGTCTGAATCCCTGAAAGTCCCTGCAATTTGAGAAGGTTCTTTCATTCCTGATACCAACCTTGTAGACAGTTCCCACCAACTGTGGCTTTTGCCTCAAAATCCTGATACATCTCTTTTGCATTTCAAGGATTTGAGAGTGGCTGGTCTTGTTTTGCCATCTCTGTACGGAGTTTCTGTTTTGTCTCGAAACACCAAATTCAGCTGGCAGCATGAACTTTCCTTGGCAGGAGTCTGCAATTAAGCTTGGGTTTGCAAACTGGCATTGGCTCACTCTTTTGCTTGGGGATGGCCAGCAGAAGCCTGCTTGTCCATGGGTGAAAGTCACTTTCCTTAGATCAGTTTCACAAGACAAGGAGATAGACCACCTACCTGTGAGCTGCTCTGGATCTGGCCTTCTCTGGCCCCACTCCCATCTTGATTGAGAGGGCAGGGACCTGACCAACTCCAGCTGCAAAGGTTGGTTCTACTGAGCAGGGGGTTGAACTAGATGAGCTTTGGGTCCCTCCCAACTATACAATTCCGTGGTTCTATTATCAAGATGCTGATCATCCAGGCAGAAGGGTAGTGAGTTCTTTGATGGGGCCTCCTAACAACTCTCAACAAACTGCAGCTCCCAGAATTATTTGGGGCAAGCCATGACTATTTAAAGTTGCAGCATGGTGCTTTTAATGTAGGGAGTGAATGTGGCCTTTGCATTACCCACCCTGTGACTTTGTGGTGGATGATGTGATGCAAAAGCTAATTAGAACAAAATGGTGGTGGTGGTGGTGATTTAATACCCCCTTCCAAAATTTTGATTGTAAGCTCTTTTGGGGAAGAGAGCTGCCCTTTATTATTGCTATTGTTCTACTTTTGCTAGTTCATAATGCCTACTGATGAGCAGGAGGAATGGAGCTGGGTTCTGCCCTGTGCTCTGACACTTCTTTTGTGGCATCGTCTTGCCCACATTCTCCACGACTCCAGCTGTTACCGATGCAGTGTAGGAGCCAACCACAGGAGAGTGCCAACCACCTCATCAAGGGAGCATTTCAATTGGCCTGTAGTCAAGCATGATCTCAGTGGCCCTCTGAGACTTGCTCTCTCTCTCTCTTTCCCTCTCTCTTGAATCAAGTTCCTTAAGCAGCCTCGCCACTCAAGTTCATTGCTATATTGATCTGGCTGACCTAACTCCGAGGCATTTTCTTTCCCAAGTGACAGGGGTGTTAATTACAGATTACTGACCAACAGCAGCTTTGACAGCCGCAGAGTTCCAGCCCTCACCTTGGACGCCAAAATTAATCCATTGCCACAGTGCATTATTTCAAGCTGGAATGGAAACCTCAGGTTTGCTTCTGAAAGCCATTTCCTCTCTCCTCAAACGTGTGTGGTTAGTAGAGAGATATACTGTATACACCCATCATGTGTTCAGAAGCAGCCTTGCTCGGAATATAGGAGAGGGATATTCCCTCAAGGCTCTGCTTATGGGCTTCCCACTGGCTTCTGATAGGCCAATGTGATCAACAAGATGCTGGGCTTCTCATCTATTGGTCAGATCCAGCAGGGCTCTTCTTGTGTTCTTACTAACAGTGATAGGAGTAGAGCTTCCATGTACAAGAGCAGGGTGCATCTGATTGCCAGGTACTGGGAACCAAAAAAGGGGAAGGACTGCTTCCTTCATGACCCACTGTAAGCTGCCTAGAAGTATCTATCTAGCCTGCTGGAACCCAGCCATGGTCCAAGGCATTTTTCTGCTTTGCCAAGACAAGACCTTTCCTCCATTCTGTGTGGCAGTTGAATCTGACTTCAGCACCAGTCTCTGGACAGCTCCCTCCACCCCATCCAAGGACAACAATCTAGTTTAGCACCTCATTGGGGCAGTTCCCTGGCTGCACACAAGCTCCATTCAGCAACACCTGACAGCTGCTTCACCCACCACCCTGTCTGGTGCCTCCCCATACCCCAACCAAACAAATGTTGCAATGCAGCACCTCCTTCTCCTCCTACCCCACAATAGTCTTCCCAGATGTGACCTGGAAGATGGAGCAAGTTTGTTTTCTGCTGCTCCAGAGGGCAGGACCCAAACCAATGGATTCAAAGTGCAAAAAAGGAAAGTCCGACTAAACATTAGGAAGAATTTTCTGATGGTAGGAGCTGTTTGACAATGGAATGGACTCTGTTGGAATTTGGTGGCCTCTCCTTCATTAGATGCTTTTAAACAGAGGTTGGATGGCTATCTGTCAGAGATTCTTTGGTTGTGATTCCTGCATTGCAGGAGGTTGGACTAGTCTGTGTTTCTGTGAGTGGTGATGCTAAGTCCACTGTTCTCATGCTCATAGTCTCCATTGACCTTCAAACCCAAGGTATACACTGGCATTCCAGAAATCTCTCACAACTCAGTATTTGTGGTGTGTGAGAGACGTTATTGATATGCTTTATGGGTTGCTTGTTGCGTGCTATTGCTGGTACAGATTTATTTTTCTATTGATTTTGCACTTGCTATTGCTTGCTGTTATATGATTGCTGTTATCATGAAATTGTTATTGCAGGGGTAGATTTTGTGATGTCTTGATGTTCTCCTGGCTGCTTTAAGATTTTTTTATTTTTGTAGAGGGGGAGCAAGCAAATAAATTGCAGGTGATAGAGTCACTGAGAGTGCACCCTGAAAACATGGCAGGGATCTATTCACTTGGCAAGCAAAGATAATGGGTTCCTTGAAAGCAGAGCTGAGTGGAAAGTAGATCAGGAGCTACCAGTGGATCTCTAGGTGAACTGCAATAGATCAGCAAGTGTCTCAGACTTCTGAGTCTTTAACAGCAGCAGAAACAACAACAAAACTACATTCCAATGCAAACTTACTTGCCCAATCCATGCTGAAAAAATGGGACTTTGTGATTATGAGTGCATGTTATTGTGCAATTTTTGCAAAATATGCACATTTTTGCAAAGCTATTTGGCCAAACATAATGCACATTTCTGTTATTTTCTCTAAGATATGCATGTTAGAGACACTATATCCCAATTATACACATTTTGTGTACATTACTTGCCCTGCATAATTCAAAGAAGTGAGAATACCAAAGAATGGCTATGTTTTGGTTGGCATATTGTTTCAGAAAGCAAGAATTGGGTACTTTTGCCTTTAAATGCAAGCTGAATCCTCCGTCCATTGTTAAAAGTGCCCGGCACAACATGCTGTTTCATAAAATTGCATTTTTCTGAATTTTGTTTGCTTTTGAATGCTGTCATTCTAATGTAGATCTGTCATTGCAAGTGATCACAACCAATGCAGTATGTAATGGACTCTCACTCTGTGGGCCACCATTTTGTGACTGGCTCTACCCCTGTCATAATTTCGCACTCAGCTTTGGTTAGTGGATGTCCATGATCTCAAAGGGGTGTGTGTGAGCAGATCCCATGAGCCTGAGACCTGCCTGAGCTAAATGATGCACAGTTTGTAAACCACGGCCCTAAATCCCTCTTTAATTCTCCTGAGAGATGCATCAGCATCCCTCCCTCCAATATTTATTTCTACAATTTGGAAAATGCTTTCCTTTCCTCCTTTGAAATGTCTCATCCAATGCTGAATAAGGCAGTATTAATTAGGCAGGTCTTTATTCCCCCTCCGCTTACTTCTTGATGAACAAAAAAAAAAGGAGGGGGAATGTGGTGAGATTTAGTGCTTTCGCATTCTCAAGGCTGACGCTGATAGATATGGCTTGCTTGAGGAACGTGCCATTTCCCTGGAGCCAGACGATGAAAAATGAACCAGCATTCTCTGACAGGTTGCTCTGCCCTGCCTGAGAAGTCCCCGGCCTTCTCTCACATGTTTATTGTCTGTCTAATCAATTCAGAAGCCAGCCCAATTTTTCTACCCAGCCATCAAGCTCTATCTCTCTGTACCAAAAGCAAACAAATCAGTATTTAAGGTTTGTTTTTTGGGGGGATGAATACCGAAAGCAATTTGACCCACGAGGCAGCAATGCTTCTCAATACCAGTCACTGGGAACCACAGGAGGATGGAGAGCTCTTGTGCTCAGGTCCTGTTTGTGAATTTTCCATAGAGGCATTTGGTTGGTCACCGTAGGAACAAGAATCTGGAGTATATGGCCAATTGGCCTGAACCAGCAAGCTCTCCTTATGTTCTTATGTTCGTGGCAGCTTGCTTTCCCTAGGACAGAAATTCGACAGTAGGAGAGACAGATCATTTCTCCTGTATTTTACCTGCTCCCACATTTTGGCTAGAAGAAAAATGATGAGGTGAAAGCAGCAATATTGCAACTATTAACAATGTAAGAATGTAAGACGAGCCTACTGGATCAAGGCAATGGCCCATCTTGTCCAGTATCCTGTCCTCACAGTGGTCAACTAGGTCCTCTTCTGGGAAACTCTCAATCAAGACCCAAGCATGAGAGCACTATCACCTCCTGTGGTTTACAGCAGTTTTGGAAAGGACTACCACAGAAGGTAGCAGACTCTACTTCAACAGAGATTTTTAAACAGATGTTGGACAACCATCTGTCCAGGTTTCTCTAGTTCTGATTCCTACGTTGCAGAGGGTTGGACTGGATGATTCTTGGGGTCCTTTTCAACTCTATAATTCTATTATTCTACTTCTTTAAAGAAATATATTGAACAAGTATGGTTGACATTGGAGCTAAATCCAAAGGGCAGCCTATAAATGTTTTGAAAGAATGGGCTAACCCTAGAAAATGAGACATGAGACCAAGACTCCCTTGTCAAGAGTATGTGCAACAAAAATCATGCAAATTGTGAAAAGTAGAACAAAACTGAAACCAGTGGTGTCGTCTGGCAAAAATATGGCAGGACTCTCTCCCAAGTCAGCACCTGAGCTTCTCCCATGCCCAAACCTCTGGTTCTTCCTCCTCTGGCAGAACTTGCCATTGCCATGCCATCCTGGCACCAGGGGACCCAGGGCAAAGACTGCCTTAGTCTTTGCAAAATCCTACTAGTACTAATTTAGGTCCACTGCCCAGAGACAATTTTCCAGTCCATGACTTTCTCAAAGTAGAGAGAATTCTGCTAAGGAAATCCAGGAAGAGAAACCCCAACACATTGCAGAATACTGTCCACTCAACAAAGGGAGTTGTGTGGCAATCTTTGTCTATGGGTCACATCCGCAAATTAGTCTTCCGAACCATGAATGGAAGTCAAGCACGGGACATTATTCTCTCTCTTTTTCTAGAGCAAGTGGGTGAGTCACTGGGATTACAGGCTGCCCCCAAGGCATGACAACTGAATCAATTTCAGAGCCAGAAGCAGAAAACTGGTAGACTTGGAAGTGTGTGTGTGTGTGTGTGCAGGGAGGGAGGGAAGGAGGGAGGGAGGAAATCAAGAAGGAAGAAGACAGGTTTTGCTGGTTGTAAGAGGACTGTAAACTGCTGTTAATCTGCTTGAACATACAATCTTGAACCAAGATCTTGCAGTTCCTATTTTAAACTATTTAATGTCATGAGCCCTGTCTTCTTCTGTATCTGGTCATCAACATTTCATGCCAGGGCACCCTAGGGGGAATCATGAATCACAGAATTGTATAGCAAGGGTCATCTAGTCCAAGCCACTGTATGGCAGGACACGGGTGGCGCTGTGGTCTAAACCATGAGACTCTTGGGCTTGCCAATCAGAAGGTCACCAGTTCAAATCTGCATGACAGGGTGAGCTCCTGTTCCTCGGTCCCAGCTTCTGCCAACCTAGCAGTTCAAAAGCATACCAGTGCAAGTAGATAAATAGGTATCACTGCGACAGGAAGGTAAATGGCATTTCCATGCACTCTGGCATTTGGCACAGTGTCCCATTGTGCCAGAAGCAGTTTAGTCATGCTGGCCACAAGACCCGAAAAGCTGTCTGTGGACAAACGCTGGCTCCCTTGGCCTGAAAAGTGAAATGAGTGCTGCACCCCATAGTCACCTTTGACTGGACTTAACCACCCAGAGGTCCTTTACCTTACCTTACCTTTACCTAAGAGATGAATCACAGCTCAAGAATCCCTGATAGATGGCGATCCAAACTTTGTTTAGAAACATCCAATTAAGGAAAGTCCACCGCCTTCCAAGTGAGTCCACTGTTGAATAGCTCTTACCATCAGAAAGTTCTTACTAGTGTTTAGTCAGAATCTATTTTCTTGTCATTGGAATCCATTGGTTCAGGACCTGCCCTCTAGAGCAGCAGAAACAAATTTGCTTCATCTTCCATGTGACAGCCCTTTCAAATATTCAAAGATGGCTCTCATATCATTTATCTTCTCCAGACTAGATATACTCAGCTACTATTACCATTCTTCATAAGGCACAGTTTCCAGACAGTTGATAGTGAATTATTTCAGTGATTAAATCAGGGGTAACTAACTTGTGGCTTTCCAACTGTTTCGGGGATAAAAATCCCACCACCCCTATCCATTGTCCATGTTGACTGCAACTGGTAGGATCCCTGACAACACTTGGAGAATCCCAACGCTAGTTAAAAAGATTATATGAGCGCAATGGACAGAGGAGACTTCCTACTGCTTCTCTGAAGGATGCCCTGCTCTGATTGTATCTCCTCCAATTAGAGGTATGATAGGGGGCAACTAGAGAAAAGGGCCTTCTTTGCAGTGCCCCTCTCCACCATTGTGGAATCTCTCCCTGGCACTTATACTGATGTCAAGGTGATGCTACACGACAGCCTTTTCATCCTTCTAGAACCAGGAAAGCCGAAGTGGTGTCCTCAAATGATGTTGGACTACAACTTTTGTCTTCCACGACCATTGGCCATTGTCTATAAATCATCCATTATTTAGTCACCAAGTGCAGTCGAAACCATTAGTGGAAGGACTGATTTGTGAGGCTGCAACATTTCTACACAAAGGCTCAAGGCATGTGCCTGCCTGGGCAAACTGGCAGTTTTGTGTACAGAGACAATCTTGTGTACCCACAATACATTCACTTTTAAACCAAGGATCACCGATTTAACTCTCTCCCCACTGTTCTCTCATACACAAAGGAGTGAGCTCAGAAATTCATCTCCTCTAAGCTGTCTCGTTCCAGGCAGTGTTTTTCAAGCAAGGATGATCTCTGTTACAGCAGCAGGAGAAAAGGTGAACATGAGTCACCATGGCTGTTCCTTCATCTTTCCTTGGCTTTTTTTCTTTTTCTTTTCCTTTTCTTTTTTTCTTTTTTCTTTTTTGTCTATTTGTCAAAAGACTCAAAAATATTGTACCGGTTTGTTGGGCACACAACTTTAGGGGGGATCTAATTGCTTTGTGAGTCAGAATTGCTGGCATTATTTGCATCTCATTAACAGTCACAGGAAAAAAAGAAATTAAAATTAAAGCTAATGTGTTCCCAGAAAAAAGAATGAAATGAAAGCATTTATTTCATTTTAAAAAATCTTTTGCAGATCCTGTTGGGTCTTGTGGACCCCTTCTCTTGCTTTAACTGTACCAATCCATCCCTTTTCCACTCCTGGAATTGTGAAGCCTACAGAAAGTCACAAGAACATAAGAAGAGACTGCTGGATTAGGTCAATGGCCCATTGAATCCATCATCCTGTTTTCACAGTGACCAACCAGATGCCTATGGGAAACCAGCAGGCAAGATTTGAGTAGAAAAGCAGTGTCCCCTTCTGTGGTTTCCAGCAGCTGGTTCTCAGAAGCTACTGATAGTGGAGGTAGAACATAGCCATCATGACTAGTTACAGCTGATATCCTCCATGAATTTGTCCTATCCTCTTTTAAAGCTGTCTAGGCTGGTGGCTGTAGGGGCATGGGTGGCTCTGTGGGTTAAACCACTGCGCCTTGGGCTTGCCAATCGGAAGGTTGGTGGTTCGAATCCCCACGACGGGGTGAGCTCCCATTGCTCAGTCCCAGCTCCTGCAAACCTAGCAGTTTGAAAGCATGTCAAAGTGCAAATAGATAAATAGGTATTGCTCTGGTGGGAAGGTAAACAGCATTTCCGTGAGCTGCTCTGTTTTCGCCAAAAGTGGCTTAGTCATCCTGGCCACATGACCCGGAAGCTGTACGCCAGCTCCCTCGGCCAGGAAAGCAAGATGAGCGCCTCAACCCCAGAGTCGTTCGTGACTGGACCTAATGGTCAGGAGTCCCTTTACCTTTACCTTTAGGCTGGTGGCCACCACAGCATCCCTCAGCTGGTGCAAGCAGTGACCTGTCCATGGTCCTGAAAATGTTGCCTCCCATAGTCCTTGTTATCCGGGACTCTGCCCCATCTATTATCCTCACCCTCACAGGATTCTCAGCACTTGTTTGGATTATATCTACCTCTGCTGCTGTTCTTACCACCTGCTCACTGAACCTTCAACCCCTTAGGCAGTATTTGGGACTTCTTACATTAGTAAAAGGTGATGTGACAGAAGTTTATAAAATTATGCCTGGCATGGATAAAGTGGATAAGGTTTTGCTCCTCTCATAACACGAAAACTCCAATGAATCTGAGTGGTGGAAGATTCAGAACAGACAAAAGGAGGTACTACTAGACAAGAAAGCTTTGCTCTGCCTCTATGGTTGGAGGACGCGATGCTTCTGAATACTAGTGGTTGGAAACCATGGGGTGCCGGCTGCTCTTGATCTTGCGTTCTGCTTGAGGATTTCCCATTGGAGCATCTGGGTGGCCACTGTGAGAACAGGATGCTGGCCTAGCTGGGCCATTGACTTGATCCACCTCTTCTGATGTTCGAATGTCCTTATATGTTCTCTGGAGAGAGCTAGGATTGGACATCGGTACTAGAAACCACTCTAAGGGAACGTTAACAAGCATTTCCCCCCAAAGGATAAAAGAGGGGCTGCCCTGGTTAAACTCAGGCAATTGGAACATACGTGCTCTAGCATGGAACTTCTCAGTTAACACCAATGCTCTTCAGTTTCCATTTATAGAGATACAAAGCAGTGCCTGAGAGCAAGTTCTAGCTGCTCTCTTCCTTAAATCCCAGTTCCACGGCAGCAATGGATTCGCTTGCTAAAAGCACTTGGCTGATGTCAACAGCTGATTGCTGAGAGACTGGGGCTAAATTCCATAAAACTCTGTTGTTGTTTTATTTGCTTATAATAAAAAGCCCTCAGAAATGGTTGCAGCAGTTACAGCCTGGCTGGGATTGCCTGGAACGCCAGAGAGAGAGAGAGAGAGAGAGAGAGAGAGAGAGAGAGAGAGAGACTCAGCAACACTCATTCTGTTTTAAACCCTTGGGTTGTTGTGGTGACTGGTGAGAAATAATGACTGCATTTACTAGGAACTGGAATATCTTTTTTTTCCCTGGACATTCTGCTGTCATGGCATGTTCAGGGCCCCTGGGGGAATCTTATCCACCTCTTAGATTGGCTAGAGAGCTGGCCATCCATCCACTGGATTATCAGGCAAAAAACCCCAATACATGCATCTGTTGTAATCAGCACTAATTGATAAAGGAAAAAGTGAGGGAGAGTTCATTTTCTTGGATGCAGCAACTGGCTGCACTGTCTTGCTTGCTGTGCCTTAGGAACTGAAAAAAGCCCTGATGCAGGAAGGGAGAGAGACAGACCTGAGATTGAGAGTAGAGAGGCTGAGCCCTAAACAACAAGCCTCTTGTTCTTCCCTCATTCTGCAGCAGAAGATTAGGAGGGCAATAGGGCCATGCAGAAAAGAAGAAGTCAGCCTCATCTAACTTATCCCTCTATCAACTGTCACCTGGCAGCAAGCTTCCCATCTGGCTACAGCACAGGGGAGAAGAGAAGGGAAGCGGGACCACTCCATCGATCCTGCTAAGAGACAATCTCCTATCCCTGAGCTGTTTCCATCCCACCTAAGAATTTTGGGGACAAGTATCAGAGCTTGCTTTTTCTCCCCTCCTTCATCTTTCCTTTTGTCATGGTAAGCATGAGGACATGGGTCCCTCAGTTCATCAGCTATCTATAAACCATTCTATCTGTCCCTTTCAGCTAAAAGTACAGTAAAAAACACTGTAGATAAATAATGGTTTCTTGAAAGAAGTTGACTTCATAGGTGATGGTTTAAAGTTTTAAACAAACCATAGTTGAGATTAACCTCAGCTTGCTAGATGAAATGGGAAGATTGATACTAGAGTGAGGTCACAAATTGGTGAGTATTACTTGCCATTTAAAAAGTTCTGGGGATGCTTCTGTGCCTTTAGGAGCCTTTTGGCTCCTAAAGCCCTTTCTCCCTGCTTGCCTCCCACATCTATTGTGAATGAACATATAGGTCTTAAGCAGTTGGTCTCTTACCTTTCTTGCCCTGATCTGGCCACAGTGATCCATGCGATGGTCACCTCCAGGCTAGATTATTGTAACTCGCTCTACGCGGGGCTGCCCTTGAAGCTGACCCAGAAACTCCAGCGGGTGAAGAATGCTGTGGCGAGGCTCCTTATGGGGTCCTTGTTGTGGGATCACATTCATCCAGTGCTTTACCAGCTGCACTGGCTCCCGGTGGAGTACAGGGTCAGGTTTAAGGTGCTGGTTTTGACCTTTAAAGCCCTATGTGGTCTAGGACTGCCTCTCCTGGTATGCCCCGCAGAGGACCTTAAGGTCCATAAATAACAACACTTTGGAGGTCCTGAGCCTCAAGGAGGTTAGATTGGTCTCAAATAGGGCCAGGGCCTTTTCAACACTGGCCCCAGCTTGGTGGAACGCTCTGTCACAAAAGACCAGGGCCCTGCAGGATTTGACATCTTTCTGCAGGGCTGTTCCACCTGGCCTTCGGCTTAGACTCACTCTGACCCCTTATATGGGATTTGGTATATAAATTTTCCCTTGGGTTTTTTTGCTGGCCCATGTAGGGCCAGCATGGATAGCTGGCTCAGGTGAATATCTGATGTTTCCTCCCTTTATGGTCTTGTTTTGTGGGCTACTACTAAAATGGGGCTGCATTTTAAGCTGTATTTTAAGCCATATTTTAATTAACTTTTTTCCATTACGTTTTATTGTAATTTATATTTGGTTAGCCATCCTGAGCCCAGCCACATTTTAATGTGTCTCTCCCTAATTCATTCTTCCAGAAACAATATCTGCACCAGAATCTAGGTATCCTACAAAATTCTCACCTCTTCAAAATTTTTCCAAGCCCCCAAGCCCCGAAGCTCAATTAGAGTGACTTAAAATACATTCTTGGCAAAAAAATAACTTACAAAAATGTATTGTATTATGGGGAATTACATACAAAAACTGTATATTAAGCAGAACAGCATACCAAAAATAATTATGTGTATTAGGAGACATACGCATGGGTGAAATGCTGATGAATTTTCCTGCAACTTTTAAAGATGAACAAATAACAAAGCAATGTGGAAATGTGGTGAACAACGGTGGCAAAAGGAGAAACAACAAAAAAACTGAAATTGACAGATTTTTCCACCCCTAATGACATTACTGCAAAGCCTGCAGCATGCGTGAACATGTCCAGAGGGCATTCCTGGTAAATTAAGTGGACCCAAATTCTTTAATTCTGGGAATGGAGAAAAACGGGATTCTAGGATTTGCTGGAGCCTGGCAAACCTTTTCAAAGATATAAGAAATGGTCTCCTGGAAGGAATGCTAAGAAATTGCCTCCCCCTGCAAACACGCACACTTCCAGCAACAATAAAAAAATGTCCTGGATGCCTGCCTGCAAAGTGCATTGTGTCAGTAATGCCTGGTGGAGTTGCTCTTCAGAATTGATCAGCAGCTCCCTTCTCAAGACAATGCAGTTGAGCCTTCCATAAAATCTCAGGTTTGTTTTTTGTAAAAAAGAAGCTCTGCATGTTGGCCAGCACAAGCTGCGGCTTCCTGCCTTCCCTCGAGCTCTGTAAGGTTATGGTGCCTTGCAGATCTACACGGAAAATAAATAGTCCACTTTAAAAGCACGGAGGGTTGTGTCTTTGTGCGCCTTGTTTGGAGGCATTCCTGAATTTTAAGATATGAGATGAGGACAGTTTGTCTGTGATTAAGCCACCATCTGGTTTTACCTCTTCTTTGAGGTCGTCCTCAACCTTGGGAGGAGGCAGTTTCTTCCCCCAGCTTCCCTTAGTGGTAAGTAAAAAGCCCAGCAGTGGCTCACAAAGTTCATTTCCTCAGACAGAACCATGTGCCACGTAGAATCGCAGAACTGAAGGTCATCTAGTGCAACACCCTGCAATGCAGGAATCACAAATGAAGAATCCATGACCATCTCTGTTTAAGAACCTCCAAGAGTCGTCTGCCTGTTCCACTGTCGAACAGCTCTTATCATCAGGATATGCTTCCTGATGTTTAGTTGGAATAATAATAATAATAATAATAATAATAATAATAATAATAAATTATTATTTATACCCCACACATCTGGCTGGGTTTCCCCAGCCACTCTGGGCGGCTTCCAACAGAATATTAAAATACAGTAGTCTATTAAACAATAAAAGCTTCCCTAAACAGGGCTGTCTTCAGATGTCTTCTAAAAGTCTGGTAGTTGTTTTTCTCTTTGACATCTGGTGGAAGGGTGTTCCACAGGGCGGGTGCCACTACCGAGAAGGCCCTCTGCCTGGTTCCCTGTAACTTGGCTTCTCGTTGCGAGGGAACTGCCAGAAGGCCCTTGGCACTGGACCTCAGTGTCCAGGCAGAACGATGGGGGTGGAGACGCTCCACCTTTGTCATTTGAAATCCACTGGTTTGGGTTTCAAATGAAACCCAAGCTTGCTCCATCTTCCATGTGACAACCCTTCAGATATTTGAATTAAAAACACCCAATAGAGCATCTTGAAACACAGCCATAAAGATAAAAAGGCAGAGCTTACAGGTCCCACTCCACCGAAAGAATCCACGATGCCACCTAGCAAGTTGAAAGCCAAAGGGCCAGGTAAAGATAAAATATTTACCGAGTGCCTAAAAGTAGAGGGGGTGGGTGGGAATGATTGCACCAGGCACAATCATTCCACAGTTCCACATTCTAACACTGAACAGGCTTGATCTTGTGTCACCACCACCAAGAGGGCACACGAAGAAAGGCCTCAAATGGTGATGATATTTATATATTTATATTCCATCTTTTCCCCCAGACTGGGACTCAAGATGGCTTTTAAAAAAATAACTAAAACAACACAGATAAAATGCAGGAAGCTCAATGCACAGGAAAGGTAATAGAAAGGAATTAGACTATAATCGAATTAAAATGATTTAAAAACATATCTACTAAAATGCCGATGGTTGAAAGCAGCACCGCACTATGAAAATCCCTTTTTTAAAAAAGTCTTCTCCCAAAGGACTGTTGGAATAAAACCATGTTCACCTGCAGGTGGGTGGACAACAAGGAGGGAGCCAGTCTGGCTTCTCTAGGAAGGGAATTCCAAAGCCTGGGAGCAGCCACTGAGAAGGCCCTCTCCTGCATGCCCACCAAATGTGCCCATGATGGTGAAGGACTGAGAAAAGAGCATCCTCTGAAGATCTCAGAGCCCAGGCAGGTCCATATGGGGGAATACAGTTGTTCAGATAGCCTGGGCCTAAGATGTTTAGGGGTTTATAGGTCTTGGAATTGTGCCCAGAAACAAACCAATAACCAGTGGAGCTATAACCAGATCCCAGTCCACAGTCTGGCTGCAGCTCTTTGGAACTAGTTGGGGTTTGGGGTCAGTTCATGTGGGGAGAGGCAGTCCTTGGGATCTTATGGTCCTGAACTGCATAGGTCAAAGTCAGCACTTTGAATTGTTTTGAAACCAAAGCAACTTACCAATGTCAATGGATCTACTCTGAGTATGACCTAGCTGGGTAATTCCCCTAAATTTTCCTCCCCCCATTTATACGATATACTTATAGAATTGTAGAGTCTGAAGGAATCCCAAGGGTCATCTAGTCCAACCCCCTGGAATGCAGAAATTACAGCTAAAGAATCCCTGGCCATCCAGGCTCTGCTCAAAAACCTCCAAGTCTCTAATGGATCCTGCAGTCACCAATTGTATGTGGTTATGCCTTCTTAGCTGTGTCACCCATAATGTGGAAATCTCTGTGCCAATGTATCCATTTGACTGCCCACCCTTCTGATGGCACTTTGCTGACAGTCATCATTGGCTTCAGAATTTCTTGCTAAAATCTTTCCTATGTGTTAGACAGCATTGCTGCTAAGCTTAAAGAAAAAGGACCCCTGGGCGGTTAAGTCCAGTCAAAGGTGACTATGGCATTCATCTTGCTTTCAGGCCGAGGGAGCCGGTGTTTGTCCACAGACAGGCTTTCTGGATCATGTGGCCAGCATGACTAAACCACTTCTGGCACAACAGAACACTGTGACGGAAACCAGAGCGCATGGAAACACCGTTTACCTTCCTGCCACAGCAGTACCTATTTATCTACTTGCACTGGCATGCTTTCGAACTGCTAGGTTGGCAGGAGCTGGGACAGAGCAATGGGAGCTCACTCCGTTGTGGGGATTCGAACTGCTGACCTTCCAATTGGCAAGCCCAAGAGGCTCAGTGGTTTAGACCACAGCGCCACCTGTGTCCCTAAGCTACCCCTTATTTTCTGAGGAGCCTCCATACGATTTGGCATACTCATGATAAAGTGAATCCAAAGCTCATTATAATTTTCCCCCTTAGACCTGGGTCCTTATCTGTAGGACTTAAAACATGCACGCCCCAAGCCCCTAGGGGTTGAGAGGAGAACTCTGGCATGACCCACGGCAGCATATCAGGATCCTTTTAGGAGAAACACAGGGGGCGCAGGGGGGGACTCATTCATCATAAAGCCTTTCTTATGAATGACAACTGCATTTGTGTTCTCCTTCCTGCTGTCGCACTGTTTAACTGCTGTGTTAACACATTTTGGTGAGAATTTCTGATTCTTTATAGTTCTTTTCCCCCAATTTGATTTCTTAGCTACTTTGGGTGGCATTGATGGGACAGAAAGCGAGAGAAATGAACATATGAGTAAACAAACACATTCACGGACTTCCCTCTAGATATCACCATATGCTGCTGTAGCAGGTAAATGATGGAAGTCTCTCCTGCAGGAGGCAGTGATGGCCACCAATGTGGATGGCTTTAAAAGAGGATAGGGCAAGCTGATGGAGGAGGAGAAGGCTATCAATGGCTACTAGCCATGGCAGTTATACTCTGCCTCCACAGTCAGAGGCTGTCATGCTCCTGAACACCAACTGCTGGAAGCACAGGAAGAAGAAGAAGAAGAAGAAGAAGAGTTTGGATTTGATATCCCGCTGTATCACTACCCTAAGGAGTCTCTAAGAGGCTAACATTCTCCTTTCCCTTTCTCCCCCACAACAAACACTCTGTGAGGTGAGTGGGGCTAAGAGACTTCAGAGAAGTGTGACTAGCCCAAAGTCACCCAGCAGCTGCATGTGGAGGAACGGGGAAGCGAACCCGGTTCACCAGATTACGAGTCCACTGCTCTTACCCACTACACCAGGCTGGCTGCTCTTGCGCTTGGGTCCTGCTTACTGGTTTCCCACAGGCATCTGAGCAGCCACTCTGAGAACAGGATACTAGACTAGATGGGCCACTGGTCTGATCCAGCGGGCTTATCTTATGTTCTTATGAAGGTAGTTATTTCCACATGGGGGCAGCCAATCATTCTGCAGCCCAACCCTTGGAAGATAGCAACACATGCATCACTGCTCATATTCTGCAGGGAATCAGCAGAAAAATGAGTTGCACAGAAACCAAGATGGCAGCTGCTGCTGTTTCGACAGCAGAAATTGGGTAGAATCACATGCCCCTGCTTCCCCCCTCCCTCCAGTCAATGATAATGAAGGGCTGAATGCATTGTACCAGGGATAGTCAATGATGTTCATTCCAGATAGCTCTCATTCTCCCTAACCATTGAACATGCTAGCTGGAGATGATGAAATTTAATAAATGAGAGCGGGTATGGTGCAGCTGTTAGAGCATTGCACTAGGAATCAGGAGATCTAAGTTCAAATCGCCACTCAGCCATGAAACTCCCTGGGTGACCTGGGGACAGTCCCTGCCTCTCAGCCTGATCTACCTCACAGGATTGTTGCGAGGGATTAAATTAGAGAGGGAGGCAAACTGTGCATGCCAGATTGAGGTCCTTGAAGGAAAGGTGGAACACAGATGTAACAAATAACCCTCCTTGGAGGTTGTTTATTTAACAGAGGTTGGGTGGCAATCTGTCAGGGATTCTTTAGCTCTGATTCCTGCCTTGCAGGGAGTTTGACTAGCTGACCCTTCCAACTCGACAATGCTATGCTTCTATGAAATCACACCTGGAGGGCACCACAATGGCTACCTATGCACCATTTTGTGGAGCTGCAGTGGTGCCACTCTGCCCGGCCTGCTGCCCTTACTAAGCCTCTGGGGCAGCTGAAAGGGTAGGTCACATAAGAAACCCTCATATCACACAACCTAGGCTTTATTGGGGAAGAGAAGAGGAACAGATACATTTTTTTTTTTCAGGTGGTAGCCAGATATCCCACTCCGCATCTCCATCCATGAATTCTCTCATGTCACTGAGGCTCCTCTGCTTCATTCACCCACACTCCATTTCTTAAGCTGAGGTAGTGTCATTCCTGGCTAAGGGAAGACGCAGCCATAATCTTTTCTGCAGCAGCTTATGTGTCCCCCCCCCCCCGTCCCCCGGCCAGCCGCCCCTCCCATCCTCCTTGGGAGAAACTGTAGCAATTACCTATTTTAATCAGATGGTGGTTACATAAGACTCGCCACGGCCCCCAAGCAGATGGGCAGACGGGCACTGGAGCCAGCGTCGCCGTGTATACAGACGCACAACTATCGGAGGTGTAATTGTTATTGACACGCATGAGTAAGGAGCGCGTTCTTCCCCAAAGGCCGTCGCTGGATGTCTCCGAATTGCTGGGCTATAACGGAGAGCACATGTTACAAGATCTGGATGCCAATTCGGTGGGGGGAGCAGGGAGAGAGAGAGAGCATCAGATGGACAGCAGGGTTTTAAAAACACACACACACACACACACACACACCTCCTGCATGCATAATGCACAACCGCTTGACCGCTGGAGGATAGAAGCGAAAACTGCCAAAACAGCGCTTCTCTGGAGATCAAGAAAGGGGAATCTCTGTGTGTGTGTGTCGCTGTTTCAGCTTTTCCTTCTCCTCCAGCCCAAGGCCCGGGCTCTTCTGAATAAAAGACAGCAAGGGGGATGCTGTCTGCTAAGCAACTGAGTCAGCTCCTCATTCCTCACTTCACTCTGTGTGTGTGTGTGTGTGTGTGTGTGAGCGTGCGCACACACAACACAAAGGAACACTGTGCTGATTCCAAACATTATTGCTGCAATTATTCAGAGGCTTGGGGGAGGGAGGAATGGCTCCCTGTTCAAAGAGACAGGATCTCCAGCAGGGAAAAGTTATTCCGTTGTTATTGGATCCTCGAAAGGGCGGCAAGTAGAATGTGCATGTCAATTAGAGAAGTGCGTGCCATGCAAAATTCCGCCAGCCCTATCGGAATGGTTTTCAGTTCCCAAATTGGCAAACTGGTCTCCTTTTCCCAACCTGCATGGGCTCATCTGTCAGTCTACTCCATCCCATTTGCCATGGACATTCACATTTGAATACATATTTTATAAAGAATGCCCTGGGAAATGTATTCATAGAACGGTAGAGTTGTAAGGGAGCCCAAATGTCATCTAGTCCCACCCCCAGAATGCAGGAATCACAGCTAGAACAGAGGGCCATTCCAACCTCTGCTTGAAAATCTTCAATGAAGAAGGGTCCACCACCTTCTGAGTCCACCGTTCTTACCATCAGAAAGTTCTTCCTAATGTTCTTCCTAATGTATTGAATCCCAGTCTGCTTGAACAGGTAGGCTCTACCCTGCATTTCCTTGAACCTGAGTATTATCTAAGCACGACTAGACTGTGGCTTTGCCCTAAAATGGACTTCTTGGATTTTTCTTATTTAATTTATTTATATACCGGCTTGATTGTAAGAAGAAGGAAAAAACCCTCAAGTGATATAAAAGATACATGGACGCTTTTACTTTTTCTTAGATTCAATTCTGCCCACTGTGCAGTTACCTGGTGAGATTCTACAAGCGCCACCTTCACAACATGCATTTAAAACATTGTGATTCCACTTTAAACAGTTTCTGGGTCCGTCTGTCCCTCAGAAAATACTCAGAACTGTAGCTTTTTAAGGGAGCTGAGAGTTATTAGGCGACTCTCGTTCGTCTTCCAGCCAGAAATACAATTCTCAGAGCGGTTCAACTATCCGTCCATCTCCTCACTCTGGGTATCATAGCCCTGTGAGGCAAAAATAGGAGCCCCTTAACACCCTTCGCAACCTACAACTCTCAGAATTCTTCCCCTTGGTCATTTTCTATTGCCCTTTTCTATATCTTCTGCAGAAACACACAAGTGGTTTTGTGTTGAAATCCTTGGTGGAAACTTATGGTGCTGAAACTGGCTTACATTTGCAGCTTGGACCTGCCTTACAAGAGGCTAAGGTTGTAGCTCAGAGAGGAGATGAAGCAAGGAAGTGATCAAGGGGCTTTAAAGAGAGAGAGAGAGAGAGTTGTTTCCTTTTTAAAAAAAAAACATAAAAATCATTTTCTTTTTCTCTCCTGCTGTTTCCATAACGCATTCTTTACAGCACCAAACAAACATTCAAGATCAGAAAACTAGCCCCAAGCTACCATCCCATTAGCTCTACAATAATGAATAATATTTTGGGTACTTCATTTTGTGTGTGTTCTGTTGTTCCTAACAAGTTTCATCAGGGGGCTTGTTCTGCGCCAGCTGTGCAGGGGGCTTGGAATTGCTTGTAATAAGCCAGGGAAACTCAATTCTGAAATGCCTCCACGCCACAAGGAATAAGGGAATATTCTGTCTGTCTCTCTCCTCACCAATGTCGAGGATTGCTAGCAATACTTTTTCAAAGGCTCCGAAAAGGCTTTCTCCAGCTAATGTGTCTTAGGAAAGCAGTAATAATATTTTATACCAAGTCAGATCAGTTGTCCGTCTGATTCAGTATTGCCTACCCTATCGGCAGCTTTCCAGGGTTTCAGGGAGTGTATTCATTCTACTTGGAGATGCCATTGAGGAACAATACCTCACCTTTTCATCCTATGAACTCAAGATTGTATGCATGATTCTACCTGCTCTTTATGTAATCTCAACAACAACCGTGTGAGGTATGCTAGGCTGAGAGGCAATGACTAGCCCAAGGTCACTCAGCTTCATGGCTGAGGAAGGACTCCAACACGGGTCTCCCGGGTTTTAGTCCTACGCTCTAAACATTACACCACACTGGCTCTCGCTATGACACTTCCTCCAAAGAGATGGTGTCCCACCTTTCAATCAGTTGGGTTACTCTTTTCTGCACCTTTCCAACTCTACAATATCCCCCTAGATAGGGAGCTGCATGCATAGGCAGGTTCTTCTGAGCACAATCCCCCTCAGTGGTTGGCACAGCAGCCCTTGTAAAAGTCCAAAGGCCAGCAATTACCCATGGTGACCTGATTCAGATCCACTTCTCTCATTGAAAACTCAACTGGAGAGAGCTTTCCAGATGCTCTCCATTCATTGATGGAGCTCGCTCCCACAAGAGGTGATGAGGACCACCAACTTGGATGGATAAGTTCATGGAGGAGAAGGCTATCGATGGCAACTTGCCACAGTGGCTCTGCTCTGTCTCCATGGTTGGATGTAGTCATGTTTCTGAATAGCAGTTACTGGAATCCTTGAATCCTGCTTGTGGGTTCCTCCACATGCATCTGCTTGGTTCCTGAGAGAACAGGGTGCTGGACTAGATGGGCCATTGGTCTAATGCAGCAGTCTATTCTTCTGTTCGCATGTTCTTATGGATCGGAGGCAGAACCTCTTCTGGTGTCCTCCTGGTCTCCATACCATGGTGGAACTCCTATTAATTTCACCACGGTGGTGAATTGGCATTTCAACATCCTCCTCATCGAAAGGGACATCCAGCTTCTGATCCAATAAAACCCCCAAGCACTTGCAGTATTGTGTCTGCAGTGATCTCTGGACCTTGCTATAACCACCAAAGATCAAGTCAATCGCACACATGCAACAACACTGCTTCAGTCAGAGTCCCTAGTTCACTAAGGGCATTTGCTTTAAACGGACTGATTTGCAGAAGAACAGGAGGGTTTAAAATGCACTAGCACCAACAAACACAACAATAAATTTAAAAATAGGATCATGTTTTCCCGTAACACCAGCCTCACTATATGACCATGAAAATTTACTACTTTTCATATGCTTTCCATTATACTGGTGTGGGGTTCATCACCCTGTAGCTATAGAAATACTTTGCTGGCCTTAACGGTTTGACGGAGTCTTTATTTTGGAAAAGAAGAAATGTGGTTTCTTCCTCCACTTGCAAATAATTGTTAGAAAGGATTGGTGTCCTATACATGCCCAATGATGCTGTCCGTGTCTCAAAAAATGAGGCATGAAGCGGGGAAATGAAACAGACCTTTCCTAACATAAAAGATTTGAGGAAAGCTCATTCCCCAATTTGCATTCCCTTTGAATGCAAAGGGGGGGGGGGATAGACACAAATATCAGTTTATACCTTTCTTGCAACAGCAACAAAATATGTGTTATATAACATTTCCACACCAGTGCTCTTGAACTGAGGGCCCAATTAACTCCTGCGTCCGTAGGAGTTTATTTGCCTGTCCACTGCACAAATCCATGAGCAGATTGTGAAATATTGTCCACAGGATAAAGGACTATTGGAGCAAATTAAGACGGCAATAGGCAACAGATCCCACCCTCACCACGCTATCTGGAGACTCTGCGGCTGAATGCGCAACACATGTGGGCAAAATTATCACAGCAGGTCAGCTTGGCTGGCTGGACTGGATGAGAGTGAAGGGTCATCTACTGTAGTCCACTGCTTTCACCCTTCCATAACACACAGGTGCTTTCTTACATTAGAGGACACCCCCAGACTGCACATCAACCCCTTGCTCATCAGGCAACCCATTTCACCCAGCCGGATTTAAATGTGCCGTGGACACAAAGCAAGGGTCCACACCAAATCCATTTGACAAGGGCATCACAGAGGAAGCTTAACAGAAAGCATCACATTTAACATCCAGGATGACCATGTCTTATGTTGGGTGCAGGAAGGTCTGAGGTTTGATCGCTGGCAATTTCTCCTAAAGGGATGAAAGCCTTGGACTTTTGGAGTTGCTGACCTCAGTGTAGAGAGATGGACCAAGTGAGATGGACCAAGGAACTGACCTCGCGTGAAACAGTCTCTCAAATTTATTGTAGATAGGGAGAAGACATGAGATGTTAGGTGGTGCAAATTTGAATGAATTGACCCATCTCATGGTAGAAGTCAGTAGAAATAAAGGAGTCTCGCTGGTCCCGCCATGGTGGAGGAAGGTTATAGAATATCATTGGCCCTGTGTGTCAGATCTAATGAGCCAGGGTCTCGGTCTACCTGATTCAAGAACAATTCTGTAATTCTCTAGGAAATGACAATAGGTACTGATTCACCATCAGATCAGTACCTGGCTCATCTTTTGATCTCATCAAGGACCATGAGAAAGCTATACAACCCTGGTCAGGGTACAGGGCATGAAAGCTCACTCTTATTCAACAGCACCCAATCAATACCTTTTGTACTGTTCAAATGTAAAGAGTTAAAAATTACTGAAGGGGGGGGAAGTATAATCTTTGCATCCCTTTGCCCGAAGAAATAACATTTTTACCAAGATTGCAAAACTAAGCACACCAAGCAATTGCTTCAAAGAAGGCGCAAACCTATTGTGAGGTGCCCATCTCCTTCCACACATAAACGGGAGTAGCATCCCCTCCCTCCCAAACCTCTCAGGTAGAAGTCTGTGTGCAAAACCAAGCTTCTTCCGTTGCCCTCTTTCTCCCCAATCCAGGAGTCTGCTGCATCCCAGTGGACAGACACACGAAGAACAATTTTGCTTTCACAAACTCCTCACCACACACACCCTTCACTCTACAGAGACATCGAAGCTCCCAGGAATGACAAGCACTTTCACCTTCAGATTGTGCCATCAAACTTGAGAGTGTGTGATTGCAGTTCCTTGGTGGAATTTGCACCCCCGTCCTTGCAAAAGACAGTCATTTAATCTGTTGCAGGAGAACTGAAGGCTGTTCCATTCCCACACCCATGCATTGAAATAATAATAATAATAATAATAATAATAATAATAATAATAATACACAACTGATCTCAAGTTGATGCTACAGCCAGTTAGAAAAATGCAACTTCTTTGCCCAGGAACTCTCGCCTGAGTCTTGCCAAGACTAACAAAGATGCCTGTGTCAATTGGAGGTGCTTGGGCACATGTTCCGGTGTGTGCGTGGCGGCTGTTGCATAAACACCCATGCAATTTATGGCTTCAATTCACGCATGTCTCTGCATGTAGATCCATTAGCCAATGGATAACAAGTTCCTACAAGAGGAACAGGGACAAAGGGACACATACACACATTGCCACATCACTTCACTGCACATATTCCATTCCTCAGCAGTCTTCTGGGAGCTGAACACTGTAACTGGCTGAAATTTGTGTTTGTTCTCTCTCTCTCTCTCTCACTCTCTCTCTCTTGCTTACCGTCTCCCCCCCACCCCCATGTCTCTCTCTCTCTCTCTCTCTCTCCTTTGCTTCTTCTAAGCAGGTGACCCTGAGAACTGTAACCCTGTGCCCACTTACTTGGGAGCCAGTCCCATGGACCAGGCAATCGAAAAGCTTCAGATCCTGCTCGGAGCCTCCCCCAGCTGAGATGTGCAGGGAGGATAATGCCCTCGCCTTGGGACTGTCTCAGCCCACATAAATACACACGTTTGCCCAACTGCGCAATGTGCTTGACCCCAATATATACAGTGAAGGTGGGGGAGAGGAGGAGGAAGATAGACAGCTTAAATTTCCCACTCGTAGGATTCCTGCTGGCTAGATCTGGGGGCTCTAACTGTGTCAGGGAGGCTAGCCCGCCACCCCAGCTCTGAAGGTCCCTGGGCAGGAGCTGCTGGCAAAGGTCCCCTCTCCATCAAGGAGCGCCTCTGCTTCCAGAACCAGGGAAGCAAATCCCAATCTCCAAAATCACACACAGGACACCCCCAGAAAAGTCTGGGCATAACTGGGGAAAGAGAGTCTTTGACTAACTGGCCAGCTTCATCGTCCCTTTGGCTGGGTAGAAGTTAAGCAGAAGGTCACCACCAGCACATCCTTCCACCAACCCAAATAGCACTTTTTAACATGGAGATATATATTGAAGCCCTTCCAATAACCTATATCCATATTTCCAAGTTCATCCCCCCCACACACACACACATACACACCCTGCCCCAGATTTTACCAGATGAAAGCATTTGTGTCACAAACACTCATATATCACCTTCCCTTCTCCAACCACCCCCACCCCCGTTGAAATCTCTTACCTGGTAGCTAAAAACCGATGTATCCACATTGTCACGTCTGGGAACCCAGAAAAAAGGGGGGATCAAATTTTCACAGCCCCAGCCATCTGTGCTTGGTTGGGGGGGGGGGTTACTGGATAAGAGGGGAGGGGAAGGGTTTTCAGGTTTGGATCAAGGGGGAGGGAGGCGATCAATAGAGAGAGAGGAAGAGTTTCCAAAAAGAGAGGGGGGGTTGATTTTTCCGGGGGGGGGGAGTATCGGCGGTTCCCCCTATTTCAACCCCTAAGGATTAAACGGGGGGTCGGTTGCTTATTTCAGACCCCGCATCGCGCTTTCCCCCCTCAAAAGTGTGCACCCAAGTTTGTTTGGGTTTGTTTTTTTCTCCGGGGAGGGAAGAGATGAGGTTGAAGGCGGGGGGGGGACGTTTGGGGGGTTCTACAAGGGGGGCAGTCCGTCCAACTCCTCCCCCAGCTGGGGGGAGAGCGCCTCGAGGGAGCCCCCCAGATCCATGGAAAGATGGGGGAGACGCCGATGTCCTTCTTGGGTGGATGGGGAGGGAGGGGTGAAGGAAGTGGTCAGCCTTGTCGAGGTGGGGAGGGGGTCGTCTGGGTTCAGTGGGGACGGCCGGATCGCCGCAGCGTGATCCTCAGCGGGGCAAGCTCAGCCCCGGCGGGCTCAGCAGCATCCGGGCAGCGCTGGCGGGGCTCCCGGAGTCCGTCTGCCCGTCCGCCAGCTCGGCTCAGCTGCTGCTGCTGCTGCTGCTGCTCCTGCCGCCACCGCCGCCGCCGCTGCAGCGCGTTGCCTTCTCCGATATCTCTCGCTCACTCGCTCGCTCGCTCCGCCGCCGCCGCCGCCGCCGTCGCGTGGTCCAGCCCCGCCTGACGTCACCCCCAGGAGCTAATAGGGGGGCTGAACCCCGTTATCAGTACGCAACCCCCCTTGCTCCGGCGGCGATGCCGGTGAGGTGGGGAGTCGTTCAGGGAGCCGCGGGAGGAGGCGCCTTCGCGCAGCAGGGCGGAGGATGGTCGCGTTCCACGAAGTCTGGTAGACTGCTTCTGAGCGAGGAGGACCGACGGCAGCTGGCAGATGGCCGGCTTGATCTCCACTGCAAACAGACCTGATAAATTTGGCGTGCTTCTTTGGAGTACATCAAGATGGGCTATTGGAAAATTGAGTCCAGTATACGATCAGTGGATATAATAACCCGATGAAGATGTCGACGCATCGATGTCGATGCAGTGTGAACAAGTTGTGGGAAAACGCAAATCCCGCGCTAGGGATCGTTAGGAAAGGAATTGAAAATAAAACTGCCAGTAGCATAAGGCCGTTGTGCAAATCTCTCGTGCGGCCGCATTTGGAGTAATGCTGTATACAGTTCTGGTCGCCTCACCTCAGAAAGGAGATTGTAGAGTTGGAGAAGGTCCAAAAAGGAACCACCAATATGAACAAGGTTATGGAGCGACTCCACTGAGAGGGAAAGTTGCAGTGTTTGGGATTTTTTGTTTTGAGAAAGAGTAAGAGGTGAAATGGCAGAAATATATTAAAATTATACACGGCATGCAAATAGAAAAGTTTTCCTCCCTCTCCCATAACTCTAAAACACCTGGACATCTAATGAAGCTGAGCGTTGGAAGATTCAGGACAGATAAAGGGAAGCCCTTCTTCATGCAGCGCATCGTTAAACTGCGGAACTCACTGCCACAGGAGGCAGCAACAGCCACCAACTTGGAGGGCTCTGAAAGAGGATTAGGCGAAATCACGGAGGGTAAAGCTATCATTGCCTACAAGCCAGGATAGCTATGCTTTGCCTCCACTTTCAGAAGCAATGAATGCTCCTGAATGCCAAATGCTAGAAACCACAGAAGGGGGAGAATGCTCTTGTGCTCCTGCTTGTGGGCTCCCCAGAAGAGCAGAGGCAGATTTAGGGGAGCGCAAGTGTTTCTCCCACACTGGACGTTGAGCTGAGAGGGCACTGCAGGGGGCGCCGCAACAACGACTTGGAACAGAAGGCAAGATGCGGGGGGGGGGGTGTCCCAAATTTTGGCACCGCTCAGGGTGTTGCTGGAATTTGAAAGACCAAAGTCTGCCGCTGCAGAAGAGGCAAAGCTGGTTGCCTCCATTGCCTTTATTATTTGGGAAACTTTGTCTGAGTCAATGCTTCATCATTCCTTTGCAGCTGCACTGTATCTTTGTACTTTTGTTTTTCCAGGCTGATACGCTTTATTGTTAAACTCCCCCCTTTTTCGTTAGGTTTGCACTTGACTGTTGTTGTTAATCGATAAAATAAAATAAGCCGACAGCCCTCTCCTCCATGAATTTGCCCAATTCACTTTTAAAGCCATCCAAGTTAGTGGTCATCACTGCCCCCTGTGGAAGAGAGTTCCATAGTTTAATTGGGTGCTGCATGAAGAAGGAGTTCTTTGCTGCTTCACAAAGATGCCCGCAGGAAGCCGAGAGGCAGGCCACAGAGGCAACAGTCCACTCTTATTTGTTGTCTCCAGTCTTGGTTTTCAGAGCTGAAATACACCTGAACCTGCAAGGTCTGTTGTCCTCTTATACCTGTCGATACACCTGTGTTCACAGGGCATTGGTTTCACTCTTTAGACCAGGGATGAGTACCTGGTGGCATCTCAGTGTGGTGTAGTGGTTAAGAGTGGTAGTCTCGTAATCTGGTGAACCGGGTTTGTGTCTCTGCTCCTCCACATGCAGCTGCTGGGTGACCTTGGGCCAGTCACACTTCTCTGAAGTCTCTCAGCCCCACTCACCTCACAGAGTGTTTGTTGTGTGGGAGGAAGGGAAAGGAGAATGTTAGCCACTTTGAGACTCCTTTGGGTAGTGATAAAACGGGATATCAAATCCAAACTCTTCTTCTCTTCTCTATTGGACCACAGTTTCCCTGAATTTTTGTTTCGTGTCTCTGTGTTTGAGAGAGACGGAAGGAATAGTTCCTAATCACTCTGCACTGAGACAGTATGTTAAAAAGTCAGGACCACCTCTTTTCCCACCACAAAAGTCTTGCAAATTAGCCGCAATTCTTGCATTGCAGGGCGGATGGACTAGATGAGCCTTTAGGCTTACTTCCAACTCTGCATTTCTAAGATACGGCAAAATTTTATTCAATATATTGTTGCACGTCAATTGTTTAAAATTGGAATGAACCAACACAATGATGAATAAAATACGGTGTGGACTGAAAGCAGAACGTATCGCTAAGCAACCTGATGTGACTAATACGACGCTATAAGTTGTCAAACACATTTCAACCATATGGTTGTCTTTGGTGGGAAATGTTGATAAGAAGATGAGCTGCTTGGGTGTGCGCACTGTTCCATATGTACATTCATATCAGGGCTGGTGCCATTGCAAAAATGAGATTGCAGAATTAATTTATTATCTCACTTGCACTCCCCCCATATAAAAACAGGTACATGCATTGTGCGATTGTTTATCACCCTTTTTGGGCTGCGTGTAGAAAAAGTTGCTAATAATGAATCACTTCGTGTTGCCGCAGAGGTTAATTAAAGGCTTAATCAGCCTTCTCCAGATTGGTGCCCTGCAGAAGTTGAGGGACTCCCAAGTCCCATCAGCCATGACTAAGATGGCCAATGGTCAAGGGAGCTGGGAGTTGTAGTCCTGCAACTATTATGGAAGTAATAGTGCCACTGTATTCTGCTCTGGTCAGACCTCACCTGGAGTACTGTGTCCAGTTCTGGGCACCACGGTTCAAGAAGGACACTGACAAACTGGAACGTGTCCAGAGGAGGGCAACCAAAATGGTCAAAGGCCTGGAAACGATGCCTTATGAGGAACGGCTAAGGGAGCTGGGCATGTTTAGCCTGGAGAAGAGGAGGTTAAGGGGTGATATGATAGCCATGTTCAAATATATAAAAGGATGTCATATAGAGGAGGGAGAAAGGTTGTTTTCTGCTGCTCCAGAGAAGCGGACACGGAGCAATGGATGCAAACTACAAGAAAGAAGATTCCACCTAAACATTAGGAAGAACTTCCTGACAGTAAGAGCTGTTCGACAGTGGAATTTGCTGCCAAGGAGTGTGGTGGAGTCTCCTTCTTTGGAGGTCTTTAAGCAGAGGCTTGACAACCATATGTCAGGAGTGCTCTGATGGTGTTTCCTGCTTGGCAGGGGATTGGACTCGATGGCCCTTGTGGTCTCTTCCAACTCTATGATTCTATGATTCTATGATTCTTCTATGATTCTATGATTCTATGAACCTCTGGAGGTCTTCAGGTTGCTCATCCCTGCGTTGAAAGAAGTCAACTGATGGGAGTTGAGCATCATCTGGAGTACCAAAGGTTCTCCTATAGAATTATAGAACTGTCAAGTTAGAAGGGATCCCAAGGGTCATCTAGTCCAAACCCCAATTATGCAGGAATAAAAGCAAAATAATTGCTGACATGCAGCCTCTGTTTGAAAACCGCAAATGAAGGAGAGTTTGTGTGACAAAAATCCTGCAAAGTTTGTTACAAAGCATGAAAAGTGGAGCAAGACTGCTCTAAAATCAGCTGCTTTTCTGTGTGGGGAGGTGCCATTTTATAGCACAACCCTATGCATATTTACTCAGAAGTAAATCCTGTTGACTCTCAGTGTGGCGATCCTGAGCCCTTAAGCTTCATTATATTCAAGAACAGGACTTCGGGGCTCATAAATCTTCACACATGCACATGTGCATAGGAATCTCCTTTGACCTTTCCTTCTGATATATATATCATCCTTCTGACATTATCCCATCACGCTCCCCAACTCCATTATGTTTGGTTTAAAAAAAGAGAAAACTTTAACAGCATTTTTAAAACACACCAAAACTAACCATACTTTTAGCCCAAAACCCAAGATGGTTTTGATCATCACAACAACCCTGTAAAGTAGGCTATATGGAGAGAAGGTGGCTGGTAGGTAGACCTCATGCTTGTCATTTCTAGATTCTCAAGTTTCTTCCCATCCATGTCCTGTTAAGACAGGATGGGAAACCTGCAGCCCTCCAGATGTTGGGGAACTGCAACTCCCACCGGTCCCAGCAAGCGTGGCCAAAGGCCAGGGATGAGAGGAGTCATAGTTTGCCAACAAGTGGCAGAGCATAGGTTCCCTATTCCTGTGTTAAAGAAACCAAGTGAGGGTGGGGGTGACACTGGCCACCTCCAATGGGTTGGAGGGACTTTAACTTCACTGGGTGGTGCTTGCACAGGGCAGGGAAGGGCAGAGCGGCAGTGCCTGGATGGGTATTTCTCAAAGGCTGACCAGGAGGCTGCAATAGAATTTCACTGTGGGGAACAGTGTCCTAACACTGGGCACATGGGTAGCTCGCAGGCCACTGCATTTTTGACAGTATTGTTGAGAAGATGCATGTTAAGACCTGCCGGTGGAACCAGCCTTCTGAAGATAGATAACCTTGGAGCAAAGACAGATAATCTTGAAGACAGATAACCTTGGAGAGAAGACAGATAACTTTTAAGTGAAGACAGATAAACTTGGAGTGAAGACAAATAAACTTGGAAATAAGACAGATAACCTTGACGTGAAGACTGATAACCTTGAAGTGAATACGGATAAACTTGGAGCAGAGACAGGTGGCCTTCAAGTGGCTGGAACTGAGGGCAGTAATCATATGAGAAATCTGGGACATTTTCTTCCAATAATGTCTCTCTCTCTCTCTATATATATATATATGCAAAATAAGTTGATTCTCATGTATCAAAAACCTGCAGTTTTATGAATTTGATATCTCATGTCTCATATCAACTACACTAAACATTTAATTACTTTGTTGTATAATATGGATCTCATGACTCACTTTTGTATCACTGCCTACAGTTGTGGGCAAATACCTTTGGTTAAAATCGTCTGGCTCATCTGCCTGTCACCCAGTCGCCTGTCTTCTTGAGTGATTGCCTGGGAAAGCTTTGGGTTGTGCAACAAAGGATGAGCCTGAATGCGCATTGAGGTCATTTTAAAAAGAAAAAAAATGAGAGTAAGCTTGGACAACTGAGTGTAGAGCTCAGTGTGAGATGTACCAAGCCAGGATTCAGCCCTGCAACACAGAAAAGTGTCATGGAGTTGCATGCCATTGAGCATGTGCAGAGCGTCAAAGCTCATCACTTCCTGTGGTGTTAGTATCAAGTAGCCACTCACAACTGTGTCAAAAGTGTCGAAATAAGGAAGGACTGTAGTTCCATAGTACAGCATCTGCCTTGCATGTAAAAGGTCCCAGCTTCAATCCTCAAAGGCATCTCTAAGTAGGGCTGGGAGAGATTCCTGCCTGAAACCCTGGAGCTCCAGCTGCTGCCAGCCAGAGTAGACAACACTGAGCAAGGTGGACCAATGACCTGACTTAGGATAGGGCAGCTTCCTATGTCCCTATAACCCAGCTGAGATAGAACTTGTCACATCTAGATAACATTATTAACAAAGTTTAGGCATTGCTTTGTGGGGAACACTAAGAGTTTCATTTTGTCTAGCACTTTGGCCCTAGTCTCGGCCAGCAGGATTGCTGGCTCAGCCCCATGATCATGGGTGCCTGGGGCAGTGCCAAAGTTTGTGGGGGCCCAGCCCCTTCATAGGGAATTTTGTGGATGTTTGGGCACCCAGGGCACCCAGGGCACCAAGGAGCCAGCACCTATGTCAACCAGCGAGGTGTGCCTGGATGAGCTGCAAGCCACACATGATGGGAAATAGCCACCACCTGTTGTTTGGCTGCAATAGCCAGTCCTCTCAGATATCCTGCTCTTGAACATGGAGGCTTCACTTAATTAAGACTTCTAACAGCCACCTGGGGCAGCAGCTTCAGACAGTAGCAGTGGCCTCTCAGCAGCTGCCCAGACATGCCACCTGCTGACAGACCATTAAACTTGAGTGGTGGTTATGTGTTGTAGGAAAACAGGTGGTGGATGTTGGAGGGGAAGGCGAGTGCTGAGACGCCTTAAGAAGGCAAGCTACGGACTGGACTGGTGGAGAGTGGAGGGTATCTAGGAAAGGAAATCTACCAGACATGTACTTCTCTTCCATTGCATGTTAAGAGCCGTCCTCTGTTCAGTCATCTAAGAGCACAAGGGGGTGGGAGAGAGAGAGAGAGAGAGAGAGAAATTGGGATCGGGCCGAACGGTGGAGTTTCCATGGCAACTGGGAGGAATGTTCTCACCCGGATCCCCAGAGAAGAGGAGGCAGCAAGGGACAGGGGCAAAATAGAGCAGGAGGAAGGCATTCAGGATGGGTCATGCTTCAGAGGGGTACAATATGCCCCCCCCCCTTTAAAAAAAACACAAAAACCCAGGGGGCTGTGGCACAGAGTCTCTGGCAGGCTGGTGCTTGAGTCAGGACGAAGGTGTTACATTCACGAGTTCTGACACAAGCGTTAAGGAAATGTACTTAAATAATAATACGTACCAAGCATCTCTCTCCCCCCCCCCCTTTTTGGGGGGGAAGGGTGTTGAAAATGCAGCAAAAACTGGAAGCAGAGTGGAGGAAGCCATATAGCAAGCCATCCTCAGGTCATCTTAACTCACCTAAGTCATAAGATCTGGGCTGTATCTATTCGGAACCTTTCACAAGCCTAGTCTTGGAGTCTTTACCCTGCCAGATAGTCAAACACCGTACCCATATTGCAGATAGCTGGGTGAGGCTAAGACACCTTGGACAGGATAAGGCAAGGTGATCTGTTGACTAGCAGGCACAGCCAGTGATTCTTTCAGACCAAAATGTTCAAGGTGATGGAGAGACTCTCATACGAGGAAAGTTTCCAGCTCTGGGGACTTTTTAGTTTCGAAAACAGACAAATAAGAGGGGACATGATAGAGGTTTATAAAACCGTGCAAGGCATGGAGAAAGAGGATAGAGGAAAGTTTTTCTCCCTCTTTTACAGCACTAGAACTTCATGGACGTCTGATGAAGTAGAATGTTGGGAAATTCAAGACAGGTAAAAGGAAATGTTCTTTTACAAATCATAGTTAAACTATGGGAGTCACTCCCACTTGAATGGCTTTGAAAGAGAAATAGACAAATTCCTGGAGGAGAGGGCCACTGACGGCTACTAGCCAGGATGGCTATGTTCTGCAGCCACAGTTAGAGGCAGCAATGCTTCTGAATACCAGTCACTGAAAACCACAGTAGGGTAGAACAGTTTTGCACTTGAATCCTGCTTGCAGGTTTCCAATTGGGGCACCTGGCTGGTCCGCTGCCAGAGCAGGATGCTGGACTAGATGGGCCACTGGCCTGATTCAGCCAGGGCCGGCCCACTCATGAGGCAAATTGAGGCAACTGCCTCTGGTAGCAGAATCCCAGAAACAACAGATCTGGCCTCCGATGAATGCATCATCTGCTGTTGCTTCCACTGCTAGAATGGCAGCGATGGCTATGGCACCTTTGAGGCTGGATCTACCTCTTCCTCACCAACCAACCTTCCCTCCATGTTGCCTCTACAGTGGCAACTGGTCTCCCAGGGTGTGGACCTACCTAGTGTGATTCAGAGCAGGCCCCTTTCCTCCCCACGGTGGCCTTTGATTCCCACTTCAACCATTGGGTAAGGTTGATATTCTTCCCCTTGTTCTGGTACGCAGGCTGAGACCCTACCTACCTGTGGACTCTCTTGCCAGAGTGGTGCATGCTCTAGTTATCTCCCGCTTGGGCTACTGCAATGCGCTCTACGTGGGGCTACCTTTGAAGGTGACCCAGAAACTACAACTAATCCAGAATGCAGCAGCTAGACTGGTGACTGGGAGTGGCCGCTGGGACCACATAACACCGGTCCTGAGAGATCTGCATTGGCTCCCAGTACGTTTCCGAGCACAATTCAAAGTGTTGGTGCTGACCTTTAAAGCCCTAAACAGCCTCGGCCCAGTATATCTGAAGGAGCGTCTCCACCCCCATCGTTCAGCCCGGACACTGAGATCGAGCGCCAAGGGCCTTCTGGGGGTTCCCTCAATGTGAGGAGTGAGGTTACAGGGAACCAGACAGAGGGCCTTCTCGGTAGTGGCGCCCGCCCTGTAGAACGCCCTCCCTTCAGATGTGAAGGAAATAAGTAGCTATCTTATCTTTAAAAGACATCTGAAGGCAGCCCTGTTAGGAAAGTTTTTAATATTTAATGCTGTATTGTTTTTAATACTCTATTGGAAGCAGCCCAGAGTGGCTGGGGAAACTCAGCCAGTTGGGCGGGATATAAATAAATTATTATTATTATTATTATTATTATTATTATTATTATTATTATTGATGTTGATCTTCACTCACCCTTCCTTCCCTGGTTGGGAGTGGGCACCAGATTGTGGTTTGCCTCGGGTGTTAAAATGTCTTGAGCCAGCCCTGGATCCAGCTGCAGGGTTCTTCTTACGTTCTTATAGGCAGCTTGCACCTTCAGAAGTTTCACGATTCCTCTGTTTCTAATCAGTGAATGTCTTGTTGCTTCCTGCTAAAATCCTGCAACTCTTCTTACCACAAATGTTCTCATTTATTTTTATTTGTTTGCCCTACTTTTGTTGTGGCTGCGGTTTTCCTACATTGTACATTGGTGTTATAGTCCATATTTTTGCATTTGCATTGTTGTTCATCATCTGGAACACCATTTGATTGGAAGGCAGGCCACAAATTTAATAAATAAATGAAGTGACAATTTGGTTGCACGGGGGGGGGGGGGGGGATCACAGACAGCATTGTAGGAAAAGTCTCTCCAGATGGGTTTCAGCCTCCTAGATGGATGAATGTATGGCAAAAGAAAACAATGTAGCTCCTTAAAGACTAATAAATTTATTATGTTATAGGTTTCCATAGACCACAGTTCTCTTGAGCCCTATATCTGATGAAGTGGACTGTACTCCATAAAAGTATATGACACAGTTAATCTTTAAGGTGCCAGAAGACTGGAAGCTCAAATGCATCCCCAAAACTGAGGATGGAGAAATTTTGGCTTGTTCCAATTTTGCATGTGTTTATTCATATTAGACATTGTGAAAATGGTCCTAAACTGGCCCTTACTCAGAGTAGAAATTAACAAACTCTCCACCACAAGAAAAAGTTTCAAAGCTGCAAACAGTCTTAAACTAGTTACAAAATAAATGTTGCAAAATACAAAATAACACATTGCTCTTAAACAAAGTAGCAATGCTGTCCAGCCTTCTTTTGGACCTTAATACAGTGTAAGAACTATCCTCCTTCTGGTCCTAGAGAGAGATCCTATACCAGCAACTCACTTGTACCAACACTGCTGAGCTGAAATGCTGACTCCTAGGAAAGACCAGGACACTAAGTTCTCAGGTTTCATCTCTTCCTCTTAGAGATCCCAGCCTGGATTTCCAGGATGAGACATCAGTCCACTCAAATGCCCAAATGAAAATATCCACCCTCTTTCTTGCCTCATGTGTTACAGTTATAAAGGTAAAGGTAAAGGGAACCCTGACCATTAGGTCCAGTCGTGGCCGACTCTCGCATTTATTGGCCGAGGGAGCCGGCGCACAGCTTCCAGGTCAGGTGGCCAGCATGACTAAGCCGCTTCTGGTGAACCATGGCAGCACACGGAAATGCCGATTACCTTCCCGCCGGAGCGGTACCTATTTATCTACTTGCACTTTGACGTGCTTTCAAACTGTTAGGTTGGCAGGAGCAGGGACCGAACAACGGGAGCTCACCTCATCACGGGGATTCGAACCACCGACCTTCTGATCGGCAAGTCCTAGGCTCTGTGGTTCTAACCACAGAGCCACCCGTGTCCCATGTTACAGTTATACCTCCTGCCTAACACAAACCTCTGCATGGCATTTTAAAGACAATGTATGCACATTAAACTTATATCCTTAACAATTCATACAATTTCTGCATTAATCTGTTTCATATCTGTCAGGGAACTGCCATCAGTACTGGAGGGGGAGAGCAAAAACCAGAGGGATTCCAGAGAGCGTTCAGGGATCGGGAGGAGCAGCCCATCTTCTGGGGGAGAGAATCAGCGTAGCACCAGTGGAGAAGGGGGGCAGCTGGGGGAAGTGGCAAGGTGGTCTCATGACTCCTTGCTTGGGACCAGCAGGGAGAGTAGGGGTCCTCCGTTGCCCACACCCTCCCTGCGCAGAAGGCTTCCGCGCAGAGAGGGTAGGCGAAGACTAGGCATCAAAGAACTTCTTTGCTGGAAGAAGTTTAAGAAACGCCCACTCACGGATTCTGCCAGCGATTGAGCCAGCCACGGGTGAGTGGCTGTCCGGACAGAAAAGGTTCACTTTGGCAACCCAGCCAGGTGTTTGCACCCAGCCGGGGAGATAGGCACCTGCTTACACACGAGCAACCCCTGGAACCATTACAATATCAAAACAATATTTTGGGTTATTTGTTGAAACAGAGCACACACACACACACCCTCCCACAAATAATAGTAGTGGTTGGATTGTATCAGGAATAAGAAAATAAAGATTATTCCTGATATATAGGAACAGCTGGAGCATAACATAGACTTTTCTGTGAAAACCTGCTGCTCAGAATTGTAGAAATAGTAATTGAATTCTAGGCCAGTCCCATTAGCCCTTGTTAAACAGGATGCCTCTGCCCTTAATACCTTTTTGGGGGAACTGCTCTTTGGCTTAATAAAGTGTTGAGACTAAGATTTGCTGCATCCATCGGAATATTTTATTCAGTAATAAGATTTAGAAACTCGCCCTTCACTAAGTGGTCCCAGGGTGGGATGCGTATATCATTAAAATCATATTAAATCCAAGGAAACAATCAGCAAAGCATAAAATAATCAGATTCATAATAATCTGGTCCACTAGATCCCGTGTTGCCAGGCACAGGGTACAAGTTGTAAGACTGATTGATGGGCAGATACCTTTCCCTTCGGTTCTCACCTTAGCTAAGAACCCAGCACCTGACCATAGAATCATGGAATTGTAGAACTGGAAGGGACCCTAAGAGCCATCTAGTCCAACCCCTGCAATGTAGGAATCTCAACTAAATCATCCATGACAGATGCCCATCCAACCTGTGCTTTAAAACTTCCATTGAAGGAGAGTTCACTGCCTTCTGGGGGAGACCATTCCACTGTCAAACAGTTCTTCCTGATGTTTAGTCAGAATCTTCTTTTTTTGTAATTTGATGCCATTGGTTTAGATCCCACCCTCCTGAGCAGGTGAAAGCAAGCTTGCTCCATCTTTCACATGACAGCCCTTTAGATATTTGAAGATGGCCACCATATCTCCTCTCTGTCTCCTCTTTTCCAGGCTAAACATACCCAACTCTCTCAACCATTCCTCATAAACCTTGGTTTCCAGATTCTTGGTTATCTTGGCCACCCTCCCCTGCACACGTTCCAGCTTGTCGATACCCTTCTTAAAATGTGGTGCCCAGAATTGGACACCAGATGTGGTCTGACCAAGGCAGAATAGAGTGGTTCTGTTACTTCCCTTGATCATGACACAATGCTTCTGTTGATGCAGCCTAGAAGAACATTAGAATTTGTTGTTGTTGCTGCTACATCACCTTGTTGACTCATGTTAAGCTTGTGGTCTACTAAGACCCCTAGATCCTTTTCACATGTACAGTGGTACCTCGGGTTACATACGCTTCAGGTTACATACGCTTCGGGTTACACACTCCACTAACCCAGAAATAGTGCTTCAGGTTAAGAACTTTGCTTCAGGATAAGAACAGAAATCGGGCTCCAGCGGCACGGCAGGAGCAGGGGGCCCCATTAGCTATAATGCTGCTTCAGGTTAAGAACAGTTTCAGGTTAAGAACAGACCTCAGGAACGAATTAAGTACTTAACCTGAGGTACCACTGTACTGCTAGTAAGCCAGGTGTCCCCCATATTATATTTGTGCAGCTGGTTTTTCCTGTCTTAGTGCAGAACCTTACATTTGTCTCTATTGAAATTCACTGGGTTAGTTTTGGTCCAGTTCTCCAATCTATTAAGGTCATCTTCCGACACTGGTCTTTCTTCTGTGGCATTAGCTAACCCTCCCAGAAGCTAACAATCTAAATTCTCGACAGAGGGATAAGTTGCTGAAGAAGAATGTGCAAATGAAGTTATGTTTTGGTTGGTCTTAGAAGGCAAAGGATTCATGGAAAAGGAGGGTTTGGCATCCCAAAGGAACCAATCTAGGGGAAAAACTAATGCAATTCTAGGCTGCAGAATTCTAGTGTCCGGATCAAGGAATGGAATAGTAATGGTGCTAGGGACTGAGATGCCTCTGAAGTTCTCCTCCTCCAGATTTCTTCCAAGGTTTTGATCTGATCTAATGAGGGGGCCAATGCATTAGTTCTCTGTTGGAAACGAGCAGGATAGAAGGATACTGCAGAAGGAAATGAGTCTATTATTCTATGAAATGGTTTAAGTAAACAGATGAGCATGCATCGCTAAACACATTCAAGAGACAGGGTGAAGTTAAGTTTGGCAAGTGGTAACAGTCAAGTCTGGCAGAGCTGAAGAACTTTGCTGCTTTTACTGATGCCTGTCTGGAAGAGACCTTGTCGTGCTGGAACCAGGCCCTGCTCATTTATTGCAACGCTGGGCAGGAGCTGAGAAGCCTTTGAAAAGTATCTCGTGGCTAATTTCTGTCCCTACATGTAAATATCAGGGGAATGTAGGTCTTATTTACACATCCTAGCTTGATGCTCATAGTGCAAATGAATCATTCCATTTCAACACTATAATCCGGGGGGGGGGGGAGTTGTCACTGGAGAGATGGATCTGCTCCCTCACCTATTTTATTATTCATCAGAGATGTCAAGAAAATGACAGTGTTGGTCCCTAGCAACCTGATGGTTCCTTTGAATACTGTCTGAGAAACAGTCACCTAGACGTGTGTGTGTGTGTGTGTGTGTGTGTGTGTGTATTCCCTTTTCTTGGAAAGGAACAACTTTTGTCTTATAAGGAAGGTACCAGTGATGGGGAAAATTCAGACAAACAGGGTCTGAAACATTCTCAAATGGAATGTGGATTGGAACGGATTGTTCTGCTGCAGCCACAAAACATCAGAAGAGCCTGCTGGATCAGGCCAGGGCCCATCTAGTCCAGCATTCTGTTCCCACAGGAGCCAACCATGTAGGAAACCAGAAAGCAGGATCCAAGCACAAGAACACTCCCTGTACCACAGGTTCAAGCAAATGGTATTCAGAAGCTTAACTGCCTCCAACCATGGGCATGGCAGACCATGGACATTATGGCTAGAAAATACTGGCATCCTCCATGAGCAGCCTTTTGGATCTGACCATTGGTCCATCTAGTCCAGCATTTTATTAATGTTTATTTATTTAGGGTGGGTTTTTTTTAAACTTTTTTTTCATACCATCTTTTATCTGAGGATCACAGTGCCGTTTACAATATAAAAACACAAGGATACATAACAAGCAAACAAAACCCCGGCACAGTTTAAAAGGCCGTGAATTGTTTCATTAGCCATAGGCCTGGGATAAGAGTGTAAACGAAGGCACCAGGCGAGCCTCCCTGGGGAGAGCAATCCACAAGTGAGGGGCCACCACTGAAAAGGCCCACTCTCCTGTTGCCGCCCTCCACACCTCTTGTGGAGGGGGCGCACAAAACAAGGCCTCAGAGGATGGTTTCAGGGCTCAGGTCAGTTCATCTAGGGAGAAGCAGTCCTTGAGGTATTTAAGGCTTTACAGGTCAAAACCAGCACTTTGAGCTGGGCCCAGAAATTAATTGGTAGCCAGTGCAGTTGGGCCAGGATTGGAGTTATGTACATCCTGTTCCCACAGTGGACAACCAGATGATGGTAGCAAACCAGCAAAGGAGGACCTGAGAACAGCAACCCTCTCCCCTGCCCCTTGGTTTCCAGCAACTTGGATTCACTGAGAACTGGAAGTTTCCATCTCCAGTAAATAGAGTTGTCGGGTTAATCTGGGGTTTTTAAGCACTTACACACACACACACACACACACACACACACACACTTAAAATGCATCAAAACTCTGGATTAAACCACACAGAGAGAAACACACAAACACATACTCACACCACTTTTCGCTTATGAGGCACCAAATGGGTGTGCAAATGATAAAATAACAACACTGTAAAATTACATCAAACTGCTTAATAAATACATGATAAAACAATGAGCAGAGGATAATTAAGCCCACATTAATTGCCAGCTAATGCGTGCGTGAATAAATATGTTTTTAACTGCCAGTGGAAACATAACACCAAAAGCGCCTGCGGTATCTCTGAGGGGAGAGAAATTAAATCTGGCTAATTGAATCAGTTTGCCCCAGATCATTTTCCAGAGCAGATGTGGACGTGTTTGTCTGGACTTTGAATTTCTAAGGAACATTTAGAATTTAGACACGAGGCATGGGGCACTCCAGATTCTATCCCCCCAGTCAAAGTGAGAAGCCCCTTCATCTAGTCACAGCCACTCTTACAGAATGCTTAACCCACATGATCTCTTTGCAAAATAATAAATGGATACAGAACTGATGTCAGAAATGGCAAACTCAAAAAGCAGTGGAGAAAAACCTCCCAGGACACTTGATAACTGACCTTAAGGTGACCGTATTAGAACAAAGGAACTTCAAATAGCTCACCAATGCAAGGATGTGCTTGTTTTCAACCACTGTTATTGTTTTTGTTGTTGTTGTGTGTATGAATGGCCACTGCTAATAGCACACATATTACTGTCTGTACTTTATGCATTTCATTTCCTTCTGACCTTAGGGTTTACAATCGCTCCCTACCAGATGTGACTGAAGCAAAGGAGAACCTCTGACCATAAGAGCTGTTTGACAGCGCACCTTGGGGTGTCTTCCAAATCTACACTTCTCTGCTTCTATGAGAAGTTCACACAGAGATCCATTCCAATTATAGAAACTGACTGGACAGGCCTCTGGGTATTATTTCAATACTGGTCATGGGACATTGCCCCCAACCATTCTTATGGGCAACATACCAGGTTAAGTGGAGCAGGGTGACATGGGACAGTTCTGGCCAGCAGTCATGGGAAGATGGAGGCTGTGACCCAGCAATATCTAAATGACAACTCATTAACTACCCTTGGAGTACCATAAACCACAGACAGGTCAATGCCCTCAAAGACCCTACAATCCCAGAGAAGATTAGAAAACATTCCTCTATGCCACAGGAGCGGCAAGGGTCCTAATTGCTAAAAACTGGAAAAAAGAAATTGTGCCAACAAAAAAGGGATGGCAAGACAAACTGTTAGAGCATATTGAACTGGCTAGAGTAAAAAGGTAACTGGAGACTACACTAGACAAGAGTTTCAAAAAGCATGGGGAAAATGCAGAGAATACTTCACAAAACAGTGCCTTAATATACATACCTGGACTTGTTTCGATTAATGTCTGCAGGAGACTTTGTGGATATTTAAGTTATAATTAGAAAAATCTTAATAATTATCCATAAAGGAAACAGCTTATAAGAAGTAAATAAGGAGGCCAGATACAGGATAAAGGAAGTTGTTTGTATTGTTGTATGTTATGCTTATTGTATGTTATGTTCACATTTAATGAGGGTGGATTTCTGTATTGGGGGGGGGGGGTTATGTTATGTTGTAAATAAAACTTCCAAAAAAGAAAAAGACCCTACAATCCCATGTGCCAGGCTCTGTAGAGGTTCCAAAGAGAGGGAACACAAGAGCATAAGAAAAGCCTGCTAGATCAGGCCAATGATCCAGGTCTAGTCCTGTTCTCACAGTGGCTAACCAGATGCCCCACTGGGAAACCAGCAAGCAGGCCTGGAGAATGAGAGCACTCTCTCCTGTGACTTCCAGTAACTGGTATTCAGAAGCATTTACTGCCTTT
The DNA here is from genome assembly GCF_965153285.1 of Podarcis tiliguerta. NCBI lineage: Eukaryota > Metazoa > Chordata > Lepidosauria > Squamata > Lacertidae > Podarcis > Podarcis tiliguerta. The sequence continues at coordinate 26,488,744 of NC_139541.1, forward strand.
GACCATAGAGGCAGTGCATAGCCAAAATTCCACCACGAATTTTTTTTCTAATCCTCTTTTAAAGCCAACCAGGCTGGTGGCTATCACTGCATCCTGTGGGAACGAGGTCCATACTTTATCCAGGCACTGCGTGGAGAAGTCATTCCTTTTATCAGTACTGAGAAACAAAGGCGAGTCCATAAACAATCATTCCTGGACTCCCATCAGAACCAGGATTTAACAAGTCACCGGGTCCAATCCCCAGCACAACTCCAAGCCACTTTTCAGCTGATGATCTCAGGGAAGCGTGAAAGCAGGAATCTTCCAGCTCAGGAGGCAGAGTTCTCATTTCCAACTGTAAAGCTGGTTTCACACCCCAGATCCATCAGCAGATGCTGCCCCCCCTCTACCACCGTCCCCCAACAGCTCCTCACTACTTTGCTTTCTCTTGCCAAGTCTGCAAGGCTTCCTTCTGTTGGAGTTCCTGGCACTCATCCTCCAGCTTGAGTGCAGCTCCCAGACAGCTCATCAGTCCCAGCTGTTTCTCTTAACTGCCTAGGGTGCTCTTCTTCCTCAGTAGGTGGGCTTATTTAGGCCTTCAAAGACCCCCATCCTCATATCAAGCTGCTGAGGCATGGGGTTTGTTTTGTTTTTTTCCACTTCCCCATCATGGCTCCTGAGAAGCCCAATTCCACCCCTTGGATCTCAGTCGGTGATACCTTCAGTCTTGTTTTGTGCAGGTTATTTGGCGGGATGCAGAAAAATTCCGCATTAAAATCATATGCATTTTGTGGACTCTTTTTAACATAAAATATGCATTCCTCCCAATGTTTAAGCATTTTGTATGCACTTTTTACCTACAGTATCCAGCTACCATATTTTTCGCTCTATAAGACACACCAGACCACAAGACGCACCTAGTTTTTGGAGGAGGAAAACAAGGAAAAGAATATTCTGAATCTCAGAAGCCAGAACAGCAAGAGGGATCGCTGCACAGTGAAAGCAGCAATCCCTCTTGCTGTTCTGGCTTCTGTGATAGCTGTGCAGCCTGCATTCGCTCCATAAGACGCACACACATTTCCCCTTACTTTTTAGGAGGGAAAAAGTGAGTCTTATAGAGCAAAAAATACGGTAGGTTTTGAACTGAATAGACCCATTAAAATTAACAGGCCCAAGTTAGTTGTGTTGCTGACTTTCAGTGGATCTACTCTGAGCAGGACTAACATTGGCTTCAACCCCCAAACATAGCATAATTTGGCTAGGAGTTGTGTTGTGATGCACATGGGATCTGGTCAGTTTTCTGCAAAGGAGGAGGAGATAATGGAAACCAGAGGAATTGTTCTTACATCCCTACCTCACCCTGTACTCTAGGACTCACTACATGCTTGTGGGATTCAGAACAATCTGCCCTCAGAGGCATGCTTAACTAAATAGAAGCAATCCCAGGGCAGTGGATCATGCAGAGATGCAATAAACCCCCTCCGCTGACTGCTGATCATTCTTTGCTGGCATCTTGCACCTGGAATGAATTGATGATGGATTCATACCTTGAACAGGTACAAAGTAAAACTATCCATTTCTAGGGATGTATATTGGAGGAAGGCTAGAGCAGTGACTTACACAGAGACACAACAGAGACTGCAATATGTGAATGGGTACATATGACTCACTAGAGCCTTAAGATTGAATGCTTCATGAAGGTTTGGCTGAGAGTTTATGTGAGAGCAGCTCTGGAACTTGCTTCTACTGTGGGACAACTCTCTCTTCACTGGCAGTCTGGAGGAGAAATGTGCAGAGGAGGGCAACCAAGATGGCCGAGGATCTGGAAACCAAGCCTTATGAGGAATGAATGGTTGAGGGAGCTGGGTATATTTAGCCTGGAGAAGATAAGACTCAGAGGTGACATGAGAGCCATCTTCAAACCATCTGAAGAGTTGCTACATGGAAGATGGAGCAAGCAGGTTTTCTGCATTTCCAGAGGGTAGGAACCGACAGATTCAAATTACCAGGAAGGAGATTCTGACTAAACATTAGGAAGAACTTTCTGGTATCTGGCTGTGGCATGGGCTACTTCAGAAGGTGGTGGACTCTCCTCCATTGGAGGTTTCCCAACAGAGATTGGGTGGCCATCTGTCCAGGATTCTTTAGCTGCATTTCAGGGGGTTGGATTAGGTGACCTTTGAGATCCCCTCCAACTCTACAATTTGGTGATTCTAGTCCCTGAGCATGTGAAGAATGCTTCTCCCTTCTTCTAAAGCACGTGCAGAACCTTGCAGTTGGCTTCTGAAGAATTGGAGTCCCCTGCAAAGATGATGCTGTTATGTTTGGCTTCCCCACCACCACCTCATAAATGCCTCATGAAAAATGTGACTTTAAATAGCCATCCTACACAGTATTATGGAGCCCACATCTGCCCAGAGAGCCAAGTTTCCTCTGGTGATTTTTTTTTTTTTAAGGAACAACTCTCTTTTTTCTGCCATGAATACCCAGCACTGTGCTGCCCCACTCCCTTTCTGAAACCTTTTGTTCCCCCCAGTGAATGTGGGGGCTCAGGAAAATTGCCAGCCAGGCGGTACAATCCCTAGATCATGCCCTTGATGGAAGCATCTGCTAATTCGCCTGTGGGTGGAAAGAAAGATGCTGTCGTGGTTACCGTTACCAAGGAGTATCTCCGGATTGCAATCGGAAAGGAGGCGAGGCTTAACCCTTTCCTTTCTGCCTCAGGCGGAGTTGAGCACATCCTTACGGGGGGGGAGGGCAAGGGGGCATGAGGTTTTCAAAACGTGGTCCATATATGCAAGTCTCAAATGGCTTTGCAGCATTTACAGAGGGTGAATTGTCCCTTCCATGAAGGTGGGAGGCACAGACATGGTTGGTGACAGAGATTGGGGAGTCTCAGGTCCCTATTGGGCAGTGTGGTGGTGTAGTGGTTACAGCGTTGGGCTAGGACCTTGGAGAGACCCGCCATGAAAAGCTCACTTAGTGCATGGGTAGGCAAACTAAGGCCTGGGGGCCAGATCTGGCCCAGTCGCCTTCCAAATCCGACCCACGGACGGTCTGGGAATCAGCGTGTTTTTACATGAGTAGAATGTATCCTTTTATTTAAAATGCATCTAGGGGTTATTTGTGGGGCATAGGAATTCGTTCATTCCCCCCCCCCCCAAATATAGTCCGGTCCCCCCCACAAGTTCTTTTTTTAAAAAATTCTTTTTATTGAGTTTCTCTTAAGAAAAAAAAAGAAAAAAATCAAAAAGAAAAAACAAAACAAATCAACAGATTAATAAACAATATCCGTACATAACGCAGGAATGACATTCATTACCATTTTGGTCCTTTTCCTTAAAACATTATATTTTTAAATATTTAAACCTTTTCCCTACACCTCCCTTGACCTCCTACCCTCCCGTTTTCGGGTTTCTTAATAAGAAGTTCTTTCTTCGGTCCCCCACAAGTTCTGAGGGACAGTGGACCGGCCCCCTGCTGGAAAAAGTTTTCTGTCCCCTCACTTAGTGTGGCCTTTGGCCAGCCTCCTGCCTCTCAGCCTAAGTTGCCTCATAAAGTTGTTGTGGAGATTAAATGAGGAAGGAGAGCCATGCACACAACCTTGGCCTCTCAGATAAAAAAGGTGGGATATAAATGCAATAAATAATATTAATAATAACAACTCCCATCAACCCCAGACAGGAGGCACAATGATCAAAGGAGTTGGAGTTCAACAGCTGAAGGACCACAGGTCCTCCAACCGCAGTCCACAGACAGCTATTATCTACAACTCAAAAACTGGAACCTCCATGTAGAGAAGCAGTATACAGTGGTACCTCAGGTTACATACGCTTCAGGTTACAAACTCTGCTAACCCAGAAATATGGGTTAAGAAGTTTGCTTCAGGATGAGAACAGAAATCATGCTCCCGCGGTGCGGCGGCAGCAGGAGGCCCCATTAGCTAAAGTCGTGCTTCAGGTTAAGAACAGTTTCAGATTAAGAACGGACCTCTGGAATGAATTAAGTACTTAACCCGAGGTACCACTGTACCTCTAAATTCCAAAGGCAAAATACCACAGGAAGCAGCACATTTGTTTGGATCCTTGGGGACCTTTTTCAGATGCCTCATCATCTGATGTTAGGGAGGGGGAGCTAGCAGACCAGTTGTGGAATATCCTCCTAGAGAGGTTCAGCCTGGATAGTGATGGATGAAATCCATCTATTTCTAGTTTGAACAGTTTCATGTTCATAAGTCTGTTCCAGTTCATTTTCACATAAATTTGCATCTATTGTATTTGTTGTATGTGCAATTAAATACAGGTTTTCAGCATATTTTCTAACGTCCTTCTATTCTGAATTTTTAATGTGTGTCTTGGTTTGGTATTTTTTGTCTGAGATCTGCATCACAAAACATTGACGGTGTAAACACACACATGCACACACCGGACTGCACCTCTGTCCACTCTACTCACCAAACCCCTTGCCATTCCCCCAACATATTCCCTAGAGTTTCCCTTTCCAACTCATGCAACTACTGAGCTCTCTTTTCTTGGTCTCATTGGATTTTCTTCATGAAAATCCAGTATTGTAATGCAGCACTACAAATCTTCCAATGCGGGCTATGTGATAACAGCCTTACGTGTGTGTGTGTGTGTGTGTAGATTAGACAGTCAACAGACAGACAGACAGACAGACAGATACAGTTCTTTTTTCTAAAAAAATATTTAGGGGTACTCTCATTTTCCTACTCATATTGAAATACTGCCCCTCAATGAAGCCAAACTTAGATTCACAAGATGTTTAGGGACATGTGAACCCTTGCATACCCCCAGGGGGGGAAAAGCACTAGATAGATGATAGATAGATAGATGATAGAGAGATAGAGAGATGATACAGATAGATAGATGATAGATAGATGATAGAGAGATGATAGAGAGATGATAGAGAGATGATAGATAGATATAGAGAGATGATAGATAGATGATAGAGAGATGATAGATAGATATAGATAGATGATAGATAGATAGATAGATAGATAGATAGATGATAGATAGATAGATGATAGATATAGATAGATAGATATAGATAGATAGATAGATGATAGATAGATAGATAGATAGATAGATAGATAGATAGATAGATAGATGATAGAGATAGATAGATAGATAGATAGATGATAGATAGATGATAGATAGATAGATAGATAGATAGATGATAGATAGATAGATAGATAGATAGATGATAGATAGATAGATAGATAGATAGATAGATAGATAGATAGATAGATAGATAGATAGATAGATGATAGATAGAGATAGATAGATAGATAGATAGATAGATAGATAGATAGATAGATATAGATAGATAGAGATAGATGATATAGCAGCATCCCAATCTGCTCATTAGTCATGGTCCAGGGAGATGTGGCTCAGGTTAATTTGTACAAGAAATAGGAAAGAACAAATTCCTCAAGGCTCCCTAACTTGGTGCCTATGCTTTTTATTGTTCGATGCTGGTGCAGAAGATCCATTTATTTCCCTCTGCCTTCCCTGGCTGAGTTGTGCTGCTGGCCTCTAACATGTTTATTGCTTCACTCTCCCTGTTGCTGATTTTTCTCTTGCTCTAATGTACAATGTTTTGATTGTTTCATAGGTGTTAGGCTTCAGTGTAAGACCAGTGGGATGGAGGTGGGTTGCTTATCTATTTATAAGATTTGTGGACCGCTTTTCATTGTAGCATTACCAGGTTGATTTAAAGAATAAAACAACAAGATCATAAATAGCACACCACCAATCCTTTAAAAAAAAAAATCAGAGTAGAAGCAGTAATGCAAGGAACCAGGTGTTAAAGGAAACTCAGTTGGGGAAATCCTATGAAAATACTCTGAGTAAAACTATTCAGATGAGTCCCATTGATACGACTGGATCTAAGTTAGCAATGCCCGGTAATGTCAACAGATGTTATAAATATGGCTAATCGTGGATAAATCCAGTCTATATATTGTATACACACACACTGAATTAAGCACTAGGCAAGGAGAGAGTTCAAGAAATGAGGTGCAGAAAGTTGTGTTGAAGAGGATATCTGAAAATCATCGCTGAGCCTCGTTCGCCCATTTTCTCATTTTTTCCAGCCTTAAATTTGGTTATCAGTATTTCCATTGGAATCTGCGAATTTTCCTCGTGAAAATTCTTCAGCATTTTAAAGCAAATTTCTCCCAACATCATTTCTTTTAAGCATGCAGTTTTGCCTAATATACACATTTCCGCAAGCAATTTCTCCTGATACAACACCTTGATGTATATGTTACTTTTACCACTACATTCATTTTTAAGCATACTTTCCCCCTAATATATGCATAACTCCATAACAAATGCACTTTTCAATGCATTTGTCAGTGAAAGATGCATCTTGCATGTATCTTTTATGTGATATACTTATTTTTGTGTACCCTTTTGGCACACCGAGAATACACTGCAAAATCTTGAAATGTGTGTAATCTACCATCAATTGGGAGTTGCATTCTGATCCATGAGCAAGGATGGGGACTTTAGATAGTGTCAGCCTGCTGAGAGGACCAGGCAAAATGAATTCTCCTCCCCTGCTGCAGGGGGCTGGAGTAGATGACCCTTGAGGTCCCTCCATTTCTAGAATTCTGTGGTCCTATTATTCTGTTCCTAGTTGCTTCCATTTTGAAAGTCACATGATGTTATTTCAGAACTCCAAAATCTGCTGGGAAGAACTTGTGTTCCCAGGAAGTGAGGGCTTCCCCCGCCCTGCCCAGTTTGATTAGTAACAACCTGCCTTTCAGTGGCGCACTTCTGCTGTCAGTAGCCAACAGCTGCGCTTGCCCTTTATTAGAAAAGTCTTGACATATAAAAGCAGAAGCCTGCTGTGGCTCCTCCATGACCCTGAGGGCTAGTAACATGCTTGTTCCTTTGCTTTTTAAAAGCTAAACCGTCACTCATCAACTCCTACGGGTGAACACCGCGCAGGGAAATTATTTTTAGAAGATCCTTGTTAGCAGCAACCTCCCACTATCACCTCCTCAGTACAGAACCTTAAGGTCAACCACTTGGAAAGACTGAGGGTAAAGGTGCAAAAAGTAATCTATGTGAAAAAGAGAGAATGGCCATAGCTCAGTAGTAGGGCACCTGCAAGGGCTGCAGAATATCTCAGCATCAGTCCCCAGCATGTCAAGGTAAGATTCAAAGAGACCACTGTCTGGAAATCCTGGAGAGCTGCTGCCAGTCAGTGTTAATAATAATAATAATAATAATAATAATAATAATAATAATAATTTATTTATACCCTGCCCATCTGGCTGAGTTTCCCCGGCCACTCTGGGTGGCTTCCAAAAACAATATTAAATACAGCATCAGACATTAAAAACTTCCCTAAACAGGGCCGCCTTCAGTTGTCTTTTAAAAGTAAAATAGTTGTTTATTGCCTTGACATCTGCTGGGAGGGCGTTCCACAGGGCAGGCGTCGCTACCAAGAAGGCCCTCTGACTGGTTCCCTGTAACCTCACTTCTCGCAGCAAGGGAACTGCCAGAAGGCCCTCAGCGCTGGACCTCAGTGTCCGGGCTGAATGGTGAGGGTGGAGATGCTGCTTCAGGTATACTGGACCGAGGCCGTTTAGGGCTTTAAAGGTCAGTACCAACACTTTGAACTGTGCTCGGAAACGTACTGGGAGCCAATGAAGATTCTTCAGGACCAGTGTTATATGGTCTCGGCGTCCACTCCCAGTCACCAGTCTAGGGGCTGCATTCTGGATTAATTGCAGTTTCTGAGTCACCTTCAAAGGTAGCCCCACGTAGAGTGCATTGCAGTAGTCCAAACGGGAGATATCTGGAGCATGCTCCACTCCGGCAAGACAGTCTACGGGTAGGTAGGGTCTCAGCCTGCATACCAGATATAGCTGGTAAACAGCTGCCCTGGACACAGAATTAACCTTAAATAATACTATTTTTACTACATTATTAAATATTATTTGTACCCTGCCCATCAGACTGAGTTGCACCAGCCACTCTGGGTAGCTTCCAACAAATACAGAAGCATAATAAAAAATCAAGCACTAAAAACATCCCCATACATGACTCCCTTCAGATGTCTTCTAACGGTTGCATAGTTATTTATCTCCTTGCCATCTGGCGGGAGAACATTCCACAGGGAGGGCACCACTACCAAGAAGGCCCCCTGTAACTTCAGTTCCCGCAGTGAGGGAACTGTCAGAAGGCCCTCAGAGCTGGATCTCAGTGTCTAGGTATCCAGGTCTGAGGGCATTTAGGGCTTTCAATGTCAGCATCAACACTTTGAATTGTGCTTGGAAACGTACAGAGAGCCAGTGTAGGTCCTTTAGGATAGCCTCAGGAAAAGGCACTTTCCTATGTTCCATTGTTGGGACAATATTCGTACACTTTCCCTTAGCAGTGGAGAACACATGCTCACAGGCATGTGCTTGACCACTGTGAGAATAGGATGCTGTACTAGGTGGGCCATTGGCCCAATCCAGCAGGCTCTTCTAACATGGTTATGCTTAATAAATAGGAGAGCACTTCCCCCTTTCCTCTCAGTCACATGAGTAGAAATTCCCTCGCTCCCTGTGGGTGGCAAGCAGGACCACAGCAGCCAATGGGTGCTGAGGATCTCATTGAAATGAGCCAAGGAAGTGGAGGGAAAGCGAGGACAGGCAGGCAGAGCTTGAATGGTGGGTGAAACCCCTTAGAGAGAAAATGGGGGCTCCTTTCCAGTATGATTCCATCATACAGCACAGACTGACATCAAAGTACACCTCCATGGATGTCTACAATCCTTTTGACAATGCAGCCATACTCCATACCATGTCTCTCCCTTTGATCCAACGGCCCCTACCCCCAGCACTACCAGCTCACACCTTGCAGAAATATATATATATATATATATATATATATATATATATAATAGTCTAGTAGCTCCTTAGAGACCAACTAAATTTGTTCTTGGTATGAGCTTTGGTGTGCATGCACACTTCCTCAGATACCTATCTGAAGAAGTGTGCATGCACACGAAAGCTCATACCAAGAACAAATTTAGTTGGTCTCTAAGGTGCTACTAGAGTATTTTTTTTATATATTTCTACTGAGTCAGACCAACACGGCTACCTACCTGAATCTCACACCTTGCAGTGCACCTAAAAGCCAAGCCCTACTGAGCCCAGGGATTATGGCTCCTACAGCACTCAAGCAGTCACAGCAGAACTGCTGAAATGGCAAAAGCTGATCCACAAAGTTGAGGAGATAGACTGACAGAAGCAAGAATCTCAGAATGATGCTTTGAGTGGTGGAGGAGTGCATCAGAACAACTGACCTCTGATGCTTTCCATCCATCCTTTGAAGCCATGTTTCTATCAGGATATCCCTGAGGAATTTCCTGCAGACTCCTAGAAAGAAGTCTCTACCATGTACTACCTCTGAATGGCCAACACCATGACCCTCTTCTTCAGCTTTTTCTGTGTGGATTCCTCAGGTGGCTCAGACGTCCGCCTTTCCATCCTCTGCGTCTTCTCCATCTGCTCCTTCATCTGCTAGTATCAGTCCATGTACAAGACCTTCAGAAGCAACAGCTCTTTCAACTTCTTCATTTTCTTTGCATAGCTAAGTCCTCCAGGCCATTGGCATTCCAAACTGGGGGTTCAGTGGTTGGATGGTCAACCTCATAGCAATGAAGCTGTACACCGGGGATGGCTATCCTCATGATTCTAGTGGCCACATTCTTCATGGTTGTCACCAGGCTGGGCATGAAAAAGAAAATATAAAAATGGGAACATGGTAGCATGACCAGATTTTGGGTGTTTTAAAATTTAGACAATCCCTGTCAGTAACTCTTGAGATGGTTGGGATTTCTTGGTATCTGTTAATATCCACCAGCAAGGATTCTTTATAATATGAGAGGGAATCCTGTGACCCCTCTTCCCTCAATCAGAGGACCAATGCAAGGGCAAGACATGTTGGAAACAAAATGTGAATTTTATTTAAACACACTCAGTGATGGTTACAGCTTAATGGTTACTTTGATTAGGCGCAACACTTTGTTTCGCTTTACAGAAGCAATAAAGAACTTTACTTAAAACTTCCACTTTAAACCAGCTCCTGATTAAACTGATTCCTCCCAGAATTATTATTTGTTCTACTAAGCCAGTAAAACACTTCCAGATCCTTCTAGGATCTTTTTCTTCCCCACAGGGAAATAATCTGTGTTGTCATGCCTACCAAGGTCCAGCCATCACAGAGACATCCTCAGCACACCCTCTTGGTGATCCCTGAAGACCCCTTAAACCACATATCTGTCTCCCTCCCACTCACATCTCACTTAACATTTTTGCATTGCCTAAAATGTTGTCATCGGGGGTGGTCTCCTTCCACTTTGACACAGTTCCAGGGAAGCAGACAAAGAGGAGAGCACAAAAGATCAGCTTGCAAATTATCCAAGCTGGAGAAATAAACTTTTGGAACCTTAACGCTCACCTCTTATTGAAGCAAGCATTACAAAACCCACTGAAAGTGACATTTCCAAACTCCAAAATACACATTTCATCATTCTTTCAACAACTTGAAATACTTAGGGTCATGGGTTAGCTACTTAGTTAACACTAGCAGTGTTGTCTGGATTTATAAGGCAAATGAGGCCCCACCCTGTCAGCACAACCAATGGGGCAGGATGATGGGAATTGTATTCCTATGGCATCTGGAGAACCACCCCATGCCTGCCTTTCACTTTCATCCAGTTCAGGAAGTGGCACTGGCTGTCAGCTTCCTCCTGTTTCACTTAAGAGCCTATTTGTACTATACATTGAAAGCAGCTTCATCCCATAGCTTCCCTTCCAAAATCTGGGAACGGTAGCTTGTCAAGGGCACTGAGAGTTGTTGTTGTTGTTTAGTCGTTTAGTCGTGTCCAACTCTTTGTGACCCCATGGACCAGAGCACGCCAGGAACTCCTGTCTTCCACTGCCTCCCACAGTTTGGTCAAACTCATGTTGGTAGCTTCAAGAACACTGTCCAACCATCTCGTCTTCTGTCGTCCCCTTCTCCTTGTGCCCTCAATCTTTCGCAGCATCAGGGTCTTTTCCAGGGAGTCTTCTCTTCTTATGATGCTGAGAGTTGTTAGGATACCCCTATTTGTTTTTGCCTGTTGACAGAAATAGAGGCTGTGTTGACTGGATTATCAAACTAGGTCCTTGCCTAAGGGACTGTGATTCCCATAAAACTATGCTAGTTTGGACTGGCCCTATTGGGGAAGGCAGTATTAGACCTTCTCACACCCCACATTTCAAAATATCCTTGTGATCAGACACATGTCAGAGGGGTAATTAAATAAGCCCACCCACTTCCCTTTCAGCAGGTCCAATATGTACTGGCACCTGAGGCGAACCACAAAATGGCATCTCCCTTTCCACCAAGTAAGAAGGTGGTGAATGAAGATCTACATCAGGAACAAGGGTGAGGAATAAAGATCTACATTAGGATCTGCTGCCCCTGAGGATTCTGCTGATGCCTGAGGCAGTCACCTCACCTTGCCTTGTGAAGGGGCTGGCCCTGCCTTTCAGATAGGTCCTTCTTAACAAACTCTGGGATAAATCTCTCCCAGAAGCTTTGAGAGATTCAGTCTCCTTTGGGGCATGCCTGCTTCTCATCAATTCCTAGGCTCTTGTCTCGAAGCACATCAGCTTAATTTTGCAAAGCACAGTCAATGCGTTCCTACGCCAAGGAGGAAACTGTGCGTCTCCTACTTATGCAAGCCATTTTTAGTAGCGTCTCCCCCCCTCACCCCCGACTCTATGCCCGGGGCTCCTATTCTTTTGACGGCGCTATTTATCAATGCATGGCAGACGTATTACCTTACACTCTCAAATGCAGAGCATTCTGCTCTAATCATTGCTTTATTTCATCTCTTCAAGACGAGAAGGGGGCTCTGCCATTCAGGCACTCCAATTTTCTCAGAATGGAATAGTCCTACATTACCACCGACTAAGTAATTGAACTCTGCAAACGATTTCCCCCGTGACAATTATTTTATAAAGTTGGCAGAAACGAAGGCGGCCTTTGATGCCGGCTCACTGGTTCCTGATGGAGACCCCAGAGTTCCAGCAGGCTATGCTTTTTGCATAGACAGTGTGGGCAGTGTGGCATTACCCCACTGGCACCTACCACTTAAACATGTGCCATGTGCTGGGCCCAAAGTTTGTCCCTTTTTCTAACCGCTTACCATCAATTCATGAGAAAAGAAAGTATATTTTAAATATATATATCGAGAGGGAGATAAATCATAGAATCATAGAGGTGCAGTATTAGAAGGCATCCCAGTGTCACCTAGTCAGCCCCCTAGAATGCAGGAGTCACAGATAAACAATTCCTGAAAAAATTCCAACTTCTGCTTAAAAACCTCCAAGGAAGGAGAGTCTACCTCCTTTCAGTGGGAGTCCTTTCCACTGTCAAACAGCTCTTAGTGTCAGAAAGTTATTCCTAGTGTTTAGACGAAATCCCCTTTCTTGTCGTTTGAATTCATTGGTTTGCGTCCCACCAATTCATGGGGATTTAAAAATAAATAAATCACTAACTGATGCAGGAATGTGGAGAACTGGAATGGAAAAATGAGAAAACAGAAGCAACAGTTTTGTCCATCCCTATGTATATAAAAAAAACCCGGCCTCTCATTGTGTTACAGGAGCATAGGAGCCCAGGAAGCTAATCCTTACCGTTTATATTTTCAGCAGAAACTTCAGTTCCTTCTCTGATGTTCCTTACTGGGCTCGTTATGTTTTCGATATAATTTCGCCCCCTCCTGAGACATCTGCCAGAATAGATGTATCGATTTCTCCTGAAATTAATTTACCAGGATGCCTGTTTGGGCACCTACGCGACAGATTGCACAAGATTCGTAACGGCGCCTGGCCACAGGGCGCCTTCGCTATTTGCTTGTAGCGAAATGCTTCATCAAGAAACCTTGGATTTCTCCCTTTCTCTCCCCCCTCCCCCCCCCCATGCTATCAAGGGACAGGAGGAGTGTGTGGTTCGCGACAGCTGGCAAGAATTCAATTTATGCCGTAACTAACGCATCAGGGTTAATAACACAACATCCTGAGTCGCTGAGATGTTTATTACTTTGCTGTCTCACTGACGGCCAAGCCAAACTCATAGTGAAGACCAAGTGGGGGGGGTGGGGAGAGTTGGCTGAAAGGACATAATTCACTGGAGTCCTTTTTCCCCTTTTCTTTTTTAATTGCCATAAAATTCAATCCCCGGTGCCATGACCCCACTGAGCAGGCCACAAGTCCTGGCCACAATGATCAATGGCTTAAAGCTCCACTTGGATTTCTGCAATATCCTTTCTGTGAGGTTGACCTCAAAGAAACTACAAATGGCAAGAGAGACAGAAGGGTATGGTGGTTAGAGCAGAGGCCACTAACCCTCTGGTCCAGAGGATGTTGTTATCTGCAACTCCCATCATCCCTGACAATTGCCCAATGCTGGCTGAGGCTGATAGGAGTTGAAGGTGGTGGAATCTCCTTCACTATAGGTTTTTAAATAGAGGTTGGGTAAATATCTGTCAGGGACTAGATGGCCCTTGGTTTCCCTTCCAACTCTACAATGCTATGAACATGTGAGGGCCCACAAGTCAGCCATCCCAGGTTAGAATGCCAAATTGGAATTATTAGAGAGAGCTGAGTTCTAATCCCTGCCCATGGTGGGGTGGCAGGGTATAAAATGTAGTAAATGAAATAAAAGTGATAATTAAAATGAAATTAAAAAGGAGAGCTAAATACACTGGTACCTTGGGTTAAGAACCTAATTCGTTCTGGAGGTTCGTTCTTAACCTGAAACTGTTCTTAACCTGAGGTACTACTTTAGCTAATGGGGCCTCCCGCTGCTGCCACACTGCCACAGCACGATTTCTGTTCTCACCCTGAAGCAAAGTTCTTAACCCGAGGTACTATTTCTGGGTTAGCAGAGTCTGTAACCTGAAGCATCTGTAACCTGAAGTGTCTGTAACCCGAGGTACCACTGTACAGCATTATACAGCACTATGCTGGGGGGAAATGGGAAAGGGCTATAGACATCACAGCCTGCTTTTGGGCTTCCTGGAAGCACCTGGTTGAAATGGGATACTGGACTAGGTGGGAATTTGGTCTGTTCCAGCAGGGTTGGAACGTTATAAAGGGAAGGGCTGTAGAGCAGCTGTAGACCCCCAAAACTGTATCCTGTTGTCTTGTCTGGTTTTTTACTCCCTGGGAACTGTGGGGTCACGGGGTCTTGGCACGCAAGTTTCAGCTGCCTTGACAGCTTTTGTTCATCCATGGTAGTAGGCTGCCATCTTGCCCTTTACTTTAAGCATCAAAATGCCTTGGGATGGCTGTGGAGATAGGCAGTGGCTGTTCATTGAAGGCTGCAAAGCCCACCTTCCTTGGGTTTTCTTGGTTACTTTGGCTCTTACCAACCACTCCAAGATATGGAAGATGGAGCAAGCTAAGCAACCAAATTAAATTGCAAGAAAGGAGATTCTGAACAAACGTTAGGAAGAACTTTCCGACAGTAAGATCTGTTTGAGAGTGGAATAGAATTTCTCAGAAGGTGGTGGTCTCTCCTTTGTTGGAGGTTTTTAAACAGAGTTTATAAGGCCATCCGCTAGAGATTATTTAGTTGTGATTCAATGTAGGACATTGAACTAGTTGACTCTTAGGGTCCCTTCCAACCCTAGATGAGTCAATGATCTCTGAATGGAATGAGCTGCTAAGGATTCCATAGGAATGGGCCAAAATGACTACAACCAATTTACCAAACCATTCTCAGGGTCAAATTGGGCACCCCAAATTTGACACCCCATCCCAAATTGGTTTCAAGGTAGGAAACCAAAATAATGTTTACCTCCAGGCCTCCTGGATATAAGCTATTTCCTCCCTCTACACCCTGCTTCCCCCCAAAAAACACATCTTGTTTTGGATCTCCCCCTTACTCCTTTTCCTGAGCTAGGTCAACACTGACATGAAATACAGTCATACCTCAGGTTGAATATGCTTCATGTTGAGCGCATTCAAGTTGTACTCCATGGCAACCCGGAAGTAACGGAGCACGTTACTTCTGGGTTTCGCCGCTTGCGCATACGCAGACGCTCAAAATGACGTCACGCACATGTGCAGAAGCGGCAAAAAGCGACGCGCATGTGCACAGACGTGCCATCGCTAGTTACGTTTGCTTCTGGATGTGAACAGGGCTCCGGAACGGATCCCATTCATATTCCAAGGTACCACTGTAAAAGGAAACCAGCCTCAACTGTGACAGTTTCACATCCCATGAGACTTCTAAGCTGCACAGGGGTTCTGAATTGAATACAACTATTTCTTAATAAACTGGTGGCTCTTGTTTAATCCAAGAACTGGTGCCTCACTTTCTGATTCCTAGCTCCGTATGCAGTGATTGACTGTGGTGTGCTACTGTCTTCTTTCTTTCATATGTTCACTGGTTTAATGTAATTGACATGGTAATTACCTGATTCCACTGTGAGATGATTTAGACACTTTGTGCACCGAATACTGGCATGTGAATGATTACAGATTTTTTTTAAAAAAAAAAATTTTTACTGTTACAACCTAAGCAACAGAAAGTCCCCATCTTTTACAGGGGGTTGAGTTTGATTGATTGAATCACAGAATCATAGAGTTGGAAGAGATCTCAAGGATCATATAGCCCAACCCTCTGCAAGCATTTCATCTGGTGAATGGATTGAAGGAACAATTGTTTGAATACCTTAAGGCATTAAGGCCGTGGGCTTGACAGCCGTGGGCCTACTCAGCCATGAAGCTCTCATTGAATGACCTAGAGCCACTCACTGCAGCGGCATGCCATGGGGTCTCGAATTTCAGCGGTGCCGAAGTTTGGCACGCTAAACCGGTGGCATAGCTATGGGGGGGGGGTAGCTGAGTTTATAGCACCAGGTGATGCCTCCAGAGGAGTGCAATTGAAGCTTCCAGCCTGTGTTTGTCTACACAAGTGTGTTTGTTTGGGGGGGGGTGCACGCCAAACTGGCTCTTTGACCTGGGGGAAATAAAACCGGGGACTCAGCTGCATAGCTTAAAATAAAACATTTTAGATGTGTTGTAAAGCGCAGTGTACAAATGTGACACTAGATGGCGACGGTGAGCTATGCAACATTCAATGTAATTTTCAAAACGTTTTATTAAAAAAGCATTTTCACAGCATTTTCTGTATGCGTGTAGATTCCACCCTAGTTTCACCCCTGCCCTCCCCCACCTTCCATTCTACATCATGGTTGCAACGGCCTGTCTGATGCCCCGCAGGCTGCATGCCCAGTGTGGTCATGCTCCCCTAAATTCACCTCTGCTCCCTACCTCTCATCCAAACTTTCCTCGCAGGGTTGTTGTGGGGTGGGGCCATGCTGCGCATGTCAGGGTAACGCACCTGAAGTGCAGGCAGCAGGAAGGGAGGGTTTATTGCCAAACACTCCTGAGTGGCTACTGAGTGTGGCTGTAAATATGCCCAGGAAATAGGTGGGATTCAAGCTCCCCACCTCCCAATTCATTGCAATTCACCTATCTGGATGTATTTGATTTGGTTAATGTGCTTCAGTGAGGTGGATTTGCAGACTCTCTAGCTTGCTGTGTTTTAATAAATATAACCTGCTCACCAAACCATGTGAGTCTTCTTTCCAGTGTGTTGACAGTGTCGCTATTCCTCCTCCCGCCTCCTCCAAAGAGCTGGATTTTCAGTTGTTAAGAGAGCAACCTCTTCCCAAATCCACCTCTTCTACACATGATGGACTCCAATTGTGGAGCTTTTATCAGATAACGGGGCAGATCTATAAAGCATGTCACTGTAGGTTAAACTGTACGAGAAAATGCTTTTCCTTCTCCTTTGCAGATTCTCACCAGCGATACCAAGACCTTGAAGCTGTTACCAGTCTCACACTGCAAGAGGAAAGGAGGGGCTAAAGAGAATTTATTGACAACAGCCCCAGTCCAACATTAACTGTATGTTTTTTAAAAAATGCATTTATTAAGGCCTTGCCAAAAGCTCAGAGCTTTGAACTATTGGCTCATATTCCAGGGTAGATGCAAAATGGGGTATTATTTTAGGGTGGAGAAAATGGGATGAGGACTTCCTTGTTAGCAATTATATTACTTTTTGCCACCACAGTACAATCATGTCTTGCATAGGAGTTATGTTCTGGAGATGGTGTGTGCACACAAACATGCATATACCTGAACCAGCTCCACACAACCATCCTTACCTTCCAAGCAGAGAGCTTTTAAGCTCTCCGCCTAGCTTACTGGGCTCTGGTACGCTCTTATGAGATCTCGTTGGGTTGTCAGAACTCCTGTGAGATATCGCAAGGGCATCCCAGAGCATGGTAAGTAAGACAGAGAGCTTAGAAGCTCCTTCTGTGCCAGGAAAACCCAGTGCAAAGGGAACTTTTAAGTTCTCTGCTTTGCGTGCAATTAATTTGTGGGATTTCAACCGGTTGGCTTTCAACCATGTAAGACTGAAGCTGAGCCAGCTAATTGCGTGCAAGATGTGGTCGTGCTGTATCTCTTTCATGGCAGCTGAGTAGGATGAGGAGATCCCTTGTTCAGTTGACAAGTTAATGCAAACTTACCTGGTTAATACTTCACGAGCCAATATATGAGACAAAGCACTGCACTCCTTCAAAATTTGCACTTCTCTGAATTTTGCAATGCAGTTCTCCAACCACCCCAAAAGCATAAAAACGTTAGGAGATTGTGTACATATATAAATGTGAATAAATAGCACGGCAGGGAACAAGTCCCCCAGTCCTGTTTGAGGCCTCATTTGGTGCTTTGGAGCAACCCTAGTCTGACCCATGATGATCCAGGACTGACCTAACTTCAGTCTAGGTCAGGCATAGGCAAACTCGGCCCGCCAGATGTTTTGGGACTACAATTCCCATCATCCCTGACCACTGGTCCTGTTAGCTAGGGGTCGTGGGAGTTGTAGTACCAAAGCATCTGGAGGGCTGAGTTTGCCTATGCCTGGTCTAGGTCTCAACCCAATTAGGGGGCTATGCACAAGAATTAAAGCCATACTTACACATGCAGCCAGGGTGGTGGAGAAAGATATGGACACTGACTGGCTGTGCTTCTCCTTTGGGAGTTAGACTAAATGGCCCTTGGAATCCCTTCCAAACATACAATTCTATGATTTCCCCCTCTTCTCTTTGCTGCCAGAACTCCCTTCTCACAGCTCCTGATCACTCCTAGTTGACCTGAAGATACACTACTCCCTTCACTTCTGAATCCAGCCACAAAACTCACTTCCAAGATGCAAAGGAAAGGTATCATGTTCCTTTAACCAAATCGTTACATCCTTGTGAGGTGGAGGATGCATCTTAAGGGCCTGGAAGAGTTTCTGTTGCAGGTGATTCATTGGGGACATTTGTTACATAAATGTCAATAGGACACCGGGAGCTAATGTGGTTAATATGCCAGAACACTATGCTCTTCGTATGGCCAAGAGGAATTGATTCCTCACATGCTGTGACCCTTGGCAGGCTCTAATGAATTGCTGTTCTGCAAAAGAACTGGTGCAACCGGCAAGGCAAGCCGCAATAATGTACCTCCCCGTGTCAAGGGATGGCTTAAGAGAGCCCCGTCTCAAAATCAGGTGCTGCAAGGCATGAGATTCATTTTTGGGAAACTTAGTGGCCATGTGTCCTGCACTCACAGCCCTCTGCCCTTCAGGGTGTGGTAGCCCAGTGTGGCACTCATGCATTCTGCCCCACCAACTGAAACTCACAATGCACCCTTACCCTCACAATCCATCTGCGAGGAATGCTACATATTGATCTTGCATGTGTATCGTCTATGTTTAAAGGGTTGTAATTTAATGTTTGGCTAAGAATGCAAACAATAGCAGCTTTGGGGGAATTTGGTTTCAACATCAGGTTCCCCTGTGCCCCACCATGTTAACATTCTGTAACAAGTGATATGGAAAATTACTACATTGTTGCCTCAATTCCCAGGACCTTAACATTCCTGTATATTTTCTTAGGTTATTGAAGGAAAACATAATAACCTTGTGGGTTGAGAGGAGCTGTACTCATTTACCTGGGAGTAAGTCACACTGAAATTGATTTGGCTTACTTCTGAGTAGACTTCTATAGGATTTAACCATCAGTGGCTCTGTTTCCTTATGATTACTTCTGATTTTATGATTCTGCTTTGGGATTCCCTAAACATCTGGCTCCCCAATACTACCAAGGGAACGACTATGCATTTGTAGAGAACAGATTGACAGATTTGCCCATCCCAACTCTTGGGAGGTTTCAGCTGAGCTATATGGGAGTCAGATTCTTCCCAGAAAACTGTTGTAAAGGGCTGGGGTAACATGAAGTCTCTGCATAGGGTTTTCAACCAACTTAAGCAATGGCCATTTGTGATTTTCTACACGCACACAGACATAGATCTGTAGTGGAAAGAACAATTCATAACGCTAACAAGACATTCCCTGTCCGAGGCCTCTCGGTGGTCTTGAAATAAACCAGCCAGCCCTTGGTGTTTGGGGAGAAAAATGATAACTGTGACCTTCCACTTCTGAGCAACTGCATCCACAAGTTTCAAAGCCCTTTGATAGATGGAGGGACACAGTCTATACCCACAAAGCATTGTTTGCAACCTCTTTGTTTTTGAAAGCACTGTCCCTTAAGAAGGAAACTGGAGTTGTCAGAAGGATGGACTTGAGAATTTGTTTTGTCCAATGGCACTACAGATTCATCTAGTCCAGAATTTTACACCCAACAGGGAGCAGCCTGATCCTTTTGAGAATATCCTAAGGAACCTGTGAAGGCCACAACCTCTCCCATTTCCTAGGAATCAGCTGCTCAAAGGTTTGCTAGCTTTGTTCATTCATTATGCTGAACACAGGCAGAAGCATGTTCAAGTGCTTATGTGAAAGTGTGTGTTTCTTGTTTTCTACGGCTCAACTAACAGGTGCACAGACAATACACACATTAAACGTCCTTTGTGAATAAGTGTGTGAATGCACAGCTCAACCACTGCATACACAGGTACACATATTGTAAACGCATGGAATGTCATGTGTGAGCCAGCATATTGCCTCTGAACATGGAGTTTCCATTGAGTTTCCATGCCCAATAGCAGTGGCTAGACTTGTCCACCAAGAAGATATCTACATGTATCTAATTCTTTGTCCTGCAGCGGCATGGCCACCCCCCCAAAAAAAAAAAAAAAAACAAACCACAGACTCCCTTTCTGCAATTAGGCTTCAAAAAAAGAAACCCTTCAATTGATTCCAACAGTAGTCCCCCTCAAGCTGAATTTCTATGTCAGGGTGGGGTGAAGAGAGTTCCCCAAAGGGAGCTCTCTAACAACTCTCAGCTCCTTTAACAGACTGCAGCTCCCAGAATTCTTTGGGGGAAGCCATGACTGTTTAAAGTGGTGTCATAGTGCTTTAAATGTATGGTGTGAATGTGGCCTTAGAAATACATTTGGAGATCAGAATGCTCATCTCCCGTTGGAGCCTTGGAGGCATATATTTCTGAGGCAGAAAATATGTGTTTTGGTGACATATTCTGTTTTGGATAGGATTCATCCCCCTTGCCATCAAACAAGGAGGGGGTGTTGAGCACTCCTGAATTTGCTACCAGTCCATCAGAACTCTTGGGTAAGCAGCTTTCAGTGGAAAGAAAAATGTGAAATGCAGACTTACAAGGACAAGTGACAAAGAGACTTCTGTAGAAGAGGTGAAACAGGCTTGAAATATTGCCAGGAATTTCCGTTGCATAAATATATTTCTGATCATTGCTGGTAAATCACTGCAATTGCTCCATAAATAATGGAAGGAAAGAAATGCTCGTGTCGTGGATTTCTTTACTTTTGCTTGGAGCATTTTTTACTTATTTTTTCATGTAGGAGAACAAGCCAGTCAGTCTTTCTCATTGCTGAATGGTGCCCAGCATTCTCCACCCCCCTGCTGTCTGTTTGCTTTTCTTCCTCAATCAATTGAAGTTTTGTTTTTGTTTTTCTTGCAGATCCAGTTCAGGTGGATATATCATTCTCAGTGTTTCTTTTAGGGATATTATGAGAATTGAGTTCCACCCTGGAAGAAATATTGCCAGTCCTGACTAGGCCTTATTGATGTTTTACATTGGTTTATCAGAGTTTTTTTTAAAAAAACACAACCCAAACCCTCAGAAGCTGGAGTTGCCCAGTCTCACCACCACTCATTGGGTCTCCTTCACATGTTGTTGTTGTTTAGTCGTTTAGTCGTGTCCGACTCTTCATGACCCCACGGACTAGAGCACGCCAGGCACTCCTGTCTTCCACTGCCTTCCGCAGTTTGGTCAAACTCATGCTGGTAGCTTCGAGAACGCTATCCAACCATCTCATCCTCTGTTGTCCCCTTCTCCTTGTGCCCTCCATCTTTCCCAACATCAGTGTCTTTTCCAGGGAGTCTTCTCTTCTCATGAGGTGACCAAAGTATTGGAGCCTCAGCTTCATGATCTGTCCTTCCAGTGAGCACTCAGGGCTGATTTCCTTAAGAATGGATAGGTTTGATCTTCTTGCAGTCCATGGGACTCTCAAGAGTCTCCTCCAGCACCATAATTCAAAAGCATCAATTCTTCGGCGATCAGCCTTCTTTATGGTCCAGCTCTCACTTCCATACATCACTACTGGAAAAACCATAGCTTTTACTATACTAGCATTACTTCAACAAATAAATAAAATAAACATAGAGGTCCCATTGGGAAAGGTAAAAAGTTATATTCTTACACTTCCTTCATATTTACAAGAATTACTTCAAATTCTAATCTCATGTGGTGGGAGCGAGTTTCTTATGGTGGTGTAGTGGTTAAGAGCAGTAGTCTTGTAATCTGGGGAACGGGGTTCGCGTCTCCGCTCCTCCACATGCAGCTGCTGGGTGACCTTGGGCCAGTCACACTTCTTTGAAGTCTCTCAGCCCCACTCACCTCACAGAGTGTTTGTTGTGGGGGAGGAAGGGAAAGGAGAATGTTAGCCGCTTTGAGACTCCTGAAGGGGAGTGAAAGGCGGGATATCAAATCCAAACTCTTCTTCTTCTTCTTTTTCATGCAGGGGGGAGAGAGAGAGAGAGAGAGAGAGAGAGAGAGAGGGTGGAGCTCGGGAATTTGACAGGAAAACCACAAAACATGTTTCTCCCTGTCTATTTGTTAGTCTCAACCCTGCCCTCTGCTGACTGGAGGCATGCAAGCTTGCTTACAACCCAACAGGAATGAAGAAGAAATTTGGTCTGGTCTGCATTTTAAGGCCAAGCTAACCAGTCCACATTTGCTATAACAATATGCAAAGTAAAATTCAGCTCTCCTCTGAAAGTCATATTTCTCCAAATGCAAATGTTGTGTGTGTAAGTGTTGATTTTAAACCAAGAAAGAAAGAAAGAAAGAAAGAAAGTCATATTTCTCCAAACTTAGTGGTGCAGGTCTCCAACAGAGAAATATGTACAGAAATAGGTATGTAAGAGTGAAAGGCTGCATTAAAAATATATACCCATGAAAGTAATGTTTTCTTTTTCTTTCTTTCTTTTAAAAAAATATGTATTGCATTGGGGAACATTTCAAAAATCCTCACCTTAAAAAGGATATTGTAGATTTGGAAAAGATTCAGGGAAAAGTAACCAAAATGACCAAGGAGATGGAGCAACTCCCCTATGAGAAAGGTTTGCAGCATTTGGGACTTTTTAATTTAGAGAAAAGATGAGTAAGAGGAGACATGATAGAAGTTTGTGAAATTATGTGGGTCGAGAAAAGTTTTTCTCCCCCTTTCATGGCGCCAGAACTCATGGACATCCAATGAAGCTGAACACTGGGAGATTCAGGCCAGATAAAATGAAGCCCTTCTTCATGCAGTGCATAGTTAGACCATGGAACTCACTGCCACAGGAGGCAGAGGTGACTACCAACTTGGATGGCTTTAAAAGAGGATTAGACACATTCCTAGAGCAGAGGGCAACTGATGGCTACTAGCCATGGTGGCTATGTTCTGCCTCCATGGTTGGTGGCAATAATACTTCTGAATGCCAGTTGCTGAAAACCTGAAGAGGTGAGACTGCCCTTGTGCTTGAATTCTGGTTGGCCATTGTGAAAACATGATGCTGGACCAGATGGGCCGTTGCCTTGACACAGCAGGCTTTTCTTATGTTCTGAAAGTTACATGCCTTATAATGACCTTTTGGGGTTGAAACAATTCTGGTAGCCTGATGAGGGAGGGACAGCAGAGATGATGGGTTAGTCCTGATTCTTGACTCTGTACCCCAATGGACACCCCCCCCCCCAGCATCTTGCAGACATCTTATGTTCCCAAGGCATGACTGGTTGGCAATGATTCAGCTCATTGTTGATTGTAATTTGCTGCTCCCACTCTGAATTGGATTTGGGACCCTATTCCTTTTCCCTCGCACCTCAGTGCTCACCAATGCAAAATTCATGTGATTTGCCAATGGCAAAGCGACTTGCCCAAACGGATTAGCAGATGAGGGGGCAGTTACCTGGAAAGGCAATGATACATATTTCCTCCCTGCTCTAGCTCCTAAATAAATGCATTGGTTTCCATCTGTTACTTCTAGCCTTTTACAAAACAACAACAGCAAGAAAAAATAATTTTCTCAAAATGCCTTGCTCCGAAATCAAACATTGTTTGTTTGGTCGTTTTCTCTGGCAGTTAAGCGCCCCGTGCTGAAACGTCAAAAGGAAATGGGATTTTCAAGGCTCCGAGCCCTTTAAGAGCTAATGAGCTTGGGCTTTTGTTGAAATATATGAGTTTTCTGCCATGCAGTTGAGGCTGCGGGGCTCTTTGGTTCTCATCAACTCTGATTTCCTTGCCTACATGTTCTTAAACTCTGCTTTATTGCACAACTCGCCTCGCTTGCTCTCCTGGTTATGTTTTTGCGTCGGGATGCCAGAAGCCATAGAGAGAGCTCTCACTCGCCTGCTTTTTGGATGGGACTGTGTTTTGCAGGCAGGAATGACACTGTTTATTACAACACCTGCCCACCACCTCCCCTCCCTTCCCTGGGTATGAAGAGGCTAAACAGCAAGACACACGCTTCTACTTGCAGGAGAAGCGGGGAAGAACTGGAATGAGTATCAGAAAAAACAGAATCATGAACGTCTGGCCAACAAACAGAGAAAGGGAGGGAGGGAAATAAGATGGCCATGCATTCAAAATTCTCCTCACTCAAATCTCTCCCTGAATTTAAGAATTCTGAAATACCTGGGGGTCCTCTCTCAAAGTAGAATAGATGCTTTCAGAATAGCTTGTTTTTCTTGGCCACCCACACCCCTCCCAGAAAAGACTTAGGAGAACATCTATGCATTGAATGGGCAAACATGGGAGAGAGGGCTATTGATGGACACTAGCCATGATGGCTATGCCCTGCCTCCATGGTCAGAGGTAGAAATTTCCTTATTTTATTCTTCTCTGTTTACTAGATGGATGGTTGTGTGCATAGGAGAAAATCAAAATCAGTTTCTCCTGTGCATAGAATGATGGTTGTGCGTACAGGAGAGCATGTGTGACATGCTCCAAACTCCAGAAATATGATTATTGAGTTACACACACACACACACACACACACACACACACACACAAAACCAAACTTGGGAATTGGCCCGTGGTACACTTGAAAGAAGCATTGATCACTCACTCCGTAATCTGACCTCCTAATGAAGCCCGACACTCTCTCAGGGAGTTGAATCCGGGGCTGATTCTCAGGCATTTCATTCAGAAACCTCTTTCTCAATTCACAAAGGCTATCAGCCTGACAAGCTGTAACAAGGGATGCTCTAAATGTCAGGTCACAAGGACTCCTTAGACAAAAGGCATACTGTGTATGATGGGAGACAAGCCATCTAAAGGCCTCTGAGTTCAATGGAATATAAGGCCCTCTTGAGTGGTTACAAGTAAAACTGAGCGGAAATTTATTAGAAGGTCCAGACAAAGAAGTCCACTTTGCAGAATTGTTGTTTGTTTCTTTGATTTACTAAGAAGGTTTAGATGCTGCTTAATGAACAAAATCTAAGTGGTTTACATAAAATATTCATTAAAAAGAGCCATAAAAGCAGACTGTAAAACATTAAACACAAGAAAATGATCATCATATGAATAAAATCAACAGTTTGGAAATAAATTTACATAATAAAAATATAAGTCTTGTAGGTTTGTGTGCACAACAACAAAAACAGCAATGGATTTAAACAGGCACCAAAAGTTGTGCAAAGAAGATGCCTGCCTAATGTCAATAGGCAGGGAGTTCCAGAGGTTTAGTGAGAACAGAGTGATTTCTTGCATGTGCAGCATGAACATCATAGCAGTTTTAATTTGTTTTAGTATATTTTACTGTGGTTTTAAGGGATGAGGGTGACGCTAACCACAGAGCCTAGGGCTTGCCGATCAGAAGGTCGGCGGTTCGAATCTCTGCAACGGGGTGAGCTCCCGTTGTTTGGTCCCAGCTCCTGCCAACCTAGCAGTTCGAAAGCACGTCAAGTGCAAGTAGATAAATAGGTACCGCTCCAGCAGGAAGGTAAGCGGCGTTTCCATGCCGTATTCTGGTTCGCCAGAAGCAGCTTAGTCATGCTGGCCACATGACCCGGAAGCTGTCTGCGGACAAACGCCGGCTCCCTCAGCCTATAGAGCGAGATGAGCGCACAACCCCAGAGTCGTCCATGACTGGACCTAACAGTCAGAGGTACCTTTACCTTTACCTTTACTGTGGTTTTAACCTTCTATATGTTTTATATTATGGATGAATATTTTTTTAGTGATAATTCTATTGTTTAACATTTTTTGTAAACCACAACACTTTGATGTTTTTCTACAATCATGTGGCATGCAAATGTTATGAAATAAAAGAAAAGAAAAGAACATTATGTGGCACTTTCCACCCTGTTGTCTGTAGCATCACCCAGGTGCTCTGTGCTCACTGTCTTCTCTGGCTCCCATGTCAGCCTCACCTCACCTCACCTTCCAGCACCACCTCTGGCATCACCAGAACCCACTCCTAGCCCATCCTCTCTAGCCCATCCTCTCAGGAACAGTCCGCCATCCAGTCTATTTCAAAGCCACCAATGTCACCTTCTCCATTGTCAAGGTCACAGAGACACTAGTGAAAGTGTGAAGAGGCTGTTCAGGTCCACCCCTCCAGAAGGAGCTCTTGTTTACTTGCCCACTACAAAGACATCGCCTCTTACCACTGAAGTAGTGCCCAACTCATTATCATATAACAGGGCCTAAGGGGGCATCTCACTTGTTGGATCAACATCTTAACTTACCTAGCAGTGCAGAGCACCTGTTGTACCTTTGGCCTCTATTTTGCCTGTGCACCACACTGAACTGAGCATTGAAGATTTGGGCAGAAACCTTAATCTTCCACCCTCCAGTGAGAGCCGGGACATCCAGTTTCTCTGCCCAGAAACAAAGTGTGGAATTTCAAGAGGCCATTTAAACAAAGGCCCCATTCTAGCAATCTGATGCCACCCCAGAGGTTGGGTGCTTTAGACATGGTCATTCCAGATCATCTGACATGCATAGCAACAGGACAGAGGTTCCAGAGTTCAAAGGCTGAAAACCAACTCTGGGCAATCTTTGACAGCCTTTGCCCACAGGAGCTGCACAGTCATCCCATAATGCAACTGGGCTGTTCCCCATCCACTAGGATGTTCTGTTTGATGAGGTGGTCACAGCCAGATCATGCTTTAAACTCTAGTACAATTTCCCCAGGAGTTCAGATGGTCAATTCAGGACCCTGGACAGCTCCAAGTAGAGCTCTGGTATACATAAACACCGATGTTGGAAATGGCTTCAGCCAATGTCTACATTTCTCTGAGAGTTAAATATGAGCATTATCTGAGTGGTTAAGCCCACCCCTTCTGGGGAAAGCCTCAATTTGTGGGCTTGACTGACTCAGTGAGTGTTGCAAAATTGCAAGTGGATTTGCAATTCCTCTTAAAGAGGAACAGATGGGGAAACCCAGTCAGATATCCAATAAAACATTATTCAAATACAGCATATAGTGTGCCTGCCTTGAGAATAGTATGCACAATTCTGTGTGTTAGGGAGTCTTAGTTGAGATGAAAGATGAGTAAGAAGTGATGTTACAGAAGTTCATAAAGTTATGCATAGCATGGAAAAAGTGGATAAAGAAAAGTTTTCCTTCCCTCTCTCATCATACTAGAACTTGCAGTTTCTCTTTTGGGCACCTGGTTGGCTACTGTGAGAACACAGTGCTGGACTAGATGAGCCATTGGCCTGATCTAGCAAGCTCATATTACCTTATTTTCTTATTAAGACTAGCAAACATTCTCAAGAGGGTTTCATAGACCACTGCTGCCTGACACACTGGGATGTATGTTAGGCCAGGAAATTAGAAGATCAATGCCCTCCCCCTTCCACCAATCCTGCTTCCAACTGAGAAGGTATTGAATCTGGATCTTGTTCATCTCAAAACCAAACTCCCTCCAGGTCCTCACATCTCTGCTTTTGTTGAGCAGCTTTGAATGAATCACACTGCTATTCTACGGAAACGCCAGGTCCTCTCATTAAAGTCATGGTTGTGTATTTATGGAGGGTTCCATAAGAGCAAAGGCATTCATGTGCCAAAGATTTTCAAAGTGCATAGGGATCAATGGCAACAGCATGTAAACGCCTTGCAAGTGAACCACTCATGCAGGTAACCACTCTCCCTGTCTAAGCAAGATCTATGCCCATGACAAAACCCCTGACCCAGAGTTACAGCGGATTTCTCTGGATATCCCTCATATTATTCCAATCCTAAAACAGCTGCACTGGTTGCCAATTGTTTTTCCAGGTCCTTTTTAAAGTCCTAAATGACTTGGGATCCAAATGGCTGCAATAATGTCTTCTCTCCTAGTGACCTGCCTATGCTTAAGATTAGCAGAAGGCGTCCTCCTACTGGCCCTACATGAGCGTGAGGGCCCAGGAAAGAGCTTTTCCCGTGGCGTCTCTCATCCATCAATGTGTCCAATCCTCTTTTAAAGTCATCCAAGTTGGTGGTCATCACTGTTCCAATCAGGGGTACCAACTTGCCCCCACATTGAGGGGGGCCAGCGCAGCATGACTTCATATGCATAACATCATACGCTGGGGGGTGGGGGTGGTATTGCCCCAGGCACACAATCTGGGGTGGGCACAAAACAGGCACGCCCCGCAGAGTTGCCCATTGCACCCTGCTGGTGGCAGGGACTGGAGAACACAGAGGGTAAAGCTCACCCTCCGTGCCCCGCCCCTGCCTGGCATCCTAATACTTAGTGCAAAGTCACAAAAAGTTGCTGCTTCATGGGATACCTTTGGAGTATTGGCAGGGGCACATTTCTTAAAAGTTGCAGGGGTGGGTAAGTGACTTCCCTTCCTCCTTCTAAAAATAAGAATAAATTGAAAAGATAGCAAGGAGTTTCTCTTCTCTGGTGATGGCTGCAATTACCCCTCACAGATACCCAAATGCCAAAGACAGAGTAACTGTCTAGATCATTTTTAGGTAAAACGGAGGCCATCTAGTAATAGCAGCTGCAGAAGGGGGGTTCTCCTTGGTGTTGTTATTTCAATATTTAGGAGGAGGAGGAGGAGAAAAAAGCAAGGGGGGGCCAGGAATGAAATCCCTTCTCCCCGGCCCACCAAATTATTTAGGACATCTCCCTCTGAAAATTGTCCATTAGGTTTTTTTTGGGGGGTGGAAGGGAGAATCTCCCCTCCTTTCCATGATTCAAGCCAAAACCTCTCTTGAAATAAGGCTTGGCTTGGTACTACTCTATATCTCTATTTCATAAGTGCTTTAGTATGGCAGATAGATCCAGTAGGTAAGGCTGGATGAGGGGAGAAATTACTCATGGAAAGCCCAAGGCAATGATTAGCTATTAAGAAAGTGAATGACCCTGTGAAATATTCAGCCAGGAAGTTCATGACTTAGGTGAGAGGAAGAGAATGGTTCAGAGCATCAGCATCACTTGCTAAAAGTTACTGCTAGGTGAAACTGCAAAGGTCTATTGTTTGGGGCATTACGGAATAACTTCCAGCAAAACTTTGGGCTCTTCCACACTTAGCTTTGCTCTGCATTTCTAGTTCTGGGCTTTTCAGGTCCATGCCTGAATACTTTATTTACAGGCAACCCCAGATTTGCATGGGGGTTGTGCTCTGGGTAATTGTGTGCTTGTGTGAAATTGCATGCAGTAAGCGTGGATAAGCCATCAGCAGGAGGGGGGGGGGGAGAGAGAAAGACTGGTTCAATGGGTATGTATTGTCATGAGTCCAAAGGAGAAATTATGGTCAGACAAGAATGAGGGTTAGGAGAAGTTAAGAGAAACTGAACCTGATGAGGAATGGTTGAGGGAGTTGGGGATGTTTAGCCTGGAGAAGAAAAGACTGGGAGGTGATATGACCACAATCTTCAAATATCTGAAGAGTTGTACATGGACAATAGTATAGTCACTGATCTGCACAACAACCTACTGGTGCTTATACCCACCTATACTGCCACCCAAAACATACAAAGAAAAGTATTATTTACAGCTTGGCTCTCAGCATCAAACATGACAAATGCAACAACAAATACTCAAGAAGGATCAGTGAACTTTAGGAATGCCATCTGCAAAGAGGATATCCTTCACATGGAATTGATTGCAACATCCATTGAACTTCAATCCTGTCTAGAGAAAACCTCCTTCATCAAAATGGGTTATCAACTAACAAAGAACAACGTACCCCATTTGTGGCAGATTTTCATCCACTATCGCCTGACTATCACCTGACAACCAGAGAAAGCTACTCATTGTTAGCAAATTCTAAATGGCTTGCTAAAGCTCTCAACAAGCTTCCTGCTATAGCATTTGGCAACCCCCACATCTATGCAAACTATTTGTGAGAACTGTACTTAAGCCACATATCAGCAATCTTGGATCCCATCCCTGTAATTCCAAATGCTGCTTTACCTGTGTTTATCTCATGGAGATGGCTACTTTCAAAAGCACTAAGATGGGAAGATCATATTACAAAGTCTTGCCATATAATTTGTATCATCCAGTGCAAAAAAGAAAAAGAAAAAAAAAAATTCATATCCAGTATGTACGTAAAACTACTTCTGACCTATGCCCACGTTTTGGAAACCACAAATCTGTAATTTTGATGAAAATGAAAATAAAATGGAGCAGTCTGTTCCTAAACACTTTAATTTGGACCTATCGATAATTGCTATAGAAATGCCTGCAGAATCAACAATGTTTTAAAAAAGGGAAACTTTCCAGATGTCTATGCTGGACTCGTTAACACTGTGTGACCTCAACATAGAGGATAGTACCAACATCACTTAGCTTCAGCACATGATGGTCTGAGCTTTCCATCCTCAAAGCTCTATCACTGCCACCTTGGAAACAGCATCATTTTAATCAGAGCAACTGATGACGGTGGAAGCCGGTATTTTTTGCTATACAAGTTTAATTTTGTTTTGTTTTGTTAGTTGCTGTGATGTATATATAATATCTATTGAATCCAAAATTAGTCCAACTCAGCATAGACCCATTGAAACCAAAAAACAGGATTAATTTATGCCCATTAATTTCAATGGGTCTACTTTGAGTAGAACATGATTAGATACAATAAAAAATATGTGTCTACTAGGGGCTGCTGCCCCTGCTCACCTTGTTTGCCAACCCCACCTATCCCCACCACCACCATTAAGGTAAAGGTAAAGGTACCCCTGCCCGTACGGGCCAGTCTTGACAGACTCTAGGGTTGTGCGCCCATCTCACTCTATAGGCCGGGGGCCAGCGCTGTCCGAAGACACTTCCGGGTCACGTGGCCAGCGTGACATCGCTGCTCTGGCGAGCCAGAGCCGCACACGGAAACGCTGTTTACCTTCCCGCTAGTAAGCGGTCCCTATTTATCTACTTGCACCCGAGAGTGCTTTCGAACTGCTAGGTTGGCAGGCGCTGGGACCGAACAACGGGAGCGCACCCCGCCACGGGGATTCAAACTGCTGACCTTTCGATCAGCAAGCCCTAGGCGCTGAGGCTTTAACCCACAGCGCCACCACCATTATTAACCCCCAATTACCCCTCACCCAACCCCCAACCCCTGACAGCTTCATCAAGCCCCTCCCATATTATCACAGCTCCATCCGTACTCCATTCAAACTTCTGCTGTTGTTTAAAGCTACGGTTTAAAAACCTGCCTTCCTTTTGCTCCTGTCCCCCACCCTGACTTCAAGCAAATCTAAGATTGCGACGAAGTGCTACAAATCCTCCAAAGGGGGCTTGCATGATGACACCCTTACTTTTTATGTGCATATATCTATATCTATATCATCTATATCATCTATATCATCTATATTATCTATATTGATCTATATCTATATCTATATCTATATCTATATCTATATCTATATCTATATCTATCTATAGATAGATAGATATTGATCTAAATACATACTTGGTGCAGTAGTGTGTGTGTGTGTGTGTGTGTGTGTGTGTGTGTGTGAAAGGAAATAAAGAAAATGCAAATTAATGTGGGAACAGGATGGAACAGACTTACAAATTATGCAAAACTAAAAAGGGCTGGAAACAGATGGTGCATTCCTTTAACACACACGGAAACCTGACCTCTCTTTTCTTTTCCTATCACACCATTATCAGTCCCGGTAGGCCTGTGAGCAGCAGGGCTGAGAGGGAAGAGGTTTCAGTTCAGAGCAGAGCTGGGCCACCTCCGCAAATGTTCAGAGTTCATTCTGCATTCCCACTGTCCGGGGCTTTGAAAAGGCGCCGCTTTTAATGGAATGGAGGAAGTGTGAAATGAAAAGATGCTTGGATTAGAGGCAACAGAGGCCAAACAGCGGGGAGATAAAAGTTGGCAAACAGAGGCAGACGGGGCCCAGTTCATTATGACCAGACCTGCTGCATCTAATTTGGATCAGATAGTCCTTATCAGAACTGAAAAGCTCACATGCTAATCTTCCGAGCAGTTTTGTGTTGCCTTATCAGAATTACACAAAGGGGTGGGGTGGAGTAAGCCCGGGCACAGGGGAGGAGGTCTGACTTGATGCTTGGTTATAACCATCAGATACATGCTGGGAGGTGTGGATTTCTGCACTCTTTGCAGAAACCAGCTATCAGCTTGGCAGAATGCTCCAGGCAGGAGTGGGGGGCAGGGGGGAATCATTGGGCTAATTAAACAGTTTCTAATCATTACATGAAGTCAAGTCAATTAAACTTGTATAGGAATAAAAGCAGGTGCTTGAAGAAAGGGGCACACTTTTTCTTTTTTAAAAATTTATTTTGAATACTAACAAGCCGTTATAAGTAGAAGTGAGTTGGGATGATGTGCTGAAATCCTTTTTTTTTTGTTTTCTGGAAGGAGTGTCTACCATCTTCTGTTCCACTGTCAAACAACCCTTACCCTCAGAAAGTTCTTCCTAATGTTTAATTGGAATCTCCTTTCCAGCAATGTAAGTCCGTTGGTTTGAGTGCTCCCTTCCGGAGCAGAAGGAAACAAGCTTGCTTCCCACACCCCGTGGGGAAGAGTAACTCACCAGAATAGAATCAGGAATAGACTGGGGAATGAAAAGCAGCAATACTTGCGGGGACAGAGTTTGCTAATGGGTTCTTTTGAGCACCTCAGAAATAGCCTTTGATTGCACTTTGACCTTCCTAAGATGTTGAGAGGCTCAGGTGGCTTCCACATACCCTTCTGAAGCAGGTTTGTACCATGTCAGATGACATACCCATCTACCCTATGTTCCTCAACCAGTAATAGCTCTCCAGCCTCTGGGTTGATAGGGGTTTTTTCCAACCCCTTTAATTCCCCAGAAATCATATTCCCTGGCAATGCTAAACCTTCTTCATTCTAAATAGCACTGGGACACCTCTCCTTGGCATTATTTGGCATGTTCTTGGGACTTTATGGTAGTCAGGTGGGACTACTTTCCCCTCTATTGAAGGACAGATTTGTGCATGTCACATGGGCTATCAGGCAACTAACCTGCCACCTTAACTACAGTGGAGGACTCTTTCCCATCACCACTGTCAAAGCAAGGTTCAGCTACAAGTCCAACCAGCTTCTGTATGTGTGATGAGGCAGGGGCAGCAGCATCCCTTTTACCCCAGACAGCAAATTGTGTTGAGCCAGTCCTGTACTCAGGTCTGCAAAGACACTCCCCGTTTCAAGTGAGAATCACCCCCTGCTGTTACAGATGAATTATGGCTACCCCTAAAACAGGTCCCAGAGGTCCAAGCGCTCTAGCTGCTGAACCAAGGAAGTTAAATGCATTTCACCCTTTAAAGGGGAAAAAAGGGGCCTCTGAAAATCAAGCAGAACACCATTTCATCTGCCAAGGAACAAGAATAAATCAGATTTTGGATGTGGGGGGAGTGGATTACATTCAGAGAAAGCATAGCAATAAAAATGATGTTTAAATGTGGCTGCAAAAAGTAATTACATTTCCTTCAGTGGTTTTTACCCTTTTCAAGTTCCTTTGGGGGATGGAATCGTATAAAAAAGGGGGAAACTGAAAAGCAGAGTCGTTTAACTTCCTCGACCCCAGCAAATGAAACTTAAGTTTCATTTGTCCCCATGAAATGATCACTCGGGAAACGAATACATTTTAAATGGAGCAGATTTATAGTCGGTACAGTGTTTTCCCTTTTAAAAAAAAAAATCATGGCAAGAATGCTGCAGGGTTAAGTGGTGCACCCATTTTACAGATGGGGAGGTAAAACTGTGGGCTCAATCACAGTCAGTTTGCTGTACATCACTGGCACACTGAGTGTGTCCTCCATGGCTCTGTATGGAGAAATGTTGGCAATGTTGGTTTCTGTGGGAGTTTGCAGTCAAAATAACAATTAGCAAGTATGAAAAGTGTTGAGACCCCCAAAGTTGATGATTGCTAGAAAAGCTCTGTGTGATATTACTTCCCTTCAGCTCTGTGGTTGGAAAAAGACAGAAAACCTTTCTATTTCCTTCTGCCTAAGTCTTCCAGGTCCAGGTCTGACACTCTAGGTAAAAAAGGTAAAAGGCCCCTGGACAGTTAAGTCTAGTCAAAGGCAACTATGGGGTTGCGGTGCTCATCTCGCTTTCAAGCCAAGGGAACTGGCGTTTGTCCACAGACAGCTTTCCAGGTCCTGTGGCCAGCATGATTAAACCACTTCTGGCTCAACAGAACACCATGACAGAAGCCAGAACACACGGAAATGCCATTTACCTTCCCGCCACAGTGGTACCTATTTATCTACTTGCATTGGAGTGCTTTCAAAATGCTAGGTTGGCAGGAGCTGGAACAGAGCAACGGGCACTCAACCCATTGTGGGGATTCGAACTGCCAACCTTCTAATCAGCAAGCCCAAGAAGCTCCGTGTTTTAGAGCACAGTGCCACCCACGTCTCCTCTTTTTACCTGACACTCTAACCGCTACCTCACACTGGTTCTGAGACTGGGGAAACTGGAGAATCCTTTCAAAGCTTTCTCATCCCAACACTGTGGGTTTATATGAATTTTGCACACAGACAACACAAATAAACATGAAAAAGGTAAGCAGTTTGACTCAGCCCTTTGAATGACCCTTAACAATACGTTTATATAAAATAAAGAGTGTGAGATTGCATGTCCACCTGTCTCTTGAGCTGCCTTTCAGACAAACTGCCTTGGATACAAAGAGGCGCACAGTGTTAATTCTGATGTACTGTTACCGGAAAAATCAGAGGGCTCCCTTGGACAAAAAGTAAAGACACCAACCAGAGTAAATTGGAGCAAATCAGCAGCCTTTAAGCTTGGCCTTTATTGAACTGTTGCAACAGGGTGTTCCCCTCACTTGCAGGAGAGAGGAAAAGACACAGAAAATGGTGTGCAAGGCCTTATAAAAACTTTTGAAATTCCCATCCTCTAAGTCAAGCCCACCCCCAGAAACATCATGCATACATTACAGAAAGGAGGGGTTGAGGGAGGAGTTGTGGTGGTAACCTGAGTGTCCTGTCACCTGGCTGGTTCCCTTCTACCCCTCCCCATGAGTCATTTTCTGAAGACAAAAGGTAGTCACAGTTTCCTGCCCCCTGAGGGAAGATCTGACCATTGTCCTTTGTTCCAGTCCATGCTGAATCCACTCCCATATGCAAGTTCTTTGTGATCTTGATTGTCTTCTGTCTGGGATCATCAGGGTTGGCATAGCAACTGGGCAGGGCTCCTGTGGATGTGTTGGTATGGTGAAGGGATTATGGTGCCCTGTATCAAACCTTCCCCATTTTGTAGTCTTTCCTTCATGGAGTAAAATAAAAGTGGAACAGTGCAAATCCGATGTATGGTTGATTTTCTATGAATTTATAACAGAAGTGTAGTGTGTGTAGTGTGTGAGTGTGAGTGTGTGTGAAGTTTGTACAAACTGAATGATGGGGGGGTGGTTCCTGCTACAGTACCATCTAAAGTAGTTTCACCTTGACAGCCAAATTGAATGCTAGTGCATCTTGGATGCAAAGAACCAACGTCTCTTTGTATTCAGAAGCCTTTGAAACACAAAATAAAGCATTTGCCTTATTTCATTGTCAGCGAAGGTTGAAAGGTGAGGTGCCAGGTTCAACCTGGAGGAACAAGGGGAAAGTCGAAATTGAGGTCACTCCCATGATCTCCTCCGTGTACCTTGTTTTCAATTGACTTTGTTTTATTGTAGGGAAAGTCAGGAAGGTAAACCAAACACCCCAATTCATTCCCTATATTCAACACAATGGAGGTTTTCTCTCCATTTCATTTGCAAGCACACAGGCAAGAGGTGCTAAACCCATTCTTCGCTTAATGGGGGAGATAACAGCAGACTTGCTGGATCAGACCAAAGGTCCATCTAGCCTAACATTCCGTTTTACAGCAGTGGAGAATCTGATCCCTCAGGTTGAACATGAAGGTGCAATCTGGCTTGACTGGTCTAGTTTTATTTAAAGTACTTATGCTCCACTCTAGCTGGAAACCATTCCAGAGCAGCTTACAAAAATCAGCAGTAAGGCAGTCCCAGTCCCTGCCCTCAGCTGTACAAACTAAAAGACACAACAGCCTAGGAAAAATTGATGGGGAGCAAGGAGTGGTGGAAATAAGTTATTAAAGCTCACAGAAGGCAGTGATTGGAAAGAGGATTGGAAAAATCCATGGAGGAGAAGGCCATAAATGGCTGCTAGCCATTATGGTTATGTTCTGCCTCCACAGCAATGCTTGTGAATACTAGTTGCTAGAAAAGGAGGGGAGAGTATTCTTTTGCTCAAGTCCTGCTTGTGGGTTTCCCACTATGGAATCTGGTTGGCCACTGTGAGAACAGGATGCTGGACTAGATGAGGTTATAGGCTCTTCTTATGTTCTTCAAGTTACATTCCTTATAATGACCATTTGGGGTGGAAACAATTCCAGTAGCCTGGTGACAGGGGGACAGCAAAGGTGATAGGTTCGTCCTGATTCTTGTCTCTGTACCCTAGCAGACTCCAGGCATCTTGCAGACAAATGGAAAACAAATGATCTATTTTTAGGAAACTGAAAATTCTTGATGAAAAGGGTAAAATGCTTGGGCTCAGTTCTCCTTTGACAGAATCAGGAGGGTCATGCACCCCTGTAAGAAAACTCAGATACAGAATGGAAGTGCTTGCCTCCAAGTAATCTCAAACATGGGGGTTGAAGGTCATCATATATGGTTGCTGCTGCTGTTGCTGTTGCTGCTGTTGCTGCTGCTGCTGATACTGTTGTTGTTGTTGTTGTTGTTGTTGTTGTTGTTGTTGTTGTTATACTATCCTTCATCATAAGATCTCAGGGCAGTTCACAGAATAAAATACAGGATAAAAAAAATTAAACAAAACAGCAAAACAATAACCTGCCTTCCCACAAACACATTTGTTTACTCAGGTTTATTTACTCACGTTTACACCACAAGATGGGATTTGTAGTCTTTAACCCTGTAAAACAGTGAAGAGTGGGGGGGGGGAGAGATGTGAGGGACTAGTTAAGATTAGATAAGAATAAAATGATTTGGCATTGCTACAAAAGTGAATGCCAGAGGGGGAGAAACAGATGGGATTTGATGAGATTAGACAAGATGCTTTGGCACAAAGAAGATTTTTAAAATATATATATTATGAGACATTCCAGACGGAGCACTGCAGTAGCATGAAGACATAATGTCATTTTGGATAGGGGAATACGGCATTGGCACAACATTACTTTGACAAAAGCATTAGACATTTCAGAAGGGCTTGCGAAATGTTATGGCCAGATAATGCCAGGATGTTAGTGCCCAGATTTGATACTTATAGATTTTAGTGGTACTACAAATCTGAGATCTTGTGTTATGCAGTGATACCTAAAAAAGCTTGGGGGGGGGAGGAATGAACACATCTGAAGTAGGTATATAAAACAAGACTGAAACCTTTTCTCTTTCTTGAGGACCGCATTCCCTTAAAGTTAATCTGTCATGAGGTTCGTTTGTTCGCTGCATTTATACCCCACCCTTTTTTCCCTCCAGGAGCTCAAAGTGGCATATCTGGTACTTCCCCTCCTCATTTAATTCCCACAACAACAACCTTGTGAGGTAGGTTAGGCTGAGAGAAGGCAGTGACCAGTTCAAGGTCACCCATTGAGCTTTGTGTTGAGGGACTTCGGTATACTTAGTCTGGAGAAGAGAAGATGGAGAGGTCATACAATGTCCCTGCCTAAAGCTTTCCAGTTTTTCAAGACAGTCAACGCTTTCCTATTTCTTAAAAAATATAAAAAGACCAGGAAGAACAGGGGGAGGGATGTAGCTCAATATTGGAGAGCCTGCATTGCATGCAGAAGCTTCCAGCTTCAACCACCAACCAAGTAGGCATGGGAATGCCCCCATCCAAAAACCTGGGCAGCCACTGCCAATCAGTGCCAGCAATCCTGAGTTAGATTAACCAATGGGCTGTTCCAGGGTAAAGTACCTTCTGGATTGCTGTTTGTGGTCCTGAAAACAACTGATACAGTGGTACCTCTGGTTAAGAACTTAATTTATTCTGGAGGTCCGTTCTTAACCTGAAAAAGTACTTCCTTTTGTCTGTCTCGAATTTTCCTACAGGTCAGTGTCATTGGATGGCACCAAGTTCTCCTAATATAACAAGGACAGGTAAACTTTTCTCTGTCCACTTTCTCCCTACCTTGCATGATTGCATTATGTTGAGTCAATTAACTGATTCTTTAATATGTTATTTAATCCTTATGCACTTAATTGCCAAGGTGGCAATTTGAATATACATTGAATGTTTTAGGGGAAAGGGTACTCCTTGGAGACATAGGAGGGAAATAAAAAATTAACTGAAATTAAACTCAGTTTAAATCTGTGGGTTCCAAAAAGTGTAATCCTAGGAGGTGAAATTCCTTTCCACCAGGCAAGCACAGAGATCTACCTGGCCCCAAGCATGAATTAATCCACCCACTGTCTCAAAAGGAACCATGATCTGGCTGCCTCCTCATACTTAGGGTTTCTCACATTCACCAAATATGTGACAATTTATCCTTGAGGTTTTTGTACATGATGCTGCAGAGGCAGAAGCTGAGCAAAAAATACAGGAGAGTGGCTCATAACCCCAATTACCCAAGGATAATGAGGCCCAGAACACCTTTCAGGTAGTTGCCTCAATTGAGCAGCCTCAGCGTTAAAGGAAACAATTTTTTTCCACTAAATTGGAGACAATCAGATGGTGGATTCTGGCATGTTTCTGTGAATTTCCCCTTCAAGGGGGACCATATATCAGCTGCTCTCTTTGTCTGCTGATGAGGAAGTTGCGTCTCAAGAAATGCCATCACATAATAGAATGAGAGAAATGAGATGTCTCTGGTGGCCCAGAGGATGCTGCAGAAAGCAGACTGAGTAGCAGAGTATCAAGCCATAGACTGCAACACCAGCTCTAACCTGAGGCAAAGTGAAGTGGCCTCTTCAGGCAGTGCATGCTGGGCAGAGGGCAATAGCGGCAACTCCCCTTCCCCATTCCTGCTGGGTCCTACCATTGTCTGATAACATCATAAGAGCTTGCTGGAGCAAGCCAATGAATGGCCCATCCAGTCCTGTTCTCACAGTGGCCAACCGGATTCCTGTAGGAAACCCACAGGCAGGACCCAAGCACAGGAGCACTCCCCCCCCCCAGCCTGTGACTTCCAGCGACGGAAATTCAGAAGCATGTGCAGCTGTGGAGGCAGAACATGGCCTCCACCATGGCTAGTGACCATGTGTAGCCATTTATAGGAGGCATCTTTACAAATTTGACTGGATGGGTTTAGAATTCCCACACACAAGCAGAAACCCTGCACAATGTGGATGGTTTGAAGTGTATAAAGATTCTCCCCATTTACACATTCCTGTTCAATATGGGGTAGGTGGGGATGGAGGTGATCTCATGGGACAAGGCCATCAGGCTAAGCCATGCTCTTTCCTCCATGAGAAACAATCAGTTTTCTCCATCCCTCCTGCCATATATCGGCTGACATTGTTGTGGCGGGGTGTGTGTGTATTTGCAATGCAGTGACATCATGCAGGCCATGAACCTCGCAGAATGAATTTATGGGATTGTACCATTGCAACTACCCCATCTGCTTGAAGGTACAAGTGTTTCAACAAGGGGATTGCCACATATTATCTGAGCAAGGTGTTACATTAGGTCTCCAAAGCTAACTCAAACACCATCTTGAATTACTAAGCAATGCCTACATTTCTGCTTTATAAATGACCCATGTGTGCAGCTGATTATTTTCTTTACATTTCTTTTTTGCTAGGTGTGCCATCTATTATTTAATGGATGGCAGAATTATGATGTTACTATAAATTAAATCTGAAAGAGGCATTTGCTAACTTGGAATGTTCCTGTAGATTTCACTCCCTCTTGTTCAAGGTCAGTTCAACTTTATGTTGGCGATGGTGGAGTAATCAGGAATAATCGGACATGTAATTTGGTTTTTAATTTATCATTCTCCCCAGTTTTATAATGGGATAATGAGTCTTTAAGTTTAAATCCAGAATCACATGCCTCTTGACATACAGAATTACCTGGGCTGCCATTGTGAAGATGTAGTCTCACATATAACAATAGGGAGAAGCATTTAAGTCATCGGTAATTATGGGTTGGCATCTGATATCAAACGTTTCATCGCCAACAATGAGGACTAGCTGCCGTGCAATTAACTAAATTACTTGGGTACTACATCTAAGTGGAACTTCCAAACTTAGCCACTCCTATCCTAACGTTTATATCAAAGACAGGCAAACTCAGCATAGGAATCAGTATAATTTTTCAGAACATTTTCTAAATGTTCTCTTTGGCATAAATCCTAAAGCCTTGAAGCAAACTGCAACTGATCTCAGATGGACTTCTGAGTAAATATGTGAAGGCAATTGAAAGTGAGGACAAGTGATGGAAGCATAAGTGACACTTGAGGTGGTAAAGGCCACAAACTTGGATGGCTATAAAAGAGGATTAGACAAATTCATGGCTGTTGATGGCAGCTAGCTATGATGGCTATGCTCTGCCTTCACAGTTACAGGCATAAATGCTTCTGAATACCAGTTGCTGGAAGACACAAGAGGGAAGGGTGATTTTATGCTTGGGTTCTGCTTGTGGGTTTCCCATTGGGGCATCTTCAGCAGTCCCCTGGTGAAAATCAGGACATGGTAGTGCAGCACCAAAGATGTGTGTCTTTTGGTGCCATGCTCGCATGTAAGTTAGCTAACTCACACGAGAGTGAGGCATCACTGCAAGCGCCGGCTCACCCCTGGGACATTCCAGGCAGCGGCGGAAGAAGCTGATCAGGCACCTGAGGTGGCAAGCCCAGGGCCAGGGCAAACCACCTATAGGAGTGGGGTGAGGGCAGGGTGCATCGCAGGGCACCCTCCAGAGTCTGCCTGCCTCCTCCCACTCAGCCGCCCTACAGCTCGGTAGGAGGCAGTGGGTGAACCATTTGGGCAGTGTGGAGCCTGAGTGCACCCAAGCTACTGCCTCTCTCCCAGGAGAGACGCGTGGCTTGGGCGTGCTGCAGGACCCTCAGTGAGTGCCACCAGGCATTTTGTCACCCCCCTCAGTGGTGACACCCAGGACGGACCACACCCACCACACCAGGCTTCCTCCAGCCCTGATTCCAGGATCAAATCAGAAGCCAGGATGGCTTCTGTAATTCTGGGAATATCCTGTTAAAATAGGGACAGTTTGAGGGCATGTGGTTGGTCAATGGCCTGATCTGGCAGGGCTCGTCTCAGGGGTTGACTTTGATAATATGGTGCCCTGTGCAAGGCCAAAATTCAGTGCCCCTCAGTGATGGCCAACCAGCGGTGTTAGTGCAATAGGAAGCTAGTACTCTCTCGCTCTCTCTGCCCCTCTTCTCCTATCCTATCCTGACCTCTCCCTTCTTCTGTGTCTTTTTCCCAGTCTGATTTTCCCTCCCAGACCAAATAAAATCCACATGACACAACAGCACACCCTATGGCATGCACAAGTGAAGTCAGCACACTGCCGGGCTTGCATGCATGCCTCTCGAACGTTGTGGGGCATGTTGACATCATGTGCACACACAGCA
Source organism: Podarcis tiliguerta (assembly GCF_965153285.1). Taxonomy (NCBI): domain Eukaryota; kingdom Metazoa; phylum Chordata; class Lepidosauria; order Squamata; family Lacertidae; genus Podarcis; species Podarcis tiliguerta. The sequence continues at coordinate 26,530,298 of NC_139541.1, forward strand.
GGGCATGCTTGCACAGCGTGCTGATGTTGCACGGCCCTAGCCCCCCTCAGTCACAGGGCAAGGCAGCGCATGTGTCCCATCCAATACAGGAAAACGCGAACCCCAGCCACTGGTAACTCTCATTATGTCTCCATGCTGTCTTCTATGAACACCAAACGTATCTCAACACACACCAAGTGGCCCAAGTTGAGGGTGTAAAGATCATTGCAGGGTGTTGGACTAGATAACCCTTCGGATCCCTTCCAAGTCTATAGTTCCATGATTTCCAACCACAGCCTCAATGTTCATTTTCATGCACCAAACGCATGTGAGAATGTATGAATTTAATCAAGTCTCTCCTACCTCCCATTGTTAATAATCATAATGTCAAAGCAATATTAAGCCTGTTAATTTCCACCCTTGTTTTTTATTTTATTTTATTTCTTACAGTTATGCTGTAATTTTCAATTTAATTAGTTTCTGCACTTCTGATGGCAACAGGTTTATGTTTATCTCCTCTCTCTCTCTCTCTTTTAAAAAAATATGCCTAATTGTTTATCCTTCTTTCAATAATATCTCATTAATTTTATGGCCCGTCTGCCTCCCCCTTTCCCCCTCAGCATTGACGGAATTAATTTCCTCGGGATCTTGTAAGACTTAATCTTACAGCACACCTTCCCAAGTTTCAATGACTTCAAAAGCCGGTTTTGAACTTTACCACCCTTGGATGCTCCTGGTGATTAAATAATTGTTGCAGAACAGCCACTTATAAGAACACAAAAAGCTCCTGCTGGATCAAGCCAATGAAATATCTCGTCCAACATCTTGTTCTCACAGCAGCCAACCAGATACCTGTGGGAGACCTGAAAGCAGGATCTGAGCCCATGAGCACTCTCCCCTCCTGTGACTTCCAGAAACTGCTATTCAGAAACAATGCTGCCCCTGACCATAGAGGCAGAGCATAGTCATCATGGCTAATAGCCAATGACAGCACTCTATGCCATGAATTTGCTCAGTCTTCATTTAAAGTCAACCAAGTTGATGGCCATGACTGCCTCCTGTAGGAGTGAGTTCCATAGTATGCTACAACAGCGGCAAGAGTCTTGATAGCGCAAGAATGGAAGAATGAGGAAACCCCAACAAAAGAACGGTGGCAAGAGAAATTGATGAACTATGCAGAACTGGCGAAACTGACATGCAAATTGCGAGATAAGGACAACTGTGACTTTAAAGAAGAATGTGAACTTTTTACAAATTATTTTAAAAGACAACAAAATGAACTGGACTCCTTGGCAGGTTTTGAACAAACATACACAAATTTATTGAGGGTTAATATAGTAGACAGATAATAAAAGGATGTAGAGTGGTACCTCGGGTTACATACGCTTCAGGTTACAGACTCCGCTAACCCAGAAATAGTACCTCGGGTTAAGAACTTTGCTTCAGGATGAGAACAGAAATCGTGCGGCGGCAGCGGTGCGGCAGCAGTGGGAGGCCCCATTAGCTAAAGTGGTGCTTCAGGTGAAGAACAGTTTCAGGTTAAGAACGGACCTCCGGAATGAATTAAGTACGTAACCAGAGGTATCACTGTATACAATTTTACAATATGCAGAGAACAAAATGAGTTGAGAAATCAGAGAGAGGAGCTGAGGGAAGTCTGGGGGGGGTGGGAGTGGGGGAAAGGGGGGAAAATAATGAAGATGATTTGTTATGTTGAAATTGTTAATAAAATTTTATTTTAAAAAAGGAGTGAGTGAGTTCCATACTTTAACTACGCACTGTGTGAATAAAGAGTCCTGAATCGTCAAGCATTCAGTGTCCGTGAGTTCTAGAATTATGCGAGAGGGAGAAAATCTTTTTCTCTATCCACTCTCTCCATGCCACACATCTGTCATGTCTCCTCTTACTCACCTTTTCTCTCAAGTAAAATGTCCCAAATGCTACAACAATTCTTCATCGGGGAGTCACTCCTTCCCCTTGATCATTTTCTGACTAATGGCATGAACTGAACTGTTCCATTTCTTCCCAAGTGCCTCTTCCGCTTTCGAATCCCGTTCTCCAGACTCATCACTGAAGTGTAGTCCGTGACAAATTAGCCCCCTTCCCCTCCCTCTCAAATGGGCGATAGTCCTTTGCATATTTGCAAGAGGATTTCTCAACAGTTTCTCATTTTGCGTGACAGCCCAAACCGGGTAAGTGGCTGCCTGCTGACAGGGAAGGGAAAATTGGTGTCCAGATAGCGCCTGCTGCAGGAGCATGTGGGAGATAAGCTGAATGAAGAAGAGACTAAGTACTGTGCAAGACGGAGAGAGAGAGAGAGAGTTAGAGTTCCCATTGTGTCTCCAGAAGTCTCCCGTTGTTTGCAAAATTGACACGCCGAGGTGGATGTGAGTGACAGTCGCCCAACCATCCTCAGAAAGCAAACAGTGTGTTTTACAAATGAACTTAATGGATTTGCTGGTGGATCATTAAGTAGGCATCGGTGTTAACAAGGAAATTGAAAAGGGTCTGTTGGGCCATTTTTCACTTACCGTTGGCCACGGTGATCTAAAGAGATGGGCTCTTCAAGACATGCCTTTGATATATCTAATCAAGGGGGAAGCTCAGAGTAATGATGCTCAGGCCTTTCCTGAATACAAATATTCTATTGACTTCTTAACAGGAGGGATCCGACTTCTGAGAAATCAGCCTTGTGCTGCCATCTGGCAAGATTTGCTTACATATGGAGTTTTTCTTCCCACCCACTTTGAGTCGGGGATGCTTGTGGAATTAAATCTTCCTGTGTTCTCCTATGTACAGGCCTGGTTTGCATCCTCCTGGAACAGATCAGAAGTCACCCACCAGCTTTTGCAACTTCTGAATGGCCCAACGTACTTGTCAGTTCAATGTCTATGAATTACAGCTTGGTGGCTGCGGTGCTGGAGAGGGAAAATGGGACATTCCCAGATCAAATCAGAAGCCGGAATGACTTCTGAAATTTTAGGATGTCCCAAGAAGTGAAAAGATATGTGAGTCCCAAGAAGTGAAAAGATATGTGAATGACTGGCTGCACTATTACCGAATTAATGAAATGTTTAGAAAAGAGCTTAAACTAAATGGTTTTGCGGAGAAAGAGTCGAAATTCCAGAAAGAAATAATAAATAGTGACTATAAAATTTTGGCTAAAATGTACAAAATATTGTTAGAATGGCACACAAAAGATGAAGAAATAAAATCAGTTATGATTGACTGGGCGAAAGACTTTGGATATAACATACATATGGAGGATTGGGAGAAATTGTGGAGAGAAGGCTTAAGATTTACTGCTTGTACAACTATAAAAGAAAATGTGATGAAAATGATGTATCAATGGTACTTAACACCAGTGAAATTAGCTAAGATGTATAAGGGATGTAACAAATGTTGGAAATGTAAAGATAAAGAAGGTACATTTTATCATATGTGGTGGGAATGTAAGAAAATTAAAAATTATTGGGAAATGATATATAATGAATTGAAGAAAATGTTTAAATATACATTTGTTAAGAAGCCAGAAGCATTCCTGCTAGGTATTGTGAGAAATGAGATAAACAAGAAAGACAGGAAATTATTTTTGTACGCAGTAACAGCAGCGAGAATATTGTTAGCCCAGAAATGGAAACAAGAAGAACTACCAACACTGGAAGAATGGAGAATGAAAATGATGGACTTTGCAGAACTGGATAGAATGACAGGAAGAATCAGGAATCGACGAGATCAGAGATTTATTGAAGAATGGGAAAAATTCTCAGAATATATGCATAATTTAAGTGAAAAACAAATAACGCTTGTAACGTTCAGAGAAGCTTTGTAAAAATGAAAGTTAAAATTATGGATTGAAAGCAGATTTAATTTAAGAAGTAGATATGAACTAAGAAATGTGTGGAAAATTGAGAAGGGAAGGAGTACCAGCCAAGTTGAGGGAAGTCAAAAAATGAGAGAATGGTTTTATAAATTGTTTGAATTGTATTAATTTGTCTTATTTGTAAACTGAATAAAAATTATATTTAAATTAAAAAATAATAATGAAATTTTAGGATGTCCCAGAAAAATCAGGACGCTTGAAGGGTATGCTAAACATACCCAACTATCTCAACCGTTCCTCATAGGTCTTGGTTTCTAGACCCTTTATGAGCTTAGTTGCCCTCCTCTGTACACATTCCAGCTAGTCCATATCCTTCTTAAACCGAATGCACAGTTCTGGCATTCATTTGGATGGATGGGATCGTGATCTCTGAATCTATCTGTTCACACTATCCTGAAAAGGACACAGATTATGAAAACTATAGGCTACTCCATGCAGGAGAGAGCCTCAACACTTGATTCTAGGTCCCAGGCTGAAGATTTCCCAGGCTAAAGATGTAACCCTTCCACCTTCCTCAGACTTGGAGGAGGAACTACTTGTGCTGGATTTTGGAGGGCCTAGATCAGAGAGTTGTTTTGTTTATTGCTTACATGATTTCAGTGCTTACCACTTCTTTTGGAACGTACACGTGCCTGTGCCCTATCCATGAGTACATAGGAAGCTTCTTTATACAGTGTCATATCAGTGATCTCACTATTGTCTATGCTGACTGGCAGTGGTTCTCCAAATTTCAGGCAGGGTTCTCTTTCCGAAAACTATGGAGAGACCTGGTCTGGTTCTCTTTCACTCCTACATGGAGATGGCAGGTGTCCTGCCATGGAGGTGCCCTGCTATGGAGCTACAGCCCCAATGTGAAGAATTAGTAAAGCTTAAGTGGGAAACTGATCTAGAAGGCCATGGTTTCTGAGTATCTAGTACTCAGATGGAGCCATATAGTGGGACAGCACATGTAGAAGCTGAGAATTCCCCCTAGATAAAGCTACTTGTAAACGCCAAAACATTTCTCTCACCTCATATTGACTCTGGCTCCTGGGATCAATTTTCTTTATTAGCTGATGAATCTCTTCAAAAGACTTTCTGTACTGAATCTGGATAAATTATTTAAGCAGTAGATTGTTTCCACTCTAACAGGGTTACTGCAAAGTGATTGAACTTCATACCACTCCATATAGCAGCAGAGAACGTTTAGCAATGCAAGGTCACCTCAAGCTAGAGGAAATGGTTCATTTCTGCAACATACAGTTGTGTTTTATTTTATCTCCCCCCCCCTTTTATGGATTTTTATTGAATGCTATATTCTCATTATTTTTATGTAAACTGCTTAGAATTTTAAAAATTATTTTTAATAGTATAAAAAATTTAAATACACAAACAGCAACAGGGTGTTAAGTATAATTGCTATTATGCACTGAAATGGAGAATGCCTGAATGTGTGTTGCTAATATTGGAGATTTTCCATGGCAGCATACCAAGAGCTTTCTGAGCTCTCACTGAGTTAATGATTACCTGAGAATGTTCTCTGCTCTAACATGTGAGTGTTTAACCTTAGATCACATGAGTAAGGTATTCAACTGCAAATCACCATCTTGAAAGGAGTTGCCTGTTAGTCTTACTCTGCGTTCCACAGAGACAACAGAGGTTGTGATTATGCCTCTACAGGAGCTGCATAGTCTTAAGCAGGATGTAGGATGATGCAGACCAGAGGCACTGTTTTGATTTCTGGAAGAAGTATAGTTATGTCTTATAAGATGAGCCTATGCTGCACATGCACAAGATTTTGCATGGATTTATTTGGATGTATCCATATTTGTTCTGTTTTAAAGAAAGTTCTGCAAGTAAAGTTTTGAATAATGCTTATGGGTCTGGACAATGTTTTATTCCAAAATAAGTTTGTTTTTATGCATCCTGTTGCTTCATGCTGGGTAATATTAATATCTGCAATACAGGTCCCATCCTAAATGGAACTGAGGACTTGGGGGAAGGAAAGAGTGTGCCTCTATAAAAACATAAGAGAAGTCTGCTTATAAGAGGAGCCTGGATCAGGCCAATGGCCCATGTATTCCAGCATCCTGCTCTTATAGTAGACAACCAGATGGCCCAATGGGAAGCTCACAAGCAGAACCCCAACACAAAAGCCCTCTACCTTCCCATGCCTTCAAGGGAAATTGGAAGCTGGGCTAGATAAGCCTTTGAGCTCATCCGCAAGGACTCTTCTTGTGTTCTTAACATAAGGGAAATGGGGTTGTGGGATTCAGAGGAGAGGGCCCTTCCAGCAACATACAGGATGCAGGGTTGTCAAATTTCAAGTGGAATGCTCCCCCCACCCCCAATATACATTAAATGTTAAGAACATATGAGGAAGCTGCTGGATCAGGCCAATCGCCCATCTAGTCCAGCATCTTGTTTTTACAGTAACCAACTAGACACCTGTAGGAAACCAGCAAGCAGGACCGAAGCACCAGAGCACTCTCCCTTCCTCTCCAGCAACTGGTATTCAGAAGCATGGCTGCCTCTGACCGTGAAAGCAGAGCATCACCATCATGGAGTAGCAGTCGATAGCCCTATTTCCCATTGCCCTTGTGCTCCCATCCTGCTTGCTGGTTTCCCACAGACATCTGGGTGGTTCCTGTGAGAACAGGATGCTAGACTAAATGGGCCACTGGTCTGATGCAGCCAGGGCTCTGCTTATGTTCTGACATTTCCACTTTGTCTTTTAATGTATCTCTGAGGGGAGGGAGAATTCACAGCTCAAATCTTTGCTTGATTTATTAATTTCATTTATGGTGCTCTGTCTGTTGAGTGCATTCTGTTTTATAACCCATCATTCATTTGGGTGGGCTTGGTTTTATTGGAGACCGTGAACCACTACATGGAGGACATTGCTCAAAGGGAGCAGGGTACACTTTTAAAACCAATCAGTCAGTAAAATGATTCTGAATGCCAGTTGCTGGAGAAAAACATGGGCAGAGAGTTACCGTATTTTTTGCTCTATAAGACTCACTTTTTCCCTCCGAAAAAGTAAGGGGAAATGTGTGTGCGTCTTATGGAGCAAATGCAGGCTGCGCAGCTATCCCAGAAGCCAGAACAGTGAGAGGGATTGCTGCTTTCACTGTGCAGCAATCCCTCTAGCTGTTCTGGCTTCTGCGATTCAGGATATTTTTTTTCTTGTTTCCCTCCTCCAAAAGCTAGGTGCATCTTGTGGTCTGGTGCATCTTATAGAGCGAAAAATGTGGTACTCTGTAACTTCTTGCAACCTCCCCAGCTGCACCTGGCTGCCTCCCATGGGACACAGAACACTTAGAGAGATGGCTATTTGGTCTGATTGATCAAGGGGCTTATATCCTGATAATAGTGTGCTTCAAAGTTATTTCACACTGGTATGTTGTATGAAGATTCTGCAGTTCTAACTGAAAGTGCCCTCTAAGTTATTCCATCTCTTCTCAACTGGGCTGCTTAGCAAGATTGTAATGCTGCATCCCCAGGGTTTCAGGGCTTCTTTTAATCTTCTGTGTGGCTCATCTCGCCTCGGCTCGAAACTGAATATTTCTCTATTGAGAAAATAAAATAAAGTAAATCACAGAGGCAAGAACAGATATTAGTCTTTGATTCTTGAAATAGACTTCAGAGTGGCAGACCACGCAGAGTTGTATAACGGTGCTCTTCAAAAGCATATAATGACTGGCCATTCTTTCTGGACTTTGCCATCCTTTCACTGCCTTCTTGAGGAAACACCATCATCCCCTCTCTAAGGGGCCCTCCTGCAGCCAAAACTGCCCTCTCCATTGCTAAGAGGGCAATATCAGCAGGTTTAAAGGTAGCCACGTGATTTGCAGAAGACACCTTTTTTTGAAGAACGCCCAAAACAGCCTATGGAGGACTATGTGAAATGATAGGTAAATGGGTGGGGGGATATAATTTATTTACTATTATATGCCATCAAAATGATTCCAACACTGAGGGCTGGAGACTAAGGATCCCCTCTTGAAGGCCATGTTGGGTGCAAACTTTGTTCTCATCTACTCACATTAGATCATGGAGGCCCTCTGCAGAATGAAACACCCCATTTATACATGGGCCATGACATCACCCCATGAAAGGGAGTCAGGGTGAGGAATCTTTGACTCTTCAAACTTTGTGAATTCCAGTGCGAACTGACCTGATCCTCACCTTCCAGACTACTGTTCCAATTGGAATATAATTAACCTTCAGATTTCACACTGCCTCAAATTCTGCAACACTGTTGTTAGCTCAAACCAATGGACCAAAATGCATTTTAATAATGTTCATTTTAGGATAAAGTACATTTAGAAATGTGTTCCTTTGTCTGACTTTTAAAATATGTTTTTAAGGATATAGAAATGATTCTGATTATGCAACACAGCAGAACTATCTCAGATTTAACTTGTCATATTCTGTTTTGTTTCATAGCAGTTCCTATTCCTAGATAAGAGCCCGTGTGGTTTATGTTGGCGTGAGACCTGGGAGACCAGGTTTCATATCCCCACTCAACTGCAAAGCTTACTGGGTGATCTTGGGCCAGTGACTGTCTCTCAACCTAACCTACCTCAGAGGGTTGTTGTGCTGGAAGGAACCCCAAGGGCCATCTAGTCAAAACCCTTGCATTGCAGGAACCACAGCTTAAGAATACCTGGCAGATGGCCCTCCAAACTCTGCTTTAAAATCCCCAAGGAGAGACAGTCCACCACCTTCATAAATGAACAGCTCTTACCACCAGAAAGGTCTTCTTATTGCTCAGAATCTCGTCTAGTCCAACCCCCTGCAATGCAGGAATCTCAGCTAAAGCATTCATGACTGATGGCTATCCAACCTCTGCTTAAAAACCTCCAAGGAAGGAGAGTCCACAACCTCCCAAGGAAGACCGTTCCACCGTTGAACAGCTCTTGCTATTGGTTTGAGTCCTATCCTCTGGAGCAGCAGAAAACAAGCTTGTTCCATCTTCCATGCAATACCCCTTCAGATATTTGAAGGTGGCTCTCATATCCCCTCTCAGTCTTCTGCTCTCCAGGCTAAACATCTCCCCCAGACTAAATTGGTCATGTTACCCAGCTCCCATCTTCAGTGAGGGATTTGTCACAACAGGTTCCCCACTCCGGGTGTAGTAGAACCGAATTGTTAGTTTGCTTCAGGAGCTGCATTGAGGATCTCCTCCAGGTTCAGGGCAATATTCTGCACATCTCTGTGCCCTTCCCCAGCACCGTTAGAAACCGAATGAATTGTCCACAACAGCCAGGATATTAAGCTTTGTAAACCAGACTTCAGTTTCACAATTCAGTTTTGCCCAGAACAAAATTTAGGTTGCTTTTGTGCAATATTTGTCTCTGTCTGTATGTGTGTGGGATGTCATTATTTGTTTTTAAAGCGTCAGGTAAATTCAGCAGTTTCCCTGTCTATGTAAATAGCTTGAATTGTGCCAGCCCCTACATAACTTTGGGTGACTCCATTTGCCCTTGGCAGGCAATAGATGCTCCAGGCTGTAGTCGCTAGTGATTAATTCATTTTTGGCAACACATGTTTTCCTCTGTCGAGTGAATTACCATGTACTTCTCGGGCTGCATGACAAATACCTTTATTGATTAAAGTCCTTAAATATTTACACTCCTCAATGACCTTTTCCCTTTAACTAGTTTGTTTTCAAATGGCTGTTTAGTCCCTCTTTGAACAAACATACCATCAAGGCGACATTTTAACTCATGCTAAAACGGGATCCAGGGTATCAGCATCCCAACTCTATGCAAGGTCACTTGGAAGTAACACTTCATGTTTGCATAGCAAAACACATCCATCCCCAGCCATGTCCTCCTGCTGTCATTGGACTCCAACTCCCATCAGCCCCAGCCACTGTGGTCCACGGTCAGGCATGAAGGGAACTCTAGTGCAAAATTATCTTGAGGGTCCCATAGAATTGTAGAATTGCAAAGGGTCCCAAGAGCCATCTAGTCCAAACCCCTTGCAAAGCTGGAATCACAGCTAGAGAATACCTGACAGATCCAACCTTGGTTTAAAAATATTCAAGGAATGAGAGCTCATCACCTTCTGATGCCATTTGTTCCATGGTCAAACAGCTTTTACCACCAGAAAGTTCTTCCTAATGTTTAGTTGGAATCTCCTTTACAGTGGAACCTCAGGTTGTGGACGCAATCCATGACGGAGGCACGTCCGCAACCTGCAGTGTTTGCATCCTGAAGCGCCGCATCTGCACTGGCACAGGCATGATTTGGAGCTTCTGCGCAAGCACAAGTGGCAAAACCCGGAAGTAACCCGTTCCGGTACTTTCGGGTTTCCCACAGTCCGCAACCCGAAAACATGTAACCTGAACCGTAACATGAGGTATGACTGTATTGTAATTTGTATCCAATGGTTTGTGTCCTACCATCAGGAGCAAGAGAAAACAAGCAAGCTCCCTCTTCCATGTGACAACCTTTCAGATATTGGAATATGACTATAATTTCATGTCTCAGTCTTCCCTTCTCCAAGCTAAACATATCCAACTCCCTCAAATCCTCCTCATAAAGCTTAGCTTTCAGACCCTTGATTATTTTGATCACCCTCCTCTGCACACCTTCCAGCTTGTCTGTCTTCTTTTGTGGTGCCCAGAACTGGACACAGGACTCCAGGTGGGGCCTGACCAAGACAGAATAAAGGGGTACAACTATTTCCCTTGATCCAAACCTCTGATGATGCAGTCTAAAGTGCATTGGCCTAGAATTGCATTAGCTTTTTTTCTGCTGCTGCATCATACTCTAAACTCATGTTAAACTTGTGGTCTATTAAGACCCTTAGACCCTTAGATCCTTCTCGGATGTACTTCTGACGTTTTGTTTTTGAGTCCAAGGATGTTGAGACTCTAAGTCCTCAAGTTGGGAGGACCTAGTGGAAAGAGCTGATTTGTGTTTCCTCTAGACTAGGACCTGGGAAAACAGGGTTCAAATCCCCACTCGACCATGGAGCTCCCTGGACCTGTCACTGTCTCTCAGCCTAGCTCCCTTCACAGAGTTCTTGTGAGGGGGAAAGTGTTTATACCACCTTGAGCTCTTTGGAGGAAAAGTGGGGTATAAATAGGAGAAAGAGAGGGATCTTCATCTGAATAGTTTAAGGGGCTAGGTTTGGGGGAGAGGAGGGGACACAAAAAGATAGAAACGTCCTCTGGTTCCAAAACTGCAGCAGACAATGAAGCTTGAAGGGGGGGAGTTTGAGGAGATAACACACCCACTGTACTCCCAGAGCTGTCAATTGTGAGCATAGCACAAATCATGAGTGGACTCAGTCTCAGAATAAACCAAGCTATTTTCTGACCCCTTTAGAAAATTGCTCAGTTTGTCAAGGTCAACTGCAAGTCAAAGGGCAGTGGGAAGGTAAGGTGGGTCGTCCATCACCAGAGCAGGCTGGAGAGAGCAGACAGGGTGAAAATTGGTATTCCAGACACCTGACATTTCCTCTTTCCTGAAACTTCCTCTCTCCTGATAAAAGAGCCTTTTCTGCAGCTGATAAGAGTTGCACTGGATTCCTCTTTATGCAAATGGAATGTAGATGAGTGAAAACTGAGGTCCTGGTAATCAGCTATGAATAGAAGGTGTCAATTAACAGAGGCAAACAAAGGGAAATGCATAGCTCAGGGTGGAAGAAGGGAGTGGGGGGGTGTAGGCTCACTCTCACTTTTCATTATATTAACCAGACTCATGTCACATAGACCGATAAACCAGAGGGGAACAAGAAGACAAATAAATGGAAACAAGGAAAGAGAGAAAGAGGTGGGAGGGTGTATAAATGAGGACTAGAATCTTGACATCAGCTTGATGTTTTGCCCTGTTTTCAAATTCAAGGGAATCTCTTCTCTTTCCTCCAAGGTCCATGGGATGGGTGATGACTTGGCTATAGCCAGTGGAAGAAGCAAAACCCATTTGAGTGCTCTAAGGCAAATACTAGGCTGCTCTTCAATAGCACACTGTGGGTGCATCCTGCTTAAAGGCTGGTGTGTCCACAGTGCTCTAATGGAGAACCTCTTAGGGACCTGTAGCCCTCCAGTTATTGCTAGACTCCAACTCCCATCAGCCAGGGCCAATGGTGAAGGATGATGGGTGCTGTTGCCTCCTAACCTCTCAAGGGCTGCAGGTTCCCCACCCTTGCTGTAGATTAATTCAGTTAATGGCCTGGGGGCAATCATGCACACACTTTAAAAGCCAGGTAGGGTGCAGTGTGAAATATTTGAACGGGTTCATGAGGACTGAGCTCTGTTATCTGTGTTTTTCCACCATCCCCAATTAACTAAAACCATATTTGTGAGGAGGTTAGAGGGTCTCCTAACACATCTCAGCACCCTTAACTACAACTCCCAGGATTCTTTGAGGTTGTTTGAAGTGGATGCATAGTACTTTAAATGCATGGTGTGAATGTGCCCTAGGACTGATCAAGACTTACCTACTATTTCTCAAACGTACGCAAACTGCTTTTGGCCAACTCTTTGGAAATCACTGAAGTTGCATTGGTCATAGTTTCAACCATTTATATGCTGCCTAACACTCTGGTTCCCTAGGCTGTGCACAGGAAGGCTAAGAAGATACAATACAGATCAAAACCATGCTGACCTTTTCTGCAGCTGGTTTCCTATGCAGCGCATTTTTTCAACTTAAACTTGCCAGAACTCAGTTCCAGCATCTCTCAAGTGGGTGCTATTACCATTATAAGTGAACAAGGGAGGTGTTCATGGTGAGTTCCGGCACCTCTTTTTCTAGAAAAAAATAGCTCTGGTCCTATGTTATCTCAAGTACAAGCAAGTTTCAGCTAAGAATTTAGAGCACGTGCTAAGCAGACTCCTGATTCTTCCTCTGAATTGAAAAGTCGGTGCTTTATCTGCCTGGCAACAGAAAAAGGCACCCAATTCACAAAGCACTGACTTTTTGATGCAAATGAAAAAGGGTCCCTTTGCACTGCATGGTTGAATTCAGGTTGCTCATGCAAAGGAGCTTCCTATCAAAAGGATTTGTGGAGGAGCATTCCCTCGCCCTCTTCCATATATGGTCCCTGTTGGGATACTGCCAGGGAGACAAAGGCCATCATGACCCCATGTCGATTCCGGACGATCCATCGATCTCCCGTAGGCACGCAGTATCATTCAATTAGCGACACGAGCTTCCAGAAATAGCTTGCCACATTCCAGAGCTGGTGCACGCTCTTATCAGCAGAGTTCGCAGAGCGAAAGACGCACTCAGGAGAGCATTATTTATAACTTTATTCAGCATTGGTCAGAAGAAAGAAAAAACATGACTGCCTGCTTCGGTGTCTCAGGCACAGAGAGAGAAACGAAAGCAATAAACAAACAGAAACTTCCTGTGAACAGGAAATACGTAGGCTGTGACTCACAACAACCTGTCCCCTTTTTAAGGTGGAACGGAAATATCCTAACAGTCCCCACCCACACCCACCCTCAACTATGGAGTAGCTTCCACTCACAAAATTGAATCTGGAGAATATTTGCCCATCCTCAAATCTATTTAATTTTTACTTCCTTCTGTAAGCGGGCCATTTGCAGAAGCTGAAAAGAAACAATGGATAAAGATTACACTTTTAGAAAGCAAACAAATAAATAAATGTATAACAAGCCTAACAAAGTATTTGAAAGAAAGAAAGAAAGAAAGAAAGAAAGAAAGAAAGAAAGAAAGAGAAAGAAGAAAATTAAGCATGGTAAGGAGATGAAAGATATAAAAAGGGGAAATGAAACTTGTACAAAAGAACTGATACAGCAATATTGGACAAACAGGCCAAACCCTACGTCAAAGAATAAATGGACACAAATCTGACATCAGGAATCACAAGACAGAGAAGCCAGTAGGAGAGCACTTCAATCTCCCAGGACATTCTATACAGGATCTCAAAGCAGCTGTCTTATTACAAAAGAAATAGACTTGAAAGAGAAGTTGCGGAATTACAACTTATTACTAAACTGAAAACTATGGAGAGACCTGGTCTGAATAGAGAGATTGGATTCTTGTCTCATTACATATGCTAAAGCTATTTTTTGGTCATCTGGATACTATCCCTTGCTTTTTCCTGTAGGACTAATTGCAGTCGTTAACAGTCATCAACAGGTTTACCATACCCATTGAGTCAATCACCCATCTCCTACTACCCTTCTGAGGAAAACCCCACCCCACCCTCCCACTATATATAAGGGTCTGGGGACTTCTGTTCCAGTGTATCTGAAGAAGTCAGCATGCACACAAAAGCTTATACCCAGGAAAAAAACAGTTGGTCTCTAAGGTGCTACTGGACTATTTTTTAATTTTATTTATTTATTTTGATACAGCAATATTCCAAGACAAGACATAGTGGAAAGAAAACTAGATAGAATTGTATAGAATTTTTTGTCCATGTGACTGTGTTGTTAAATAAGCTACAAAAATCACCAGTTAGCCGCAGAGTGCAATGGGTCTGCTTCCCTCCTGAGAACCTGGAGTTGGTGGGTCAATTTATCTGATGAGGCTATAAATAAGTTTTTGCAAGCAGCTAGTAATACCGTACTTAGAAGCATCCTTCCAGCTCAGAGCCACGACAAAGCAGGCAGCTTTTAGCAAATGAGTTACAAGAAAGTGTGGGTGCAAATTTAGAAATAACCATTCTAATTTGAAGTTGGGGAGGCTCATCCAAACTTCCTTCTGTGCTGCGTTCCTAGGCACCGTTCCAGCCTTTAAAACTCCATGTCCGAGTGCTGCTGTTAGTGTTTGGTCCTGGCACTTTCCCAAGGAAAACCCATGTTTTGCCACTAAATCAGAGCAAATAGGAATTGGGCTTTCTGTGGATTGCTGTTTGTTCTGTTTCGGCAGGTTTTTCCAGGGAAAGAACCAGGAACAAAAATAACAATCTTTTAAAGATTTGAACCCAGACCTGTGCCTAGCAAGGAAGCCTGGATGAGTCCACAGTCACTCCACAAACTGTGACGAGGTGAGCTGTGTGCCTGTTCAGTCTGCTATCCAGGTGCTGACTGCAGGTGAGCAACACTGAAGCCCTGACAGCTCCCCAACTTAGAGTTCTCTGTCTTGAAACCAGGTTTAGATTCCTTCCAGAAGAGGACTCCTTCAAACAGAAGCCCAGGCTCTCCAAAACAAGCCATTGCATCTTTCTGAGAACCCATTGGCCTAGTCCTGCTTTTCCAAACTAAGGATGGAATGATATTGATGGAACAGGTGTTCCTTTTGCAGTAAGGCAAGGAGAGAGAGAGAGAGAGAGAGAGAGAGAGAGAAACCTAGACAGCATCTTAAAAAGCAGAGACATCACCTTGCCAACAAAGGTCCATATAGTTAAAGCTATAGTTTTCCCAGTAGTGATGTATGGAAGTGAGAGCTGGACCATAAAGAAGGAAAGAAGGCTGATCGCTGAAGAATTTATGCTTTTGAATTATGGTGCTGGAGGAGACTCTTGATAGTCCCATGGACTGCAAGAAGATCAAACTGATCCATTCTGAAGGAAATCAGCCCTGAGTGCTCGCTGGAAGGACAGATCCTGAAGCTGAGACTCCAATACCTTGGCTACCTCATGAGAAGAGAAGACTCCCTGGAAAAGACCCTGATGTTGGGAAAGATGGAGGGCACAAGGAGAAGGGGACGATAGAGGACGAGATGGTTGGATGGCGTTCTTGAAGCTACCAGCATGAGTTTGACCAAACTGCGGGAGGTAGTGGAAGACAGGAGTGCCTGGTGTGCTCTGGTCCATGGGGTCATGAAGAGTCGGACACGACTAAACAACTAAACAACAACAACAACAAGGAGAGAGAGAGAGAGAGAGGAAGGAAGCTGTTTTATTTTCCAGACTGTTATGATGGGATGTGAGAATTTCTTGCTTCATCTGCCACCACTTTCTTTCCCCTTCACATATCACTTGAAAGTCTTTTTGGCTGCGAGAAAAGCTTATATGAAGTGAGGGAAGTCTCCCCCTCTCTTAACTCCATCAATCATCTTGATATATAACTCTGTTGTTTACTTGCTCCTGACAGACAACCGTGCTGCATCCTCCCAAAAACTTTCCAGATTCCCATGTGCTTTGCACAGGCTTCATTATAGGGGTGGGATTGGTGGAAAGGTTCCCAAGCTGTAGGGGCAGAACAGCAAGCCTATCATTGGCTACTAGTCATGATGGCTATGTTCTGCCACCAGTTGTGGAGGCAGCAACTACTCTGTCAGTTAGTACCAACTGCGGGCCTCACTTGGTCTGTTTGCAGGTGCAATTTGGATTCAAACCACACCTGCAAGTGGGACTTTCCCCTTCTCGCAGAGCAGGAAAACTGTGCCGACTGGAGCAGCGGAATCCAGGTTAGCAGGCTTCTCATGAAGCTGCGGAACGAAAGCAGAGTTGATCCTAGGTGGAGGCTGCATAGCGACACATGGCGTCTTGCGACAGGCAAATGGAGGGTTGAAAGCCACCCACGATTTCCTTCCTGGAGTCTGCTGTGTGCAGCCCCATCAGCAGGGCCAGCACCCACGCACAGCACGGCAAGGTCTGGTTCTAAATGCCACGTCCCTCCTTCCGACCGTTATCAACACTCCAGCAAAATGAGAAGGAGCAATTCAAGTCTTGTTCTCTTTTTTTATTTCCTCCCTCCCTCCTTTTTTTTTTTTTTAAAGAAATGAAGCATTATTATCCCTTTACCTTCCCGATGCTTCTCCCCTTATTAAAAGAGAGAGCCTGGGCTTCCTTTGGAGAATACAAGCAATTAGTTACCATAACAACACCTTTTCTCTCTCCTACTCAACAAAGTTTAACTGCCACCTCTTCCCTGCCAGTGTTTTCTCCCAGGAGGAGCCCCACATTGTTCCTCTTGCAAACACAAAGAGGGGAGGAAAACCTCCCCTAGACAGAAGTCTTGAGTTCTGGTATAAGGCAGCTTCCTGTGGTCATACATTTTAAATGAAGGGCCATAGCTTGGTGGTAGAATATTTGCTTTGCATGCAGAAGGTCCCAGGTTCAATCCCCAGCATCTCCAGGAAGACCTGGGAGACACACCTGCCTGAAAGCTGCTTCCGGTCAGTGCAGGCAATACTGAGCTGGGTGGGTCTAAGTTCTGATTTAGCATAATGTTTCTCAATCATAAAATCAGCATCAAAGCCCCTCCACCTACCAAAAGATCCAAATTGGAAGATGACAAAATACTTGTTTAAGGTTTATCCAAGTGGTTTCACATGCAGAAAGAGAAAGCCCAGCTCCTTATTATAACAACAAGAGGTATGTCCAAATGAAAAGTTGTTAGTATTTTGGTACAAATGTCTCCCAATTGTGCATAACACATGCACACATTTCTGTGAGATAATTGTCTGAATCTAATGCATCATTGCATCTTATTTTCACCAGCTTGTGCATACTTCTCCTTAATGTATGCATTTTTGAACATGTTGTTTGGATGGATTGTCTTTTGAAGATGTGTGAATTTCAGTGATGGTTGTATTATGAACTGTGTGGTGTTTCAGGAAGTCTGGATTGGCTAGGTTGACATTAAAATGCAAACTGAGGCTAATTTCTTCCTGCCATTGCTAATGCCCTGGCCCCTCATGGGCAGACTGCCTGCAGCTGTGCCTTTTTCAGTTCAATGATCTAGTCAGCAAGAGATGCATCCTGCTCACATCATACCCAGACACCACTGTTCCAGTGTCCTGCAGGGCTGAGGTGGAACTATGCCCATGGCAGCCATTCACATAGGGTTATCTCTGAGTTCAGTGGCTGAGTCAAGCAATGCGTCAAACACAGGTTTACATAAGGAACTTAAGAACCTGCTGGATCAGGCCAGTGGCCCGTCTAGTCCTTCATATTGCTCTCACAGTTGCCATCCAGATGCCTGTGGAAAACCCAGAATCAGGATTCGATCACAAGAGCCCTCTCCCCTCCTGTGGTTTCCAGCAACTGGTATTCAGAACCATTCCTGCCTCTGTTTGTGGAGGGAGAGCAGAGCCATCATGGCTAGTAGCTATCGATAGCTTTATCCTCCTCTGTGAATTTGTGTGATCCTTTTTTAAAGTCATCCAAGTCAGTGCCCATCACTACCTCCTGTGGCAGTGAGTTCCATAGTTAACTACGTGCTGCATGAAGGACTTTCCGATTTCTGAACCAGCAGTCTTGACTGTATTTTAAAATCTAGTGAAAGATCCCCAAGCATCTAGGACTGCAACAAGAGCTTTAAAAGTTCCCACCCCCCTCTTTCATGTTGGTAATGTACGTTATGTATGGATTTATTTTTTAACTACCGCTGCCTGTTAGAAATTCCAATCCCTGTGCCTAGACCCTCTCGGTGCAATTATATAATCTTGTTATGTTAGCATGGAAATTAAACACAGGAGATGAATCAGCTAAATTGGATTCATTTATATAGATCCAAACCCTGGTGGCATAGCCGAGGGGACAACAGCCAAAACATTGCAGTGGGGGCATTGGGGCCATGCTGGTTTGGGAGGGGGCTGGGATTTTGAAATGAGCCCCTTGTAGATATTAGGCAGGATAATTGAGTCTGGCTTCTCTTGGTATGTCAGAGTGGATCACAGAAGCTGTCTAAAGAATATTAACTTGTGAGAGGGAAAGAAGAAGGACTGGTAAACAGATTAGCTGACTCAAAAGATGAATGGGTTCTCCCAAATCTGTTGGTCTTATTCTGAATGAGCCAGGGCCGGATTTAGGTTTGATGAGACCCTAAGCTACTGAAGGTAATGGGGCCCTTTATATGCCCTGCTGTCCTTTTTCAACAAAAAATTGTCACTGTTTTTTGTGTTGAATATATAGTGGTACCTCGGGTTCGTTCTGGAGGTCTGTTCTTAACCTGAAACTGTTCTTAACCTGAGGTACCACTTTAGCTAATGGGGCCTCCCGGTGCTGCCGCACTGCCACACCACGATTTCTGTTCTCATCCTGAAGCAAAGTTCTTAACCCGAGGTACTATTTCTGGGTTAGCGGAGTCTGTAACCTGAAGCGTCTGTAACCCGAGGTACCACTGTATGCTATATGGTAATTTACGGACCTAATAGGTATCTAAAGCCATTTGCACATGTTGCCTTGCACCCAGTCCATGCAGAATGTAGGCACCCTATATATAGAAATGAGCAAACCAGTGATATTTTAGGGAGCAGGCTAGCAGGCGGGGGCCATTACTTGCATCACAGGAGCCTACACAACGCAAACCACTGTTCCTGTATTTAGGTTTTATTTTATTTGTTTTTTTATCTTCTATTTTGGAAATGCACACCCAGGTTTTTTTCCTTTAATTTTTTTGGGGCCCCCAAGGGAGTGGGGCCCTAAGCTATAGCTTGTTTAGCTTATACATAAATCCAGCACTGGAATGAGCCCAGGAACATAGGGCCTCCCAAAAGAGGCAGTGATGGCACCAACCTGATGGTTTTAAAAGAGGATTGAACAGATTCTAGGAGGATGTAGAGGCTATCAATGGCTACCAGCCATGTAGACCATGCACTTCCTCTATGGCAGGGGTCTGCAACCTTTAAGACAAAAAGAGCCACTTGGACCCGTTTCCGAAGAAAAAAAACCTGGGAGCCGCAAAACTCGTCATTATAAAAATAACTTTTTTGTCACTTTTTAAAAATTATTTCTTTGTTTGACCCCTCAGAATTACTCCTCCTCATAGAAATAAACGTTAAATTAACAAGTTACCTTTTTTGTGTGTGTGTGTTCTTCACTCCCCTTCAAAACAGTGACCAGCGTACATGCCCCCTTTCAATGCAGTGACCAGCGTACATGCCCCTTACAATGTAGCGGGCGGGCGGGAAGGTGACGTCGGGGCGGTGTGTAACGCACGCACCGCCCCCACGCGACGTCACAGCCAGTACAGCGCCCGCCACACTGGGGAGTGTCGGGGCACACAATGCGCCTCCTCCCCTTGCTAGTATCCGCCCCGGAGCCACGGCAAAGATGTAAAAGAGCCACATGCGGCTCCAGAGCCGCGGGTTGCAGACCCCTGCTCTATGGTCATAGACAACAATGCTTCTGAATACCAGTTGCTGGAAACCACAGGAGGGGTCCTTGTGCTTGGGTCCTGCATGTGGGTTTCCCACAGCCACTGTGAGAACAGAAGGCCAGACTAATAATAATAATAATAATAATAATAATAATAATAATAATAATAATATTTTATTTATATCCCGCCCTACCCAGCCAAAGCCGGGCTCAGAGCAGCTAACAACAACACAAGTAACACAAATCAATTCATTTTAAAATCAATTCAAAATCAAATTAATGGCAACCATTGGGCTAGAGTTCTGTGAGGATTACCAAAGGAGCGGGTCAGACTGTGCCTTGGCCAAAGGCCTGGTGGAACAGCTCTGTCTTGCAGGCCCTGTGGAAAGATGTCAAGTCCCCCAGGGCCCTAGTCTCTTGTGACAGAGTGTTCCACCAGATCGGGGCCACAGCCGAAAAAGCCCTGGCTCTGGTTGAGGCCAGCCTAACCTCCCTGTGGCCCAGGACCTCCAAGATGTTTTTGTTTGAAGACCGTAAGGTCTAGATGGGCCATTAGCCTGATCCAGAAGGCTCTTCTTATGCCCTCATGTTACCTTAATTCCTCTCCACTGTCTCAGTATAATACACAGCTGCTCTCAGTGTCTGGCAGCTTGCAACCAGGAGTTGATGAACAGGGCAAGTGAACCGGGGCATTTGCAAGGGATTGGTGGAAAAGACAGAAGAAGCAGCAAGAGACACGGAGGGCAAGGGAGCTGCCACAGTGACCTGCAATGCCCATGCCATGTTTGTTTTCCTGTCTGAGGGCATACGAAGCTACACCTGCAGCAAATTAAAGCTGGTTGCCCTGCTGGAACAGAAGGTAGAGCAATTTGAAGCTGGTCTGTCCATACTTCAACTCATCAGAGACAATGATGAATTTCTGGACAGAGCAGAACAAACTGCCCTGGGCAAGTGATGGGGGGGGGTTTGCCTCCAGGGAGGAGGGAGATACATTTTAGAGTGCTTTGAATGTATGGTGTGGCTGTGTGACCCATAGCCCAGCACAGTTGCTTGCCAAAGGCCCCAGAATTAATTTAATAAATTTGATCCTAGAACATCTAGGCATGCAGCTGCTTTGTTGCAGCAACTCCTGTTCTGAACTTCCTCTTATTTCCTGATGCTCCACTGTATTAGAAATCCCAGCTCTCTGGCATTAAACAATCCATATAAGGAAGCAGTAGATGGAGCTGGAGAGCAAACAGCCAGTCCCAGAAGGAGGAACTGCAGAGAAGGGAGAGGACAGCAAGAGTTTCCCCACAGTTTAGAATAACTTGGGGAAGGGGGAACTGCATCTTCCACAGACTGCTTTATCCCTCAATGCAGTCATGAATCACACATGCAAGGTGGCCATGGATAGGTGTGGGGAGAATTTTGGTTCAATTTGCATTTAAATCTATCAAATTTGCACTTTATGGAATACGAGAACCAAAAACTCAGGCATCATTTGAAATGCACACTCATCTGAATTTTGCAAGAGATTCACCAGCTGAACACTATTTGCAAAAATGCATGCATTAGGGTCAAGTGGGCACTGAAAATTAATGGGGAAAAGCATGCGAAAAAAAGAGAATCAGTTGAACTAGATGATCCTTGGGATCCCTTCCAACTCTGCAATTCTGTGATCCCTTCAGAACTTTGAATGTATTTAAATAGCTAAGGTCGAGTCATTTTACAGACCATACATGATCTACACACAGGAAAGTAAGGCGTGTGCAAGCATTTTCCCCACCAGAGGCAGTTTCCTGGCAAGCTCTGGTCAGCCCGGCTGCATTAGGATTGTAATGGAAGGGCACTTGCTGCTTTAGACTCACAAAAAGCATTTCTTCACCTTACGTGGAACCTAAAATGACTACAAAATTATCATTTCCTAAAATTATTAGTCCAACAAAAATAAAATCGAAATAAATATTGTTGAAGCTTACAAGGGAGTAAATTTACTGATTGAAAGGGTTTGCCCGGAACCAAGAAGAGGGGTGAGTGGTAAAAAGCCTGAAAAGGGGGGGGGGCATTTTAAAAGGAAACCAGTGGGTCTTGGCTGATCTTATAGAAATGCAGTCTTTTAATGACCCTGTGATAAATCCAATTCAAAACCTGATCTCAGATAGACACTTGCTGCACATGGAAGTTCTACTTCTGACAAACAATTTGCTTTTACTGGAAGGGATGCCCATTTCCCCTTTTGTCATACAGCCATAATACTTACAGTGGTGCCCCGCAAGACGAATGCCTCGCAAGACGGAAAACCCGCTAGATGAAAGGGTTTTCCGTTTTTCAATGCGCTTCGCAGGACGAATTTCCCTATGGGCTTGCTTCGCAAGACGAAAATGTCTTGCGATTCTTGCGATTTTTTTTCGCTCCCCACCCTCTTTTTCTAAGGCCCTAAGCTGCTAATAGCCTTTTAGCAGCTAATCCGCTAATCCCTTAAGACTTTAATAGCCGCTAATAGCCGCTAAACCACTAATAGCGCTAATCCGCTAATCTGCTAATAGGGTTGCTTCGCAAGACGAAAAAACCGCAAGACGAAGAGACTCGTGGAATGGATTCTTTTCATCTTGCGAGGCACCACTGTATTAGGATTCCTTTGTATTCACATAATATATTGCCTACTTTTTATGCACTTTGCAAACAAATGTGTTGAGGGGTGTGTGTATGTGTTTCTATGTATGTATGTATGATGTATGTATATATGTATGTATGCAAACATGCATCTGGGGGGTGGGGTGCCAAACTGGGTCTTTGACCTGGGTGGCAGGAAGCCTAGTTCAGGGGTCTGCAACCTTTAAGACAAAAAGAGCCTCTTGGACCCATTTCCGAAGAAAAAAAAACTGGGAGCCGCAAAACTTGCCATTATAAAAATAACTTTTTTGTCACTTTTTTATTATTGCTTTGTTTGACCCCTCAGAATTACTCCTCCTCATAGAAATAAACGTTAAATTAACAAGTTACCTTTTTGTGTGTGTGTGTGTTCTTCACTCCCCTTCAAAACAGTGACCAGCGTACATGCCCCCTTTCAATGCAGTGACCAGCGTACATGCCCCTTACAATGTAGCGGGTGGGCGGGAAGATGACGTCGGGACAGTGCGTGACTAACGCACGCACTACCCCCATGCGACATCACAGCCAGTACAGCGCCCGCCACAGTGGGGAGTGTCGGGGCGCACAATGCGCCTCCTCCCCTCACTAGTATCCGCCCCGGAGCCGCGGCAAAGGTGTAAAAGAGCCACATGCGGCTCCGGAGCCACGGGTTGCTGACCCCTGGCCTAGTTGCAGCCCTGAGTAATGAAGCTCACATACCCTTCTCCTAGAGATTGACTCTGCTCTCTCTTTCTGTTTGGGAGTTATGTTCTCTTCCCAAATCCTGCCTGCCTGAGCCAGGAGCTCAGGCAGCTGGTTGAAATCATCCTGCAGGTGCCATTCCAGATTTTTCTGAGTAGAGTGGTAGGCCAAGATTCTGAAGCCCACCCTTGAATATATTCAAGATTAGACAGCCCTTGGTCAGCTCTCAGTTGGGGAGAACAGTGACTCAAACAGCTGGGACCTGGGGCTTTTATTTAAAGAAACTCACATAAAGTTAGTGATGTATGGAAGTGAGAGCTGGACCATAAAGAAAGCTGATCGCCGAAGAATTGATGCTTTTGAATTATGGTGCTGGAGGAGACTCTTGAGAGTCCCATGGGCTACAAGAAGATCAAACCTATCCATTCTTAAGGAAATCAGCCCTGAGTGCTCACTGGAAGGACAGATCGTGAAGCTGAGACTCCAATACTTTGGCCACCTCATGAGAAGAGAAGACTCCCTGGAAAAGACCCTGATGCTGGGAAAGATGGAGGGCACAAGGAGAAGGGGACGACAGAGGACAAGATGGTTGGACTGTGTTCTCGAAGCCAGCAGCATGAGTTTGACCAAACTGCGGGAGGCAGTGGAAGGCAGGAGTGCCTGGCGTGCTCTGGTCCATGGGGTCACGAAGAGTCGGAAACGACTAAACGACAACAACACGTACAAATATGAAAAAGACAGAGAGGGGCCCATTTCGTGCATGCTTCCCCATCTCTTGATTTTTCAAAAACTAACTATGTAAACTGGCTCAATTAAACACCTCCATGATTTCTTGAGGCAAGCCAATATGAGAACACTACCTTTGGGTATGGTTGGAAGAGAAATCCAATTCACGTTTAGAGCCAAATCAATCAAACTTGGACTTTCTGAAAGAAGATGAGAACTGAAACACAGTCATCCTTTAAAATTCATACTTACCTGAATTTTGTGATGCAGTTCTACAATGTTTCACAAAATGTGCCTATCCGTGGAAAATGTACATTAAAATGAACATATTAATGAAATCAGTTTACAAAAATGTATTATTATTAGGAGATTTCACATGTAAAAATGTGTATATTAGTCAAAACAGCGCACAAAGTGTTTTTAATTAGGATAAATTTGCAGTTATGTCTGTGTTTTGAAAATTTATTTTTTAAGAAATAGCAAAACAATTTGTGAATGCTCATAGATCCCATCTATTAAGATGTGCATAAATGTTTCTGGTTGAAAAGATTTGTATATGTGTAGCATCTGTTTGGAGCCCTGAATTAAGAGTTTATTTCCATTGGGATGTTTTTGACAAAAAATAAGCCCAGCAACAGTGTCTCCCTCAAGCCTTTCTTTCTCGGGACAGTGTAAAGCCACTTCCGAGCCTGCGGAGAAGGTGGGGTTGCAGGCTTCACGCCCACCCCATGTGAGCGGGGGCTGCTTTCAGCCCCTGTGAGATTGACGGAATCCCGGCCACGTCGTCAACCCAGCCAGCCAATCGGGTGGCTGGGGGGGGGTGGCCTGCCTTATTTAGGGCCGGCACGGCCGGGGCTCGCCCTCTCTTCACCGCGCCAGCCTGCACGTTTTCCCACCCTCCCTCCCTTTAGGTAGGCTTCTGACTTTGCTATGAGCTTCAGTCGGTCGCAGCAAGGGGCCTGGTAGGAATTTTTCCCAATTGGCAATTTCAGCCAATTGGTTTTTTGCCTACCTCGTAGCAACTTGTCACGACTCCTGGGTATTGGCGGTTAGGCATTGGTAAGAAGGGGTTAAGAGGATGTGGGGGGAGAGGAAATGCCATCACCTCCCCCCAAAAGCTAAGGGTAGTCCGATAAAGGATTCTGGGGGGGCGTGGCCCTGTCCGAAGCCTATGGAGGTGTGGGCCTAAGGCACGCCTCCGAGCGGTGACCCGGGGGAGCTCCTAGTTGATGTGCCTCAGCAGGACTCCCCCTTAAGGTGTTAACCCATGCCGGTCTTCATGCAATCGGGCTGGAGCCGGTTAGTCGATAGGACCAATGCCCAAGCCAATACCTCTCATTCCTGAAATCAATAAATTTGTGGCCTAATTAACCCATTAACCTTAATACTTGGTGTCCAGTGTCTTTATTTCTCCCTGGTAGGGGGCGGGAAATTTGGCCACTGGTTTCAGGCCAGAACAAGGTGGGCTCTGAGGCATAGGGAGCAGAGGGAGGTATGCTCTAGTAGGCTAAGGCAGGCAAGGACCCACAGCCCAGGTGGGGCTTGCTAGCTTGGGCAGGAGGTGAGGGTCGCATGCCTCGTCAAGCCCAGATGCTGCAATCAACTTGCAATCAACCTATAATGTAATCAACAAGTTGGCGTAGGTCAGCATGTCTATAGTATGGTAAAGGTAAAGGTAAAACAGATATAGCTAAAGGTAAAGGTACCCCTGACCATTAGGTCCAGTCACGGATGACTCTGGGGTTGTGGTGCTCATCTCGTGCTATAGGCTGAGGGAGCCGGCGTTTGTCCGCAGACAGCTTCCAGGTCATGTGGCCAGCATGACTAAGCCACTTCTGGTGAACTAGAGCAGCACATGGAAACGCCGTTTACCTTCCCACCGGAGCGGTACCTATTTATCTACTTGCACTTGAAGTGCTTTTGAACTGCTAGGTTGGCAGGAGCTGGGACCGAACAACAGGAGCTCTGTGACGTTAACATATGAAAGTGCTGGAGGTGAAATAGTTAAACGGGTTACCCAATCAGAACCCAGGGGGTCCCAACCAGCTCTGGGAGGGGCGAAGGGGGGAGTTCGTTGGGAGTTGGGTGGTTGGTTGGAGTGGGAATGAATTGGAATAGAGTCTGTGGGTAGGTTGAGTTAGTGTAGCGAAATAAGCTGAGACAGGAACAGTGAGGGGCTAGGAAGACAAGTAAATATCTGAGAGGTGGTTTAGTGAGTGAGAGCAGGTAGCGGAAGTTATAGGTCTGGATAGGCACCCCATGACTGTAATTGACCAGTACCGTTTATGAAACCACACGCTCATTAAACTGCAATAAATAAACAGAAGTTTATGTTCCAATTTAACCCTGACTGGACTCAGTACTGTACCAGGTAGGACCTGGGTGATGGCAGCGAGAAATAAAGTGGTGGCACAGGGATCAATAGACAGTGAAATGTCCGGGGACCCTGTGTGATCACCATACGCTCACCCTGTCGCAGGGTTTCAAACCGCCGACCTTCTGATCGGCAAGCCCTAGGCTCTGTGGTTTAGACCACAGTGCCACCCGAGCCCCCAAAACACATATGGGATGCTACAAATAGTGGGGGGTTTGCTACAAACACTGCTCTAGGTTTTGCAGTAGAGTTGCAGTGTGCAAGAAGTTAACACAAGAAGTTTGATCGATTCAGATTAGTTCAGATTAAGCAAATGTATCCCCCCCCCCATTGAGCTCTGGAGAACTCCCCCATTCCTCAGATGGACTCAGCACTTTCTAAATAAACGTACTTTCTACATCTCCTTTCTGCAGGATCAAAAAACTCACCACACTTGAGGCAAAGGCAATATGCAGCTACATATCCTCTCAATTAGACGTGTATGTTGGGTTTAAATCAAATGGAACCCGTGACTAAACAAAAGGAAAGTGGCATATAATTGAGCAATAAAACATAAGTTTAATAAGATTCAGCTCCCCTGAATGTTTATGGGGCAAGCTGATTTGCAATTGCCCCCCCTCCCATTCCAGGTTGATTCGTACCCTAATTAGGTGCTATTATTCCTCTCTTACAAATAATCTTTTGAGCCAAAGTCCATTCCGCAGAGAGTGATCAGCGGATGGTTTAATTAAATTTTCATGTTTAATTTTCCTCTCTCTTTTCTACTGTCTCTTTGTGGCTAATAAAAGGGAACACGGCAAAAGGAGCTTGAAAAGCAGCAAAGCAGAGTCACAGGCCTCTAGCTGGACCGGCTGAATTTCTGCCCCCAGGTTTCACTCCACCAACTGAAGTCAGAATCCCTACATCTGCTGGGCTTTGACATCAGGAACACATACAATATTAACCACACTGAGAGTTCCCTCTAAGTAGTTGTTATTTTTCTGAACTCTGGGATTCTGGGGTGGGATAGGGACCACCTTTGAGGCCAAGCTGCCTCACCCACCTGGAACTATGGTGCTTCCCACCCTCTATTTCTGCAGGCAGGGGTGTGTCTCCCAATGGCTACAAGTGGAGTTGGAGTTTCCCCCTTCATAGCTATCCCCTTCTGCTGATCTCCTTACATTTAACTGAAGAAACATGACCCAGTTCAACCCCAGCCTGCATATATGTATATTCATTTAGTCATCAGAACACAATGCATTCTGTTCTATCCCATTGTACACCTTTTCTTGGAAAATTCACACTTTTGTGTAAAAGTGTCACTTTCCAATGTGTTCATCTGTAAATTGCAATTTGCATGCATCGTTTATGTAAAACACATATTTTTGTGTTGACTTCTTGCACACTGGAACTCTACTGCAAAACCTGGAGCAGTGCAATAGGCTGACTAGGAGTTGCACTCCACTCCGCAAGAAAGCTCAGGAGCACTGGATTGAGTCAGTCTGTTGTGGAAAGTGAACCAGAACAATCCCTTCTCCATCTCCTGTTCTGATGCCATCCTCCCTCCAGTGGTACTACATTTTCTCACGTATTCAGGCAGATGGCATTCCATAACTGTGGACCACTGGGTGCTGAGTACTGTCAGTCACAGCCTGTGACTGGAGGTAGTACCCCAACCTTCTCACAATTTCCCTCTCTCTCTGAACTCCAAGAAGATGGACAGGATCATTTACATAGGTGTGTCACCATCTGTTGAAGCACTGGAGCCAGTTCGACAAGTGAAACTCTTATCTAGAGTCTACTCCCTGTTCTTCACCTGATATAAAAAAGGATGGTTCCTTCAGGATGCTCTTGGATCTCAAATAACTCAATCAATGTATTGTGTATTGGTGGTTCAGGATTGAAACTTTACTTTTCCTTCCAGGAGGCACTCCATCATGAGACTTCATCTCTTCTGTAGACCACATTCCACCACAGTCACAGCCATTACTTGAGGTTCTTAATATATGATTGTCCCTAATCCTGACCTGAATCCCGCCAAAGTAGAAGGGTAGAATAGGAAGATGGAGTGGGAGGGAGATTTTTATGGCTCAACAATTCAAATGCCTGGGGTTGTATGTGTGGCTTTTAAAAAAATCCCTCTTTCAGTGTCATTTCATGATTTTATGTTTAAGTGTCTCTTGCAAGTTTGAAATGCTATAGTTAATTTAGGGCAATAACATTTAAATTATGAATCATCTGCCATAACTATAAATTATACATTTTGCAAATGAATATTCAAGCCCTCTATTCAAAGAAGCAGCTGCGCTCAGAGAGAGCTCCCAAGCAAATAGCGTTCTAAATCATAGGTTTGTTTTTTAATTTTGGTGTAAGGCTCATGGGGGGCCCAACTCTCAGTTGCACAGGGGGGGATCCAAGAATTCAAATTCACTAAAGGGTCCAAGGAGAACAAACAGAATGGAATTAATATAATACCCTGGAACTTTCCACCATCAACTATTTTTGACAGAGAGCCCAGTCCAGTGGCAGAGCAGCATTCCACAAAGTTATTGTGTCCAAAATAAGACCAGAGACATCACTCATACATCTGAAAATTTTACTTCTGGAGTGGGGCAGGGGATAACTCTTGGAAGGGTAGGGGTGGGGCTCATCCACCCCTCCAAGGAAATTTCCATGGCCCCTGAGGACGTCAACAAACTGGATGGAAGGAAAAAATGGGGGGAATGAAAGCCACTTCACTGTGGTGAGTGGAGAGGTGTGTGTAGGGGTGGGTATGAGTGTGAATGTAAGAACACAAGAAAAGTCCTTTTGGATCTGGCCAATAGACCATCTAGTCCGCCATCCTGTTCTCACAATGGCCAACCAGTTGCCTGTAGGAAACCTGCGAGCAGCATCTAAGAACAAGAGCAAACTTTCCCTTCCTGTTGGTTCCAGCAGGCAGTATTCAGAAGCATTGCTGCCTCCAGTTGTGGAGGCAGAACATAGCCATGATAGCTAGTAGCCACTAACCGATTTCTCCTCCATGAATTTGTCCTGCCCTCTTTTAAAGCCTAGGGATGCGGGTAGTGCTGTGGTGTAAACCACTGACCCTAGGGCTTGCCAATAGGAAGGTCGGCGGTTCGAATCCCCATGATGGGGTGAGCTCCCGCTTCTCAGCCCCAGCTCCTGCCAACCTAGCAGTTCGAAAGCACGCCAAAAAGTGCAAGTAGATAAATAGGTACCGCACCGGTGGGAAGGTAAACATCGTTTCCATGTGCTGCTCTGGTTTTGCCAGAAATGGCTTAGTCATGCTGGCCACATGACCCGGAAAAACTGTCTGCGGACTAATGTTGGCTCCCTCGGCCAGTAAAGCGAGATGAGCGCCGCAACCCCAGAGTTGTTTACGACTGGACTTAACTGTCAGGGGTCCTTTACGTTTCTCCCCCTCCCCCTTTTTAAAGCCATCCAGGTTAGTGACCATCACTGCTTCCTGTGGAAGTGAGTTTAACTCTGGGCTGCATGAGGAAGTACATTCTTGTACCTGTCCTGCATCTTCCAACATTCAGCTTCACTGTATATGCCTTTTCTCTAAACTAAAAAGTGTCTCTGAGTGTCGTTTGTGTGTATGTGAGAGTGTGAGGGTATCCACACCTACTTTTAGCTACAGCCTGAGAGAGTTAGAAAAGAGGGACTGTGGCCTTCAGGTCAACAATGGTTTCCCACTGCTTAGGATTTCACTTAGGGAAACCCTCAGAGCATTCCCTGTCTGTTGGGTTCCTCTGGTAGAACTCTATACAAAATCAGAAACTTGAGGTCCCTCTCAGAACAGCTGTTTGGTACACAAAATTGGTCATGACTCATCACTGTGCTTCCTGCTTAGATCTCCTTAGATGATGAGGAACTTGTACCCTTCCCAATATTTTTGGACTCTAACTCCCATCGTGCCAATTGCTAACATGGCCAATGGGAGTTGCCAAGTTCCCTTGCACATTATTTGAATGAAGAATGTGGATATTGAGGAGGACAATATGCACATAAAGCCTCCATAATCAGAGGCAGTAATGCTTCTGAGTAGCAGTTGCAGGAGGGGGGGTGGTCTCCTCACACAGATCTTCTTGTGAGCTTCCGTCAGGAATCTGCTTGGCTCCTGTGAAAACAGCATGCTGTCTCCAGATCAAAGGAAGTAATTGTACCATACTATTCTGCCTTGGTCAGACCCCAACTGGAGTCCTGGGTCCAGTTCTAGGTACCATGGTTTAAGAAAGATTTTGACAAATTGGAATGTGTGCAGAGGTCAACCAAGATGATCAAGGGTCTAGGAGTTGGGTATGTTTAGCCTGAAGAAGAGAAGCCTGAAAGGTGATATGAAAGCCATCTTCAAATATCCAAAGGGCTTTACAATGAAATTGGAGCAGGCTTGTTTTCTCTTGCTCCAGAGGGTAAGACTCAAATCTTTGAAATCTAATGGTAAGTGAGAAGATTCCAACTAAACATTAGGAAAAACTTTCTGATGGTGAGAGTTGTTTGACAGTGGAATGGAAAGTTGGGAACTATCCTTCATTGGAGGTTTTTTGAACAAAGGTTGGGTGATCATCTGTCAGGGATTCTTTAATTGTGATACCCATATTGCAGAGGGTAGGATTCCTGCTCTGCAGGAGGTCAGAACCTTTGAGGTTTTTCCCCAACTATACAATTATGTGATCCTATGATTCTATACAATTCTATGATCCTATGTTTCTATGGGGTCACAAAGAGTCGGACACGACTAAACGACTAAACAAATGATTCTATGGCTAGATGGGCTATTGGCCTAATCCAGCAGGCTATTCTTACCTTCTTATGTAGCCTACTAGATGAAGAGTTTTCAGCATGGAAGCCAAGATCTCTGGTTGCTGGTTGGTATAATTTTAAAAGCTAGAGCATTATTGTTAAGTTAGAATTGCAGACAAAGCACAGGAAGAGAAACACTGGCTGTTATATTTCATTGAGGTTTCCTTTTTTCTTTTTTTACAAAACTGCTTTTGTTGTACACCACTCTGGTCTCCTTAGGGAGGAAAATCGAGATTTAAACGATTGCAGCACCAGCTGCAAGCAGAGACAGGGCCAACACAGCATGAGTCCAGGAACCAAGGGACTGCTGTTTGTAGCAAAGAGATGAACAGGAAAGAGAGAGGGTAAGAGGAAAGACTTCGATTCTCTCACCATCTACAGCTACCCCCTCCTGCTGCTAGTTTCCTCCAGAGGAGGCCCCGGTCACAATGGTTCAGGGGGAGGTATGGTGTCAGAGGTGGGGCAGGCCAAGTAAGGGGCACATGGCACAGGTGGTTAACGGTGACACAAGCTTTCCTTCTCCTTTACATCTGCAGGAGAGGCAGTGGTTGTGCTGGACTGTTGTCTTCCATCCATAATGGACCGGATAAGAGCCAATAAAGTGAAGTTCAATCCAGATTAGACTGAGTCACGTTTAGTGGTTGGTTCCCTAGATCTCATGGATGGGAGGTGGTCTGCTCTTAATGGGGTTACACTGCCTCTGAAGGAGAGAGTATGCAGGATCCTTTGCTGTCACTTGAGGCTCACATGGACTCCATGGCATGGAGTGCCTTCCATCAGCTTCAGCTGGTGGCTCAGACAGCTGAACAGGGATAGCCTAACTTCTGTAGTCTATGCTCTGGTAACCTCTAGGTTAGATTACTGCGATTAGGGCTGCCTCCGAAGACAGTTCAGAAACTTCAGCTAGTGCAGAATTCAGCATCCAGGATGCTCACTGGGACAAGATGGTTTGAGCATGTATTTCCAATCCTGACTGCACTGGCTGCCAATGAGTGTACGGGCCCAATACAAAGTGCTGATTTTGACCTACAAAAACTATAAACAGGACCACAATATCTCAAGGACTGCCTCTCCCCATATGAACTGGCCCAGGCCCTACAATCATCATCGGAGGTCCTTTGTGTGCCTGCTCCGCTAAATGTCTGGAAGGGGCAACACGAAAATGAGCCTTTTCTGTGGTGGCTCCCCACTTGTGGAAAGCTCTCTGCAGGGAGGCAACAGGCAAGAACATTTCTCTTTTCCAAGGCCTTTGGCCAATTAAAATATATTTGGTCTTTTAAACTCTGGGGGCAGGGGTATTGATTTTGTTTGCTATTATGGTATGTATTTTTACGTTTTTATATTGTAATCCACCCTGTGGTCTTTGGATGAAGGATGGTATAGAAATTGAATGAATGAATGAATGAATGAATGAATTCAAAGAAAGCAAAGAAACAGCAACTTCTGCAGGGCTCCAGGTTCCCCATGCTGAAATGAGATGAAATTTTAATATGATCCAACATGCCCTCTGTGTGTACTTGTATGTTCTTATCTCAGGCAAATTGCAACCTGGCTAGTTGGCAACCCAATGGACCATTCCAAGGGGAATATAACCAACGTCTGCTCCGAGAGTTCTGCTCCCTAGTGAAATTACCTGAGAGTTTTAAATAATCTTCTTCTGCACCTCAGATTTCCTCCGATTATCATTATCCTCAAAATAGTCCCCCACAGGCTATCTGAGGTACTTTGGGAGATGAAGAGATTTCCGAGATTTTGGATGCAATTACTGCTAACTTCCCTTAGAGAAACAGCTAAAGGGGGGAGGAAGGTGAATGAGATTGCCTTTGTTATCACACCCTCTTTGGAAGCTAGCAATATCCATCTAGGTATGGAGCAATGGAATTGCAGTTCATGGAATCATGGAATCACAGAGATGGAAAAGTTCCCACCCCCCTGCAATTCAGAAATCGCGGTTAAAGGATCCCTTACAGATGACCATCCAATCTCTGTTTAAAAACCTCAAAGGAAGGAGAGTTCACCACCTTCTAAGGGAGTCACTTCCATAGCCGAATGTCTCTTACCCTCAGAAAGGTCTTCCTAATGTTTAATCAGAATCTCCTTTCTTGTACAGTGGTGCCCCGCAAGACGAATGCCTCGCAAGACGGAAAACCCGCTAGACGAAAGGGTTTTCCGTTTTGGAGGTGCTTCGCAGGACGAATATGCTATGGGCTTGCTTCGCAAGACGAAAATGTCTTGCGATTCCTGGGGGGTTTTTTTTGCTCCCCACCCCCTTTTTCTAAGGCACTAAGCTGCTAATAGCCTTTTAGCAGCTAATCCGCTAATCCGCTAATCCCTTAAGACTTTAATAGCCGCTAATAGCTGCTAAACTGCTAATAGCGCTAATCCGCTAATGGGCTTGCTTCACAAGACGAAAAAACCGCTAGACGAAGAGACTCACGGAACGGATTCTTTTCGTCTTGCGAGGCACCACTGTAATTTGAATTCATCAATTTGGGTTCTACCCTCCAGAGCAGCAGCAGAAAACAAGTCTTCTCCATCTTCCATGTGACATCTTCTTGACGCTCCTCCACGAAAATAGCTGTTTACTTGGCCGTTTTCCTATGTCGTGAAGGCTGAAATTTCAATTCAGTGGAGCAGGGCCAAGATATTAACTGATATGCATGAAATTTCAAATATAGCTATATAATCCCTAGTTTAGTAAGATAAGACCTTTGGAGCAGGCATTTTTTTTAAAAAAAGGTTTTTTATGAACCACCCTACTGCCCTACCCTCTGCTGGGCTTCCCGGGTCCTGGAAAGTCGGCCTATGTGAAGAAAATGAGACTAGGCTGAGTAGATTAGGCCTTGCCTTGCCTTCGCCCTGCCACTGGCACACAGCCGAATTTTCTTGATTTTACTGCTGTGCTTTTTTTTGTTTTTTGTTTTGGTAAACCACTTTGCAGGTTTTTAAAAATAAATTTTATTAAATAAATAAATGATAAATATAAATAAGATCACACAAGTCAAAACACAATCCATCCTGTAGATTTAAGTATCTGTCCATAGTCGCCTACTTGTTATCAGAGGCCCAGAATCCACATTCCTTTGTAAGAAAACATGAAATAACATAAAACCATTTTTGCAGCCAAAAAATAAAAAATCAATGCGGGAGGGGGTGACAAGAAATTTTCCGGGTACCACCTGACCTTCCTATGCCTCTGTCTAGTCCAGCATCCTATTCTCACAATGGCCAACCAGATGCCTATGGGAAGCCTGCAAGTTGGACACGAACACAACAGCACTCTGCTTGTCTGCGATTCCGAGCACCTGGTACTCAGAAGCATCACTGCCTCTGACCATGGAAGCAGATGACAACACAGCCATTGACAGCCTTATCAACCAGGAATTTGTCCAATTCTCTGTTAAAGGCATCTGAGTTGGTGGCCATTACTGCCTCCTGCTGGAGTGAGTCCCATGGTTTAACAATGCGTTGCTTGAAGAAGTCATTTATTTTATCTGTCCTGAATCTTCACTGAACATTCAGTGTCATAGGATGCCTGTGAGTTCTAGTGTTAGGAGAGAGGGAGAAAAGGTTTTCTCAATCCACTTTCTCTGTGTCTTACCTAATTTTATAGACTTCTATCATGCTACTTCTTAACTGCCTTTTCTCAAAAGAGTCTCAAATGCTGCAACCTTTCCTCATAAAGGAATCACTCGTTTCCCACGTTGGTTCTGTTTGCCCTTTTTAAAACTTTTCCCATTTGTACAATACAGTGGTACCTCGGGTTAAGAACTTAATTCGTTCTGGAGGTCCGCTCTTAACCTGAAACTGTTCTTAACCTGAGGTACCACTTTAGCTAATGGGGCCTCCCACTGCCGCCGCACTGCTGTCACGTGATTTCTGTTCTCATCCTGAAGCAAAGTTCTTAACCCGAGGTACTATTTCTGGGTTAGCAGAGTCTGAAACCTATAGTGTCTATAACCTGAAGCATCTGTAACCCGAGGCACCACTGTACCGATTTTGAGGTAAGATGAATTGTGTGGAATTGGCTGACTGGGGTTGCATGATATTGAGGATAGGGGAGGGGAGAATTATAGGATGTCACTAATGTTTGCACCTAAACAGCCACTGTTGCTATCCTGGGAGCAGAGAATCAGTGCCCATTTTGAGCCCTATGCCAGCTAGCTAAAAATCAGCCATCAAAGTGTGGGGAGCTGGGATCATTTTTAACAAATCCCTTTGACGTGCATAATTTGCTTTTGTAAGAGGAAAGGTAAATTGCTGATTAGCAGAAATGCATACGCTTCTCTACTCCCCTCCCCTGGCATAAAAAAAAATTAGGCAGACTGAAGCCATTGTTCCATCTGGCATTTAAGTGACAGGGAACGGCAAGTAAAGCAAGGCTCTCTTTGCATTAAACTCAGATGTTACTAAAGAATTTATCAAAGTGACAAGGCGACAAAAGGCGAGCATCACAGCTCGGCTACTTCCTTGCCACTCACAGTGAAATAAATGGAGGCATTGGATCTGGTTCAATTATTTCTTTAATTCTGAGCGTGTTCAGAAAGGCGGGGAGGGAGGACAGATTCAGTCTGACAATGTACTCTCCCAAGCCCTCCTCCTTCTTCTTCTTCTTCTTCTTCTTCTTCTTCTTCTTCTTCTTCTTCTTATCCCCTTGCTATGAATACTCAATGTAGCAAGTGCTAAGTGAATTTGCATTAGGGAGAAAGGAAATGTTTGCACTGAAATGCTGTCTCACTTTCTGACATTCTTATTTGGTCCCTCTATCGATGCCACTTAGAGCTTTTCTGCACATTATGCAGCAAGATGCATTAACCTCCCGATTTTGGCACTCCTTCAAAACTGGTTGGTTTAATGCAATCTTATCCATGCCTACTCAAATGTACATACCACTGTGTACAGTTGTACTTACTCCCAGTTGTTGCTGTGTTGTTGTTGTTGTTGTTGTTGTTGTTGTTGTTGTTGTTGTTGTTGTCATCCTGCCCTTTGCCCAAAGGTTCCAAGGAGGGTTACAACATGAAAACACAATATTAAAAACCATTATTTTTATTAAAATTATATTTATTTATATCCACTTTCCCCCCAGACCAGATGGCTTACACAAATTAGAACAACACATAAAAATTAATGAACTTAGCTGAGAGGGCAAAATTGACATATTTAATCAGAGAAAAGTCATTGTTAACATTTACTAAAGATTGGAAAACTCTCATAGACTTTTTGCATGAAAAAGAAAAAAATCATTTAGATTTGAGGATTGAAGAAAATGGTTTATAGGAAGTGACTTTATTAGGTGTTATACTGCAGTAGATGAGTAATATTTATATAGAGCAGACAGATGAAGAATCAGAAGTTCTTTAACTTCTTTTCTCTCTCTTTCTCTCTTTTTAAAATTCTTTTCCTATTGTTTTATCTCTTCCTCTCTATTTTTTTCTTTCTCTCTCTCTCTCTCTCCCCTTCTCTTTCAATATATAAAAGGATGTCACATAGAGGAGGGAGAAAGGTTGTTTTCTGCTGCTCCAGAGAAGCGGACACAGAGCAATAGATCCAAACTACAAGAAAGAAGATTCCACCTAAACATTAGGAAGAACTTCCTGACAGTAAGAGCTGTTCGACAGTGGAATTTGCTGCCAAGGAGTGTGGTGGAGTCTCCTTCTCTGGAGGTCTTTAAGCAGAGGCTTGACAACCATATGTCAGGAGTGCTCTGATGGTGTTTCCTGCTTGGCAGGGGGTTGGACTTGATGGCCCTTGTGGTCTCTTCCAACTCTATGATTCTGTGATTCTGTGATTCTCTGCCTCTTGATTAACAGAGAAGTTGGCTGTCGTGAACTGGTTGGACTCAAAGGAATGGTGGGAGGAACTGGCTGGGGAACCCCCGAGAGAAGAAGGCTCCTAGAGCCCGGGGATTGGTGGTGGGACAATGATAAATGGTCAGAGGGAGAAGACTGGGAAGAGGCGGGGGCAGAAGTTCTCCCAGCTCACAGGGCTTAGTGAGCAGGGAGAGTCTGTGGCAGAGAGAAGACCAGAAGCAGACACAGAAGCAGGAAAGTTGGATACAAAGTCATCAAAACAAAGCAGTTAAAAACCATAATTAAAATACATCAGGACACATTTAAAACCAGCAATTAAAATATAATTCACCCTGACAGCAGCCCAGTGATCAGCATCATCTGCACTTTAGTTTTTAAAAAGCCTGTCTGAACAGGAATATCTTAGCCTGCCAGTGGAAGATTAGCAGAGAGGAAGCCAGTCTGACCTGTCTTGGAAGGGAATCCCACAATCTGGCAGCAGCCACCAAAAAAACTGTCTCTCGTGGCACCACCAACCATTTCTGTGCTGTTGATGGGTCTCAAGAATCTTAGCACCTGGCTGGTTCCTATGAGGAGATAGGACCTTTCAGGTAGCTTGGGACCAAGCCGTAAGGATCACTGCCTCCCCCACAAAAGTGACCTCATCTTTTCTTTTCCAGAAGGTTCCCAAATGTCCCATCTCTACCACTTTTTTGGCTGAAAGGTATTGTAAAGTTTGTAAAATACATAAAAATAAACTAACACACTACCAAAGTAAAGGCACTTAGAGGGACTATAGGGCCCAAGATTTAATCAGCTTGTTCTTTTCCTGTAACACACACACACACACAGACACACACACACACACACACACACACACACATATATATATATATATATATATATATATATATATATATATATTGTTCCCTTTTCACTTCAAAGCAAAACAGTACTTTTTTATCTCTGAGCTTAGCCTCTTAAAAAGAGATTTTCAAATCAAACATCCCCTTTAGATCAGTTAGAAAATAATGAATTCCAAGGAAAATCTCTCTCCTTTTTCATCTAAATGATACTTCTCCCAGGGGGCATAAAATTACTGAAAAATTATAAGTCAGGAACAAAAAAAGGCTTAAAACCAACCTTTATGGGCATTTTTAAGTGCATTAAATTGTGATTCATTTCCCATGCAAATCCTTCACCAATAGCTCAACGCCTTGAAATTGCTTGATTGCAAAACTGTTCCAGGGTTTGAATTACAAGGTAGCATTTCAGATCTCATCCACAGACAAATGATAAAATTGTTTGCTGTTGTTGGCTGGCCGGTTTTGAACTGTGCTGTCTTTGAAGTAAGGAAGGACGGCAGCTCGCTGGCAGAGCATCTGTGTTGCATACAGAATGTGGACGGTTCAAACTCTGGCATCTCTAGTTTGGAATGGGACAGATCCCTAGGTAGCTATTGCCAATTCGGAAACATTACTGAGCTAGTAGACACCCAAACTTTCCAAGGTTGTCCACAGATGGCACTAAACACCAGCACAACTGTCCCAGATGACCTCTGGTTTAGCTCTGATGTGTTGGAGAGGGGGCAATTATATGGGAACGTAGCACCATATGCAATGGTCCTGCCCACTGCTGCAGACATATAGGGGGTTAGTGCATGTGGAGATATCATGGATAATTTCGGAAGAATTTGATTTTACCCTCTGCACTTTCCCTACTTTCACTTTTTGAGGGGATGAATAAAGATATCGAGACAAAGGACTATTATGGATGTTCCTGGTTGCAGCAAGAATCTCCATATCCCATAATAAGAATATAGAGAAGATTGTAAATGCAAAGATAAATGTAATCTCAGAATGTAGAGGAAATCGAGTGGGGCGGAGGGAAGCAGGGGGAGGGACAAAAGTATATTAGGTTTGATTGATAGATATATGGGGGGATGTGGGGATGGCTTTGGTTTATTTATATTGTGAGGTAATATGGGAAAAACCAATAAAAAATTGTATTGGGGGGGGGGAGAGAATCTCCATATCCCAAACTTGCTGAGATTTTCAATGTGTAGGACTAGATTTGAGGTTTAAGAAGGTATGGAGAATAGTACTTGCAGAGAAAATAATGCAATGCATGATGTAGCAGTATTTGGGTTTGCGGGACAACTAGATGCTTTCTATGCCAGTTGGTGGCCATTTATTACACATTTTAATACGTCCAGAATGGAGAAGACTATCTTGGCTGCATCAGTGCAGACTTGGACCTCACCTCCTGATTGTTTTTCTTTCTTGGGATTATGTCTGTGAGTGTCCTGACTCCTTTGGCTGATGGAGACTATGATGATATGGATGGAGAAGGAGGTAATATGGTATACAAGATCCTTGTTGAAGGAATAGCAAAAAATAAACATCAAACTAACATGACTGAGGATCATATAATAGAATATGAACAAGAATACCTCTGGGTGCCACAGTTTGGGAAGGATATTGGCAAGCTGGAACATGTGCAACCAAGGTGATCAAGGGTCTGGAAATGAAGGCTAATGAGGAATGGTTGAAGGATTGGATAGGTTTAGCCCAGAGAAGAGAAGACTGAGAAGTGATGTGATGACGACCTTCAAAAATATCTAAAGGGTTGGCACATGGAAAATGGAGCAGGCTTGTTTTCTTCTCCTCCAGAACCCAAACCAGTGGATTCAAATGTCAAGAAAGGAGATTCCAATTGAACGTTAGGAAGAACCTTCTGACAGAAAGAGCTGTTCTGACGGTGGAACTGATACCTCTGGAAGGTGGTATGCCCCTGGCACCAAAATTTGTGGGTGCTCAACCCCTTCATGGGGAATTTTGTGGATGCTCAGGCACCCAGGACCCCAGGGAGTTGGCACCTATGAACAGAGTTTGAATAGCCATCTGGCAGGCATTATTTAGCTGTGATTCCTACATTGCAAGTGGGTTGGGCTAGATGGCCCTTAAGGTCTCTTCCAGCTTTGCAATTCTGTAATTCTATGATTCTATGACTTCTGGCAAGAGAAAGGGAATTTTTTTCATTTTCTTGTTGTTTGGATTTTATTGTGCTCATTTAATGTATATTATTGGAAAATTAATCACATTTTTTAAAAAAAGCAATACTGAGCTAGATGGACCAAACAGTGTGGCTTGATATAAGACAGCTTCCTTCGTTGACACGATGAGAAATTGTGACATATCTGAAAAAGTCCTTAAGGCCTTATTTAAATCAGCTCTGTACCATAACAGGAAGGATGCTTTTCAGTACAAAAGTTTTATGGAATTAACAATGATAATTTTTCTTAATGCTGTTGACATGCAGCTCTTTCATCATTGCCAAGCCTGATGCAAAACATCAGCTTATCTCCACTGCTGGCAAACAGCAGAACCGGCAAAATGCTTAAGGACTATGTCTGTCCTTCCCTAACAGAAGAGCTTCTGTGGTCCTGGCCCCAATCCAGAGACTGATGAAATCTTTGTAAAGTTGCACTTGCCATACCAGTGTGTAGGGATGGGGGACAGATTTAGTCTGGTCTGAATTCAAATATCTACCTACACTTTTTAAACAAGAACTAACACACAGTTGACCTTCAAAATTTGCACTTCTTCGAATTTTTCAATGCAACCATGTGCAGATTATATATATATATATATATATATATATATATATATATATATATATATGTTCCATATATATATGGAATTTCATGAAAATGCAAATATTAGTGAAAACACTGTGCAAAATGCTTTGTATTAGGAGAGAAGCTTGCAAAAATGTGAATGTTTCAGAGGGAAAATCATATGTGTTAGAAGAAATTTATCCTGAAATGCTGA
The DNA here is from genome assembly GCF_965153285.1 of Podarcis tiliguerta. Classification (NCBI taxonomy): domain Eukaryota; kingdom Metazoa; phylum Chordata; class Lepidosauria; order Squamata; family Lacertidae; genus Podarcis; species Podarcis tiliguerta. The sequence continues at coordinate 26,570,942 of NC_139541.1, forward strand.
CAAATTTTAATGAGGACGTCTTCTTCTAACTGTTGGCCAAAAAAGCCAGCTGAATTCAGGGCTCCCATAGGAACATAGAATCTCCTTTCTCATAATTTGAATCCATTGTTTCATATCCTACCCTCCAGAGCAGCAGAAAAAAGGCTCACTCAATCTTCCATGTGACAGTCCTTCAGATACTCGAAGATGGCCATCACGTCACTTCTCAGTCTTCTCTTCTCCATGCTAAACTTCCCGAACCCACTCAACCACATCTCAGTGGGTCAGAAATTGGAGGTCTGAGATATGTGCTTAGCAAAATGTCTTCTGAGAAATTTCAGCTCAGCTCAGCTCAGCTCAGCTCTCTTTCCAAGGCATCTCAACCTCCACCTGCCTTCACCTCCAAATCACAGGTGTGAGTTTGTTGGTCAGCGGTGATTCCAAAAGACAGCCTGTTTGTGGTGAAGAGCCTGGGGCTGGCTAGGATCCAGGAACAGTTAGTGCCTGAGGAGTCAGCCTCATGATTACAGCAATGACCCTTCAGGAAGTTACTTGTTGATGGGTAGTGAAATTGAACCACAGCATGTTGAAGCATGCTTTTGCATACTTGAAAAGAAGTTGGGACGAAGCAGTAGAAAACCACACATCCTCTAGGTTAAGTGGATTGATCTTTAACCTTGCTCAGAATTGATTTCCATTTGCTTCAGGAAAAACCTGCAAGAAGGTTTGGATTTGGGATTTGGGTGTGGATTCAGAAAATTGAGTGTGTTTTTTAAAAGCACCTCACCGCAACAACTGTTGTGGCCACATTTGCAAGGGAAGGGGTTGACGTCATGCCCTCCAGATGTTTTGGACTATTAATCTCTTCACTTCCCAACTAATCTGAGACTGGATTCAGGATAGGGCAGGTGATACTCAGGTTAATTATTTCTTATATTTATATACCACCTTTTCCCTCCAAGGGAAGGTGGTGACAACAACTCTGAGAGGTAGGTTAGGCTGAGAAGCAGTGACTGACCTCCATGGTCACCCAGTGAGCTTCATTACTGAGCAGGGATTTGAATCCTGGTCTTCCAGGTCCTAGTAGTCTAACACTCTGTTATATCACACTGGTTGGCCCAGGGCAGGTGAAAAGATTGGGGAGGGGGCATGGATCAGGGGTGTGTGTAGACTAAAAAATGATGCAATACAATGTAAAACCTTAGAGAAGTGAACATTGATGTGCATAATTTGAAAACTGATTACAATGTTAGTTGGTGAAAGGTCACATGTCCCTTGTTCCAGAGTACAGGTTGCCATTTTTTGGTTCCATTCACCTTGATGAGGGTCACTGAGAGACCTGAGCCAGATCTTATTTATATGCCCATTTCTTCCTCTGTGTGGCCATACCCTGCATTCCATTTCTTGGTCACACCACAGTTTGGTAGAACCCAGAAACAAGCTTTTACATATACGTTAAGAAGAGGATATTTTAAGAGGCTGGATGAGAGTGGCCTTCTTTGAGCAAGAAGCTGCTACTTTCATGAGAGCCCCTGAATAAATCTGAGTATCACAGTAGCATTTGGGGAGAAAAACAAATCCTTATCAATATAAATTGTCCTTTTCTTTGCTGTGTGTGATAAGTGGTGATGGAGCTAGAAGCAAGAGCAGATAATCTTTCAGAATACCAGACAGGGTTGTTATTTTCCAAACTGGGTGGGGAGGGGAGATGGTACATCAACCACATGCATTCATTCATAAATACTTTATACGGCTTTATCCTGAAGAAGCAGATAGGAAGCAGCCAGGAGATGGGAGAAATGGTAATAGTGTTTGCATTACATAGGGCTGCCCAAAGCAGTCCCAGGAGAATTGTGGGAACACATATCCATGGGAGGGGGAAGGAAACTCCCCTCCCCTAGGAGGTAGGTAGGTTAGACTGAGAGGCAGTTTGTCTCATGGGCATCCATTGAATCTGAATGTTGGAAGATTCAGGACAGATACAAGAAAGTCCTTCTTCACTCAGTCCATAGGAGGCTGTGATGGCCAGCAACCTAGGTGGTTCGAAAAGATGATTAGAAGAATTCATGGAGGAGAGAGTTATCGATGGCTACTAGCCATAGTGGCTGTTCTACCTCCATGGGTACAGGCAGAAATGCTTCTGAATACCAGTTGCCGGAAACCACAGAAGGGGAGAGTTGCTGTTTACTTGAGTCCTGCTTGTGGGTTACTCATTAAGGCATTTTGGTGGTCACTGTGAGAACAAGATGCTGGACTAGATGGGTCATTGGCCTGATCCAGTTGTGTGGTGGGAGAAGGTAATGAAGTGGCTAATGTGCATCACAACCAGCTTTTCTTTCCAGGCCTCATGGAGAATGTACACTTAATCTATCCATAAAGGGGGAGCTGTACACATTTCCCAGGTAGTACTGTACTATCACATCTTACACACATTTATCTTATATTATTTCACCCTTATGTGAAATGGCACAAATTAAATGCCTAGCATGAAAAGAACTTTTAAGCTCTCTGCCTTGCTTACTGGGCAAGGCCTGCTCAGTGCACCAGCTCAGGAAGCCTGGGGAAGCTTGTTCAAGATCTCATGGGAACTTGGACAGCACCATGAGATCTTCTGAGAGCATCCCAGGGCCAAAGCACTGAGAGTCCCTTGCCTGGTAAGGGAGTGTAGAAGCAGGTTTTAAGCTCTCTACCAAGCAATGCCAACTCAGTGCACCATCTTTAGATGGGTAAGGATGCTCTCATGGAGCAGTTCAAGTATACAAATTTTTGCATATGCGCAGAACCCTTAGAACCAAACCCCGATGCAAAATGCAATTTTCCTTTATACGTGATCTCCAACAGGCTTCTGTAAGTAAGTAAAGAAAAATTCAAGGCAGCTCCACCAGTGAAGAATTGTTTCATTTGAAAGCTAAGGGTGAAATTAACCTGAGCAGACATTGGTCCTGGGCACCTAGACTTTGTGTTGTGGGGTCCTGAAATTGCAGCAAGCTTTGGGCTCCTAATTTTCCAGGAAGCAAATGGCAGCAGTGGAAATGTCCTGTCAAAAAGTGTGTGTGGAGACAACTCAAATCAAATATAGCTTTTTTGATATGTCTGATGTGCACCCAAGGCACCCAGATGTGCTCAAAAGTAATTAAAGTTCTGTCAGATCATTGGATAAGAAACCTTTAAGATGTAATCTGAGGAGATGAGAGGATTCTACAGCAGTGTTTTAATTTGCCTCTAGATCCCTAGTTTGAGACGCCAACACTTAACAGGTCCCAATGAAAAACATTATTTGTTGGTAGGCCTCAGAGGAAGAACAACTCAGCATGCCCAGAAAATATTTCTGACAATTAAACTGCTAACCTTTTCTCAAAACATTCTACCTTTGGCAGGGGAGGGAAGCATTCTGGCAAGTAGCCCAACACTGGGGCTTTTACAAAGAAAAAATAATTTGGGCAATTGGCCAAGAGGCCAAACAATCACTCAAGCAACATTTGGTTGTGAAAGGGTCGTGATTCAATAACTATACACAAGCAGGCATAGGCTAGTCTCATAACATTAGGAAGAACCTTCCAAGAGTAAGAGCTATTTGACAGTAGAATTGACTACCTCAAAAGCTGCTGGACTTCATTGGAAGTTTTTAAACAGAGGTTGGATGGCCATCTGTCAAGGCTTTAATTGTAATTCCTCCATTGCCAGGGATTCAGCTAGATTAAGGTTACCGGACATCCCCGTTTCCTGGGGACAGTCCCCGGATTTACAAATCAGTCCCCATACAAAATCCATTGAAGTTGAAAAGTGTCCCCGGATTCATTGAAAAAAATCTGGTAACCTTAGGCTAGATTACTCTTGGGGTCCCTTCCAACTCTACAATTCTATCATTCGATGATTTCTAAATATACTAAAATGACTGTGCCCTAGACACAACATAGACCTAGTATCACACTTGACCTTTTTCCTGTGTCCCTGCAGAATCAGGGAATTACACCTATTTCTAGGGATACATTTCAACACAGAGCAATCGACATTTCCGTAGCAAAACCACTTTCCTCAGCTATTTCAACACACACACACCTTTTATGCTGACATTTGGCTCTTAACTTGGTGCCATTTTCCCGCAAGGAGATAAACTGTTTAAAAACAAGGATATGAGAGAGAAATCTGCCTTTTATTAAAAGGACTCCATCATTTTGAATGGATGCCTTGGAGTACTCTTTTGCAATTCATTCTTATAGACATAAAATTATCATCCCTAGGAAGCCGGTTAATAATACTGACATTTCCCCCATCAGTCAACTTAATTCACAATATAACACTTTCCACAATCCAATTATGCCTGCCTGATGACTGACATTCAGTTCAACATTATTGTTCATGTGGAAAAGAGGATAAAAAAGGGTGCAGCTTTGAGTAATTTATTATGGAAAAGGCAACGAATTGGGCCTAAAATGTCAACTTTTCAGAGTGCAGAACAACATATAAACATCATGCCACCTCCACTTTATTACGGTTTTCAAATTGTCTTGCACTGAACCTCTTATAAGAGTTCTTTATAGGGAAGCTCAAGGAAGTTCATTTTTAATAAGATCCATCATGATGCGTAAATGCCCATGAAAAGCTGGTTTCCAACAGCTATCGATCTTCCCGTCTTCCTTTGCAATATGTACCTGTATAGGAAGTTTGAATATGGGTTTTCCATGGTTACTGCTGCTTCAGGGCAACTCTCCCCACTCTCATAGCTGCTGAGAGGAGCTGAAGTCAGGCATAGGTCTGCAATAAAAAAACACCATGTCCATAAAGTTAGCTTTGTTCAAGAAACCAAAACAGTGGAGGCCCAGCAACTCTTCCCAGGAGAGCAACTCTGCCCCAGTGAGGCAGTTGCAAGGACTGAAGTTCCTCTCCTTCCCACAGCTGCCTACGTCTCCAGGGTCTTTCCCTGTATGTCTGTGCACAACCAGTCTCTGCTCTGCTCTTTTCATTTCTCTGCGTGTTTTATGAAACTGGGGGGTGAGCTGGCCGCAGCAGGACAGGGAGACTCCTTTGATTCTTCAGCAGTCTGTCTCAACTCTGCCTCTTGGCAAACCTCCTCTCCAGCCTCTGCTTCAGCCTCTGAGTCTGCACTGCTCTCTGCCACAGCCTCTTCCTGTTCACTAAACACGGTTGCCTCTTCTGCTTCCAACAACCAGATGCCCCAAAGGGAAGCACACAAGCAGAATCGGAGCACATGAGAACTCTTCCCTCCCATGGTTTCCTTGAGAACATCAGAAGAGACTGCTGGATCAGGCAGCAGCCCATCTAATCCAGCATCATGTTCTCATGGTGACCAAACAGATGTCCATTATGGGAAACCCACAAGCAGGAACCAAGCAAAGACCACACTCCCCTCCAGCAACTGGCATTCAGAAGCAGAAGTCTCTCCAGGCTCCATCTGGAGATACCAGGGATAGAATCAGGGATCTCCTGCATGCATAGCAGATTCCCAGTCACTGAGATATGGCCTTTCCTAAATGTTCGCAGTGCAAACATAGGGCTTGCTTTTGGTGTTGACCCAGCAAGCATTGGAGCCCAGAATTACTGCTGAAAATATACCATCCGCACCGACTCCGGGAGGCATTAAAAGGTGGATTCACCAAGCCCAAGCAGATGGGAATCAAATTGGCATGAGCGCTCTACTTTCTCTGGGATGTAAACCATGCTAAGAGGCTTCGCAGGAAGATTACAGATGTTACCCTGTCTGAAAACTTTAGAAATGACAGAAGATATTTCCACCAAAAAAGGAAAAAGGAAAAAAGAAATCCCTCTAAATGCAAGACAGAATGTAGTACTTTCCCCCCTTGTATGCTATCTGCACAAGTACCTGAGAAGAGCTGGGTTGGATGAAATCAAAAATTCATTTAGTCCAGTATCCTGCCAGTCACAAAGGCTTACCAGATGATTCTGGGAAGTTCTTAAACAGCGTATGAAGACAGCCCCACTTTTGGCCCAGAGCAATGTTTATTCAGTTATATACTACTTCTGAATATGGAAGCTTCCTATCGCCATTGTGAATGATAAGCCACTGTTTATCTGTGAATTGGTTCGGTCCCTTTCCAAACCATCTAAGACAGTGGTCATCACCACACCTTGCATAAGAACATAAGAAGAGCCTGCTGGATCAGACCAGTGGCCCATCTAGTCCACCATCCTATTCTCACAGTGGCCAACCAGATGTCCCAATATAATGTAGTGGTTATAGTGTTGGACTAAGACCTGGGAAACCAGGATTCTACTCCCCACTCAGCCATGAAGCTCACTGGGTGACCTTGGGCCAGTCACTGTTTCTCAGCCTAACCTACCTCAGATGAGGAAAAAACAGAGGAGAACTATGTACACCACCTTGAGCTGCTTCAAGGAAGTGTGGGATATAGATGTAACAATAAATAAATAAATGGGAACATCAGGTGCATAAGAGGTGAAGGAACATGGCTAGGTGAAAGCCAAGACTCTGATCCAACAAGCGACATGCTCAGAGTCACTGGATTGGGCTAGCAAATGGGCACCCCCTCCATCAGGTTGGGTTTGTGGAGTTTGTTCATGCTGGTGTCTGTGTATCTTTGGTGATGCAGGTGGGGTCAGCACTGGCTCAGCATCCAATTTTCAGTTGCCTCCTGTAAAGGAGAAGGCTCCACACTGGCATTGAGGGTGGCTCCACAGCAAGAGGTATCCAGGTGTCCAGCGCCACAGGAGCAATACGCCTCTGAGAACCCACTTAGTCCTTTGGATTCAGCTCTTGATCCTTTAGGTTCACCTCTCCATTTCTCTATTCCCTGCAAGCAGGGGCAGTAGCAGAGCTTCATGCTCCAGCACTGGGGATGGAGAGCAGGCGGGGGCATGGCTGGCATGTGTCCCGGGGTATGCATGGCGTACATCCTGCGGCATGGCATGTCACCCACAGAGGTGTGGCGCATGTCCTGGGGGTGGCGCACTGCCCACAGGGGTGTGGCGCACGTCCTGGGGGTGTAATGTGCCGTCTGTGGGGGTGTGGCGCCCAGGGTGGGGGGAGGCAGCCACGATGGCACCCCACCAGGATCATGGAGCCAGGAGCGGTGCCCTCCCCCGCCCCCCTCTTACTCCACCAGTAAGCAGGGGTTGTCATGCTGTTGGCTGCAGGCTTTGCCTGGCATTTGAGAATTAGTTCCTGCACCTATCGGTGTTTGCCATCTGTAGGTGTTTGTTGATTTGGCCGGTTTGTTGTTGCTGTTTAGTTGTTTAGTCGTGTCTGACTCTTCATGACCCCATGGACCAGAGCACGCCAGGCACTCCTGTCTTCCACTGCCTCCCGCAGCTTGGTCAAACTCATGTTCATAGCTTTGAGAACACTGTCCAACCATCTCATCCTCTGTCGTCCCCTTCTCCTTGTGCCCTCCATCTTTCCCAACAGCTGGGTCTTTTCCAGGGAGTCTTCTCTTCTCATGAGGTGGCCAAAGTATTGGAGCCTCAGCTTCAGCATCTGTCCTTCCAGTGAGCACTCAGGGCTGATTTCCTTAAGAACGGATAGGTTTGATCTTCTTGCAGTCCATGGGACTCTCAAGAGTCTCCTCCAGCACCTCTTGGCTGGTTACAAAATCAATAAAGTGGCTCTAGCGTAGTTCAACCCAGCATATCTGATTCTTGGCTGATTCTTCATTCAGCCATCAGGTCACAAGTGGAAATGTAGAGAATTGAATGAAAGACTGGAAAAATGAGAACCTGAGGCTGATATATTTCCCTTTCCCGAATTGCCACTGCTGCTTTCACCACAAACATCCAAAGTGGCAGCTCCTGGGGACTGTATGTGCTCCATTGCAGCCTACCATATTCCCTCTGAAGTGCCACACTACCAAATCCCAAGAAGTTTATTTTTGCCCACCCCGCCTTTCCCCTATATTTACACATCATTTCCTCTTGCACCCTTTCATTAGAGAGTGTTGTTACAGCAGGAATATTGGTTTGCAGAAACACCTTTCAGCAAATGGAACATGAAAAGCTATCGTGTGTGTGTGTGTGTGTGTGTGTTGAAGCACCTTTTCCACTACTGCCCAAACATGACATTTTGCAGCTTGTGGTTTTATATGCCACAAAAGCCAATTGCATGGGCCATAGAGTTTGTTAGCTGACATTGTGTCAATGTCAGAATGAGCACATTAATGCGTGTTCATTGTGCTTGTGCTGTTTATTTCTAAATTACCGGAGAAGCTCATTGGATTGGAACACCTCATTTGCCGGAGAAAATGTCGGAAACACCATAGGGAGAAATAGATGTGGATTCTAAGGAGAGGTGGCTTGAGGGGGGGGGGAAATGCCCTGGGGGAGTCAATCTTTGCAGATTCAAGTAGAGGCTGACTCACCTCTCAGACTGAATTCAGGCTACTCTTCAGATTTTACACTCGCCCAAACGTAGTAATGTATTTGGTTGCTCAGAGATATATCACCATCTGTTTTGTTTTTTAAAAAAGTTATTTTTATTTTATTCTATTTTTGGGAAGAGAATTTTGTTTGTATTTTGTAGAACTGCATTAGAAGATTCCACCAAATACCATGAAACAAATGTACATATAAAACTGTAGCACACAAACACACACAATATTTTGAAAAGAACACATCAGCTGAATAAAATTAAACATAAAAAGAGTTCAACTATTATCATTCTCATTACTGGAGGCAGGTTCACTACATGGCATGCTGGTCACCTTAGGGGACTGTGAGATTGAGCCATATAACTAATGAAAGGAAACCATGTAACGTTGAAATTATCCTGTTTTCGTTTACCTTCAATGACTCGCCTATGTTGGGCCAAAAGTCAGATAATGCTATGTTCTTGTTTGTTTGTTTGTTTGTTTGTTTGTTTGTGTAATCCCTCCTTTGTGGCTACAGAATCCCTCTTCCAATAATTATCTACAGTGGTACCTTGGTTCTCAAACATCTTGGTTCTCAAACGCTTTGGTTCTCAAACTCTAAAAACCCATAAGTAAGTGTTCCCATTTTTGGACATTTTTTGGAAGCCGAACATCTGATGCGGCTGTTGGCTATTGTTTCTGGGGCGACTGCACCAATCAGAAGCTGCACCTTGGTTTTCAAACATTTTGGAAGTCAAATGGATTTCCGGAACGGATTAAATTTGGTGCTTTTGGTTTTGCTATTTATTTTGTATTTTTGTTTTTGTTTTTAGTTTAATTTGTTTTTGTGACTGTGTGGAACCCAGTACAGCTACCAATTGATTGATTGTGTGACTGTGGAAATGGATAAAAGCCCCCCATCCAAACAATTACTGTCATCAGCACAGGTAAGGGAAAAAAATAATTTAATTTTTATCATCTACAACACTGTCTTATTTATTTTATAGTACAGTACATTAATTATTGCTTTTATTTTATGGTTCAATGGTCTTGTTAGATAGTAAAATTCATGTTAAATTGCTGTTTTAGGGGTTGTTTTTAAAAGTCTGGAACGGATTAATTCATTTTGCATTACTTTCCTTGGGAAAGTGTGCCGTGGTGTTGGAACACTTTGGTTTTGGAAAGGACTTCCAGAATGGATTAAATTTGAGAACCAAAGTACCACTGTATATTGAGTTCAATCATTATTACCACTTCCAATAGATAAGAGTGCTGAAATGTGAGTGGAGGATGGAAGGTCAGCAACATACCTCCTTCCAAAAATTATTGAGTTTCATATAAAACAAGAAGAAACAAAATAAATTACCTCCTTCTTCTCATCTAGCCTCTCCCTCCCTCCATTGCAGATCAATTTCCTTGTTAAGAAAAACATGTCTCTAAGAGGTGGGCATTGGTATACGATAGATGCCAGGTTTCTGTGTTATTGATAGAAAATGATGCAAACTGATGCCTTATTTCAGTAAAATTGTCCAGGTCCTGACTGTCATTTAATGCCCTTATATAGTCAATTTCTCCATCAGGGTGATCGTCCTGAACTTTTGCTTCCTTCGTGGGAGGTAGAGATGGCCCAAACCCTTCCAGTTCTGTGCAATGAGTTGTCTGGCCGCTAGAAGCAGGAATGTTGTAAGTGCCTTATGCTGCAAATCCTTCTAGTCCTCATGAAAAATGTTCAATAAACCAATTCACAAAATCATAGTATTGTAGAGATGGAAAGGACCCCATGTGATAACTTGCAGTCAAAATAACAATTGCATGTTGGTAAATAAGGATATGTCGGACGCGGGTGGTGCTGTGGGTAAAAGCCTCAGTGCCTAGGACTTGCCAATTGAAAGGTCAGTGGTTCGAATCCTCGCGGCGGGGTGCGCTCCCGTTGCTCGGTCCTAGCGCCTGCCAACCTAGCAGTTCGAAAGCACGCCCGGGGGCAAGTAGATAAATAGGGACCGCTTACTAGCGGGAAGGTAAACGGCGTTCCGTGTGCGGCTCTGGCTCGCCAGAGCAGCGATGTCACGCTGGCCACATGACCCAGCAGTGTCTCCGGACAGCACTGGCCCCTGGCCTCTTGAGTGAGATAGGCGCACAACCCTAGAGTCTGTCAAGACTGGCCCGTACGGGCAGGGGTACCTGTACCTTTAAATAAGGATATGAAGGGGTTAAGACTCACAGAGTTCCTTATTACTAGAGAAGGCACTGTGTGACATCACTTCCCTTGACTTCTCTTTTCTATACTTCTGAGGCAGATGGACATTCTGAGGTAGACTTCATTTCTGAACTCAACTATGTATTTTGTAATACAGAATCAGAATTCCCCTGCCTTGTTGTTACTGTTACTGCTGGAATTGAGCTCAATATTTTATGTGAGTAAACACTATTTTTATGCTTACTTTACAGTCTGTTGCATGATTTGTCTATTGAGAGGGTAAAAGGGGGGAATCCAATCTGCTACTACAGCCTGGATAAATAAAATTAAGGCTACACAGCCTAGTCCCAAAGTTTCCACTTTAATGCTACCAGGGATGGTGTTTTAAACTCTGCTAAGTAAGTATATTAAGTCTAAATGCTCTCCACGATAATCCATTTTTTGGTGGGCACAATTTTATTTATTAATTAAATCAAGCCCATAGCCATGCCTTCAGTACATGGTGTTCCAAGGGAAATTAACAAAACAGGATGGGAGCAGCAAATGATAAAACCACATCAATAAATGCATATGTGATTCACAATGGCTGAAATGGACTGAAACATTGAATCGCTGTGAAGGCTTTTTCTATCAGATGTCCTGTAAAGGAATTCATTGCATGTGCATTTAAAAATGCTACCTGCTCCTATATAACTCTACCCATTCCAATGTACTTTGGAGATCCAGTTGCTTTATTCCTGTGACTGTAAGTTGTTTTAAACTGTTTTAGTATGTTTTTAGTTGTTGTAATCCCACCCTGGGACCTTAGGATGAAGGGTAGGTAATCAGAAGTAGTAGAAGTAGTAAAAGTAGTAGCGAAATGTATCTTAGCAGAATTCTGGAAGCTCTCCAAGGTTCTGTTGTTTCTCACGCTATGGATTCCTTCGTTGAATTTCTGACTCAGACTATATGCTTGATAGGGCACGGCTGGGCTTCTCGTATGAACCTTAACCTCTCATAGAGCAGGATACTTTGAACTGCTCCAATGTTAACTGTTGGTTTTTGGGGTTTTTTAAAGTGTTGCTGGTGGCCTTGGAAGCTTTGACAGAAAATGTCACCTAGAAATGAATGAACCCAGTTTTGACAAACATATTGGTACACATATTCCTAGCACAATTATACTCTCCAAGTTTAAACAACAGCTCAGTTCCTGGATCTGTTTGCTATTTTTCACAACTTTTTTTAAAAAAAACCAATGGCTTGTGTGTTTTTTTTCTAAAATCTTCTATATTTAAACTCCAGATGAATTACAATATGTGTGGTGAGTTGTACCAGTAAGAAGATTACAAATTACAGTATTATGAAGAAGAAGAAGAAGAAGAAGAAGAAGAAGAAGAAGAAGAAGAAGAAACTGGTTTCAACCACAACATAAGCATTTTGGAATAATTGCAGAGTGTCTGCAACAAATCTCTGGCCTCTGCTATTCACATCACCCTTTCCAACGATTTCATTTCCGTAAATCAATATATGCATATTGACCTATATTTAAGGGGTTTATCCCATCGATCCTCCTCTAGACTCTGCATAACATATAAACTGTGTCAGAGTAAATAAGCAATGTGAGAGATTTGCAAGACGATTGGAGACTTTAACCTGATGAGTAAGGGTTTCTGTAATAGCCATGCCTCCTACTTTCAGAAACAAGAGGTGTTCAGCTGGTGCTTGCGGTTTTGTATTTTTCCGTTGTTGTGTTTCTGCCGCCTTTGCTGCCATGAGCACTTGGACTCCTGTTTGAGACGCGCAGTCCAGTGGGGAGTGTGACAGAGACGGAAGATTTCAAATATATGGGAATATGATGTCTGCCTTGAAGGCTGAAATATTCACATAAAAGATGGAATGAAAACAATAGTGCTATGCAAATCTATGGTGCAGCCGCAATTGAAATACTGTGTGCAGGCCTGGTTGCCTCGCCTCAAAAAAAAAAAAAAAAAAAAAAGGATATTGTGGAGATGAAAAAGGTTCAGAAGAGGACTACCAACATGATCGATGAGATAGAGAGACTGTCCTATGAGGAAAGTTTGCAGCGTTTGGGGTTTTTTAGTTTAGAGAAAAGGCAAGTAAGAGGAAACATGATAGATGCATATAAAATGATTAATGGCATGGAGACAGTGGTTAGAGGGGGGAAATTATCCCTCTTTCATAACTAGAACTCGTGGAACATCCAGTGAAGTTGATTGTTGCGATGTTCAGGACAGAAAAAAGAAATTTGTACTTAATGCAGGTGAAAAGGTAGAGGTAAAGAACCCCTGAACTGTTCAGTCCAGTCGAGTCCTTTGGAATTCAGTTGCATCCTGCTCTGCCTCATTCTGTCACTCTTTACACATCTTGGACGCACATTTTGTTAGAATTTTGGGTGCAATTCATCTTGCACAAAGGGGTTTGCATGGGGTCAAAAAGGATGGTGCAAGTGACCTCCAGGCTATCCTTGTATCTTTAACCTCTGTGCTGACCTCCTTATCCATTTAGGTAAAAAGGTAAAAAAAAAAGGTAAAGGACCCCTGGACAGTTAAGTCCAGTCAAAGGCAACTATGGGGTGTGGCGCTCATCTTGCTTCAGGCCAAGGGAGCCAGCGTTTGTCCACAGAAAGCTTTCCAGGTCATGTGGCCAGCATGACTAAACCACTTCTGGTGCACAGAACACAATGATGAGTGCCAGAGCGCACAGGAGTGCCATTTACCTTCTCACCACATACCGGTAGTAGTTGTTGTTTTTGAGTTTATTTTGTATTAAAGATTTCTTGTTACATTCAATGGTAGGTTAGGAAGAAAAGGGGGGGGGGGAAGGTGGGGGTGGGGTCATTGCGTGGCGAGTTCCCGCCTCCCCCCAGGAAGAAATAAAGACACCAGACACCAAGTGTTAAGGTTAATGGGCAAAATAGGCCACAACTTTATTGATTACAGGAATGAGCGGTATTGGCTTAGGCATTGGTCCTATCATCTAACCGGCTTCAGCCCGATTGCATGAAGACCGGCAAGGGTTAACCACCAGTCGCAGGAGTCCTGCTGAAGCACGTCAACTAGGAGCTTCCCCGGGGTCACCGCTCGGGGGCGTGCCTTAGGCCCACACCTCCATAGGCTTCGGACAGGGCAACGCCCCCCGGAGTCCTTTATCGGACTACCCTTTGCTGTGGGGGGAGGCGATGGCGCTTCCTCCCCCTCCTCTCATACGCTTAACCCTCCCTTACCAATGCCTAACCACCAATGCCGAGGAGTTGTGATGAGTTGCTACGAGGTAGGTGAAAAACCAATTGGCCGTTTTGGAGCCAATTACCAATTGGAAAAAATTCCTACCAGGCCCCTTGCGGCGACCAACCGAAGTTCATAGCAATGTCAAGGAGCCTACCTAAAGAGAGGGAAGGTGGGAAACTAAATCAGCTGGCTGGCGCGGCGAAGAGAGGGGGAGCCTCGGCCGCGCCGGCCCTAAATAGGGCAGGCCACACACCCCCAGGCAGCCCATTGGCTGGCTGGGTGGATGACGCGGCTGAGGATTCCCCTGATCTCGCAGGGGCAGGGAACAGCCCCCGCGCACGTGGGGTGGGTGTGAAGCCCGCAACTCCACCTCCTCCCAAGCTCTGAAGTGGCTTAGTTAAACTGTAGAATTCACCCCCACAGGAGGTAATGATTGCCATTAACGTTAAAAGAGGATTGAACAAATTAACAGAGGAGAAGGCTATCGATGGCTATTCTCCACCTTGCAACCATTTTAGAGCTATAATGGGACATGATCCTCCAGCTGGAACCCCAGTGATTTTGCTGCTGGCCTGTTTCTGCCCAACACCTTTATAAATACTGGCCACATTTTCCTGCGTTTATCCACCAGCCCATGGATATTGCCCCTCTAAGTTTCTTCCTTTGCACTTGGCAAACGCTGGATGTTTTGACACAACTCTGAAGATCCAGTTCTTGGCAAAAACAGATTCAGTATTACTCAGTCGAAAGCGCTGTGTTCTGCTGCAGCTAACCAAGCAGGTGTCTGCCCTGGGGGCACCTTGTCTTTTAGATGGGTCAAGACACAGAGAGCAGCAGCTGTAATTGGTGCTGATAGCCTGAGCTTCTGCATCTGGCCTTGACTAAGCCCTGTGGCGCAAGAGTGGTGCAGATGCATTTAGACTTGCGAAAGGCTGAGAGAGGAAAGTAGGGATCAGGAGAATATGGATAGAAAGAGGCGCTGCTCACCTTCCATCCCATCTGATTTATCCAAAAACACACCATCTAATCCACCCTGCAATGCAGGAACACAGACAGATAGGAATAGTTCTGACATAATATTTGGTACAGTGGTACCTCAGGTTACAGACGCTTCAGGTTACAGACGCTTCAGGTTACAGACTCCACTAACCCAGAAATAGTACCTCGGGTTAAGAACTTTGCTTCAGGATGAGAACAGAAATTGGGCGGCGGCGGCATGGCAGCAGTGGGAGGCCCCATTAGCTAAAGTGGTACCTCAGGTTAAGAACAATTTCAGGTTAAGAACAGACCTCCGGAACGAATTAAGTTCTTAACCCGAGGTACCACTGTACTTCTTTGTATAGGGCGCAGTTAACAGTACTTCTTCACATAGCTTGTAAGTGATGGAATTTTCTTCCACAAGATGTAGTGCTGGCCATGAAATTGGAAGGCCTTAAAGGATTGTTGGAGAAATCCTTGGGGATAAGGCAGTCAGTGGCTACTAGGCTATGATGCCCCTTGGAGCAGTTAAAGCAGCCCTCTGAGTTCCTTGAAGGAAGGGCAGAATGTAAAGTTTGCGAACGGTTTGTGAAAAGGACAGTGTGATGCAGTGGTTGCAGTGTTGGACTACAGTCTGGGAGACCAGGGTTCAAATTGCCACTCGGCCATGAAGCTCCGCTGGGTGACTTTGAGGCCAGTCGCTGCCGTTCAGCCTAACCTACCTAACAGGTTTGTTGTGAAGATAAAGTGAGGGCGGAGAACAACCAAGTATACCAACACCGGACGTGTTTCCCACCGTATGGCTGGAGAGGATGTCAACACACCAGTGACAGAGATCGCTCTGCCACTATGGAAGGCAGTTTCACTTTGCTAGAAGGAGAGGAAATTGTTCCAATTTCCCCTAAACACTATCATCAGAGGTGGCGCACTTACTGGCGCAAACCTCCTTGCATGTCAAAGCTAGCAGCTGACCACGTGGAACTCTTCCAGTGTTTATACTAGGGTCCTTTACTCTCCTGTCCCCCATTAAAACCCCTTTCTCGCTATCCGTGAACTCAGCTCCAAATGAGCAACTCTCCGGAGCCACCTCCCCACGCAACCATGCCCATTACAAAAACAGCAAAAGAGGAAGATCTGAGACACCAGCAGGGAGAGGAAGGAGCTGGCAAGACTGAAATATGCTTTGGGACTCTTCTGTTTTAGCTTCCTCTCTTGCTGCTTGTGATCTTAGGTCCTTTGAGATTAAGAGATAATTGCCATGGCAACCAGCACCTTTTATTAGCCCGGCTCTGTTTGTAGCTAATAGGCTGATAGAAATCATTCATGAGCGGGGCGGGGGGGGGGGAGAGAGAGAGAGAGAGAGAATGGAACATCGCAGGCCTGCCTCTGCAAACTCAGATGGCCTCCTAAGCAGATGCTCACAGTCTTTAGGAGCCATTCTGGACAGACTCAGCCACAAGGTAGTGACGGTGCTCAGGCTTATGAGTCCATTCCCCTCTCCCCAATTTTCTGAAGCACATAGAGGATGCATACAGGAAGAGGCTCATCCCTCAGTTGTCACCAAGCCTAAGAAAAGCAAACATTAAAGTTCTTAGACGAGCCCTGCTGGATCACCTGAGGTCCTAGGGAGAAGTAGAAGGAGGAGGTTTAAAAGAGTATGCAACCTTAAGACTGCGGGAGGCAGTGGAAGACAGGAGTGCCTGGCGTGCTCTGGTCCATGGGGTCACGAAGAGTTGGTTACGACTAAACGACTAAACAGCAACAACAAAAATCTTAAGACGTATCAGCCTAAACAACAAGGCCATAGAGAGAGAATTCAGAGAGATAAAAGTGCAGGCATAGTCTGGGAATCTGGAGGTTCCTCACCCTACCTGTCTTAACTCCATGCAAACCCCTTCTTTTGGTACACCCAGACTTTCAACCATCAGAGGAAGTATGCTACTCTACTCCAAACTTAAAAATGGAAATCGCAACGCTGGTGGTCAACAAAAGAGGTTTAAAGACTCTCTCAAGGCAAATATAAAAAAAATGTAGTATAAACACCGACAACTGGGAATCACTGGCCTGCGAGTGCTCCAATTGGAGAACAGCCTTTACAGAAGGTGTCATGGGCTTTGAAGACACTCAAACTCAGGATGAAAGGGAGAAATGTGCTAAGAGGAAGGCATGATTGGCAAACCCTCACCATGATCAACTCCTGCCCAGAAACCTATGTCTCCACTGTGGAAGGATGTGTGGATCCAGAATTGTCCTGCACTTACGGACTCACTGTTAAAACTGTGTTCATGGAAGACAATCTTGTTCGGCTATGAGTGATCACCAAAGAAGAAGAAGAAGAAGCCTCTGATAAGTAGTTACTGGGAATCACAGGTGCTGTTGCACTCAGGGACCTCTTTGGGACATCTGTCTGGCCACTGTGAGAATGGGATGGTGGACAAAACGGGACTTTGGCCTGATCCACCAGGGCTTTTCTTATGTTCTTAAGCCATCTTCTTTTTGAAGCTCCAGGCTCAGTTTAAAGGTAAAGAACCCTGAGGCGGGAGAGCAGCCAATTGTCCATCTACCATTTTCCTCTTCAGTCTGTGGTTGCAGTCTTCCTCACTATAGCAAGACGTACTGCGATTCTGTTTCAAAGGTAGTTGCTTTTCCCCTCTACATTTTCATCTATACATATTAATGAGCATATGCTAATGCTATGCAAATACACGACCTATTTTCATCTCTACTTTAGAGATACCGTAAGTAGCCCCTCTCATGCCAATTGCAATATGATCAGAAAGGTCAAAGTCCTTTGATGGGATTTAGTCTGTCCTTTTGCTGATTCTCTTACTGTTTTGTGGCTCAGTTCAATCAGCAATGTTGCAAATCTCCACTTCTCTTTTCTTTTATTGCCTGCTTAGCTGTCTTCAGAAACAGCTAGAAAAAAAGATCCCTCTCCAGAAGTTTAAAAAAAAGCCCTTCTGGTAAGAAAGAAAGAAAGAAATCAAGGAAGTGTTGTTAATTATGGAAAATCTATTCAGGAACAATTAACCCTTTCTTCTTTCACATACCAAAGCACAAGCACCCGGTTCATCTGCGGGATCTTTTTTATGGAGCTCATTCCGATCTCTAATGAAGGTGATCCTGCTTTTTGCATGCTGACATTTGCCCTAGGTACAAACTTCTGCGCAGCACGGAGAATGGAGAAGACGGTGTTTTGCGTTCCGATAGCATATGTCAGCCACCGAGCTCATTAATTCATTCCATGAGGTACTAATTATTCCACAGAAGATCCCTGTGCAGTGATGATAACAGCAATCATTTTACAAGTGTCGCCGCTGCTTACAAGGAGTATGATCTTCATACTTCAGCTGAGAGCGCAGGCAAACACACACACAGAAATAAAAGGTGTGCCACGAGTAATGATGGGGTTTTACATGGGAGCATCAGAGGGGCAGAACATTTGGTGTTCAATGAGTCCTGGGTGGGGGAGCCAATGTCCCCCCAGATACTGCTGAACTACAGCTTCCATTACTAGCCCTGGTCATCAGCCATGTTGGCCAAGACTGAAGGGAGCTGGAGTATAGCAATATCAGGAGAACTTAGGTATATTTGGAAGGGTATATATCAGACCCTCCAAGTGTCCCTATTTTCCAGGGACAGTCCTGGATTTACAGAAGACGTCCCAGTTTCTGATTTGGTCCTGAAATGTCCATCTTTTCCTTAGGACGTCCCTATTTTCATTAGACAGCTGTTGGGAGTGTATGGTAGGACATTCATATTTTTATTGGAGAAATGTTGGAGGGTATGGAGTTATGTGATTCCCAAGCCAAGGAGATAAGTAAGCTTTAGAAGACATCTGAAGACAGCCCTTTATAGGGAAGTGGTTTTAATGATTATTATTATTATTATTAATGTTGGAAGCCACCCAGTGACTGAGACAATCGATTCAGCTGGGCAGGGTATAAATAATAAATTTATTATTATTATTATAGCTCAGTTGGTTAGAGTGTGGTGCTGATAATGCTAAGGTTGCAAGTTCAGTCCCCATATGGGACAACTGCATATTCCTGCATTGCAGGGGGTTGGCCTAGAGGCTCCTTGGGGTCCCTCCCAATGCTACAATTCCATTATTATTATTATTATTATTATTATTATTATTATTATTATTTAGAATGTCCCTATTTTCATTGCAGGGCATGATAGGTAAGCGTGTTTCAATGAACAAGAGTAACATCTAAGGAAGTGCATAGCCAAAGTCCTATGTCCTGTGTACACAGTTCTTCTTCTGATTTTATCCTCACAGCAACCCTGCGAGGCAGGTTAGGCTGAGAGGCAATGACTGGCCCAAAGTCACCCAGAACATAAGAACACCGGAAGAGCCTGCTGGATCAGTCCAATGGCCATCTAGTCCAACATCCTTATCCCACAGTGGCTGAACAGTTGCCTGTGGGAAACCAGCAAGGACAAGAGCCCCTCTCCCCTCCTGTGGTTTCCAGGAACTGGTAAATCACACTCTCCCCCTCCCAACCTAACACTCACCCTAATTCTGTGCACCTGGGACCATGCTATCACATCCTTGCTTTCCGTAATTACTCTAATGCTTACACCGTTACATTTGCATAAATGTCAGGACATCACACCTGCATCCATTGGGATTCTCAAATGCCCTGAAAACAAGGCGGGGTGGGGGGAGGAAGTCTCTTTCCGGGGGGGTGAGAAAGCTTTGAAGAACTGAAGGGCAGAATTCAGCACAGCATTGAATTTTAAGGCATATGGGGGATGTGCTTTTTAAAACAACAACAACACGTTTGTTTCTAACCCGCTTGTGGAGACTATCAGAGGTCACAAAGAAAGGAATATATGATAACAACAAGAAGATGAGGGAAACAATAAAGAGATGATTGGACAGAACTGTGAATATTATTTGGACAGAACTGAAAATATTAAAGCAGCAGCAAGAGAGATGTTTGGATCCCTTTCTGAGCTCGAAGCATGGGTACCCCCAGCAAAATTTAAAAATTTGGCTTTGTAATTTGGAATTAATGTGATTTGATTGGTTTGTTAATAAAAATTATATTAAACAACAACAACAACAACAACATTGCTTCTGGGAGATGACTGGAGCAGTCCTCAACTCCAGTGCCTCTTTTGTAGGTGCACACATACAAACACACATACACACACAACCTCTGATTTCTCTGTGATTGGCACAGCACTGTGTTTGAATAGGTGGGCTGCCATCTCCGGGTATCCCACCTGGCTCCAAATCTAATTCACGGTGCATCCGCAAGACGACTTTCTTCCCGCAGCCCTGCATTGCAGCGAGTGGGACTAGATGACCGCTTGGATCTCTTCCAGCTCTACAGTGCTATGATTTTTGCACCTTGCCTCCATTTTCAGCCCTGCGTTTTAATGCTTCGAGAACAGTACATCACAATATTGTCAGGGAGAAAAATGGACCCATACAAACTAAGGAAACAAACACCTGACAAAAAAAAAAATAAAACCCCAAAGATGTGGATTTTTATCTCAAAAAATGGAGGAAAGAGAAAAATCCCTCCCGCTGTTTGTTCTCCTTTTCCTCCTTGAATTGGTTTTCTTTTCCCCTGGTATCAGAGCGACACTTTCAAGGCAAGGCTGAGGTATCCATAAATCAGTGCTCTCTTGGCAAAGCCAAATCAGTTTTTCTTTTATTTCAACAGTATATTTTCCGCACATCCCCTGCTCACTTGGCTTGAAATTTATAAAGAAAAATATGAGCTTGCCGTGATCAAAATGGATATGGGGGAAGTGGGGATGCAAAAGGAAAAGGCACATTCTCTCTCTCTTAGAATAGGGAGGAAAGATGTTTTGGCAATGGATTATAAACAGTGGAGGTTGCCTAACATTTAGTAGCTATCCTCCGCCTTCCCAAAGTAAAGATGGAGACACAAAGCACTTTACACACATGCAAAGGATGACTTTTTGAATTTGAGAGAGCAAAAAAGAGCTTGCTATTCAGAGAACAATCACCATGTTTCTGCAAATGTCGTTGTGTGGGAAAACGCACATACGTTATAGATGCTTCAGGTTACAGACGCTTCAGGTTACAGATTCTGCTAACTCAGACATAGTACCTTGGGTTAAGAACTTTGTTTCAGGATGAGAACAGAAATTGAGCGGCGGCAGCAGGAGGCCCCATTAGCTAAAGTGGTACCTTAGGCTAAGAACAGTTTCAGGTTAAGAATGGACCTCCAGAACGAATTAAGTTCTTAACCAGAGGTACCACTGTACAGGGCAATGACTCTTCCAGGGACACAAGAAGATACCCTCATCTGAGGACCACACAAAACAAAACAGGGCACCTCCAGGTGACCAGTTTGTTTGTTTGTTGCATTTGCACCCCACCATTTTCTCTAAGGAGCTCAAGATGGCGTACATGACTCTCTCCCTCCTCATTTCAATCCCTCTGAGGTAGGCAGGGCCGGATTAAGATCTTTAGAGGCCCTAAGCACTTAATAGATTTGGGTGCCCCCATATATATCTAATTCAACATGCTATACAAACAATAATAAAACTAATAATAATAATAATAATAATAAATAATAATAATAATAATAATAATATCCTGACCATCTGGCTGGGTTTCCCCAGGCACTCTGGGCAGCTTACAACATATATAAAAACCCAACAAAACATCCAATATTAAAAAACAAAATATCCTATATAAGCAACAAACAAACCAATAAATCAATAGAAACCGACAATGACAACAACAATAACAATAATGACAACAATAATAAACAGTTTACAGTTATACCCAAATTAAAATAACCACCAACCACAACTAAACATTTAACCAACCCGATCAAAACAAAACAAAGGAACCAAAATTAGAACTCTTTAAAACATTTTAGCCAGTTGCCCCAACCCAAGAGCTGTTCCAGCAATATCCCAGTAGCCTCCCAGGCACTGGCAGAGGAAGAGGAGTGCGGGGGGGGCTCACTGCCCCCAGCAGCGTGATCCTGGTGGGGTGCCATCGCCGCTGCCCCCCCCCCCGCTCGCCCTGGGTGCCACGCCCCTGCAGGTGGCACGCCCCACCCCAGGACACACGCCATGCCTCTGCGGGTGGCACGCCCCACCCCGGGACATGCACCAGCCCTGCCCCCACCCGTTCTCTGCCCCCCCCAGTGCCAGAGCATGAAGCTCCGCCGCTGCTCCCAGGAGCCTCTTTTAGCTGTTCAAGGTGAGTCTGGGCCCTGCCCCCTAGGCCAGGTTGAAATGGGCCTTGCAACAGGAAGCAGGTCTTTCTTCCAGCCCTGTGTGTGTGTGTGTGTGTGTGTGTGTGTAATTTTTTCATTTAGTGTGGGAACCTCTTTTGCGAAACCTGGTTCAGCTGTGATATCCAGTGATATCCACCAACTTGATTGGCTTTAAATGAGAGCTGGACAAATTTATGGAGGGCTACAAGGCACTCAACAGATAGCTCAGTCGGTAGAGCATGAGACTCTTAATCTCGAGGTTGTGGGTTTGAGCCCCACATTGGGTTCTGCCTTGCAGGGGGTTGGACCAAACGACCCCTGTTGTCCCTTCCAACTCTACAATTCTATGAATAAGGTACTTTTACTTTTCTAGACCTTTGCCATAGATGCATCAATGAGGTCTAGAAATTTGCTCTACTTCCCTTGTTAGAGACAGTATGCCTCTGAATACCAATTGCTGGGAATCAGAGGTGAGGAAGAAGAAGAAGAGTTTGGATTTGATTTCCCGCTTTATCACTACCCAAAGGAGTCTCAAAGCAGCTAACATTCTCCTTTCCCTTCCTCCCCCACAACAAACACTCTGTGAGGTGAGTGGGGCTGAGAGACTTCAAAGAAGTGTGACTGGCCCAAGGTCACCCAGCAGCTGCATGTGGAGGAGCGGAGATACGATCCCGGTTCCCCAGATTACAAGTCTATCGCTCTTAACCACTACACCACACTGGCTCTCACGTTCTGTTTGCTGGTTTCCTGTGTGCATCTGGGCAGTCACTGTGAGCACAGGATACTGGACTCGATTGGTCCCCTTTGTCCTGATCCAGCAGGCTGGCTCATCTTGCATTCTTGTTCATTTAAATTTTATATTCTAGCAGGATAAAATATTTTTTGATGCTCTGTGCAGTGATTTAAATATATATATATATCCGAAAAGCAAAGGGCTGAGCCATTTTCCTCTCAAGCCGTGATGAAAGGCTCTACACAATGAAGGATTTGGGGGCTGGCGTTCACATCCTCCGAAAAACGAGCTGCATTTGAATGTACTGTAGGCACAGATCTCCTTTCGAGTCTGGCAGGTGGGCTTCCCACACGCTCCAGGTTGCTGTTCCGTTGCAAGAGCCCACAAGCTGCACTCGGTGGCCCTGCTTGGCAGGGTGGCAGAAAGGGTAAGCTGGTATTGTGTGTGCTGTACACAATCTGGAGATGCACCGAGGAGCATTACTATAGAAACCATCAATCCCTTCTGTTTGGCAAAGGTAATCGTCAAAAACCAGGTGGGCGAGAAGCCTATTCTTATCCCCGTGCGTGGGGAGGGGCGGGAGAGAGAGATGATGTTTGCAACTCCCTGAGGGATGCAAAAACATCACCTCCATTCACCCAGTTCTCCTTGAAACAAAGGCACAGCCCTGAAGTCTCTCTCATATATATATATGGAAAGTTAGTTGGGACAAATGGAACACGATCTGTATGGCTTTTAGCAGCATTGTCTGGTTCGCCAGCCAAGGGCGTTCCTGGATAGGAATAGCCTGACCACTAGAGTCCATGCACTAGGAACTTCGAGGCTGGATTACCACAATGCACTCTGTGTGGGGCTGCCCTTGGGCCCGGTTCAGAAGCTCCAGCTGGGGCAGAATGTGGCAGCCAGATTGCTGATGGGGGCATCCGGCCAAGAACATGCAGCAGCACAATATTTAAAGTATCTGTCCTGGCTGCCCATCTATGACCAAGTCAGGTTCAAGGCCCTCCTATTAATTGACAAAGCTCTGACAACCCCAGGGCACCTCAGGGTTTGCCTGAGATCATCTGCAGGAGAGTCACTAGTTGTTCCCTGAGTTCACAGAATCGCAGAAGGATGGAATTGTAGAATTAGAAGGGACCTTGAGGGTCATCTAGTCCAACCTTCTGCCATACTGGAATCGCAGCAAAAGCATATGTGACAGGTGATCATCCAACCTCTGCTTAAAAGGAAGAGGAGTCCAAGGAAGGAGAGTCCACCAGCTCCCGAGGGAGGCTGTTCCACTGTCTCATTTGATAAAAACAAGAAGAAGCCAAGCCTTTAGTGTCATTGGCCCAGCCCTGTAGAACAGCCTGCCAACAGAGATCCATCAGGCACTTCCTGTGCCAGCTTTGAAAAACTCACTTTCTATTACATTAGGCCTGTGTAGTCAATTAAGAATACATCTTTTCACAATAGTTAGCTGGTTTCTGATTTTAACTTTTTTCATATATATTTTTATCGTATGGTTTTATGAACCAGTTTGCTGTTTTCTTCATGAGTTAGGAGCATGTTGATATTTTTATAAATGAAATAAAAATTAATGTTCTGATACTTGGTCAATAGGAATAAAAGGAGGCCCTGAGAGTAGACTCCCAAGGTTTCACATGGAAAGGCGTAATCTGAATGGGAAGTGATGCACCTCAGAATGCAGTATGGCTTGCAGTAGACCAGGAGGACAGAATTTAGGGCAAGAATGGGAAACCAGGTGTCCTCTGAACTCTGAACTATCAACCCCAACCAGCATGGCCAATGTTCACGAGTGATGGGACTCTAATTTGGGATAAGAGGCAACCCAGGAGATGATGGACAGCTCATGAAAGACCCTGTGTGAGAGGCAGGGAAGAGGAGATTTCCCAAGGTGATAGGCTGGGGGAAGAGAGAAATGCCCCCATTTCTCTGTATGGTATAAAAGTTAGGATATATCTACGAGAGAGGACTCTGTATTCTTTTGGCTCTTTTTTCTTTTACTATTTTTTGTTTTGATTGGTTTGCTTTTTATTGTAATGTGAAAAGTTCTAATAAAACTTTATTTTATTTTATTTTTAAGGATAAGAACCAATCCAGAATGCACTTAAAGGTGAATCAACCCAGTTTGTACTTTCTGAAACGATGCATGAACTGAAACACAGCCAGAGAAAGTGAGAGATGTTCTTCATCTATGTATCAAATAATCAAGTATAGTTTCTGGTTGGTATTCTTAGTAGCCAGGTACACCCAACTATGAATTAACTCTAAGAAATGCATGCAGGTCCTGCTTTCTGCACACAATGCGTTCCTTGGAAATTGTTCATTAGGTGGGCATCCACGTAACAAGTTGGAGATCACCATGGATTCATATGAGGAAATTTCTAATGGATTTCTGAACTTGGAATTTTGATTCCCCCAAGCCAAAAAGAACAAGGAAAACCCTCTGAAAGTATAGATCACTGCAGTTCCTCAGCTAACCAGCAAAAGGAAAAGTGGCATATAGGTAAACTCAATCGATCAATCAGTCCTTTGAAATTTACACTTTTGCAATTGCAGTTCTCTGTTCAAGCAACATGTACAGATATGCATAGATTAGTGAAAATAACATACAAAAATCCATTAAATTGGGGAGCATTGCTGTGCAAAAAATGTGTATATCAGGAGAAATTGCATATAAACATGTATATATTGGGAGAAATTTGCACTAAAGTGCTGAAGAATTTTCATGAGGACTTTTAAAATAAATAAGCCACAAACTATTGTGGAGAACTGAAAAATGAGAAACTGGTGGAAACTGAAACTGACAAATTCACCCATCCTTAACCCTAACTTGTGTGCTTCCAGATGTTATCACTCCTGTTATCCCTGACTACGGATGGAAGAATCTGTCAGTTTCTGTTCTCTCAGCTTCTCATTTTTCTACCAAACATATATTCAGTTCTCTACAGTTCTTTGGCAATTTGCAAATTCCTTCTTAAAAGCTTCTCATTAAGATTTTTCACATTTTAGTGCAATTTTCTCTTAACAAATGCATTTTTTTGCATGGAGTTTTTGATTAACGTACACATTTTTTTGTAAGCGGTTTCTCATTAATAGAAATTGTGTGTTATTTTCACTCATTGATTTATTTTTATTGCACATTTGCATTCTTTGTAAACCTCCTTTGGTTGGAGAACCATACCAAAAATCCTGGATATGTGCAAATTTTGAACGATGGCTGTGTTTAGGTTCCCATGCTATTTAAGAAAGAATTTGAGAGATTTGACTTCTAATGCAAACAGAATTGAATTTCTCCCCCATCTCTGTCCCTGACCATTGGCCATGCCAATGCTGAGATTTGGAGTCCAACAGCAAGCAGAGGGCCACAGTGTTCCCCAACCTGCTCTATAGCCATAACACAAGGTTGTAAGGTGCATTTGCAAACATTTATTTGTCCCTGTGTGTGTGTGTTGAAGAGAACCAAAAGAGCTTTCCCATAAAATGCTCAAAGAATGGAGGTTATGGAGAGAAGGAAAATGGCAAACATTATGTTCCCAATATTTTTATAGTTATGACCTTTCAAAGATATGTCTCCCCGGTCCCACCTAAATGATTTTAACGAAGAAGGCACAGCCTATAAAAATTATAAAGCTCTTAGTGCTTGCAGGCACTACTGTTGAGCCCGGGCTTTGCCGCCATGGAGACCGCGAAGCTGAGTTCGCCTTGCAAAGTGCAACCCGGGCGCTGACGTGATGTATGAGTGACATTTTATCCATTATAAATTGGCTTGGCTAGAGAAGACAAGAGAAACAATGCGTTGCTTGGGGGGTGTTGTCAAACGTTACTTCTTGCAAATGAAGGGGAGATAAATCCAAAGAACAAATTCTTGAGTGAGAAAGGAGAAAATATAGATCGGGTCTGGAGAAACTGCGGCCACAGCTGGTGTGGTCAGCGGTCAGGGATGATGGAAGTCACAGTCCAGCAACATCAGGAGATTAACAAGTTGCCCATCCCTGCCTTAAACGAAGGCAGAGTCATGATGGGGGTATCTTGGAGCAATAAAGGCTGTTGATGGGAGTAGCTAGGGACAGTGAGGGCAAGTAATGTTATCAGGGAAAGGCAAGTGACAGTCTAATTCAGGGATGGGGAATGGTGGCCCTCAAGATACTGTTGGACTCCACATTTCATCAACTGTTGGACTTCACATCTCATCAACTCCAGCCAGGTGGCCACCAGCTTGGATAGCTTTGAAAAAGGACTGGACAAATTCATGGAAGATAAGTCAATTGGCTGTGTTCTGCCTGCATGGTCAATGGCAATAATGCTTCTGAATCAGTTGCTGAAGCTACAGGGGAGGAGAGGGCTCTTGTGCTCAGGTCCTGTGTATGGATTTCCCACGTGCATCTATCTGCTTGACCACTGTGAGAAAAGGATGCTAGACTAGATGGGCCATTGGTCTGATCCGGCAGGTTCTGCTTATGTTCTTAAGACTTCCCATTTCCCATCTTGAAACCTAATTATTCCAAACTGACATGGAAACATGACATCACCAAGTGTTTGTTGGACAACTTTCAATATCCTATATCTTGATCACTCTTCTACTAAAACCTTGAGATCTGCCAGTCCAATCTGCCTTGTACAAGAGACATACACTTAGAATTAAAGTCTACAAGTTTGCCTTGAGTTCCAGAAGTGAATGGAACTCACAATACTTCCACACACAAAA
Organism: Podarcis tiliguerta; assembly: GCF_965153285.1. Classification (NCBI taxonomy): domain Eukaryota; kingdom Metazoa; phylum Chordata; class Lepidosauria; order Squamata; family Lacertidae; genus Podarcis; species Podarcis tiliguerta. The sequence goes on from NC_139541.1 coordinate 26,598,329, forward strand.
ATCCCCCTCCAGCTTTCCCTGAGCTTTTCTCATTTCAACAGTACAATTTAGGACAGGGATGGGGTGAGGCTAAGTCATTTTCATCCCACTTCAAAACTGGGGACCAGAAACCATTGCCAATTTACTGTTGATCTCCTAGAGATTTGCTCGTGGTTACAAAATGTTTATGAACAGTTTGGCTGCTAGTAGGCCCATATCTATATTCTCCCCAATCCTGGCTAAGGTCATTAAAAAAAACCTGTTCAGGGCCTGTCATGTCTCACCCTAGAAACTGTGCATCCTGTTCATGTTTTTAGGTCAGAAGCACACATCTTATCCATTTTGTTCCAGGTCAATTCAAAGTGGCAAAAGATCTCTGTCAAAACTTTCCCTAAGCCCCTTGCAATAAAGCAAATGCCAAGGGGAATTGAAAGAAAGGGATGAGGTTTTCAGAAGCAATTTTGAGAAGTGGCAAAATAAATGCTCCCTTTTTCCTTTGCTCCTTGGAATTGACTGGGATGCTGCTTCCTTCAGAGAGGCTCTGGAGAATATAGCAGGGGTTGTGTCCTTGCTTACTCTATTCGCCAACCCCCCCCCCCCCCGGCCATTCCCACCTATCATAAGGGGTGATATGATAGCCATGTTCAAATATATAAAAGGATGTCACATAGAGGAGGGAGAAAGGTTGTTTTCTGCTGCTCCAGAGAAGCAGACACGGAGCAATGGATCCAAACTACAAGAAAGAAGTTTCCACCTAAACATTAGGAAGAACTTCCTGACAGTAAGAGCTGTTCGACAGTGGAATTTGCTGCCAAGAAGTGTGGTGGAGTCTCCTTCTTTGGAGGTCTTTAAGCAGAGGCTTGACAACCATATGTCAGGAGTGCTCTGATGGTGTTTCCTGCTTGGCAGGGGGTTGGACTCGATGGCCCTTGTGGTCTCTTCCAATTCTATGATTCTATGATATTAACACAAGGAGAGCCTCCTGCATCAAGCCAGTGGCCCATCTAGTCCAGCATCCTCTTCTCATCATGGCCAACCACATACCTGTGGGAAACCAGCAGCAGAGGATTTCTCCTTCTGTGGTTTCCTACAGCTGATATGCAGAAGCATTGCCGCCTCCATTGCCCATGGAGGAAAAGCATAGCCTGCATAATGGATAACAATGTGACATAGTGGTCATAGTGTCAGACTAGGCCCAGGGAGAGATCAGGGTTCAAATTGCCACTCAGCCACCATGAAGCTCACTTCATCCAATGTGTTCTCCAGCTGCCAGAGCATTAGGAAACACTGCTGACTGGCATCAAATTGTGCTTTTCACAACATATAAAATATTTTTTTTCCCTTTGCCCAAATTCAAAAACCAAAAAACCCATAATAAACAGGAAGGTGTTTAGAGCTGTTGTTGTTTTATTGCACTTTGTACATTATACCTCTCATTGGATTCTTCCGTTGATCCTCTAATTAAAGTACTGGTGAAATTTATAGTGTGCAGGCACTGTGCATCTTGAAGGTTTTTTTGTTCTCCACATTTCACGCTGATTTGCCTTTTTCCTGAGGGCTTTTCCTCCCCTTGCTTGACAGGTCGACACCAGAAAGATGGAAAGCAATAATTTAGCCTTTTTCTTTCGTTTCCCACCCCCTCCCCTCTTTTCCACCCGCTTCCTTTCTAGCAAATCAATATTAGTTATTAGTTCAGTGATGACAATCCTTCATTGCATAGAGAATTCCAGGCAAGGCAGAATGTAACCAAAGGAGAAATAGTTGAGCAAAACAAGGCATAGCAACTTCCTTTGGCTAATGAGGATTGCATACACATTAGTGATGCTTCTCCAATTCTCCTCATTCAAATTTCTCCCCAGATTCTACAAGTCAGCTGGTTCTGCTTTCAAAAGGGACATGGTTGCATTAGCAATCCACCATTGTTCCTGTTGTATGCTTTTTTAAAGTTCTGAATTTCAGGTACAGAATGTGATCTATGCACAAATTGGGGTGGTCCAGCTGTCAGTTTCTTGAGTTCATTTGCTCTTTCCTCCTCCCCCACCCATCTCTGCATTGTCATATTTATACACCTGTAAAATACTAGCAAAAAAAAAAAAAAGAGTACATTCTGCTTTGTACACCTGGTTGCATAAAGATTCTTTTTGCGCCGTGTTTTGCAAATGCACAGGAACGCCCAACAGGAAAACTCTGCACAAAATTAATCTGGCTGCAATAGCTGGGTGTTATAGCTTTTGAAGGGAGTGTAAGAATGGATTATACCCATGGGTCTCTTCCAAACCTGTGATCCTGTGACTGTGAGGTAAACATCTACAAGAGGAAACCTGGTGAACTGATCAATCGAGTTCCTTAGAATGGCTTTATCTGGCCAGTTAAATGCTTTCATCAGCATCTCAAAGAGTGAGTTGTGTTGCCATAGAGACAAACAGGTGGGTCTTTTCCCATTTTACTTGGCTGAACAATAGGGTGTGTGTGTGTGTGTGTGTGTGTGTGAGAGAGAGAGAGAGAGAGAGAGAGAGAGAGAGAGAGAGAGAGAGAGAGAGAGAGACTGGTACTGGAAGCTGGATATACAGAGACATGTCTTGCTCTGTGCTGGATCTGAAGATGGGAGGGGAGGTTGGGGGTGTTAATGTTGTGAGCCCCTCCATTCTATGTTCAACCTGTTTATATGTGTAAATAAAACCTACATCACAGTCCCTCCTGACCTTCATTCCAAGGAAAGGAAACCCTGGATAATCTCATTTTGACCTATAAAGCCATGGGCAGGCAAACTAAGGCCCGGTGGCCAGATCCAGCCCAATCGCCTTCTAAATCCAGCCCGCAGACGGTCCGGTAATCAGTGTGTCTTTACATGAGTAGAATGTGTGCTTTTATTTAAAATCCATCTCTGGGTTGTTTGTGGGGCCTGCCTGGTGTTTTTATGTGAGTCGAATGTATGCTTTTATTTAAAATGCATCTCTGGGTTATTTGTGGGGCATAGGAATTCGTTCATTTATTAATTTTTTCAAAATATAGTCTGGCCCCCCACAAGGTCTGAGGGACAGTGGACTGGCCCCCTGATGAAAACGTTTGCTGACCCCTGTTTAAAGCCTTAAATGGCTCAGGACCACAATGCTTCAAGGACTACCTCTCCCTTTATGAGCCAGTTAGAACCCTGTGGTCATCATCTGAGGCCCTTCTTCATGTGCTTCTTCCACAAGAGGCCCAGAGGACAGCAACACAAGAGCAGTCCTTTTCTGCAGTGGCTCCCCATGGGGAGGGGCTTGGACTTGGAGGCAAAGAGACTCTGCCTCCATCTGCCCCCCTCCCAAGTGTTCCTCGCTGGCTGGCTGGCTGGCTGGCTGAAGAGGATGGAGTTAAACTGTCTCTCTCACTGTGGCTGCAGCAGACATAGCGACAGTTCAGCTCTGTCCTCCACATCCGAGCCCCCCTGCCCAGAAAAGGTTTCATTGCTGGCTGGTTGCAGAGGTGGGCGCTGACCTGCTTCTCTCTTGAAGCAGCGCTGCTGCTGCCTGCCGGCTTTTCTCATTGACTTGTGGGTGCCAGGCCCCCACAAATATATTATTGTGGGTGCCCAAGCACCCACAGCCCCCTGGAGTTGGCTCCTATGCACAGGGAAATATTTGTGCAGGAGCATTTGGTCACAAGAGCCTTGAAGAAGAAGCTCGATGAGGTTTAGTGCCTTCGCTAAGAATCAGGTGCTACACAGTGTGACAGTATCTCCAAATGAATAAGTTATGATGTGACAACCGCAACGACCACAGGGATAATAACACTCTTGCCCAGATGTATTCAATGATGTCTAGAAAGATGATTCCTCCCTTCCTATCAAAGGCTAATTCCTCAGCCATGCAGTCACCAATGCTTGTGACCTGTATCAAGGCCGTCTTTACCCGGGGGTAGAGGGGGGGCACCCGGGTGCCAAATTCTGGAGGGCACCAAATATATACCTACTGTATACCGGTCCCTCCTGACTGTCAGCGGCGAAAATCAATGGAGTGAAAGTCCCTGCCCTCCTCCTCCGTCACTCTGTTACTCTGTAGCGTAGTTTTTTCGGCTGCGTCATTGTTACAGGTAAGCGATTCCCACCCCTAAGATAAGGTCAACAACTTTGGCTTCCCCCCTCCCCCCAAAAAAGCCCAGTAAAAGTTAATTGGGGGCTCTGGACAGATCTTTGCACCCTGGCGGCACATATGCTAAAGACAGCCCTGACTTGTATCATGCCCAACTTCACTGAGCATCACTCACAAGCAGAGGCAGATTTAGGGCAACATGACTGGTTCCCCTACATAGGGTGTAGGGGCTTTCCTGCCTCCTTCCCAAAGTCTAGTAAGTGCTGGGCTTTGGGAAAGAGGCATGAGGGCTCTGACAGGGTGCTAGACTCCTCTTTCCTCCTTCCCAAGCCTAGTTAGCACTTTCCCAGCTTGGGGAAGGAGGTGGGAGGTCTCTCTAACCCTGCCAGAGCCTCACACCTCCTTCCCAAAGCCCTGCACCCTCCCTTGCTTGGCTTTGGGAAGGCAGTGTGAGGGCTGAGGGGGTGTCAAATTTTGACGACCCACAAGGCGCCATATTACCAAGGCCTGCTCCTGCTCAAGGGGCACATTTTCCCTGACTGAATCTTTACTTCAACAAAGACATCAGAATGGCTTATAGCATATACCTTGAAAATAACTGTAGATGCAACGGGTATAAATAACCCCAATTTATCTTAGTCGTTATTGAAAAATGCTGTATTATTAATGCCGAGTTTAAGAAATGCTCTGATTAAAGCTGAAAGGAATAATAAATTGTTGGAGTCCGGGCTATCTAGACGGGGAAGGGAGCCAGTTTGCACCCTGTCAGCAAAAATTCAAATGAGGGAACCAAATGAATTAAGGGGCAATAAACTTTTTAAAAAGCTAAGTTACAGTTTAAAACACTATTAGAAAGGCTTGGAACTGCTAAGGGTTTTTTAAAAAAAAAACCACAGGAAGGGAGAAAAAAAATTCCTCTCTTTCTCTAATGTCGTTTCAATTATGGAGCTTGCAACAACCCATAAATATATTTTATCGCTCTGTGGGACAAATCATCTTTGTTATGCAGCGTGTTAAAAGGGTTAGGCTTTGAATAAGAGGGGTGACTCCTATAAAGAGGAGCTGGGAAGTATAAAGCACCGTGATTGAAATCCACCTCCAAGGGGCCAAGAGGGTTACGATTGAAATGCACCTGCAAAGCATCACATTTTAGCAAGCCGACAGCTGGGGACAGGACTCAAGCGAGTCCAATGAGCTGGAAAAAGCAAAAGAGCTTTCAGGTAACACTGATTTCAAGTGAGAGAGGCAGAAAGATTCTCCATGGCAAGCTGTGGAGCTACCATTATTATTATTATTATTATTATTATTATTATTATTATTATTTAGGTTGGATGCCCATATGCCGAGGATGCTTTAGTTGTGATTCCTGCATTGCAGAGGGTTTGACAAGATGATCCTGGGGGGTATTTTGCCACAGGCAACTCAAAGTGACTTTACAAAAAGAAACACCATATATTCATTAAATCCAAGAAGGGGGGAAGGCCAGGCACCACGTGAGTCTCCCCAGGGAGAGCATTCCACAAGGATAAAAAAGGGGACCTCCCAGACTCACAGTACTTTAACCAACCTTTGTTCTCTTCTCCTCCAGTCAATGGGTGACTTACTATATTTATATTTGTTAATATTTACACTCTGCTTTTCAGGCAAAACCGGCTCCCAAAGCAGCATGAATTTAAAAACCATCACAATATACAAATACTAAGACCAGGGTTCTGATGCCCACTCAGCCATGCCCAGACTACCAAAGAAGCGCAGACCAGCATTGCAGCTATGGCAGGGCCTTGAACGTTTGGTGGATGCACTGGCCAGAGTCTGGAACAGGCCACAGAATCATAGAACTGTAGAGTTGGAAGGGACACTACTCCCTGCAATGCAGGTGTAGAAATCTAGCCAGAACACTATTTTTTCCACCCAAACAATGTCAAAAGAAATCTCCTTCCCACTGTTGTATCTCTGAGAAGGGTCTAAATATGCATTTCTCCAACTGTATCAAATATAGGGAGAAGAAGAGCACCAAGGTGCTTAATGTAGCTAGGCTGTCACATTGAACCTACAGAGAAGGGGTGCAGCTCAAGGAAGAACATCTGCTTTGCATGCAGAAGGTTGCAGGTTCAATCCCCAATGGCACATCTAGGTAGAACTGGACAATACTAAACTAAGACAGACTAGCTTTCTGACTTGATATAAGGCACTTTCCTATGTTCACGCACTGCATTTCAAGAGATGTAGATGTGCCCATTATGCAAATTGACTTCCAGACCAGACACTTGGTGGAACTCATTAAGTGGACTCCACAGTACTGGTAATTGAATCGCTTAAAAACAAGAGGAGGGCATCAGCACAGAGGTCAATGGGATGTATCTCCCACCCTCCAGCTCTCCTGTGCAAAAACCTTCCTATGAAACTGGTTTCCTGCTTCGGAACTGTAGAGCTCATCCACAAAGCAGGAGGTGGTTAAACTTTGAGGAAGAGAAGAAACCGGAGCTCAATTTACTTTTGTGTCACCCAAAGCAAACACGGGACTCGGAAGTGGGGAGAGAGAAGAAACACGGGTCCCTTTCCCTCTCGGCTCTGAGTGGATCAGATACCGACATGATTCGAGTAATCCAAGCTACCCAGGGGCTGTTTCAGAAGCTAGATAATATCTTCTTAGGCATATAACACATCTCTAAGCCCCATGTAATTCCGTGCCTTCAAATAATTGCTCTTGGTAGGCTGAAAGCTCCACTTTGCAATAAACAACTACATTGCTCTCATCAACAATAAACTTCGGGGAATACTTAATCCTTTCAAAAACCAGACAATTTTTCAGAGGTTCATGGAAGGAGAGTGCAAAGTTAGCATTGCAATAGGAGGGGCGAGGGGAGAAAGAAGGCAGCGATCCTACTCCTGTTTCCCCGGAAGTAACTCATTGACTTACTTCTGAGCAGTGGCGTAGCGTGGGTTGTCAGCACCCGGGGCAAGGCAAGTAATTTGCGCCCCCTAACCCGGGGCAAGGCAAGTAATTTGCGCCCCCCCCCCCCCCGCTGCACTGTCCCTCCCCCAGATAGTCCCTCGCTCTCTCTCCACACCGCACCGCACACCTGGCACCCTCCCCCTCCACAGTGGGCGGCGACCCGGCGGCTCGGATTGGATTCGCACAGCCAGCACTGCAGTGAGAGAGAGTGAGTGAGCCAGGTAGGGGCAGAGAGCTGCAAGTGCGAGCGCCCCCCCCCCCAGATGTTGCGCCCGGTGCGGCCGGCCCCCCCTGCACCCCCCCACGCTACGCCACTGCTTCTGAGTAAAGATGTACAGGGTTGTGCTATTAATGCTCTTGATGTTAACATACAACACAATGCCGGTTTTCATTCATTCATTCAATATAGTTATATCCCGCTTTTTCCCAATTTGGGATTCAAGGTGACTTTCAGCATTTAAAGATATCCAGAGTGATCATGAACACATCCTATTTAAAAGGACACCACAAGGTATTTAAAATCAGCAATTAAAACACAATTTGCCCTGACAGCAGCCCAGTGATCAGTAGCATCTGCACCTTGGTTCCTAAAGGCCTGTCTGAACAGGAAGGACTCAACCTGCCAGTGGAATAATATCCAGTCTAACCTCTATTGGGAGAATATCGCACAATCTGCGAGCAGCCACAGATTTTCTCCCATGTCATCACCAACCATGCCTCTGCTGTAGATGGAACTGAGAGGAGGTCACATCAGAAGAGCCCTGCTGGATTGGGCCGGATGGGTCCCATCTAGCCTAGCATCCTGTTCTCACATTGGCCAAGCAGATACCTCAATGGGAACCCCACAAGCAGAGCCTGAGCTCAACAACATCTCTCCCCACATGCAATTCCGGACAACTGGTATTCAGAAGCATTGCTGCCTCTGACAGTGGAGATAGAACACAATCTACATGACATAGGGAAGGGAAGGAACCACGAAAGACAGACTAGAGCGGGATCAATTTAACATCCCACCCCTGGATATTTTGGAGGCATCAGCCATGGTGGTTCCATGCCGTTGCAAAGATGCTTGGCTCATCCTCAAGGTCTGAGTGTCCATCTTATTGCATGTCCTCATTGAAGGCAGAGCCCTTCATTGAGACATCCAGATTCCCGGGCTAATCCCTCTCTGGCATGTGCCGGTTTTGCCACCAGGTTTCTGCACTAATGAGCCCGCTCCAGTTTTCAGGGCTAATTGGTAGCTTTTAACGAGCTGCTATTCTCAGACTGCTGGCAGCTAATTTGGCCTAGGGTGACAGTCTGTCCAGTTGGCTGTGGATTTTCTGTGCTGCTATGGCATTCCTTGGGGGATGAATGGGCCCACTTCAACGCTCCGTGTCAGCATCTGTTACTTAACTAGAGCAGGTCAAAAGGACAGCTTGCCCAAATGTCCTGTGTGGCAGCTTTATGTGGGCAGCAAGCTGGCATACTTTAGAAACAAGGGATGCCAGACGGGATCAGGGCAGCGAAAATTCTACCTGCTTCCGTCTGTCCCTGTGAACAGGATACAGTTGTCATTGCATCCTGATTAACTTATTTTTCCTTGTTTCTTCAAATCATAGCAAATGGCTAGTCAGACCTTTGACTCCCCAGGAAATATTTGTCGTTTTGAGGAAGAACATGAAAAGTGGTGGTGTTCCTTGTTCAGTGAAAGCTAAAGGCTTATATAGAAAGGTCATCTGTGTGCCATCAAGAATTGAGTCAATGGTCCAACACAGAGATGGGGAGCCTTGTCCTTCCATATGATAAAAAGGTATAGGGACCCCTGACCATTAGGGTCAGTTGTGGCTGACTCTGGGGTTGCAGCGCTCATCTTACTTTATTGGCCGAGGGAGCCGGCGTACAGCTTCCGGGTCATGTAGCCAGCATGACTAAGCCGCTTCTGGTGAACCAGAGCAGGGCACGGAAACGCCGTTTACCTTCCCGCTGGAGCGGTACCTATTTATCTACTTGCACTTTGATGTGCTTTCGAACTGCTAGGTTGGTAGGAGCAGGGACAGAGCAACAGGAGCTCACCCCGTTGCGGGGATTCGAACCACTGACCTTCTGATCGGCAAGGCCTAGGCTCTGTGGTTTAACCCACAGCGCCATCCGTGACCCTTCCATATGATAGCTATCTGCAAATAACAGAAAGGCTGTCACATGGAAGGTGGAGCAAGCTTATTTTCTGCTGCTCCAGAGCGGAAGACTTGAACCAATGGATTCAAATTACAAGAAAGGAGATTCTGACTACACATTAGGAAGAACTTTCTGAGAGTAAGAGCTGTTTCCCAGTGGAATGGACTTCTTCAGGAGGTGGCAGACTTTCCTTCATTGGAGGTTTCCAGGCAAAGGTTGAATGGCCATCTGTTAGGGATTCTTTAACTGAGATTCCTGCATTGCAGGGCATTGGACTTCCAACTCTGCAATTCTATGGTTCTATGATATTGTTGAAGCAGAACTCCATTCAGCCTCAGCCAGCATGGCTGGTGGTCTGGAAAGATGAGAATTGTGGTTCAATAATATCTCAAGGTTTCCCATTCCTGGTCTCAGTCTCTACTCAGAAGTAATTCCCAATGAATTTAGTGAACCTTATTCCTAGGTAAGCCTAACCCACAAATTCAAGGGAGAAATGCAAGGCAAGAAACCACAGCAGGGATTCAAAGTCCATTCAGGACAATATGTCATTCTTAGTGTGGCCAAGTTTTGTCTGGAAGCAAGCAAACCCCAACAGGAACTAATCCCAGATATTTTGTAATCCTCCGCTTTGGAGTTCATGACAATTATTGCACCTGGTGCTCTATGTGTGCACACACTCTCTCTCTCTCTCTCTATATATATATATATAAATTTTTACTCTATTATCTGTGTACCTCTCATCTTGTTTCTTTAATGCTGATCATTTACTTCAAATACAAATATTAGATTTGTTTTGACCTTCAGGACCTTGGAGACGTCTCAGGATCCAATTGGAAGAACTATAGGGACTAGCTTTGGACAAATCATAGCTCCAAAACAGAATCAGGCTGTTCTGGGATATGCCCAAAGCTTGTGAAGGCAGCCCTGGGTTGAGTTCACAGGGAGCAATCAAGGCTCTCAAAAGTGGGATAACTGGGCAGCCACATGCTAAAATAAGTTTTTAAACAAGCAGTTGATTGTGTGGGGAGGAGGGGATACACAGGCAGAGACTCTCATCCGTCCTTCTCGCCACCACCAACCACCTTAATCTGTCTGAACCTTGACCATCATGACCTGAGAATGTGTACAAGAGACATCAAAGTGTGCAGGAGGGATCTCATCAGGGGTGTTCACTGAACACAGGTTGAAAAATGTCATTCTATCAATATCACACATCTCTCTGAATCCCTGTCTCTCCTCTTGCTCCTCAACCAATATGTTGGTATGTGGTCGAGATACTCTTGGATGGAAATCTGAGTGGAATGGGAAGGGCATAGACTGCATCTGGAGGTTCTGAAACCTCTTGCCTCAAATCCCTCTTCGCATCAGGGAACTTTGCTATTTTCCTCTGCTTTAAGGAATCGTCAGTGCCTTTTTGATGTCTCAGCCCCAGCTGCGCCCACTCCCACCTTCACCTCACATCTATTTGCATGCCTAGCAACCAACATGTCCTAACGCTGAGGAAAGGTGCAAAGACTGCCACACTCAACATGCCTAGAAGAGGAAAGAAAAAAGAAAAGGTCAAGAATGAATGTGGGCTCTTAAAAATGAGAGCCGCTGTCCTGAAATAAAACTAAGCATCTTTGAAGCAAATGAAAGATATGATCTGCAGGGTTTGAAGAATGTGGCACTCCCTTCATGTCCATAGGAAGAGGAATGAATGAAGCTGGAGATGGGAAGAAGATGCAGAAGGAAGTGAAATTGGACTTTGTTTTTGAGGACAGCCCAGTGGGGCTTTACCACCTGAGACAAAGTTCTTTAGTGCCCTGCCCACTACAGATATCACTGAGATTTGTCTGGGCTTTGAAATACCTGCTTTAGGAAGGGGGCTATTGTTTATCTGTTTATTGAGAGATTTCTATACCAGCCTTCACCAAAAATGGTCACAGGGAAGTTTACCCCCCCCCCAAAAAAAAGGGTAATATTGAAATACAATCAGCAAAAGCATTAGAGAAATTTTCATAAATTACATCAATAGCATAATTAAAAACAACATAAAAGTGATGCCAATCTGTCTGCCACTAAAACTCCTGGCATTTGAAAGAATGCCAAGTTGAGGCAAGGCACATCTCAGTGAGGAGGTCATTCATCAGATGCAGAGCCACCACCAGAAAGGCTCTGCAGTGGGGGAGGGGGTCCCTGCACCACAGACCTTCCTTGGGGACCATTGATACAAATGAATATATGAAGCTGCTTTGTATCCAGTCAGGCAACTGATGCTCTGTGATATTTGGATATTTGGATTGCAGTTTTGATTTTAAAAAACTGCTTAAGGTTAAAACATCCTCTTTCTTCTCATGCCTCCTTTCACTTCTCGCTTGCTGTTGTTTAGCATATCCTCATTCTGGGTGTGAGAGCAAAGGATTACTGAAAAAAGAAAAGCACACGCATCACTGTCACAACAAGATGGTAACCCCACACACAACAAAATTCTAAAGGTATTCTCAAGTGCTCTGGGAAGGAAGCATGGAAGCCTCTTTTTCAGGGGAAGAATACATTCAGGAAGTTCAATGACATATTTCTGCATCTCCCTAATTTCTGTAAAACAATCTGACAATCTGGTGCAATTTCATTAATCGCTGAAAATAGAAGAATTGTAGCGATGCTTGAGAAATTCAATTTTTGCAAACTCCAATTAGTGATGACACAATCTGTACCTCTCAGACTAATAGTTTTCTTCATTTTATGGTATATTATTATTATTATTATTATTATTATTATTATTATTTCTATCTGATTGATACATGTGGTGGGCAGTGCACTAAATCAGGTGGTCTCAGGTGATGGAGTCCCGCAGAACCGTACCCAAAAGTGAAGTGCAAGCAAGACCACTCCCTGAATGCAGTGTTGACAAGAACAGAACATAAAAAAAGCCTTCTGGATCAGACAAAAAGCCCCTCTATTCCAGCCTACAAGCAGGACCGAAGCACAAGATCCCTCACCCTTCATGTGGCTTCCAGCAACTGGCATTCAGAAGCTTTGCTGCCTCTGACCATTGGAGGCAGAGCACAGTCATCATGGCTAATGGCTATGGGATGAATGTCAGAACCTTGACCCAAGCAACACATCCCCCAGTGATGACATCAATGGAGCCTTTCCCTTTTGCTCCTCAACGGTTCAGCACCATTTCCCTGTGTCTTGGCTTGACGTTCAGAGATGGCAAAGGCAACACCAAAGATTTATACCTTTAATTTCCAAGTCCAGCCCTTTTGCCTGCCTGCCTTTCCTCTGCGCCCTGCTTCCCTTCACGCCTCATAAACCAGCCTCACATTTATCAGCATTAGCTGTGTCCCAGCCAGGTGAAGCCAAGGCACCATCTTCTATTATTATCGGTGGCGGCTCTGCTTCCATTAGGGACGGAAGGCAAATGCTGAGGGCACAGTTACCCTCCTGTTTGGGGATCAAAATGGCTACATTACACAGGCATGAGACACCTGCTTAGGTGCCCTCAAAACATAATGTGTTGACCCGGAGTCCCAAGATGTCCCTTTGGGTGAACCCCCTCCTCCACCAGTGGGCCCTAGTAGCCTTACCTGACAGTGACAAGAAATATAGCAGTGCTTCAGGTGTCGTGAGTCCTGGAGAGACATCCTGAAGGGACTGCTAGGATCAGGACAAGAGATGTGAGAAGCTCAGGGAGTTGCCTGTTGGTGACCCAGAGGGAAGTAGTTCTTGTGAGTTCTAATGGAAATCTCTGAAAGGGAAAGCGGTCTTGTGCTTGTCATAGCTGTCAACGTTTCCCTTTTTTAAAGGGAAATTCCCTTATTCCAAATAGGATTCCTTGCAAGAAAAGGGAAAAGTTGACAGCTATGGCTTGGATCCTGCTAGCAGGTTTCCCACTTGCATCTGATTGGGCACTATGAGAACAGGATACTGGACCAGATGGACCATTGACCTGATCCAGAAGACTGTTCCTATGTTCATAGATGAGCCAGTGGTACTCCTGCTCAAGGACATTGCATTGCCATCCTCTGGATCAGAGTTCTTCACTGCAGAAGCCTCAGAATCTTCCCCCTTCCATCAGCTCCAAATTAAGACATGAGGGGGGTGGGACATAAATAGGTGGGATTTGGTACAAAATCTGGAGATAATCTAACATTAGTCCCATTAGGTGACCCATTGAAGTTAGTGGATATGGCAAACTTGGCTCCACTGAATTTGATGGGTAAGTAAAACTTAGTTGGATACAACCCTGATAATTTTTAAGAACCCACCCCACCTCACCCCCGCTTTGCAAACAACGCCGGGTAATTTGACGCACCAAGATCCAGAGCAAAATTGAGACTTTCAGAGGAGTCTCTGTGTGTGGAACATACTGCAGCTCCTGTCATTCTTAAATGCAGCTGTCTGTAAGAAATGGCTGGAGAGAGAACCCATTTAGATTTCACATAATAGCACTATTACTGGCTTTTAGTGGGGCTTCTTGATAGCAGACCTGGAGGATCGTTGTTGCCATTATGACCTCTTGTAGGGAGAATCCCGATCCTTTATTGCAAAGGAAAGTATCGCCAGTGATGGCCTCAATAGCTCCTTGCTCCAGTTACCAGCAGCTTCTTTGTTCTTTACCCACAGGCTCCATTACATTATTGGTTTAATTTTGCAACAACCAAAAAGCGAGACAGAACTTAGAGTGCAACGAAGGGTCAGGGCTTCTCATGGAGTCGTTAGCTGTGCCTCATTCAGAAATCTCACACCCTTCCAGCTGCGAAGTCTTTCCTACAAGAGTTTCTCCTGCAGGGCAAATGGATTTGTGCTTTCAGAGGGGATCTCCCACATCTGACAATTAAATTGTTCTCAGGGGTATCTAGAGAGAGCAAATTGGTGAATTTTGATTTCTCTTTTTTTCCAATTGTAAGCTGAGGTCATCACACTTCTACATCAGTACTAATTAAGTACTTAACCCAAGGTACCACTGTATCTCTCAATTTCTCCAATTTTATAGTCGGGGCACCTTGAGCAGTCCCATTGTCTCTTGGTGTCTGTGATTCTTTGCCTGACCGTAGCTTTTGCCTGGCCCAACCCCAGGCTTAGAAGGGCTTGAGGGGCAAAACCCAATTTCTGAAGGGTGTTCAGAACTGCTGTCTGCCAGCCTGACTGGAACTGGTCGCAGAGGATCAATGGGGCTATTCCTAAGGGGAGCAGATTCAATGTCAGCCATTTGAAGATTGATGTTAGGCAGATATAAGCCTCCACTCTCATCATCCCCATTTCTAGTCTAACCCATGCATTTGAAACATATCTGAGGACTTGACTGTGGGTGATGATGACCCAAGGGTGCCCCAAAATAAATGAATAATGCCCCTGCCCCTGTCAAATAAGAGACAAAAATGAGAGGAAGGACTGTAGCTCAGTAGTGGAGCATTTGCTTTGCAAGCAGAAGATGCTAGTTCAATCCCCACTGTCTCCAAGTAGGGTTGCTGCCAGTCAGCGTGGGCAATACTGCCTTAGGTGGCTTTACTCTTTATAAAGCAGCTTCCTACACTCTTGTATTTTTGAGAGATGGCGTGTTGTCATGGTTAGAGTGTGGAATTAGGACCTGGGAGAGACCGGGGTTTGAATTTCCCCGCAGCCATGAAGCTCACTGGCTGACCTCCATCCCACCACTGTCTCTCAATCTAATCTACCTCACGGAGTCATTGTGAGGATTAAAGGCGGGAGGTGAGACCCATGTGTATGACCTTAAACTCCTTGAAGGAAATATCTGGGATATAAACGCAATAAGTAAATAATGTCTTGATTTCACTCACCTGCCCACACTGACCTAGCCTTGTTTCCTCAATAAACACATGAGAAGTAACCAGCTGTGTTCTTAGATAAATAAGATATACTATTCATAGCATCAAATCCAGTGTTGGGTCTTCTGCTTTGTTCGTTTGTTGAACTTTATGAGTTACTTCTGTTGAAATTTACAATTTGATACTATGAATAGTATATCTTATTTATCTAAGAACACAGTTGGTTACGTCTCATGTGTTTATTGAGTGTGCTGTATGTGACCATGGGTTGGTTTGTTGTTGCTTTGCTAGCCTTGTTTCCAGCAAGGTGTCACTGTATCACTGAAGCATAATTTTTTCTGGGTCGTTCATTTTATTTCCAGACTTCCTTTAGATTTTCACAGCTCGTTGCAGAATGCAGTTCATCTTGTCCGCCCGCCCCCCAACACAACATTTGCCGATGTACCCCAGTCCACATGGTTGCCAGCATATGTGCATTGAATAAATCACATCCTAAAATGGAATCTCAAAGAGGTAGCTCCATTGCATCAGCGTTTCTTCTTGAGTTGTGATTTAATTAATGTACAAAGTGAATATGCATTCGCCTGCAATTTACCGTATTTTTCACTCTATAAGACGCACCAGACCACAAGACGCGCCTAGTTTTTGGAGGAGGAAAACAAGAAAAAAAATGTTCTGAATCTCAGAAGCCAGAACTGCAAGAGGGATCGCAGCGCAGTGAAAGCAGCAATCCCTCTTGCTGTTCTGGCCTCTAGGAGAGCTGCGCAGCCTGCATTCGCTCCATAAGATGCACACACATTTCCCCTTAGTTTTTAGGAGGGAAAAACTGAGTCTTATACAGCAAAAAATACGGTAATTTTAGAAATTCTCCGTCAAACTATAGGAACATAGGAGGAGCCTGCTGGATCAGGCCAATGACCCATCAGATACAGCATCCTTTTCTCACTAGTGGGAAACCAGAAAGGTTTCCTCCTGTAGTTTCCAGCAGCTGGTATAATAAGAATAAGAATAATTTATTATTTATTATTTATACCCCACCCATCTGCCTGGGCTTCCCCAGCCACTCTGGGCGGCTTCCAAAAAAATATTAAAATACTGTAATACATCAAACATTAAAAGCTTCCCTAAACACGGCTGCCTTCAGATGTCTTCTAAAAGTCTGGTAGTTGTTGTTCTCTTTGACATCTGGTGGGAGGGCATTCCACAGGGAGGGCGCCACTACCGAGAAGGCCCTCTGCCTGGTTCCCTGTAACTTGGCTTCTCGCAGTGAGGGAACCGCCAGAAGGCCCTCGGTGCTGGACCTCAGTGTCCGGACAGAACGATGGGGGTGGAGATGCTTCTTCAGATATACTGGACCAAGGCTGTTTAGGGTTTTAAAGGTCAGCACCAACACTTTGAATTGTGCTCTTAAACATGCTGGGAGCCAATGTAGGTCTTTCAAGACCGGTGTTATATGGTCTCGGCGGCCGCTCCCAGTCACCAGACTAGCTGCCGCATTAGAAGCATTACTACCTCTGACAGTGGAGGCAGAGTGTGGCCATCATGGCTAGTAGCCAATGATAGCCCTCTCCTCTATAAATTTGTCCAATCCCCTTTTAAAGCCATCCAAGCTGGTGGCTATCACTACTTCCTGTGGGAGTGAGTGCCATTGTTTAACTATACATTGTATGAAGAGTCTTTCCTTTTGTTTGTCCTGAATCTTTCAATATCTAGCTTCACTGAATGTCACAAGTTTGTGTGTTGTAAGGGAAGGAGAGTCAGAAGGCATGTGAAGAGGCAGCCCTGGACCCAATGGAAAAAGAATGGAATGGTTTTGGGGAAATTTGCTCCTCTGTATTTTAAACTGTATGATTTCATACGTTGTTGAGTTCCATAATATATGCAACCCTGTCTATTGTTCCTCAGACCTTTCTGGATGGTATCCAGTGACATGGGGATTGCAAATATGTGTTCATCATGAAACCTGGCCGTGCTTTAACAAGCTGATTCTGAAAGGCAGGAACATCTCCCAGAAGAATGTGATAATTAAAGGGAAGTTGCCAAAGCTGGAACAAATTGCTGAACTGGGTCAGCCTTTCTGACAGTGACCTTTGTGTGCATGAAAGGAAAACTAAAATGCCCTTTTGTAAATGATGACTCATCTGTAATTCTGATTCCCCTCATAATCTGCAGTGGGATTTCCCCTTTGCTCATGGTTTAATTCAGTGGATTTCAAGTCATATTCCCAGGGAGATGGGAAACACAGGGTTCATTTAAAGCTTCACTTCTTACCTCAGTGAGAAATCAGCTTTCCACCACCATTTATCTTCCCCTACAATATGTAACTGCAAGGAAATACTTGGTGTCTTCTGGGGTGGACTATCAGTTTACAGGAGGCACTGTTGAAACCTATCAGGTTTAATTAATGCCCTGCATGAATATGTCTCCAAGGTTTCTCTCCATCCATCCCTTCCTCCTAACATTCCCTCTGTCTCTCTGTCTCTCACACTCACTCACTCATTCACACACACACACACACACACACACAGCTCCAAGGACAAACATCTGCACCATCTGGGAGTTTGGGAGGGACTCCCCATCAAAGGAGTTGATCCTCATGTTGTTAGGTGTCAACGTTTGCCCTGAAAGGGTTAAGATGGAAGTAAGGTGTTTTAGGAGTTAAGGAGAGACCAAGAATCTTGCTTCCCATATTGGAGAGACAGTATTCCATGTTGGAGGTTCCATTCACAAGCACAGAATGAAAGCAGCATCCATTCTTGACCCTCATGTGTCTCCAACACTGGATATACAGGTGAGTCATTGAGCTATCAGAATTAATAGCAACAGATGTATTGGCTAGTCAGAATTTATGTAATCATATATATTGTTATGGGCTGCAGAGGATTCCCTTCTAAACCTATGATCCTGTATCCAGTGAAGTTTAGAATCTAGTAGAAGAAGCCACTGAAACAGTCAAACAAATTTGGTTCCCTTTAGCTGGTCGGTTAAGTTCCATCATTTACATGTCAAAAGAGGTAACTCTGTTGCCATAGAGAAAAATGGGCAGGCCTTTTCCACCTTAGCTGGCTAGATGTTAGGATGGAGAAAAATAGGTCAGGAGTGTGTGTGTGTGTGTGTGTGTGTGTGTGTGTGTGTGCGCGCGCGCGCGCGCTCGTGTATGAGAGAGAGAAAGAGAGAGAGAGAGAGAGAGTGCTGTGCATATGTGAGTTTTGGCCGGAGATGCAGGGAAATGTCTTGCTCTGTGCTGGCCCCAGGAGCTGTGGTTTGGGGCTCACCAGGAACCCTAATGGAGAAGCATAACACTCTGTGGGAGTGTTAATGGCTTGAGGCTCTCAGCCCTAAGCTCAGTTTGTTTATATGTACAAATAAAACCATATATTCTAAAGACACCACACTCTCAACTGACCTTCACTCCAAGGAAACTGAATCCTGGGTAAGGAATCAGATGCTCTGAGAAGCTTACAGAGTTGTCAGGAAGCAACTGCTCCCCTGCCAGTGTTAAGCCCAGACCAGATCTGGAACCTGAAGTCTCCTTGGAGGAGGGGGGTGAGCAAGACACCCCAGAAGATCTCCACACCACCAGCAATGGCTCAAACATTCATATCTGCTCCTCCTACCCCATGCCTCTCAATCTCCAACCCCGGGCCCAATGCATCGAGCAGGAGCAGGGCACCACAGATCACCACCCCAGGCCTCTTTGTCTGGCCTTTGAGACACTCCCTCTCCCCCCTACTGCCTCAGGATCCACATCTTTCTTGAGTGTGTTTGTTTGCCTAGGATGTGTCCCCAAACTCTGATGAATGGAGGATAGAGAAGGGTGTGTGAGTGTGCTGGTACAAAGTAGCCTATTGGACAAAGCTACATTTTGCATAATTTGCCCCTCCTACTTTTGCCTCTGGCCACACACACTGCTAGCATGTGTCTCCTGGAAAATTCCTCAGAGAGCAATGTTGAAAAATGTTTCCCACTTCAGCAAAGCAAGTCTTTTCCCTTTATTGTAATGTCGCCTGGTATTATTCCCTAACCTACTTAAAACAGCATCATTTAGTTCTCAGGGTCTATCTCAGGACATGCACCTCAGGAGGTCTGGCAAGCATAGTCCACAGGGAAGGCAGATAGTTTGAAAATACTAGTTTACATGCACGCGCACCATATTCCCTCTGCATTGAGTTGCTTAGGGCTGCCAGTCTTTTTTGTGACTCACTTATACTCTTCTCCTCCTCTGACTTTGATATGAGTTATGGCTTCCTATTAGACTTCAGGAGCAAGGGAATACCTCTGCAGGGAGACATCAGTGTGAAAAGCTTTAAACGACACCAGCCTTCCCACAAGAGAGCATCACCAACATGAAACCAGGAGCAAAACAGAAGGCTGAGGCCAGGACAAGTGCCTACATGGGAGCAGGAGAGGTCCAATCAAACACCTTAAGAAGCTTGCAATAATTGACTATTGTATCTATAGCTCTGGAGCAGAAGCTGGAGAGGTTTATAAAGGTCTCCCTTGGAAGGAGCGAAGAGAGATAAAGAGCATGGAGGGGGCTGGTGTCAAGGAGGCTCAGTAGACTGAAGGACAGCCAAGACCTCTGAACATACACAAGCATGTGGGCCAAACGAAAGCCCAGCACCAGTGCAGGACACCTTCAGCACAAGCCTGATAACAGCACCGAAGACAGTTCCACAGTACTCTGATGAAGTTTCAGATAAGAACATGGGAAGAGCCTGCTGGATCAGGCTAGTGGCCATCATATCTTCTCACAGTGGCCAACCAGACATCTGTGGGAAACCAGTAAACAAGAGAGCTCTCACATCCTGTGGTTTCCAGTAACTACTATTCAGAAGTATCACTGCCTCTGACCATGGAAGCAGAGCACAGCCATTATGTCTCATAGCCATTGATAGCCTTATCCTCCATAAATTTCTCAAAGCCATCCAAGTTTGCTGCAGTCTGTGGGGGAGTCTCTCCTACAAGTACCAAATATCTCAGATCCACAGGAACTTGGAGCAGGGCTTTTAGTGTGGCTGTCCCCATTCTGTGGAACAAGATTCTTGTCAAAGCATGACAGGTACCCACTTTCAGCACTTTCCCAAAACCGTTGAAGACATTTCTGTTCCAGCACGTTTTCCCAGCTGGGTAATTGGGTCTTTACCATGCATGTTCAATTGTTAGGGTTTTAGTTATTATTTTAAATATATTTGTTGCTTTTGTGTTTTAAACCATTTTTAATTATTTTATGTGTAAATCACCTTGATATAGTGGTTTAGAAAGTGATTAGCAAATTAAATGAAGAAGAAGAAGAAGAAGAAGAAGAAGAAGAAGAAGAAGAAGAAGAAGAAGAAGAAGATAACTAGGGAAACACAAAGTCTGCATGCACCCAATGCCAAGTCATGAATCAGTACCATGGACAGCTCCCAGTCCACCCTACTGACTGAAGTAGGAAGGTGTGTGTCCTCAATGGGGAACTGAAGCTAAGCTGTGGAGTCTGCGGAAGTCCAGAAGTTGCTGGGCTGCAACTCCCATCACTCCTGATCTAATATACACATATTTGCAGAGCAATTTCCCCCAATATAGTGTACTTTAGTGTGTTATTTTCACCAAGATGCACAGTTTATATACACATTACTTGGCTGGAGAACCATATCGCAAAATTTAGAGAAGCGTGAATTTTGAAGGACGGCTGTGTTTCAGTTCGGGTGCTGCTTTCGCGAAACACAAACAAGGCAGGTTTCAATGTGAATTGGATTGAATTTCTCCCCCATCACTATTGGGGATTCAGAATTGGCTCCCTAGGTCCACAGGCTTCCAGTCAGCTTCCTCCTACTCTTCCTCCTGCTCTTCCTCCTGCTGCCTGAATAAAATTAATACTAGAGACACTCACACAAACCACCTGTTCCGTGTCAAAATTAATATACCCCTGATTCCTCTGTTTGCTTTTTTTGGAGCGACAGACAGCTCATCAGTCTGCACTCCACTCTGCCCATCAGATTAATGCTAATACATTGCAGGAGGAAAGCTTCAACAGCCTGTCTTTTAAACCTACATCTCCTGAAGATATTTTTAAAAAATGAAGATTAAAGTTTAGGAGGAAGTTGGGTATACCAGTATTATTTTTTCTTTATTCTTAAGTTACACCTCTACATTTGCACCCAGAGAGGCTTACAAGAAATACATAAAGCAAAAACCAATATGGCCATCATAAAGTGCAATGCACAAGTTATAATGAATTTAATGGATACGGCAATTATTTAGCGCTTCAGAAGAGCGTGGCTGCTGGATGGCCCATCTGCTGGATTCCCAATGACCCATCTAGCCCAGCATCCTGTTCTTATACTGGCCAACCAGATGCCCATTGAAGGAAGCTCAAAGCAGAATCTAGTGCAACAGCCCTTTCTGTTGTAAGCCAGGACTTGCTTTGGATAAAATGGCCCCTCAAAACATTGTACAGTTCTTCCTTCTTTTTTCTGTGTCACAATTTTAAATTCCCAGAAGGATCGATAGTTAAACCACTCTGGGAACTGCAACTTTGTGAGGGGAACAGAGGTCTCCTAACAACTCTTAACGTCCTTAACAAACTACAGTTCCTAGAATTCTTTGGGGAAAGTCAAGGCTGTCTAAATCAGATAGTACTACTTTAGATAGTAGGGGGGGTCATCACAGCTAAAAAATCCCTGGCAGATGACCACCCAATCTCTGTTTAAAAACCTCCAATGGAGGAGAGTCTACCACCTTTTGAAGGAGTCTCGTCCACTGTCAAACACCTCTGACCATCAGAAAGGTATTCTTAATGTTTAGTCAGAATCCTCTTCCTTGTCACTTGAATCCATTGATTTGGGTCCTACACTTTGGGAGAGCTCCAATTGCTATCATATTGAATATAGGTAAAGCTCTGGGTTGTTGTTTTTTTAAATAATAATAATAATAATAATAATAATAATAATAATAATAATATCTCACAGAAAAGATGGGAGGAGGAGTATTTTCCTGATGCTGCAAGGACATGAATGTAGGTAGCTGGTAGGACTGAGCAATGTCTGGTTTTCAACATCATGCTATATCACCATATATCACCAACATCATAATAGACCAACATATACCAATATGTAACTATGTCCTGGCAACTGCTACTACTTAGGCATCTATAACTTAAAGGTAATTTTTACTTACCTTTAGTATATTGTTACAACTGCTATTTCACAATACAGAGCAACAGGGGCAGCAGAAATCAAAAGAAAAGTGATGACCGGCTTGATGGTTTTTCCCATATCACAATTTTTTACATAGCACACACACACATTGTGATTTGCAATATATCACCATGTCAAATATTATGAAACCGTTATCACAATGTGGACTTCAAAACAATTTTGGATGATGTACTGATCTATCACCCAGCCCTAGTACCAGGTGATCCCCAAAACACAAGTGACCACTAACAAACTGGTTCCACTTTAGAAGCAAGGTCAGGTAATTTAAGCCCCCAGAATTAGGATGGAGGTGAATTTTGGAAGCATTGCTAAAGGGGTTGGCCTGATGCTTGGCTCAGCTGCATTCTCCATGTTGCAAATCCCAAAGCTTTTAAGAAAACACTCTCAAGCGTATTACCACCCTAAGCCCTTTGGCTTGAGAGGCACATTCAGGAAGGCTTTGATATCAAAAGCCCCCAGTAAAGGGTGAAGGCCTCCGTGCTAAAGGAGACTTGCATGCAGTCTGGGAAGATTAAACAGGACCTTAAGAGCTTTAGCAGGGATCAAAAAGCAAAGTGCTGAAACACATACCAATAATGACAGAGGCTTTTCTCTCTTTAAAGATCACCAAATACTTTATCAACCCTTGGACGGATTTGCAAAAGAACTTGGATGCCCCTAATTGGCACTGGAGTTTCCAAGTGATGAGCTCTTCCATGGGTTCCCTCTGTGGCAGGGATAGGGAGACTTTTTCAGACTAAGGACCACAGTTCCTTTGGGGCACCCTTCTAAGGGCCATATGCCAGAGGCAAAAGTAGGCAGAACAATGAATGTGAATTTCACCACTGCACCATAGGCTAGTTTCCACACACACTTGCACACACCTCTTTGTCTTCCATCAATCAAGAGGCATTATCAGAGTTAAAGGCAGGATGGTGAAACCAATTTTTCTGGATCACATACAGAATAGGGCTGATTTGTCAGGTCAGGTCAAGGCAACTGAAAATCACTATAGGGAGGGTCAAGTAAACCTGAATGAATTTGTGCTGGTTTGGAAATACAAAGCAGTCTCTCTAAAAACAGGCGGACTGTCTCCAAAGGGTTGCAGTTATTAATAACAATACCATATAAGGAGAATACCAGAGTGAGGAGAGGGTGGAGGGGACCTGGACTTTGCTCATTGAGAGCCTTAGCTTTCAATTCAGGGGTAGAATCTCACCCCGTGTGCACAAATCACAGTGCTTGGAGAAGGGGAGGGATGGTTAAGTCCTAAAATGCAGCAAGCTCACACTGCCTTCACTCTTTTGTAAGTTCTGTCTCTTAAAAAGTTTGGTGGCATTCATTCAGTATGTGTGAATTCAGAAGTAGTTTCTCATTAAAATGCAACCTGCTAAAAAAAAATCTTCCCCAACCCTACTCCTGCCTGCTAAATTTCCCACACGTCTCTGAACATTGACTTGGTCTGGAAATGAATTAGAAACAAGTCCTGTGCAGTATGATACGGTCTAAAAAGTATACATCAGAAAGTCATCTGGCTACCACATTTTCTCAGCAGCTACAGTTTCTGACCACATTTCAAGGGCATCCA
This sequence comes from Podarcis tiliguerta, assembly GCF_965153285.1. Lineage (NCBI taxonomy): Eukaryota > Metazoa > Chordata > Lepidosauria > Squamata > Lacertidae > Podarcis > Podarcis tiliguerta. The sequence continues at coordinate 26,622,034 of NC_139541.1, forward strand.
CACATAGAGGGACATCTGGAACAGGCACAGGATGCCAGATAGGGATGTGCTACTGATTTCCATAAAAGCATTATGATACCGACAATTATTATCTGTCCCTTTCCTTAATCATCCCTTCCACTGACTTGGCCTTTCTCCGCAGCTTCTGCTGTGGTGCCAAGTTGATGTTTTCAGAGAGCCAGCCAAGAATCTCAGAAGTGCAGGGGAGAGCCAACAGAAGATGCACAGCAAAGCACCTTGCCTCTCGTAATTAATTAATTCCTTCACTACAATCTCTCTGCTCCAAATAAAACATTTCTGATTTGTGGGCTGTAGAAGCAAGTTGCAAACAATGTCTTTGGCAAGGTTTCATTTTATTTCCCATAGATAATGCTCTGCTACTGGAGCAGGGAGCAGGAACAGAGAGCTACCCAAGCTGCCATGATCGTTTGCTGTTTGATTTAACATCTCTTTTCAAAGGAGTACACTCTCCCTTAATCTCTGTGCCACTGGTCTCCAGCAGAACAGATGGAAGAGCTCCACCCTCAAGCTGCTCTGGATACGTGGAGTGTGGCATCTCTGGAGGACAATCTACAGTCCCCGGGCTTTTAGAACAAACTTCATGAGAGGATGACATATAGGGAGGCTAAGTTGTAAAGTTGGCAGGTGAGTCAGGAAGTAGGACAGGTAGCCTGAAAGCAGTTCTTGGCACACCTGTCTGGACCTGTGTGTCCCACCATCCCCCAGAACAGCAGCTCTGAGGCTTGGGTTCCCCATTGGCTGGTGAGGCAGAGAAGTGAGAGGCACGTTCTGAAGCAAAACTGCAGGAACCATAGGAGCTCTGTCCACCCAGGTCACTAGAACAGGAGCAGTTGGTGGGACAAGATAGGGATGGTGAGGTTTTACTGCTTTCCTAGCTTTTCAGCACTGGTAGGGTCATTGCCAGTTTCTGAGAGGCAGTTGTGGCAGAGAGGTTAATGTGGGCAGTGCAGTGGAGCCAATCAAAAGCCTTCTGCCTGTGCCTGCAACATGCTGGTCTCACTTCTGAGGAGCCAGCAGCACTGTGTATGCCAGGTGGGAAGGTTCAGGAGCCAGGTTAGAGAGCCGGGTAAGCTACAGAGCTGGAAACTAGAGACAAGGAGCCAGTTAGAAGAGATGAGGCAGTAGCAGCATCTGGAACCAAACTGAAAAATTATACAGCTGGCCCTGCTGAACCACATTTTGTTAGCCCATCAGTGGAATCCCTGACCCAAACTAACCCTGGAATGAAATTACTTATACACACACACACACACACACACACACACACACACACGCTTCCCAGAACTATTTGCATTTTAGCAGAACTGGAAGGGAAATGTTGCTTCTCCTTTAAATTAAGTAGTGGAGTGGGAATGGAAAAAAAGCCCATGTGATTAAGCTTGAATGGGAGATGGTTTCTAAAACACCATCCCTGCTCCAGCTTGGGCAGAGGTCATTCGCCTGCACAAAGTCAGTGCAAGCAGACATCAGAATCAGAGACCGGTGGCCATCATTCATAAAGGAGGTTTTCCAGAGCAATTTACAGCACTTTCTTTCATTTCAAGAGTCTCATTAGCTACACCATCAATCAAAGATTTATACTAGGTGGCTTATTGAAAAGAGAAGACATACAAATTAAAACTGCAATGAAAACTGATGACAGATCAAAACATTTTCAAGTCGTGGGACATAAGACATAGGAAGCTCCGTTATGCCAGTCAGACCCTTGCTCCATCGTTAAGTCAGACCCTTGCTCCATCTCTCTTGGCATTGTCTACTCTGACTGGTGGCGGCTCTCTGGGGTTTTCAGGCAGGGGATATATTCCCAACCCTCCCTGGAGATGCCACTGGAGATTGAACCTGGAGCCTTCTGCATGCAAAGCACATGGTTCTACCCACTGAGCTATAACCTTTCCCCATCAATCACAGTTCAAACCAGAATTGTGCTAAAAGCTTCATTCTTGCTGTTCCTTTCCTCTTTTTTCAGCCCTCTGTTGGGTGTGAAATGAAATCCTCAAAATTCAGGGAGGGGTGGAGAGAAATTTCTCTAACATGGTTTGGAAGCTCCTGCTTACCTTTCCTTAATCCTCACCAAGGTTTTTTCAGGAGTTGGATAATATTTTTGGGGGGAAGGGGTGAAGGGGTGATTGAAGTTCAGCCCTCCCTCAACAAATTGGGCGGGGGGAGGGGGAAGCTGTCTGAATTGCAACAGACAGAATGATGATCCTGAGCGAATCTTGCTGTGATGGCTAATATTTGGCTTGCTTGATGTGACTGGCTGCCATTACAAAAGCACCAGTCCCCCCCTTAGGGAGACCTCAAAGCTTGCAAAGTCAATTATAATTGATGTGTATGTTCCATTTTCCTTTCTGATCCTGTCTAGCAGACATTGCCCTTGACAAGTCCTCCAAAGGAGAGAGTTTGCTTGATGTTGTTGTTTTAAGACTGGGTGCTTGTTTGTCAAGCCCTGGGATTCTCTATGAAAACCAGGGCCAACACCACCATTGGGTAAAGTGAGGCAACTGACAAAAAAGACAGGTGCTGTGGGGGAGGGGAGGGAGTAGGTACAACTCCCTGGCTATTCTGCCCAAGCCACCAGGATTTCCGCCTCTGTTCAATGACAGAGCTGTGTATGCAACACACATCTTCAAACCTAGGGGGTGAAAGTAGGCATGTGTCCTGGGTGGCAGGATAGGGGGAGGGGGCTTCCAAACTGTATCCGGCTCTTATCTTGGATAATGTGGTGTAGGAGAAGAGATGAAGAAGGTGTGAGAGAGTGAGAAAGGCGAGATGCTGGAGGGGACAGCTGCTGCCAACCCAAGGGACACCACAGCTCTGAGGAGGAAGAGGAGGAGGAGGAAATAGCAGCAGCATAGGTGGCTTCTCCACAAATGCAGACTTTTTGCCCCCTAGAGCAGACTTTGTAGATCCTCTGACACTGGCTGCAGTGCTTTTTGGTCCAAACTATGCCTCAGCAGATGACCCTATCCTGTCACCTGGGCTGAAAGTGAGATTCAGCTGCCAGTCCAGTCTGTACAGGTAACTCACATCTTACACCTACTTACACAATTGCACGGGGTGTGGGAGAATACATAAATAAATGGAGAATAAACCCACTCTCCATTTATTTATTTCCTCCCACCTGCACAAAGCTGCAATCAGAGGCTTACCTGGCTTTGGGAAGGTAGTGTGAGGGCTGTGGCAGGGTCCTAGAGCCCTCCCACCTCCTTGCTAAAGCTCTGCAAGTGCTTACTAGGCTTTGGGAAGGATGCAGGGAGACTCTAGGACCCTGCCACATCCCTGCTGTGGGATGGCATGGGAGGGCTTTGGGTAACTGCCAGAGCCCTTGTGCTGCCTTCACAAAGCCAGGTAGACAACCCTCCACCTCGTGAGGCGGTGGCAGTTCCGGGGTTCTTGGCTTTATGCGTTTTTGCATATATGCATGGACCCCACCAGAACAGAAATCCTTGCATAAGATGCTAGTCACCTGTACATGAAATTTGGATGGGGTGCTTTCTTGCCCAAAAAGTCTTCATCTGGAATCAATCTGTTTAACCCACTTCAAGGAACGTGATCATTAACGATGCACAGAGAGGAGGTTGTTTTGATGTCATCATCAAAATGAAGAGTTTTCAGTCGTAAGAAGAAGTGGAATCTCTCATTGGAATAAGATCCATCTTATTTGTGTTTTTACTGAAGGCCTGCCTAGGAGACATGTGAATTTCTTAGAGATGTTCCAGTATAGTGATGATTAGGAGATCTGTGGACAGTGATTCATTGGACTCATTCAGATGCTTTCAGCAAACAGTTATAATGTCCCCTCTTTTAAAGGAAAGAATTCATTGATGTATGAAAGCATAAGAAGAACCCTATTGGAATAGGCCAGTGGACCATCTTGGTCCAACCAGTTGCCCATGGGAAGCTCACAAACAGAATCTGCGCACAACAGCACACTTGTGATTCCCTACTGGCCTTGAGTAGACCAATTCACTTCTCCTCTACCAGCCTTTTAGTTCTCCTTTTACAAATTTTCATTACTCTAGGACAGGGGTTCCCAAACTTGGGTCTCCAGCTGTTGTTTGACTACAACTCCCATCATCCCTGACCTCTGGTCCTGCCAGCTAGGGATGGTGGGAGTTGTAGTCCAACCACAGCTGAAGACCCAACTTTGGGAAACCCTGCTCCAGGAGGTCGCCAAGTATGCTCAGTGCTCATGGTGTTGTTTTCTGGGGAGCTGTCACCTTCTTATGCTTTTTAGTAACATTTTGTGTTTCTGCATGCCTTGGGGTTCCATGCTCACTGCAAGCAGGCGGATGCCCCCCTCTTGCTTCACTGTGGCCCCATTTTAACACCAATCTTCTCAGCACTCTGCACTTAAGCTCACTACTGGAGGGAATAGTGTCATGCACAACTTACCGTTTCACACATGGCAGCTGGTGAGGTTTCTTCTGATAACAGGTTGCAGTGCAATTATTCATTTCCTACGATATTGTTAACCCAAGTGCAAACACCCTCTTGGCTCTGAATCTTTGGGGGCTGCTGCTGTACAAACCAATGCAGCAAGCAGAATGGAGCCTTCAAGCAATGTGTAAAACAGGAGGGATGCTAAGTATTAGGGGTGTTGCAGATGCGTCCCTATTTTTATCTGCAAGATGTTGGAAGCTGTACAAGCGAACCCCAGGGATTCCAAAGGCGTTCAAATAAAATCCTTTACAACCTCTCCAGAGAAAACTGTTTTGACTTGCCTCTGGAAGGTGATGCCAATTTTCCAGGCCATTTCATGCATCTGAGGAAATGGAGCCTGGACGGGGAGAATGCTTTTATGACGATCCATTCATTAGGACACACCATTCTGAGAGGTCCTCCTGACAATGCCCCCACAGAAATGGACATGGGCTGCGGAAGACCCTGATGAAACAACCAGGAGGAAACAGCTTTACCCCCACCAAAAGGAGCAGAATTTTCCAACTGGACAGCAAAATCTGTGCCATTATGGCACAGCAGGAAGGGTGATAAGAAAGATGGATTTGCCCATTTGCTGCCAGTCTTCTTTTTTTTAAGAAAAAAAAATGCAATACAAATAGCCCTGCTCCGTGACCCTTCCCAATTTCCCTGTGATAGTTCTCAGAACGATAAAGCAGATCCACCAGTATACCTCCCCGGGGGCTATGACTCATATCTCGGACTTCAAATGGGTTGACCTGGTCCCGCTTTATGTATGCTAATGACAAGCCTCTGGGTCCCCTATTCCAGGTCCTCATATTTTATCCTTCCTGTTACACACACACACTTCATGAGCCAGGTTCCTCGCCATAGCTCATTAACCTGCTGAGATGTAATGGCAACAATGCCAGCCCCACGAAAATGCTGAATAGGAAGAGCCATGTGGCCCAACACAATATTTTATTGACCATTTAACTAGGAGGCTTAAAATCCTCACAGGCTCCTGAGCCAAAGAGCGTAATGGGCCCTAGAAAATGAATGTGTGCGCCTTAATAGTTTGAGGGCCGAATGAGGAGGGGAAAGGAGGGGCGGAGAGTGGAAGGGTGGCTGAGTAGAAAAGGCCCAGAATAAAAATACCATAGACTATCATAGAACTGTAGAGTTGGCAAGGGATTCCCAAGGGTCATCTAGTCCAGCCTCGCTACAATGCAAGGAATCACAGCTAAAAATATCCCTGATAGCTGCTGTATGTTTTCATCTAGTTTTAGTTTATTGCTGATTTTCTCTTTTGAATGTTTTAAAGGGTTGGGTGTTTGTTTGTTTTTTACTGTTTTTTACTGTTACTTTTATTGCCTCACCCTCTTTGTAAACCACTTTTAGTTTTTGGTTTTGGTTTTTTGGTTTTGACAATCAAGCCATGTATAAATTTCATGAAATAAATAATTACCAGGCAATATTAAGCCATAAATCCAATTCAATGCCCTGTGGGGTCCTCCAGGTTTGGGCTATGGATAAGCTTGCTAGAACCGATAATACCCTAAGCACCTCCTTTGTCATAATGTCTTTATTTGTCCCCTCAAAAACAAACAAAAAACAAAAAGCAGAAGCATTTGAGGAGTTAAGTCTACATGTTCCCAGATGATGTGTGATATTTCTGAATGTGTTGTCTCCCAATAATCCTGGGTCAGGACCACCACACATGTTCCCCTGTGACCACATCCCTGTGAACTGGTAAGTGCCCATCCATATGGGGTTAACTGCACAGGTGTGCTATGCCACCTACGGATTATCTTGATAGAATTTCCCCAAATATATGCTAACATGCCAGATTTCCAAAACACCTTATCACCAGCGTCGCTGCAAATTTGCATGCCACAATTATATTTCTGCTTTGAGCTTTTTCCCTTGGCTGTCTCAGACTCTTCCAGCCAACTGAAAACAGTGACTTTAACCCAACAATATACTCTGTAAGAACAGCTCAGAGAAGGAATAGAAAGAGGCAACAGCGACTGTGCATAAGAATGAACGTGATTTCTAACCTGGCTTCTGGCACAGGAGGAAAGGGGAGGATTTTGGTATTTCTTGTTATAATCAGTTTCTGTTTTGTGACCTTATACAATATGTATATCATTGAAAAAGCAATAAAAATGTAAGGAACAATAAAGCTTCCCTTTCCCGGGGAAGGGCTGTAGCTTATCTCGGGTTCAATTCCCGGTGGCATTTCCAGGTAGGGCTTGGAGAGATTCCTACTTGAAATCCTGGAGAGCTGCTGCCAGTCAGTGCAGGGAATTACTAAGCTAGATGGACCAGGGGCCTGATTCACTATACAGTGGTAAAGGTAAAGGGACCCCTGACCATTAGGTCCAGTCATGACTGACTCTGGGGTTGCGGCGCTCATCTCGCTTTATTGGCCGAGGGAGCCGGCGTACAGCTTCCGGGTCATGTGGCCAGCATGACTAAGCCGCTTCTGGAGAACCAGAGCAGAACACGGAAACACCGTTTACCTTCCCACCGGAGTGGTACCTATTTATCTACTTGCACTTCATGCTTTCGAACTGCTAGGTTGGCAGGAGCAGGGACCGAGCAACGGGAGCTCACCCCGTCACGGGGATTCGAACCGCCGAGCTTCTGATTGGCAAGTCCTAGGCTCTGTGGTTTAACCCACAGCACCACCCACGTCCCTATACAGTGGTACCTTGGGTTAAGTACTTAATTCGTTCCGGAGGTCCGTTCTTAACCTGAAACTGTTCTTAACCTGAAGCACCACTTTAGCTAATGGGGCCTCCTGCTGCCGCCGCGCCGCCAGAGCATTATTTCTGTTCTCATCCTGAAGCAAAGTTCTTAACCTGAAGCACTATTTCTGAGTTAGCAGAGTCTGTAACCTGAAGCGTATGTAACCCGAGGCACCACTGTAAGGCAGCTTCGTATGTTCCTATGTACCAATAATGGGCTGTTAGCAGTTGTCTCTATTTTCATCTTTAAATGCTTAAAGGGAACCTTTCTTTACCTGTCTCCCTACATGATACCTGAGCCCACCATGCCTGCCAAATGCATCCCCAAGAACAAAGAGAAAACTTTCTCTTGCAGGCACTATCTCCTGACCTAAGTCTTGCCAGGCTCTACTCCCTTTCCAGGGTAACTATTGTTTTTGAAAAGCCCTGGGAAGAAAGAGAAAGAAAAAGGAGAGAATCAGACACACAAAGACAAGAAAATGAGATCAAATCAACATGCTTGCTGGCCATGCACTAGCAAGAATGAAAATAGTTTGGAAGTTAAAATACAATGAAGCCAAACTTCTCAGCTTGAATATAATCTTTTTTTAAAAAAAGAAAGAAACCTTGAAAGAACAAAGGTGGTGTTGGAATAGAGAATATTCCTCTCTGCAAAGCAAATTTGAAAAGGAATGGGAAACGTCAGAAAACTCAACAATTGCATGCTAAGAAATCTCATTGTTAGGAGGTCAAGGAAGAATTGTGGCAATCTCTGAACATACACGGCAGAGACTCCCACTTCTGAATCTTTGCTCCACTTTGAAACACAGAGGAATGGCAGAGAAGGAGCTTTATTATCCAGACAGCCAATATTACCAAGACGTTTGCTATCTCCAGGTAGTGCTGAGAATGACCCCTCTCTGAAGTCACTGCCAGACAGATAGCATCTTCACCCGTATCAATCTTTTGGGGCTCTAGGATTGGCCAGTAAGGTCATTCAGCTTCCTTGGGTGTCTATGACTTCTGATGGGCCATTCATTGCCCCTCAGACTAACCTAATGCATATTATGAGAATGGGGAAATGGAGAACCATGTACACCACCTGGAGCTCCTTGGAGAAAGAGGTGGGAAATAAATGCAATAAATAAATAAATTGTGGCTTCTTGTCTCCAGATGCATCTATCTGAATCTCATAGACCTCTTCATCTTCAGGAACAATGACAGTGAGACATCATTTCACCTTAGTTGGTCTCTAAGGTGCTACTGGAAGGAATTTTTTTGTTTGTTTGTTTCAATCATTTCACCTGACTGGATTGAACAATGGAGGAAATAATTAAAATAAATCCACAAGTTCCTGAGATCCAGGTGGCACTGTCCATGGCTGCTTTTCAATGTGGTTAAGCGCCCTCTCAAACCACTTCCCAGAAGTGTCATATTTCCCCAGCATTAAAGATAAATTTCTCATGAAAAGGTCACCCCCAGAGTTCGGCAAAAGCCCTTAATCAAGGCTTCTACCACCCATTAAGTTATACAGCAATTATGCAGCTGGGCAGTGGGATTCTTTCTCCCCCGCTTCTGAGTTCGTTTTTGGGAAATGGCTGTAGAGTGAACACATTCTCGATTGGCCTTTTTTTTTTTAATGAGTTTTCCAGCACAGAGTAGCAGTTATGGGAACCAGCTGGCTGAGGAGAGCTCTTTCTAAAACCCAGGTCATTGTATTCTCTCGCAGGCAGCTCAGGTCATTGGTAACCAGGGACGGGAGACCTGCTAAAAGCTTTTCATAATGCTAACATCTCAAAATGGCCACCTTAGCAAACCCAAGACCCAAAGGGACAGCATCAAGAATGGCAGAGTCCATGTGAATTGTTACGATAAACTTCCTAAATCAGAGGTAGCTAACCTGCAGCCCTTCAGATGTTATTGGATTTTGACTTTTTTGTAAGTTAGGTAAAGGTAAAGGGACCCCTGACCATTAGGTCCAGTCGCAGATGACTCTGGGGTTGCAGCGCTCATCTCACTTTACTGGCTGAGGGAGCAGACGTACAGCTTCCGGGTCATGTGGCCAGCATGACTAAGCCACTTCTGGTGAACCAGAGCAGCACACTGAACCTTCCTGCCAGAGCGGTACCTATTTATCTACTCGCACTGGTGAGCTTTCAAACTGCTAGGTTGGCAGGAGCTGGGATGAGCAATGGGAGCTCACCCTGTCGCGGGGATTTAAACCGCTGACCTTCTGATTGGCAAGCCGTAGGCTCTGTGGTTTAGACCACAGCGCCACCCACATCCCTTTTTGTAAGTTGCTTTGGGTCAATTTTTGTAGGGGGAACAGGAACTAATAAGTGCAATTAAATAAACTTCCATTATTCCAGAGCATTGGCTGTGTTGACTGCAGATGATGGGAGCTGAAATCCAGCAACATCTGAAAGCACATAGGCTGCATTTACACAGCAGGCTCCCCCCCCCCCCCATTTCTATCACATTTCTCTTGCTGTTAATTTATGCATTTGAGCTTTCATGAGACATAAAATCCTACTTCCAGAAAACTAATGGAATATAGTGCATATTTAACACTCATTTCCATGTTGTCTCATTCCAGAAAAAAATATGTTTGCAGCCTCCTTAACCAAGAAAATTGAAAGAGTAAAATGATGGAAATGGAGGTGATATATGAACATGCAGTCCTTTCCTGCTGTTTTCATGGGGGAATCATGGAAGAACAGAAACAGGCATGTGTGGAATGAATGGAGGAGTAGCAATGTTGCTCAATGACATTCATTATTGTGTCACACCATCCTCTCTGGTGCAAATGAAATTTAGCATGATATTGGTGAAAAAATTGGTGTGGAAGGAACATTAGGAAACAAGACCGGAAGCACTAACATTAAAGTTAGGAAATATAACACAATATTTGCCAATTCTGAATGCACCCATAAAAAAGATGGCAGGTGAACTAGTCCACAGACTTAGATGCACCTAAATGGGATTGGACAAATCCATGGCTATTAGTCATTGTTGCAAAATAGAAACTCAGTCTTCAGAGACCTTCTACCTCTGAATGACAATTCAGGAATTGTCAGGACTTGCCAGGAATGACAATTGAGAAGAGGACTGTTGCACTCAAGTCCTCCTTGATAGGTGAACTTGATAGAAGTTTATAAAATGATGTGTGGCATGGAGAAAGTAAAAAGGGACCCCTGACCGTTAAGTCCAGTCGTGGCCGACTCTGGGGTTGCGGCGCTCATCTCGCTTTATTGGCCGTGGGAGCCGGCGTACAGCTTCTGGGTCATGTGGCCAGCATGACTAAGCCGCTTCTGGAGAACCAGAGCAGTGCATGGAAATGCCGTTTACCTTCCCGCCGGAGCGGTACCTATTTATCTACTTGCACTTTGACATGCTTCGAACTGCTAGGTTGGCAGGAGCAGGGACCGAGCAACGGGAGCTCACCCCGTCGCGGGGATTCAAACCACCGACCTTTTGATCGGCAGGTCCTAGGCTCTGTAGTTTAACCCACAGTGCCACCCGTGTCCCTTTTTATGGAGAAAGTAGATAGACACACAAAAAATATTCTCCCACTCTCATAGCATTAGAATTCGTGGACACCCAAGGAAGTTGAATGTTGAAAGATTCAGGATGGATAAAAAGGAGTCCTTCTTTATGCAGTGCATAGTTAAGCTATACAGTGGTACCTTGGGTTACGAACTAAATTCGTTCCGGAGGTCCGTTCTTAACCTGAAACCGTTCTTAACCTGAGGCGTGCTTTTGCTAATGGGGCCTCCTGCTGCCGCTGTGTTGCCGGCACACAATTTCCGTTCTCATCCTGGGCCAAAGTTCTCAACCCGAGGTTCTACTTCTGGGTTATCAGAGTTTGTAACCCGAAGTGTTTGTAACCCGAAGCATTTGTAACCCAAGGTACCACTGTAGAACTCCTTCCCACAGGAGGCAGTGATGATCAGTGACTTGGAAGGCTTCAAAAGAGGATTGGACAAATATATGGGGGAAGAAGAAGAAGAGTTTGGATTTGATATCCCACTTTATCACTACCCAAAGGAGTCTCAAAGCAGCTAACATTCTCCTTTCCCTTCCTCCCCCACAACAAACACTTTGGGAGGTGAGTGGGGCCGAGAGACTTCATAGAAGTGTGACTAGCCCAAGGTCACCCAGCAGCTGCATGTGGAGGAGCAGAAACGCAAACCCGGTTCACCAGATTACAAGTCTACCACTCTTAACCACTACACCACGCTGGGAGGAGGCTATCATTGACTACTAGCCACAATAGCTATGCTCTGCCCTCTTGGTTGGAGTCAGTCATGCTTCTGAATACCAGTGGCTGGAAGTCACAGGAGGGGAGAGAGTGATTTTGTGCTCAGCTCCTGTTTGTGGGTTTCCTACAACATCTGGTTGTCCACTGTGAGAATAGGAAGCTGGACGAGACAGACCTTTGGTCTCAACCAGCTGAGCTCTTAGCAGTGACAGAGAGCAGATGCTTTCGCTTGTGGCCTTCTTGAAGAAAATAGGAAGCCATGGTATAGGAAGTTTTTGTCTTATCTAGCAGGGGTTTTTAATGTTCTCTTGGATGGATGTGAAACCTGTAGCTCTCCATGTATTTGAACTGAGACCTGTAATGGTTGTCAATTTCCTACCGGACCAAGTTCAATGTGTTACTATTAGTATATAAAGCCCTTAATCTAGGACCAGTTTACATGCTAGATAGCCTTAACCCTTATATGCTCACAGGTTTTGATCAGTGGAACTGGCACTATTACAAGTGCCACATATTACCCGTTCTGCATCTGTAAGAAATTGATCTTTCAGTGGGGCAGCATCTACTCCGTGCCCATTGACATCAAGCGCCATCACTGTACACTTTCTGGTGCCTACTAAAAACATTTTTATTTAGACAAGTCTACCCAGACAGATATAATATGGATGGATGTTTCAACCTGTTTTTAGTTTCTTGCTGATTTTATCTGCTGAAGAGTTGCTTTTGCAGTTTTTGCTGAAGATTTCATTCTTTCGTTCTCTTTGTAAAGTGCTTGGATTGTGGGGTTTGTTTGGTGTGTTGTTTTTTTAACAAACAAGTGGTGCATACATTTTGTGAAATAAATGAAAGTTAAGCAACTCCCATCCCCTACTGGCCAGAGTCCAGCAACATCTTTATGGCCACCAGCTCCACATTCCTGTTCCAGAACTTTGCCCTAAGGATCCTTAAACAACCAACCGTGGCACTAAAGAATCTTGTTTCCTGCTGCTCTGACACACACACACACACACCCATTTCCCCTGACAGCATCTGAAGAGGATGCTCTTTAATCCCAGTTGGCTGCGCATATGTCATGAGCCATCATCCTAATGGATGAAGCATTTGTACAAATTGCACCCGGAGCTGTGCTCGTGTGGTTTAAATACTGTCATCTTCCTCCAGTATCAATCACTTTGCTTTGTTAATCATTCCTCCCTGTCGGAGGGATGAGACGCAAAATGGGCTCTGGATGGGCAAACAGCATGTCTGTTCTGCATCGTGCGAGGCATTAACCTCGCGCAATGCTCCGCACCACATTCCAGGTAATTGAAATAGCTCTGCATAAGCAGAATTCCCTTCGAAAATCAATTATTTACTTATGGCGAACCGGCAAGTCCGGGGGCTTATTTATGATCTAGCCACCCATGCCGCCTTCTCAATCTTGTTTATTTCCAAATAAATAAAAAGCTGTCTGATTAGAGATAAAGGTCTCGGGGCGTCTTCTTTCCCCCACCCCTCTCTCAAAGTGTATGATTGATATGAAGAAAATCTTTATGCCCATAATCCTTCCATCCAGCTCTTTAACTGAGTTGTTGTCTGCAATCTGCTGCACAACAGGAGATGCTGATTGGGTGTCTCAAAGATCCTTGGAGAATTTAGGCTCCTCATCAGGACCGGATTAACCATGATGCTCGGCGCTCCGGTCCCAGGATTGCCCCCCGTGCTAACCTCTGAACTGTGGGGCTAGATCGAGCCTTAAAAGCAATTCTGTTTGGTCTCCTGGTGCTCCAAGCAAATATTAATTAACGGAGGGCAAATCCTTGGCCTGCAGTTTCTCTCACCAGGAAAAAAAAGACACTGTCAAGATTTGTAAAAGACAAAGCTCCTGTATTTTCAAGTTATATCACTTTTCAGAATTCTATATGTGACATAGATATAACATGCATACTCTCCGACATTTCTCTGATGAAAATAGGGATGTCCTTTTCTATTATTATTATTATTATTATTATTATTATTATTATTATTATACCCCATCCATCTGACAGGCTTGCCTCAGCCACTCTGGGCAGCTTCCAACATATATAAAAACATAATAAAATATTAAACATTAAAAAAACTTCCCTATACAGGGCTGCCTTCAGATGTCGTCTAAAGCTTGTATAGTTACTTATCTCCTTGGCTCCATACCCTCCAACATTTCTCCAATGAAAACAGGGACATCCTAAGGAAAAGCAGGACATTCCAGGATCAAATCAGAAACTGGGATGGCTTCAGTAAATCCCCCTGGAAAATAGGGCCACTTGGAGGGTCTGAACACATAAGTGTCTCAGGCTTTAGTGAGACTTTATTTATTTTACTGTATGTTGCCTAAAATGTATGCACCTCCTCGTAGAGGAGGTTTAAAAGAAAAATAAAACAATAGCATTATTAGTAAACACATCAATTTAAAACATTCAAAAATATAAAATCAGTGATAAATTAAAAACACATGGTGGCATTCTACACATCTGGGTAGGCTTGTCGAAACAATAATGTGTTCAGCAGGTGCCACAAAGAATCATAAAATTTTAGAGTTGAAGGTGCCTGCCAGCTGTCAATAGGCAGATAGTTCCAAAGTGTAGGTGCCGCCACAATGAAGTATTGATTTCTTACAACTGTGGAATGGGTTTTACATGGTACCTGTGACAGTGACAGTTCTGCAGATTGAAGCAGTCAAGTGCTAAGGCAATCTCCCAAATAAACTGGTTCTAAGTTGTTAAGGGCTTTATTAAAAGGAAGAAAGAAAAGGAAGGTAAAGGACCACTGGATTGTTATGTCCAGTCAAAGGCAACTATGGGGTTGCAGCGCTCATCTTGCTTTCAGACCAAGGAAGCCAGCATTTGTTCACAGACAGCTTTCCAGGTCCTGTGGCCAGCATGACTAAACTGCTTCTGGCACAACACAACATCGTGACGGAAGCCAGAGTGCACGCAAATGCCGTTTACCTTCCCACCACAGCGGTACCTATTTATCTACTTGCACTGATGTGCTTTCAAACTGCAATGTAGGCAGGAGCTGGGACAGGGCAATGGGAGCTCACCCTGTCGCAGGGATTCGAACCGCCAACCTTCTGATCAGCAAGCCCAAGAGGCTCAATGGTTTAGACCACAGCGCCATCCATTTAGGCAATGTTATGGTTGAGTAATAGGGTGTTGATGCTTTCTGTTTCAAAAATAGGGACATAGGGGTGGGGAAGGGGGTGGTTCAAGTTCCGTGACAGCATCCCACCAACACTTCTGTGGGTGATTAGTGTTTTCCATGCATGGCGAATATGAAGCCATAACTGATGATTGCATCAGAACTGCGAGGGATACTTGCTGGCGGCTGCCCTTGGTGATGTGTGTCTTCCTTTTTTAAATCCTGATTTTGACACTGCTGAAAGGGGAGGATAGGACCCCCGCAACTGCTTATACCAGCAAAAGTTGTGGCATCTTATCTAGATGGCTTTGCCATCACAGAATTACAAATTTTGGCTTCCAAATATGAGGTGGCGTAGCTTTGAATCTGCGGTCTGCCTGATTTCAACTTCTGCATGTTGAGAATCTTCCACCTCCCTTCTGGTTATTTCAGATGACTCGCATGAGCTCCTTCTCTCAATATCAATTTGTTTTCAAGAGAGAGATAAAGCCATTTGCATTTTCAAGTTGATCAGGGTTTGTTTTTTTGTTTTGGGGCATTTTCCGAGCTAGGGACTTCACTCCTAAATAGAGAAAGCAAAGAGAACAGCAGCAAAATGTGTTTTGACAAGATTCCAAGGCGGTCCGATTGCCTCAATTGTTTGAAAGAGCCAGAAGGGAGCAGGAAACCGAACTGCCTGTAAAGTCTGAAGACCAGGATACTATTGTGAGAGTAAGGAATGAGGAATCGAGATGGAGAAAGACTTTTCCTGAGTCCCATTTTTGCAGTGCACCAACCCAGTCCAATGGTCCTAAAGGAGACTGTGAATTCTCCATTTTTACAATGCATTTTCAGTAAAAAGCATGCAGTACAATCTCATCTTATGTGATAATTATGTTCCAGGGTGGCATGTACAGTGGTACCTCAGGTTAAGAAATTTTGTTCTGGAGGTCTGTGTTCTTAACCTGAAGCACCACTTTAGCTAATGGGGCCTCCTGCTGCCGCTGTGCCACTGGAGCACGATTTCTGTTCTCTTCCTGAAGCAAAGTTCTTAACCCGAGGTACTATTTCTGGGTTAGCGGAGTCTGTAACCTGAAGCGTCTGTAACCCGAGGTACCACTGTATATGCAAAAACACATATGTACCCCCTTGAAACCACCACTTTACTAGAAGTGGTCATTACTACAAGTGGTCAAAGGGTAGAACTGTAACCACCACAGAGCAGGTATTGCAAGACAAAGCAAGCAGGTTTCACCTCTTTCACTAAAGCAGGGGTGTGGAACCTTGGGCTCAGGGGTTAAATTTGCCCCTCCCCAAAAAACCACACCTCTTTGTCTGGCTCACAGGACTCTCTCCAGGCCTCACACCTTTATGGGCCTTACTCTGAAACTTCTGCAAGTGCTTTCACCTGGCTGGGCTATGTGCTTGAACTGTGATAATTCCATTTGCTTGCCTGGATACAGCATGGAAAGATGTGGGGTAAGTTTGGAAACCCCTGGCTTTTGTGTGGTTGGAATTCAGAAACTATCACAGCCACTTTTCTATCAGGATCAAGGAGGCCCAGGAACTCTACAGGCAAAGAATATGTGCATTTCATAATATTTTTTTTATAAAAAAAAACAGATTAGCATCATCAGCAAATGAGCAATTACTGCAATTAAAACACCCCAGGGTGACCCAACCCAAACATTGCTTGGTTACCTAGCAACAGCTAATTCCTGAAATAAAAGAATCAATAATGTTGGCTAACTGCTGCCATTTAGATGGCAGCTTCTTTTGGGTCTCTCAGCTTATCTGAGTTCGTGTTCCTTTCTGCACTGTCTTCTCTATCTGCTATGAATGGCGTGGAGCAGCTAATTGCATCCAGTCTGGGTCTTGTTGGCACTTAGTCATAGGTCCCTTCAACCTTTGGAATTCAGTTGCCGCCTGTTCTGCCTCATTCTGTCACTCTGTACACATCTTGGATGCACATTTTGTTAGAATTTTGGGTGCAATTCAGCTTACAGAAAGGGGTTTTCATGTGGTCAAAAGGGATGGTGCAAGGGACCTCCAGGCTATCCCTGTACCTTTAACCTCTGTCCTGACCTCCCTATCCATTTAGGTAAAAAGGTAAAAAAAGGTAAATGACCCCTGGACAGTTAAGTCCAGTCAAAGGCAACTATGGGGTGTGGTGCTCATTTTGCTTCAGGCCGAGGGAGACGGCATTTGTCCGCAGACAGCTTTCCAGGTCATGTGGCCAGGATGACTAAACTGCTTCTGGAACACCATGCCAGAAACCAGAAACACCATTTACCTTCCTGTCACAGTGGTACCTATTTATCTACTTGTACTGGTGTGCTTTCAAACTGCTAGGTTGGCAGAAGCTGGGATAGAGCAACAGGAGCTCACCCCATCACAGGGATCTGAACAGCTGACCTTCCAATCAGCAAGCCCAAGAGACTCAGTGGTTTAGACCACAGTGCCACCCGCTCCATTTACCTATCTATTTGATGTTAGACTGATACATCTTAGGCTGCATCCTATTTGCAACTTCCTCCTTACATTTTCTCAGAATCTTGAATGGTGATGTTATTAAGTGTACTTCCCTTAATAAACCTAAGCATTCATAGTTTACACTAAGTCTCATTCCAAATGCCTTCCAATTAAAGGTGTGCTCCAAGCAAGGATTCATTGCACTAAAGGTAACTTCTGCTGTTGCATACAAACTCCAAAGGCTAACATTTACACAATATACATGCTTTTCCATGCACCCACCAGTAAAAGACACATTTGTATGTAAACTGCTTAGATGTTTATACATACATGCATTATAAATATTCTGTTAAATAAATATTTTTATGTAAAGGGCATGCAAATTTGGGGTGCACTTTTTCCGTAGCAAAAATCCATTGCAAAATCCAGAGGACCAGGAGATGGCATTCCAGTTAACAAACAGGTTTGAGTGCATCAGGTAGGAGTCAATCCTCCATGGGCCAAATGAATCTTTTCCCCCATCCCTACTATCTGCCTCCTTCCCTTCCATTATTTCCCTGGATGGCTGGTTGACTGTCTCCCTCCCAGCTTGCCTCCTAGACAGTGAAAAGCTCTGCAGAAATGGAGGAGACTTTGCAGTCAGTGTAGGTTGTTTTTCAGTGCAGGATATATAGCCAAAACTGGGTGGTTTGTTGTTGTTGTTCTCATTTTTCTTTGGGACTCAGGATTGCATCATGGAAGGGTGGGCAACATCATATAAAGTGAGCCCTTCTGAGGCCACATTCACCCCATAAACTATGATACCATTTTAAACAGGCATGGCTTCCCTGAAAGAATTATAGGAACTGTAGTTTGTTCAGGGTTACACACAGAGTCATTAGGAGGCCGTCTATTCCTTCACAGAGATTCAATTCCCAGAGTTCCCTGTGAAAAGGGACTGTTAAACCACCCAGAATTATTAACTATGTGAGGGGGATAAGGGTCTCCTACCAGTTCTCAGCACCCTGAACAAAATACAACTTGCTGAATTCTTTGGAGGAAGTCATAACTGTTTGAAATGGTATCATAGTGCTTTAAATGTGTGGTATGATGTGGCCTGAATCCACATCATTATGTACTTATTCAGGTGAGTGTGGGTAAAGAAGGGGGATTAGTAATGACCCTCAGGGATGTGTCATGAGCAGTTGGGAGAGCTTTGCTGATGCTAAACTGGGTTCACATCTGCACCCCTGTGGGTAACCTTTAGCACCCTTAACAAACTGCAGCTCCCAGAATTCATTTGGGACTCTTCGAAGTGGCATCATAGTGCTTTAAATGTATGGTGTGAATATGACCTGATTCAGACTTCATATCTCCAGAAAGCCCACAAACCAGTCAAACATCCATTGACTACTCTCTAACTGTTGCTCCCCAGAAGCTGCTACTTGTTTTGCTAGCGCTCTCCTTGGTTTGGTTGCCCACCCCAGTCCTTTGGGTTAAAACAGACTAAGAACCTCAAAGCAATTCAGTGCAATAAGCCTGTCAACAGCTTGGCCGTCAAGCAATTAATGTAATGGGCATTTCACAAAAGACTACAGCCCCACGCTTATGGGGGAAATAATGCTAATAATAAAAAGATCCTTCCCTTTCAAAAGGCAGCATCCTCTGAAGGGATAATCTCTCCTTCCCTCTCCTTTGTTGAGCAATTCTGAAACAAAATACCCATAATCCACTGGGCCTTGGCAATGGCTCTATTCAGCCCATGGAATTGTAGGAACAATAGCTCCAGGGAGAAGAAAGGGGATTTTAATTTCAAAGCCCCGCTAAAATAACGATTCCAATTAAGGATGCTTGCTCTTCAGGAAGACAGATCACCTCTCACCCACCCTTTTCTGTTGGAGCATAGTTGTCTATTCTCTTTTGATTCTGCTGACAAATTTGGGTTCATTCAAGGTCGCTGTATTCTTTATCAACTGACAGGTATTCACTGGTTGCTCATGAACTTGGGGTCATTACCTTCGCTCTTCCTCTTACAAGGTCTGTTCACCCCACTGATAAGAGGGTATCATAAAACCAGCCAAGGAGCAGAGAAGGGCATGCAGATTTGTTGAGGAGGTGGAGCATGGACTCTATTAAGAACGGCTGGATTTGGGGGGCTTTAATTTAGGGGGGGAGGCAACTAAGAGGGATGATGGTAGATGTTTATAAGATTATGTACAGTGTAGATGGAGAGATAAGTCATAAGAAAAAAGAATGTTAGCCACTTTGAGACTCCTTCGGGTAGTGATAAAGCGGGATATCAAATCCAAACTCTTCTTCTTCATCATCTATTCCAAACTCCTGCAATGCAGGAATCACAGCTAAAGAAACCCTGACAGATGGCCATCCAATCTCTCTCCATTGAAGGGGAGTCCACCATCTTCTGAGAGAGTCCATTACACTGTTGAATGGCTCTTACTGACAGAAAGGTCTTACTATGTTTAGTTGGAATCTCCTCTCTTGCATTTGAATCCATTGGGTCAGGTCCTACCCTCTGGAGCAGCTGACAACCAGCTTGTCCCGCCTTCCATGTGACAGTCCTTCAGATACGTGAATATTATCATTCACCCCACAACAAATCTCCAGCTGTCCCAATCTATTGTGATGTCCAGAAATGTCAGGCTTCGGGTAATCGGCTTCCTCCCCCTGTGGCAGTAGATAAGAAGATCAAAGAAAGGAATGTCTTACCAGTTAGAAACTTTAATAATCACAGCGAGAGAACAAAGAACACATCTCCTAGAAATGGTGGTGCTCCCAGTTAAGGATCACAACCCCCTTCCATCCCTTTTAATGTACATCACTCCTACATCTTGTAAGCTGAGTTTGTATCCCCTGCACTTTCTGTTCTGAGACTTTCTGAGCTCTTTGAGACTTTGGAAAGATCAGAGGAATGCTGCCCAACGACTGTGAATCTGTTAAACCTCTCTCTTCCAATGTTTCTTCACCTAGCTGTTCCCCATCCAGTATTTCCCAGCTTCTGCCTTTTGAGCTATGCCCCTCTGCAAACCACTGTTCCAAATCTATACTGTCCTCCTGCTCCTTGGAAGGTTCAGGAGCAGGAGCAGAGGGAGGGGGTGGCTCCCACCATTCCTCCTCAGTGCAACCCTCCTCAGCACGGTCCCTGACAAGAAATGCACAAGTAAAATTCACTGGGTGTCCATGTGTTAGAAGAGAGAGGGAGAAAAACTTTTCCAATGAAGATGAATGTTGGAAGATTCAGGACAGTTAAAAGATAATATTTCTTCATGCACCGCATAGTTCAGATATGGAACTTACTCCTCCAGGAAGCAGCAATAGCCACCAACATGGATAGCTTTTGAAGAGATTAGACTGATTCATGGAGGAGATTGCTATTGATGGCTACTAACTGCAATGAAGGCTATGCACTACCTTCACAGACAGAGGCAGCAATGCTTCTGAACACCAGTTGCTGGAAGCCACAGGAGGGGGGGAGGGCTCTTGTGCTTGGGTTCTGCTTGCAGATTTCCCACAGGCATCTGGTTTTCCACTGTGAGAACAGGATGCTGAATGAAATGGGTCAGTGGCCTGATCCAACAGGGTCTTCTTACCTTAGGGCAGGCATAGGCAAACTTGGCCCTCCAGATGTTTTGGGACTACAACTCCCATCATCCCTAGCTAACAGGACCAGTGGTCAGGGATGATGGGAGTTGTAGTCCCAAAACATCAGGAGGGCCAAGTTTGCCTATGCCTGCTTTAGGGGGATTTTTACCTGGGTCACATTAAACTCTAAGCCATAGAAGAAGCCAAAGGTTGTAATACCCACCCCATGTTGTGATGAGGATTTGGAGACTCGTGCTTGGAAATTTAGATATTGGAGACATGACTTATAAAGGGCTACCGAGAAAGGAAAATGTCTACCAGTTTTCTAACCAGAGTTGCCAAGATACTGCAAAGTCTCCAACCTTATTCAAAGCAGCAGGGAGAGCAGGGGATCTACACCATTTTGCCAGCATCCTAGAATCGATAATCGGGGCCAGAAATGCCAATTTGCGTTAACACAGATTTGTGCTGGGAAATTAAGAGAGAGCCAGCTCTGCGTGACAAAGAGGCAGGCTTCCTCCAAAGGAACAGCAGCTGCTTTGCTCAGCAAATCTCCCCTGAAGAAACAGAAACTTGGATCCATTTGACTGCACAGACTCCAATATTGAATTTGTGTTTGTAGATTCAAAGCCAATTAAGGGAGCTTTAATGAAAATGTGACCCTTAACTCCATTCGGCCTCCACTTAGCCTGAAGAAAGTCGACACTCATAGGCTGCACTCAGTAAGACAAAGTGACCTTCTTCACCTTCCTTTGGCAGCTTGGGGAAATAGGAACTGATTTTGCATAGCTCATGTTGGCTGGCAATGCTTCTTGTTGAACTCAGATGGGTACAAGGGGCTCAGAATTGCTCTACACTTGACCCATAATCTCATGTTGCCCTAGAGCCTTCCCAGCTCATCCACAGGCTCCAGCTTGGGAAAGTGACATCATCATTGCGTGCCGTCAAGTTGCAGGCTGACCCAGGAGCAGGAAGTGACATCATTGGGCATCAGCATAGGTGAGGGAAGGGGAAGGGTGAGTCCAATCACCCACTTCAACTGAAAGAACAGCAAGAGAGAGAAAAGCCTCCCAGCAAGAGCAGAAATGGAAGAGATGAGTCAAGATGTGGTCTCAGGCAAGAGGAAACCATGGTCAGAAAAAACCACACTGAGAAGCCTCCTGTCTTCTATCACCACCTCACTTAGAATCATAGAGTTGGAAGAGACCACAAGGGCCATCGAGTCCAACCCCCTGCCAAGCAGGAAACACCATCAGAGCACTCCTGACATATGGTTGTCAAGCCTCTGCTTAAAGACCTCCAAAGAAGGAGACTCCACCACACTCCTTGGCAGCAAATTCCACTGTCGAACAGCTCTTACTGTCAGGAAGTTCTTCCTAATGTTTAGGTGGAATCTTCTTTCTTGTAGTTTGGATCCATTGCTCCGTGTCCGCTTCTCTGGAGCAGCAGAAAACAACCTTTCTCCCTCCTCTATGTGACATCCTTTTATATATTTGAACATGGCTATCATATCACTCCTTAACCTCCTCTTCTCCAGGCTAAACATGCCCAGCTCCCTTAGCCGTTCCTCATAAGGCATCGTTTCCAGGCCTTTGACCATTTTGGTTGCCCTCCTCTGGACACGTTCCATTTGTCAGTGTCCTTCTTGAACTGTGGTGCCCAGAACTGGACACAGTACTCCAGGTGAGGTCTGACCAGAGCAGAATACAGTGGCACTATTACTTCCCTTGATCTAGATGCTGAGGAGATTTCACCCCTCCCATACCCAAGAATCTCCTGAGCAGTCTGCTGATTCTGCAGAGAGGAGGAGGCGTGTTCTTATATCTACTTATTCTGCTCCAGCACCTCATCAGTCTGAGAGAGAGAGAGAGAGAGAGTCGGTCAGTGAGTGAGTCAGTCAGGGAGAGAAAAAGACTGAGTGTTATCTCTGTGTAGATAAGGTCGCTGCAGAAAGCAGCTGTAAGACTCAGTGCAGTCCAGCATCTCCATTTGTATATAGTTTGTATAGTACAGTAGCTGTTAGTGAATAAAAGAAGATATTCTTCAGCGCTGTCGTCCGAGTGATTTATGCTCTGCTGTACTCTGCTGTGCAACGACTGTCTTCTTGTTGGAGTGATTTGCGGTGCTCACAGCTCTGAGTTGTGAGTCCACGGCACTTGGACCTGTTCCTGTGAGGAAGGTGGTCTCTGGAAGTGCTATCCAGCTCGCCTAGCCCAGTCGGGGCTGAGGTGGATGAGTCCAGTTGGTGACACTGGCTCAAGGGCGATGCTGACATCTGCTATACTCCTATTGATGCAGCCCAGAATTGCATTGGCTTTTTTAGCTGCCGCGTCACACTGTTGGCTCATGTCAAGTTTGTGGTCAACCAAGACTCCTAGATCCTTTTCACATGTACTGCTCTCAAGCCAGGTGTCACCCATCTTGTATTTGTGCCTCTCATTTTTTTTGCCCAAGTGCAATACTTTACATTTCTCCCTGTTAAAATTCATCTTGTTTGTTTTTGCCCAGTTCTCTAATCTGTCAAGGTCGTTTTGAAGTGTGATCCTGTCCTCTGGGGTGTTAGCCACCCCTCCCAGTTTGGTGTCATCTGCTAATTTGATCAGGATGCCCTTGTGAGAATATAGAGAGGGGATCAATGTGAGAAACGGGTTGGTTAGCTAGATGTGAGACAGGAAGTTGGGGACTCAAGGGGTCAAGTGAGGGTGAGCTTTGGTTGGCTCAGGAAGGTCCTGTGGAGCCTTCAGTGCAGGATTCTTAAGAATTCGATTTTATCCCCCTGGCTGTTTAACATCTGCATGAAACTCCTGAGTAGAGTCATCCAGAGTTTTTGAGTATGTTGTCATCAATATGCTGATGACCCACAGCTCTACTTCTCCTTTACATCTGCAGGTCTGGCAGTGGATGTACTGGACCATTGTCTTCTTTGGTAATGGACGGGATGAGAGCCAGTAAACTGAAGCTCAATCCACATAAGACTGAGATACTGTTAGTGGATGGTTCCCTAGACTAGACAGATGGGAGATTGCCTACTCTTGATGGAGATATGCTTCCTCTGAAGAAGCAGGTATGCAGCTTGGAGGTATTTCTTGATCCATTGTTGTTGCTTGAGACCCAGGTAGCCTCAGTGGCATAGAGTGCCTACCATCAGCTTCTGCTGACGGGACTTCTCTGGGCCACACTAAGCTACTCTGACCATGGCCAGAGTGACTTTATGGATCAATTCACCTTTCCAAAAGCCATGCTGGTGCATTGGGACATTGGAGAGGGATAGTGGCCATCAGCACAGAGAGATGTTTTGCCGTGAAATAGCCAATGGAGAATTAATATGAACTGGGGGGTGATTTAGAGACACCATCTCTATATCAAACTCTTACACTTAGTTAACTATTCATACTTCTGAAACCAGGAGAGCTAATTTGAAAACCAAAAATGAAGAAAGAGATTAGGATAAGCATAATCTTATAATATTGGAAACATCCCTAGTCTGCAACAGGAGATGAGTCAATAGCAGTCGATATTTCTCTTTATAAATCAGCATTATTCTGCTTTGTTCTCCTTGATAATCCACTCCCTCTTTTTTCTTGGCTCAGTAAATGCAAACATAGTCTCAGTAGTGGGGTTTTTTATATATTAAAGAGAAAATCTATATGCAGGTGGAGAGGAGACAGAGTGCTCAGAGCTTACTCAAGTAATAGAGCTATTCCCCAATATTGGCCAGCTCCTGTTTCCAGTTGAATGATAGGATTTGGAAGGAAAGGAAGAAACATCTGACAGATTTTTAACCTATTTTTTCCCCTTGGAACTCTGATTATCTGTCAAAATGGATTTAGTAGGCACCATGTTCTTTCTTTCCATAGACAGAAGGCAGAGGAGCAAATATTTACTGGCATGTTTAGAACAGTTTTAGACAACTTTTTGACCAGCTGATGAATAACTTCTTTTTAAAAAGAAAGAAAGAGAGAGAGAGAGAGAGAGAGAGAGAGAGAGAGAGAAAGAAAGAAAGAAAGAAAGAGATTTACTGAAGATCAAGCATGCCTGGAAATAATAGCCTTTCACCTGGAAACACAATACTTTTTAACCCAGTTGTATAAGGACTGTAGGGACATGGGTGGCGCTGTGGGTTAAACCACAGAGCCTAGAACTTGCTGATCAGAAGGTCAGCGGTTCAAATCACCACGACGGGGTGAGCTCCCGTTGCTCGGTCCCTGCTAGCAGTTCGAAAGCACGTCAAAGTGCAAGTAGATAAATAGGTACCGCTCCGGCGGGAAGGTAAATGGCGTTTCCGTGCGCTGCTCTGGTTCGCCAGAAGCAGCTTAGTCATGTTGGCCACATGACCCAGAAGCTGTACACCGTCTCCCTCAGCCAGTAAAGCGAGATGAGCACAACAACCCCAGAATCGGCCACGACTGGACCTAATGGTCAGGGGTCCCTTTACCTTTATAAGGACTGTGAGTAGGAGTTGAAGTGAACTCTTCCCCATCCAGAATTCAGGGTGCCAACTGAGACAGAATAATTTACAGAATTGACATAGAACTTTTCTTGCAAGTCCTGGGTCTGTTCTGGAAGCATCAGGAAAGGTGCCTCCTCCCACAGTATGAAATCATCTCTAATCCTCATTAGGACATACCTCAATGCATGGAAACAACTAACATTGTAAGCAGTCAGTGGAACTATAAATATTTGTCTTTGGCAAATTGTAATTAATGTATCTTCTCTTACATATCAAAACCCATCCCACAGTTAGTGGGTGGTACCCTAGACTGCATGGCTGGGAGATTGCCTACTCCTCTGAAGAAGTGGTTACACAGCTTCTGGATCCATTGTTGTCACTTGAGGCTCAGGTGGCCCTGGTGGCATGGAGTGCCTTCTCTGGGCCACAATAGGCTACTTTGACCATGCCCAGAGTGACATTATGAATCAGTAAAGTCCAAAAGCCATGCTGGTGTCATGGCTCTGGAGCAGGGATCCTCACAGTATAATCATGCAGACTCAACAGCAGCTCTGAGGAGGAAGAAATGAATCCACTTCCTGGCCCCCCAGCTTATCCCTTGAGCATGAAAGATACTTCTGCCACTGGCTTCCAAGGACTGGGTCACAGACACCTCCAAGAATCAAGAAAGACCTGGGGAGCTTTCCCCAAAGAAGTCCCTGCAATTGCCCTGCTGGCTAGACTAAGTCAATGGCTGCAGAAAAAGGCACTTGCCCTTTAACTGACCAGATGCAGAAGTTAAGGTATGGGGCTTTCATTTTGACTCTTAAGCCTGGAGCATAAGCTATGTCAGTTACTCCAATACATTGCTGGGACAGCTGGGACATTCCACCTCTACTGTAGGATTGCTATCCGTGGTCCTGAACCAGCAGCTTAGTCTTTATCCTTGCCTTAGCTTCTGGTTTATTCCAGAACTCCTGGGCTACTGGTCTCTAGCTTGCTAAATTCCCTCCACTGCAAAAATTTGGCCAACCTCACTTAAGATTGGGAAAAGGAGAAACCCATCCCTTCCTGCTCTGAATTTGTTGAATATTTTACTTCCTAATAGCCAGCAGGGATGGGCAAATCTATTTCCAATCTGTTGTTTTCACAGGGTTTTACCAGTAATTCCGTTTCATCCTTTCTAGCAGCATTAATCTGCAAAATCCCCTCAAAAAGCATGCTTAAATAATGATTTTAATGTGTATTTAAACACATTTCCTCTCAATGCATATTCATGTGTGTTTCAATGACTGAGAACTGTGTTGAAAACATTCCAAGAATCGAATGGATTGCTAACTTTTTATTTGTACCTCTTGGACTACTGTGCTGATCAAGGGATTCAAAAAACTGAGCCCCTCAAGCAAACCCCGTAGACAGGTTACTGTGCAAGTAACCCTTTGTCAACATCAAATTTTCATTGCTGTGGTCAATGACCAGTATTACCAGCCCTTTGTTAAGGGTGCGCAAGCAGGTAGAGCTGTCTTATGATATAGCCTATGGTGGTAATGTCATATCCTGACCTTCCCTTACCTGGACCACAACTCCTATGGGCCTTAGTCGACATGGAAAATTGCCAGGGATGGTGGGAGTTATAGTCCAACAAGATTTGGAGGGCACTGGGTTGGGGAAGACTGTGATATCCCATGCAGTACACTCTGCTTTCCTCTTTGCTGAGCCATGTTTCAGAGTCAAGCCTTGGCTGAAATTAATCTCTTTAGCAATCTGAGCTCCAAGTCATGGGAAAGCAAAGGCAGGTAAAAACACAGAAGCAGAGTTATGGCTCAAAGCAATGAAAAATAATAACTGTAAAGTGTTTGAGCCTAATCTCTTTACAGAAACAATATTTGCATTGCAAATGATAGTCTGCTAAACGAACATCCCAGGTAAAGAACAGGGAAATCTGGTACTTTACATAACACGAATGTTCTTCAGGTGTACACAAGCATTTTGTACGGCTTCCATTTCAATTTCAGATCGCATTTCATTTCCCTGCTTTATCGTCTCCCTGCTTGCATGCACACATGGCGAAACAGGCCAGGCCATTACTGAATATTCTCTGGTGTCTGTTTTCAAATAGGAAAAAGCACTTGCAGAAGTGTAGAAATCGCTGAATATTCTCCGGCGTCAGTTTTCAAGTAGAAAATAGTGCTTGCAGACATGTAGAAAATTGCTTGCCCCCTCCCCCTTAAAAAAAGACAACATTTTGACTGCAGGTATATATTTTTTTCTTTCAGGCTTTCTGCCAGCATTTCCCCCTGGCTTCTGTTTTTACTCAGATTAGCCACATGGGCGATCAGGCATCGGTTAAGACAGGGATGGTTAATTTTTTTGACCTTTCGGTTCTCACTCAGCCCAACTCTGCTGTTGACCAAGCTGATGGTAGTTGGAACCCGACCACACCTGTGGGGAGTGGGGCAAAGATTAGCTACTCCTGAATTAAAGAGCACATTGTGAATGGGATGGTTGTGATGTGTGCATTCCAATCTCCAAACTGTGAGATAATCCAGGAGGGCCACTCGAACCCCTCCCTTGCTCCACAGCAGTCTCCCTTTTTTTAAGGGGGACTTAAGGGTACACGGTACCTGCACCCCCCTGTTTTTGGTTGAAAAGTGTGACACTTGCTGTAACAATTTCATGGTGAGTACCGACACCTATTTTCTAGAAAAAAAGCACTGCTTTACAGTATTTTCTCTCTCTTAAACTTCCTTGCTGCAAGGAGCTTACAGTATAAATTTTGACCATGAGGGAGGTAATATAAGATGGAAAGGGAGAAGTAAAAATGGGAAAAGGGGGGGGGAGAGCCTTTCACCTCTCAAGATATCAAAAAATATATTTGAAAAACCAAATTCTGTCTGTGGGTTTGGTATGTATCTAACTCTTCCATTAAATTATACATTTTCTGTCTAACCACAAGCAACTTCTGATAGTTAAAAAGAACCACTCTGTTCTAGGGCTTTTAAATTGCCCACTTGACACAATATCCACCCTGTGTAAAGGAAGATGCGGAGGAGAAAAGTGAAACTCCCAAGCCTTTGCGAAAAACCACATTCTGATATGAAAGAGAGAGAAAAAATCACCAGTTTTTTTTTATTCTCGTGGATTTCACGAATAACATTACAATTCCATCAGCTCCTGGTAATACTATAGGAGTGCAGAGTAATTTATTACTTCAGTTGCAAAAGTTTCTCCAATATAATCCACTTGAATTTCAATACTTTCTAGAAAATTCTACAGGTACATCAGAGATGATCTGCTGCCGTTCCTGCAGGGACAGAATCTGGCACACACTGTTCTGAGGGGAAATTTCCAAAGTGTCCTCATTCTCTCTCTCCCCCCCCCCCCCCCGGTTTGTTTTCAAATCCATGTTCATTTCTGATGGGAGCACTGGGATTCAGGGCAAATAATAAAACAAGCAAGCTTGGTAAAATTAATCAATAAAATGTCAAGGCCCCTCCAGAGGCTTTGCAAGAAGAAACAAAGAGATGAACAATTAGCACAGTGGGAGATAATAATATGAATCTGAGGAGAGTCCGGGAAACGCCAAGCAGTGGATCTCAAGGCAGCCATTAGATACCAGATCTAATGGACAAGGGAACAAGAATCTGAATTGGGGGTGGGAGGGTGCCTTTGCAAGAATCAATTTTCAGCAGATTTTCAGCATTCCAAATGTGAAAGAGAAATCTTAAATTGTGTTTTAAGCATGCAACTATATTCTGCCTCTAAATTTCAAACAGAACTGCTCAAAATGTGACAGAACGCAGATGGTCCATATGGCTGCCCACCTCACATTTAGTCTTTTAGCAGAGAACTGAATTCTGGGAGATGGTTTTGACAAACCATCTCCCAGAGCAAATTTCACGGGCGTCTTTGGAGAATGCCAAATCTGAGTGTTATCTTGGCACCTGGTGTGAGGAGTAATCCACTCAGCCTGGGCTTTTGACTGGTTTGTGTTCCTGGCTGTGATAGTAACCTGGTATGCTCCGAGACTTATATGCTTGCATTTACACATCTATACAACCTGAGCATAAAATAAAGGGGCTCACAGAATCACCCCCAACAGATCTCGCTTCTCCATTTGTCACGGCTTTGGATGCAGCACAAAGCAAGCATGTCTCTGTGTCTCCCACTTTCAGCCTGTTTTCAGATGAGCTCTCTCACACAAAAACACATTGACTATTGTTCTCTTACCTAGTAGCTAGGGGAAGAGAGGGGAGGAAAGGCTCACCCATTAGCCCAGAGGGCACCATCACTTAGTTGTAGCTTCTGCAACTTAACTCATTCTTTTGGGATGCTGATGAAGACACTTAAGTGGCCAGCTAGGGTCATTGTCTTCCAAAGAAAGTTGTCTTACTAGTTCTGCAAAGTACTCTTCTTAGATTCTAGCATTGCTGGGTACCAGAGCCCAAGAATGGGATGGAACTCGGGTGATCATCCAGAATGACACTCCCCCAAACCAACAACATTCCTATCAGCTGGGCAGGACCAAGTGGATTCCAGGAACATTCCACTCTCTACTCAGAGCCGAGAACGCTGCAGGGGGCTGATTTGCCATCATGCTCCCCACAGGGAATGCATGGGCAATGCAGCACAAAGCAGGACCGAACCCTCTACTCCCCAGCTGGTGAGTGGAAGATTCAATCCTGCTCTCTGCAGTGCAACTGGGGCAAATTTAGGGAAGAGCAATCGATTCGCCAACATGGGGCACTGAACCAAGACGGCACCACAACAATGATATAGAACAGAACGCGAGAGGCAGAGGGTGGTGAATTTTGGCATCACACAGGGCACCACTAAAAATTGAAAGCCCCAAGTCTGCCACTGCCCCATCCCTCTACCAATCGTATGTTTAATTATGGCTGGCCTCCAAATCAATTCAGGGCTCTGATCCAAACCAGGTTGGCCCCAGACCAGCCCTGGTCAGGCCACAACCAATCCAAAGTCCCACCTCAGGCCATGGATTTAATGGGGGGGGGGTCATTCACAACCCTAGTTTGGAAGCCATGGAATTAATTTCAGCATCCTCCAATGGAATGTGGTCTTTGGGTTTGGGGAAACTCTATCCAAATGGCACCTTAGCTTTCAGAAGCTTTCTCTGCTTGATTCATTCCAAGCATATCTCCCATCTGGTGCTAACCAAGAATGTGGAGAGGGCACAATGTTCTGTAAAAGGTCTAGGGAGAGTTGTCCTCATTTTCTTCTCAAAAATAAATAAATCCCTAATGAAGGTGCAAAGAGTATTTTTAGAATGGGCTGCAGCACAGAAGGCAGAAGACTTCCCATCTGCTTCCTCCAAATCACCGCTGAGTTCTGAAGGCAGGTGCCCTCCTTTGGAAAGGACTCTCACCTCTTTCTCTCTCTCCATTCCCCAGGTTGCTGATTAGGAGAGTCCCAGAAGGATCTCTGTTGGTGCCTGAGCTATTTGTGGTCCACAAGGTAGCTTTAGGCTGGGGACAGGGTGACACCCAAGGAGCTTTGTGGCAAAGTAGAGGTTGAAGCTGAGAGGGAAGACAGATGTGTCATTTTTGGTGCTGTGGGGGTGGTTTTGAAGTGCTCCCAAACCATATATTGGATGGTTCTGCAAGTTTCCATCCATGAAGTTTCTGGGGGAAACTAACTGCAGTGGGTCCCTATTGACATCACCAAAATAACTCTCCCAGTCCCTGAAGCAGTTTTCCAACTGTTTCAAATTGTTGGAGACTTCTTCTTCTTTTTCCTTTGGTGAATGTTGAATGTGAGTATGGAAACATACACATCAACTGTCCAGTGTTGAATGTTGGAAGATTCAGGACGGGGGAGGGGGGGAAGGTTACCTCTTCACATGGCACTTAATGAAATCATGGAATTCCCCAGCACAAGATGTAGCGATGGACTTCAGCTTTAAAAGTGGATTAGACAAATTCATGGAGGATAAGACCAAGGGTACTATTGCAACCTGAGCAAGGCCAAAATATGGCGCTCCACCACCCAGCCCTTGTGCTGCCTTCCAAAACCAGGTAAGTGAGGAACAGGGCTATGGGAAAGAGGTATGAGGGCTCCATCAGGGTGCTAGAGCCCTCCCATCTCCTTCCCAAACCTGGGCAAGTGCTAACTAGGCTTTGGGAAGGAGGGGGAGAACTCTAGGACCCTGTAAGAGCCCTCACCTCCTTCCCATAGCTGGACAAGTGCTTACCAGGCGCCTTTTCCGCTCAGCACCCAGTGCAGGAGAACTGGTTACATTGCCTTAAATCCACCTCTGATAAGGCTATCAATGGCTACCAGCCATAGTGACTATGTTCTACCTGAGCTATGGCCCTTCCCCCTTTATACTGCCTCCAACAGTGGAGGTCATCTAGCCATGAATATCCATTGTTCAGGGACAAACGGCAGGAGATCCCTACTTCCTTCATAGCCTGCGCATAAGTTTTCTGGAAGCATACTCCTGCCCACTCTGGAAAGCAGAAGGCTGAACTGGGTGAACCTTTCATCTGATCCAGCAGAGCTCTCCTTTTGCTCTTGCTTTCAGAAGCTGTGACCTAGAATTCTCCACCGTAACACCTTGAACCACACACATACAATCTTGCTTGTACTCTTTTGGGGGGGGCATATTCTGATAAAATATAAATTATATTTTTATTTTTTAAAAAAATGGATCTGTGTGGAGGTAGATTTTGTTATACTGTGCGTTAAGTTAATGGCTTGAATATGAACTCCTTTAAAATTCTATTAAAGTGTGATTACTTGAGTTGCCTCTCCCGACGGACATTTATTTGTGTAATTGGTAGTGCATAAACCATGATTTCATTATAAAGGGAAACATCAATTTTGCTGCATACTTGTGATTTTTTAATTTTTTTTACTTGAATCAGCTCTCCCCACCCCTTTCTCCTCCTGTGTTCACTTCTATTTTATCAGCAGGAACTTATCTCAAAATGGGTTCCATTACAGGTGTTTGTATTCAATGGTTACAAACCAAGATGGCTCCACTGGGGCTGAGGGTGGAGCGAGGCAAATGAGGTAAAGGAAGAGGAGGAAATGCTTTGAAGTCTGTCTGTTCTATGGTGACTCTCTTGCCGGTCAGCAGTAGCCAATGTGGTTTCCTTCAGATGCTACTTAACTACAAATTCTATCATTCCTGACCATTGGCCACACTGGCTGGGACATAACTTGTTACTGGGGCAACAATATGCTACAGATCATTAGGAAAGGATCCCTTCCCTGCTAGGGATCATCCAGAAAGCAACTGAAAATATGCCAATATCATACCTTTGTTATAAAAATCTATGGTGCGATTGCGTTTGGAATATTGGGCACAGTTCCTGTTGCCTCACTTCCAAAAAGGATATTCCAGAGCTGGAAATGGTTCAGAGGAGGGCAACCAAAATTATCAAGGGGGTGGAGCAACTCCCCTATGTGGAAAGGCTGCAGTGTTTGGGGACTTTGAAGTTTAGCAAAAAGCTTAGTAAGAGGATGGCATGGAGAAAGTAGATACAGAAATGTTTTCTCTCTCTCTCATGAAACAATGATAATGATACATCCTGGACTCTCTGTTGGTGACTTGTGGAAGACAGTTGGTATATCAGCAGAGCTTGCGGAGCCCCAGCCCAGTCTTCATAGACTTCCTGCTCCCAGCAGAACAGCTTCTTCCAGAGTCCCCGGTTAAGTGGAAAATTCCTCACCCGTACAGTTCCAAGTATCAAAGTATGAATTGTCTCCAGACACAAGACAGTTCTGAACACTACCTACTACTTTGTACAGTTCTCCTGGCCTTTGAAGTCAAGATACATACATACATACAGAGTTCTACTCACACTATCACCATACTAGCTAAGGTTGCTGTGTAAAAACCCACAGCCTCTTCCCCTGACTCTCACAGAATCTGAGTCGGACCCTGGCAGCAAACAGGACAGCATTAGGATTTGCAATAGGACATCAGGAACACAGACACGCAACAGGGTAGGCACAGACATGCACAGACTTAATGAAAGCAATGCCCTAGAGACTATCATGCCCATCTCTGCATTCCGGAACCAAAGGGAGCATGTCATACACTTGACCTCTGCTCTGTTGCTATGGTAATCCAGTGCACCTACTCACTTACCTCTGAACATCCAGATTTGGGGAGGGCGTGCTAACTTAAGAAATGAGACCAAACACTTTGTCATTTAACGCATTGTTCACATTACACCAACACTCTTCTTCACTGCATTTTATTTTATTTTTTTAACAAAGGTTGAATCTGTAAGAGAGAGTGATCAGCTGTGACTCCTGCATTGCAGAGGGTTGGACTAGATGACCTTTGGGGAACCTTCCAACACTACAATTCTATGATTCTATTAAATGTATGGTGTGAATGTTTGTCTTAACAACATACAACCCTTACTATTTAAATCGAGGTGGAGTAATAAGAGCTTCAGGGTGCGAGTGTCCGCCTTGCAATAAAAAATGAGTATTATGAGCTGCAAAAATTTGGATTGCAATACCACTATTTGTATACTTTGTCAGCATCACTAATCAACGGAGAATCTTCTCTGCCTCTATCTCTCTGCTGTTGCTGATAACAATATCAGCCTCTGAAATGGAGAAGATCTCTGATCTTCCATGTGGGGATTCTTGATTGCCTCGCCATCTGAGTTTAAAATGGGCTCCATCTATCATCCACTTTCCTTCCATCCCATAAATCACCTATTCTTCTTTTAAAGTTTTAAATTTGCTTCACCTCAGAGGCATCAGGTGTGCTTTTGTTTGGACTTTTCAATAATCTATTCTTCTCGCTTGTTTCTTCCATGCAACGAGACGGTAATGTTTTTTATTTTTTTATTTTGGGTTGGTTGGTTTATTTTTACTGCCTTTTTACTCCCCCTTCTCATAAGAGAAAAATATATATATTGGCTATAGCAGATATCGCTTAGGAATCTCTGCAGCCTTGTTCTCTCTCTTGTTCTCTCCCTCCCTCCCTCTGTCTCATCCTCAGGAGGCATTTTCAGGCTCAGATACATTTCACACACATTACTAACCACACCGGACCGGCTGGCCGTCAGATGGGTGCGTAACTGGATATTACAGACAATCATGAGTCATTGATGATGAGTGCGGTTGGTCATGTATTGCAAACCCATGTCTGCCTCAGTGAGTATGGGCAAAGGTGGCTGTGCTGAAGCGGAAATTAACCCACACCAACACAGCTATGTTTCGCTTGACCAACTAACTGTGTTTACCAAGACCTTTCCTCTTCAGTGGAATGACTGAGTCTTCCACAGATCTTCTCCACTGGCCAGGTGAAAGCAAGAGGGTTTATTTGAGTCACCCGTTGCTTCACAGTGTCTTTGAAAGGTGGTGCCAAACCAAAATTCACTTGGAGTATCACCACCACGGGTGGGATGCGGGTGGCGCTGTGGGTTAAACCACAGAGTCTTGCAGATCAGAAGGTCGGCGGTTTGAATCCCCACGACAGGGTGAGCTCCCGTTGCTGGGTCCCTGCTCCTGCCAACCTAGCAGTTCGAAAGCATGTCAAAGTGCAAGTAGATAAATTATACCGCTCTGGCGGGAAGGTAAACAGTGTTTCCCTGTGCTGCTCTGGTTCGCCAGAAGCGGCTTAGTCATGCTGGCCACATGACCCAGAAGCTGTACGCCGGCTCCCTCGACCAATAAAACAAGATGAGCTCCGCAACCCCAGAGTCTGCCACGACTGGACCTAATGGTCAGGGGTCCCTTTACCTTTACCTTTTATCACCACCACTCACAGGGATGGCTGCCTTCACAGTTGGAGGCAGATGTACATCTGAATACCAGTTGCTGGAAACTACAGGAGGGGTGTGTCCTGCTCTTGTGCCTGGGCCCTGCTTGCCATCAATAGCCCTTTCCTTCATGGAGTTGTCTAATCCTCTTTTAGAACCATCCAAGTTGGTGGCCATCACTGCCTCCATTTAGCTCAATATTGCCTACACTGGCTGGCAGCAGCAGGATTTCAGGATGGGTTCTCTCCCAGGCCTACCTGCTGAGGACTTTATCTGGGGCCTCCTGCATGAAAGCAACATCTGCTCTACCGCTGAGTTATGGCCCTTTGCTCTACTGCTTTGTGGCCCTCTATGCCTCCCTGCATCTCTAACCCAGCTCAAAGAGCAAGGAGAGCAACTTCCACAGGGCACCTCCCTCTGCTATTAAGCCTCTCTTGGCAGCCTTCCCCACCACCAGCTTCCACACAGCTGAGGCTGGGCGTTCGCCTTTACTGTGCAGTAATTCACGGCAGTTCTTAAACTGTCAGGAATTTTGGAAATTAATGGGCAATATGATGAAGCCGCAAAATATATGGCGGATATAACTCCTCGCTCCTGCTCCCCAGGAGACTGGCAGCTGCCTCTTGGCGTTGCCTCTGGATGCCTGACAGGTGGGAAGCGGGGGGGGGCAGCCCACGCTTGGCAAACAGTGATAGCAGGCAAAACTGATACAGATGATCAGAGAGAAATGATGGGAAAGGGAAAGGGGTGGGTAGGAAGAAGTCTCTTGCAGCTGAAAGCCTCGGCTGGCACTCAGCATCCTTCCAGAACATTCTGTACACAAAACAAGCACCGTGTCCTATCATGGGCCCAAACCAGAAGGCGGGTGTCAGTGCATCAGCATTCACACATTATAGCAGGCGCAAATCACCAAGCTCCCTCTCCTTAGTTTGGAGCAGCTGCTACAACAATCAATCTGGGGCATGTAAGAATGACAGGGGATCTTTCAGGTTAATGGTATGAGGGCCACATTCCATTCATGTCAACCTGTTGGGGACCACATGGAAGTGGAAGTAGGGCCAGAGAGGGACATTGCAGGCCTTCCTTCTTACATTTTGTGGACCTCCCTAACCACAGTACAGTGGTACCTCAGGCTACATATTCTTCAGGTTACGTACACTTAAGGCATATGGGACTTTATTAAAGGCTCCTTCTAGGACCGGCAACGGCAGGGCCGAGCTTCCGGTGAGCGCAAAGGCCCTTCTTGCTTTTTTAGATACAAGAAAGAAAAGATATGCTGCCCGTGCAGCTATATACAGTGGTACCTCGGGTTACATACGCTTCAGGTTACATACGCTTCAGGTTACAGACTCCGCTAACCCAGAAATAGTGCTTCAGGTTAAGAACTTTGCTTCAGGATGAGAACAGAAATCGTGCAGTGGCGGCATAGTGGCAGCAAGAGGCCCCATTAGCTAAAGTGGTGCTTCAGGTTAAGAACAGTTTCAGGTTAAGTACGGACCTCCGGAACAAATTAAGTACTTAACCCGAAGTACCACTGTATATACAAGTCACAGAAGCTTCTCTTTAACAGAGCATTGATTGGATTTGGCCATGTGAACAGAAGGACATAAGAAGAACTTCCTCGATCAGGCCAATGGCCCATCTAGTCCAACGTCCTGTTCTCACTGTGGCTGACCAGATGCCCGTGGGGAACCTGCAAGCAGTATTTGAGCACAAGAGCCCTCTCCCCTCCTGTGCTTTCCAGCAAATTGTATTCAGAAGCACTGCTGCCACAGCATTGCTGTTGAAGCAGAGTAGAGCCATTGTGGCTAGTAGCCTTCAATAGCCCTCTCCTCCATGAACCTGTCTAATCAACGAGGCTGTGTGCTTGAATAGAGTGCAGTCAAAGAGTGAGGAGAGATACCGACCTCAGTTAAGTAGGGGAAGCATTATTATTTTTTAATCAAAACTCTTTGTCAGGAGAATACAGTGCTGTAGCAAAGTCGGCAGTTGTAGGAGACTGACAAATTTAAAGGCGAACATGGAACTGTCAATCACTTACGAGCTCCATCTAACTTAGTTTGCATCTGTCCTTCAACTTGCGCAAATGAGGAGGAGTTCAGTCTGTCAAGTTTTTGCCTCGAGAGGGCTCAGATTTATTATTTCTTTTTGCCCAGCTCTGTCGCATTTCGGCTTAATGAGCATCATTTGAATTCAGGATGCTGGCCGGGAAGAATTAAAAGGATTGGTCTCAACTGAGAGTGCCAGCGGCTCTACTTTTTATACTTCCTTGGCAGTTCCAACCTCGTTCAGCGCTCTTTGCCTAAGCAGAAAACCCAGTAATTTAAGGAAGGTGGGGTAAAGTGTTCCTCCCCATAGCACACCTCAGACGAGTGGGAAATGGGCATCCAAGGTCACACCAGCCATTGTCTCGCAGTAATTGCAGTAGCATTACACTGTCTAATGCCATCTTCTTGGACTGCAATCATTAGGCATGTTTTCAAGACCGGCTCTCTTGAAATAACTTCTTGCTCAGAGACATGTGGAGGATTGCAGCTAGAGATGGGCAAGGCTGTCCACTCTGGTTTCTCGGTTTCTCGTGTTTCCAATCTCAATTTCAGTTCTGTGTCAATTTGTGATTTTGCAAAAAGAAAGAAAGAAAGAAAGAAAGAAAGAAAGAAAGAAAGGTCCTCATGAAAATTCAAAATAATTGCACATTTCTCCTAACAAACACATTTTCCATGCAATCTTCCCTAAGATACAGATTTTACAGCAAGCAATTTTTCCGTAATACAAGGCAATTGCTTATGCTTCCTTATCTGCATTTTTATGCACACTTCTCCCTGCTATATGCATTAAGTAGACAATTTTTGGTTGGAGAAATGCTTCCCGATGTTTAGAAACAGCCACCTTTCACAGGATTTCTCCATTCATGTGTTGTTTCAGGAAGTGTGACTTCATAAGAACCAAAACAAATTCCCCCTCCATCCTTAACTGAGGGAAGGAAGAGGTGGTATGCACCAAATGAAAACTACAGGAGAAGGTTAGAAGACCCCTGCTGGATTACATTAATGGCCCATCAAGCTCACACAGTGACTGACCAGATGCCCATAATGAGAAGCCCACAACTACTGAATCTTTGAGTGTCCTAATTTTGGGATTATTTTTAGAAATTGTTGAAGTTTGACCAGAATTCAAGAGGAGCAGGGCCTGGAACAGAGCAAATCAGATAAACAGTAACGGAAAGGCATGGAGTTAATCTTCCATAAGTGGAATGGAACATGGAAGTGATTTCAACTCACTTTCTTTGCTAGGGGGGAAATGTCATGTAGGGGATTTGTTCCCTGCTCTCCCAGGTTCTAGTCCAACACTCTAACCCCTACACCACACTGCTGTTCTTCTGGGTAAGTCACCACTTTGCTCTCTTTCAATCTGCTTTCAATCTGCAACCCAAGCATGGCAACATCTTCTACTTCACAGCTCTCTGTCATCTCTTCACAAGGGATCCTGTCCATACCACATATCTCATCCGTCACAAACAGTTGTTGCCTTTGCCAGCCGTTGAATATCAAAAGCTAAGCATTTGCCTCATCAAACCTCCATTGTTCTGAAGTGGGATTTGTACAAAAGTGAGTTTCCAATCATCGCAAACTGATGCAGAATCCCCCGCCCTCTCTTCATAGGAGGTATTTCCCTCCAACTTGTGGGCTCCTAAATTCATTTGTATTCCACAAACGCCGTGCAGAACACAGGAGGAGAAGAATGATATCAGCAAGTTGACTCACTTTGAAGTGGCAGAGAATTGATTGCACTCTCAATTTGTCAGAGAGATAAAAATCTTTGATGGGATGGTCTTCTCCCTCCAGCAAGACCACGCTCCATTTTACCCGGGCCTCTTTTATTGATCTCCATTTTCTTATTCTCCCCTCCTGTAGCAACTGGACAACTGGAGATAATATTTCATCTAAAGTATATAACAGCACAGAAAGAACTCCTTCCCACCCTCCGCAGCTTTGTGATCTCCTTGCATTAGATAGAAACATGCATTCCTTAAGCTTGTCAATAATACTTGAATCCCCAAGTAGCTGCTTGCTTAAAAGATCCGATTTCTTCCATCTTTACTGCTTCTGTGGAGTTCTAAAAGATGTCTTCTGTCATGGATTGATGGGCTCATAAATGTTAAATAGGTCTGCGCAACCACAAGGACTGGCCGCACCCTCCGGATGCACCCAGTCTCTATAGGAACCCAGGAAGCTGCCAGAACATTGATATGTCTACTATCTGTTGCCTATCCTTTCAGACATGGTCTCTCTTGGACTTATCTGAAGATGCTGGGGCTTGAACTTGGGACCACTGAGCCACAACATCTTGGAGGACATGACTTGGAGGTCAAATCTTCATAGTTGCACATGGGCTCTCTGCAATGTTTAGTGCACGTGTTGGATAAACGTCAATTGGCCACTATGTAGATGTGCCCTCTGATGTAGGGAGGTTAGGTGCACAGTGCTAATGGTGTGATTCCTGCATTGCAGGGGGTTTAACTACAGGATCCTTTGGGTTCCTTCCAACTCTACAATTCTATGATTCCATGAGACATGTGTATCCCTACACACACTCCCAAGAAGTTCCGGATCTTTTACAGGAGTTACGGCATGTGTCCATTATGAATGTGTGTTCCTACCTTTGACCTTACTACCCTCCTCCCCTAACATCTCATATGCCCATAGTACCTCTGGTCATCCTTCTGTGATAGTTTGCCCACCTTTGGTCCTCACCATGCACTCACCTCTCACCTGTGGCTCCTAGAAACTGTCAGCATGAAACAGCAGCCACACCCTAGGAAATGGCTCCAACTGGACAGCTAAAGCAGGTGAAGGTAGCTGGTGAGTCTCAAACCCTTGGTGAGTTAGGGACTTCCCCTGCATGCGGAAGCAGGCTCCAACAGTTTGAGCAGATGAGACCAATAATAGGTCCAATGGTCAGGGAAGCAGTTTCTGCACATGCTGTATTAGAAGGAAGTGAGGGGTAGATGGGGCTTGTCAACCTGGGAAGGTAGAACATCTAGGAAAAGGAAAACTCTGGTCCTAAACCTCTGCTGCCTTGCAGGATATCTTTGGGAGAGTAAAAGGCCAAGAAGTAAACGCTGCACAAATCTGGAGTGGAATCCCTAAGACGGTTGGGTGGCACCTTGTATTCTTCCTTCTGGCAACTCCTGTAACCAAGCAGCTGCCATATGTATTGCTCTGCTTTCCTCTGGACCACAGCGAGGCTGAGAGTGGGGTCTTGTCATCTGGGCAGCCTCCATACACACTGACCAGGCTTGTGCCCTGTGGAGGTCACTTTGGTGCTGCTAACACAGCAGTTTGACTTCTCCCCTGGAGGTGCATGCTATTGTCTCTCAAGACAGATGGATGCCAACAACCTTTGACCTTCACTCCCCTTCCATTATATGTCCAAAACCTGTTCTTGATATATGTATATACCTGGGATGGGCATCCTTTCCCCCCTCAAGGGTTGCATTCCCATGGGGATTAGCTCCTGCGTGCTGGTGATGGACGGAGCCAGAGCCAAAGATGGGTGGAGCCAGAGCATATGATGGGCAGAGCTAAAGACAAAAGTGTTTTGGAGCAAGTCACTTGGAAACTGGGATTGCTAAGTGATGGTGGCTGCTTAGAGATAAGTATTATACGAAGCAGCAGAAAAATAAACTAATATTTAATTCATTGGTGTTTTTAATGGCATTTTCTTATTGCATATTTTAATTACGGTCGTTTCTATTTTAATGTTTTAATCGGGTAGCTTTATTCCATATTTTAATTATGGATGTTTGTATTTTAACATTCATGCAACTTTTTAATACCTTGCAAACTATTTAGAAACCCATTCTGGCGTTAGGCAATATATAGAAATATTAATATAAATTAATATAAACAAAATAAATAAATATTCGCCCTGACTACCTCAGATTTCAGTTCCCAATCCTAGGGCAGGCATGAGCCTTGCTTTTCATACTTGGATGGTTTTTACTAACATAGCAATACAGATAATGTTCAGAAGCCCTGTTCAGGGAAGTTTTTAATGTGTGACATTTTAATGTATTTTTAATCTTTGTTGGAAGCCGCCCAGAGTGGCTGGGAGATCCAGCCAGATGGGCGGGGTACAAATAA
The DNA here is from genome assembly GCF_965153285.1 of Podarcis tiliguerta. Lineage (NCBI taxonomy): Eukaryota > Metazoa > Chordata > Lepidosauria > Squamata > Lacertidae > Podarcis > Podarcis tiliguerta. The sequence goes on from NC_139541.1 coordinate 26,662,968, forward strand.
ATTATTATTATTATTATTATTATTATTATTATTATTATTATTATCTGTGTCATGGCAGGCCTCAGAGTCCTGCTCCTCCTTCTCCTCCTCAGAGGAGACCTGCTCAGAACTGGACCCCTACTCCGGATGGATTTCTGACATGCGTCCCTGACCCTGAAAGTAGACTTTATTTCCACCAATGCACATATCTTGTGTTCAAATGCTGAAGGTGAACCCAAGGGAAGGGTTGTTGCCTCCATCATCTGCTTAAGTGTTTCTGCAGTGCCACTGCCAGTCAGTGTAGACAATACTGAGCTATGTGGGCCAAAGGCCTGACTCAGTTGAAGACAGATTCCTACATTCCTTTGTTTTAAGGGAAGGGCCATAGCTCAAGGGTAGAGCATCTGCTTTGCATACAGAAGGTCACAGGTTCAATCCCCAGCAACATCTCCATGGAGCGCTGGGAATGTTCCCTGTCTGAAACCCTGAAGAGCTGCTGCCAGTCAGTGTAGACAATACTGAGCTAGATGGACCAATGGTTTCACTCAGTATAAGACAACTTCCTATGTTCCCAACATACTACATGATACGCAAAGGCAACACAATGATCCCAACTAAGATAACTGCCAGGAGGTTCAGGGTAAGAAAGGATGTACTTTTTTTCATGCAATGCATAATGAACCTGTGGAACTCATTGACACAAGGCTTGGTGATGGCCAATAGCTTAGGAATATAAGAAACTGCCTTATACGAAGTCAATCTAGAATGAGCATTGTCTAAATCAGCCTTTCTCAAGCTGTGGGTCCCCAGATGTTGTTGAACTACAACTCCCATCACCCCTAGCTATCAAGGCCGGAGCTCAGGGATGATGGGAGTTGTAGTCCAACAACATCTGGGGACCCACAGATGGAGGCATGCAAATGCTCATCAGGATTTCAGATAGAGGACATTCCTAGTCCTACCTGCAGAGGCCGGGGATTGAACCTGGGACCTTCAGCACTCTAAGCTTTGGATTAAGCAGAATGATGAAGAAAGAAAGCTGTGCTCCAGTATGCATGTTAGTCCAGAAAGTGTGGATCAGGTCAGTTGGTATTTTGGAAGAGAACCAATTCCTCAGGCAACCCTGGGGGAAAACAGGTTTCAGCCTTCGTGCATCGCTTGTGAACTAACATAGAGACACCTTGCTCACTGTTTAAGGAAAGAAAACAGTGGAATAAAACGGGCCTCTGCTGCAATCTTCCACAGAGGTTCTGACATCCTTATAATCATTGCCATAGATTTGCAAAAGCATCTGGAAATCTAGTAGTGCAATTCTGCCCTCTGCAGAAATAGGTGGATAGCTTGCTAAAGATTTTCATCGGACCAGAGTGCAGGGGGGGGAAGACTCTAATGGCATTATTTTCTCCCTGACATTTTTTAGAAAAAGAAAAAGAAAGAAAAAGAGCTATTTTGGAAGAATTAAATCTGTTTGGTAAACATGAGCCGGTGGCCATATGGAAAGGCAAACTAATAGGGTTGCTGAAAAATAAAGAGCCATCCCATTATTTGTGAATAATAAATACAAATCACAGGGTGGGAGGATAAATCTTTGGCACAGCTTATGGAACATCTAAGGATCCTTCGCTCCATCCCTCACATGCTACAAGCAGCCCCCGTTGCAAAATCCGTACAGATGTTTCCGTAGAATCAAAAAGTGCTTAATAAGCACATTAACATAATGGTTGTGGATTGGATTAATGGTGGTGGGTGGATCGCTTCAAACTGCTGATCCATGAGGATTGCAGATCATAGGAAAGCTGAATGACAAAAGCACAGGGACAGAACTTTGGATGAACATAAGACAATCTCTGCTGTATGAGCCAGTGTCCCGTCTAGTCCAGCATCCTCGTAAGACTGTAGGAAGAGCCTTTTGCATCAGATGGTCCATTTTGTGCGAGCACTCCAGTTGGAGAACTGCCTTTACCAAAGGTGTCATGGGCTTTGAAGACACTCGAACTCAGGATGCAAGGGAGAAACGTGCTAAGAGGAAGGCACGCTTGGCAAATCCACAATGTGATCAACTCCCGCCTGGAAACCAACGTCCCCAATGTGGAAGGACGTGTGGATCCAGAATTGGCCTCCGCAGTCACTTACAGACTCACTGTTAGAACTGTGTTTATGGAAGACAATCTTACTCGGCTACGAGTGATCAAAAGAAGAAGAAGAAGCAGTAACCTACCCTCACAGTAACCAACTGGATGCCTATGGGAAACCTTCAGACAGGACCCAAGTACAAGAGCACCCCTCACCCCCCCCCCACCCTGTGGTTTCCAGCAAATGGTATCCAGAAGTATTTACTGCCTCCAGCCAAGGAGGCACAGCACATGACTTCAAAAAATCAAAGCCATAACTAGGAATGTGGGATAAATGTGATTCAGTTCACTTTTAAAGGTGTATCTACCTCATCTGCACTTTCTGAAATAATGCACATTCTTTTTATTTTTTACCGTTTTTATTTATTTTCATGGTACAGAAGATAAATTTTGAGAAAACAAATGTTACAATAGTAAAAAAAAAAAAAAAGTAACCTGTCCTGATAAAATTACAGACTTTTATCGTGTCACGTGTTAAAGTTTCATTTGATTACTCTAAGAGATCACGTCACGTTTTCCCATGAGTGTTGGGTGGATTCCTGCCACAGTCTGAACAATTTATGTATTCAAATAAACATTTGCCATATGTTATAAAAGGAATATGGATTGTGCTTGCCCTTGGCAAACGTTAGTTTTTCAGTCATTGCTATTGACCATGCTCTGTTATACCAAGAATCAATGTTCAGACCGTCATAACTATTCTTCAAAGTTCTCTGAATTTAGCAATGAAGTTTTCCAGCCAAGAAAGTGCAAAATGCAGGTATTGGTGAAAATAACGTACAAAAATACATCATTTCGCCGGGGAATTGTTTTGCGGAAAAAAAGAGTGTATATTGGCAAAATTGCCTAAGAAAACAAGGAGAAAATTGCACTAAAATGCTGGTGAATTTTCATGAGAAAAGGAGAGAAACTGAGATCAGCAGATTATCCCCTCTCTAGCCATAACCTTACTCACACTCTTTTCAAAACACCACAAAGCTTCTCCCACCTCTGTGTGTTGCAAAGTCAAACAAGGACATTGAGTGACTCCTATGAGCTAATCCAAATGGATTCACAGGATTTGCGCCGGTGGAGAAAGCAAAATGAGAACCATCAGATCAAAACCTGGCAATGCAGGGTTTATTTATTTATTTCTCATCTTTTTAAATCCTTGCTTCCAGACAAAGAACTCAGACACCTTGCTTGGTTTCTTCCAAAAGCTTTAATGTCTAGATAACAGTCACTGGAAACCACAAGAGGAGATTGTGCAGTTCTGCTGTGGTCCTGCTTGTGTAGTTCCCATTGAGGCATCTGTGTCACTGTGAGAACAGGATGGTGGACTCAATGGGCCATTGATCCAGCAGGGTTCTTTTTAGGTTCTTAGGTTACTATGGAAACCGCAGGAGGGGAGAGTGCTCTTGTACATGGGTCCGATTGGAGCATCTGGTTGGTCACTGTCAGAACAAGATGCTGTGCAAGATGGGCCATTGGCCTGATCCAGCAGGCTCTTCTCATGTTCTTATCAGATTGGTACATAGAGAAGGCACAGGTTACAAGGTGTAGGAGGTGAAGGAGAGGTATAAACACACAGCTAAGCAGCCTGTTGCTCCAACAAGCAGCACACACACACTGCCCCTTCTTTCTGAACAGCATCAAGCATGGCAAGCTTGGAACTAGATGAGCAAATGGGCACTCCTTCAAGTGTGTTGAGTCTTCAAGATTTGTTTGTGCCAGCCCTGGCTTCTTCATGTTCTAGGAGATGGAGGTGGTGGTAGTGGTGGTGCCATCTCAGCATCCAATTTAATCTCAGTCACCCCCTCCAAAGAAGGAGGTTCCTCACCAATGGGGGAAGTGCCAAGAGCATCACCACAGTAGGAGGTATCTGGGTAGGGGTGTCTAATGTCACAGAAGCAGAATGCTCCCATGCTCCCCTTCTTAGACCCTTGTCTGGATCCAGCTTTTCATCCCCAAGACTACTGGTCTCCTCCCTTGGCTCAGACACTCCTTGGGGCCCCATCCTCACCTCTCCCATCCTGATAGCACCCTACCTAGGATTGTCCAGCTCCCAGGCTCCTGCCAGTGGCGTTACATCCTTTTCTGGTGCCCGGGGCACACATGTGTGTGCCCTTACCACAAACACCAGAGGGTTCACAGAGCCCAAGTGCCAGCTCAGTCCTGGCCACCAAAGCCAAGCAGGGCTGCACTGCTTCCCTGACTCCGACTCAGCGCTTAGCAAGCAAATCCCCCCTCCCCAATGCTGGCCAATTCAGTGAGCAGGCTGGGGATGTGGCAGAGAGGCCAGGCTAGGCGCTGGGGCCCAGAGACCCCTGGCCAAAGGCAGGATGGGATGGGGATCCCTGGATGGGAGTGCCTGACTCACACCCCCTAAAAATTGTGTGCCCAGAGCTAAAGCCCTCTTGGCTCCCCCCCCCCCCATGCCCCTGGCTATTGCTGTTCTGCATCTAACCGCCCGCCATAACACCTCCGCAGGACTCATGATACCGAGTTCCTAAGTTCTTAATAAAAACACAGAACAAATATCTCGAGGGCACTGGGTTGGTGAAGACCTTGGCCCCAGCTCCTTAACTTGCAAGGCCCCTGTGGATTCCATCTCCCTGGGACCCGAGGACTCCATTATTTCTCTTCTAAGTTCTTTTTCAAGGGAGGAATGTAGGGCAGAAAGTCTTCTCCGGGCACTGAGAGATCTACTTATGGCGCTGTGCCACTCAGTGAAACAACTGACAGACAGCATATGTTTACAATGTCTCCGATGTTGTATCTCTTTAAAATAAAATATTTTTGAAAGAAAATCCCATGCATCATTTATTCAACATCCATAATTCCAGATTAAATAGTAATGGGGCTGGGGGTTTTTCTGCTGACTGTTCCCTGACCTACTTTCAGTGTACACACAAATACACCCCAGCAGAGATTGGGGTTTTTTGTTTTGTTTTTCTAAGACCTTTGGAATCTTCAAGTGCTGTTGTAGAGGCTGCACATATATCCAGGGGGGCCTTTTCTGGAAGTCTACCAGGCCAAAACTCTCTCTCTCGTTCTCTAAACTCTCCTGAAAGGTTATTGCCTGCAGGAGTGCATAATAGCTTCCAAGAACTTTACATCAGAACTTGATCTCAGAAGCTGCCTTGTCATCTCAGGACAAGCAGCTGCTGGGAGTGGAAGATGCCTAATTTGTAGGAAAGTGTTAGGAAACAAAGAGGGAGATGGCATGGATGTATCTTTCAAAAGGCACAGAGTTGCCAGCAAAACTGAATGTTGGAAGAGCCTGCAGAATTAGGCCAGCAGCCCATCTAATCCAGCATCCTGTTCTCACATTGGCCCACCAGATACCCATGGAAAGACCACAAGCAGGATTTGAGCAAAAGAGCCCTCTTCGCTCTTGCAGTTTCCACCAGCTGGTGTTCAGAAGCATTGCTGCCTCCAACTGTGGAGGCAGAGCAGAGCCACTGTGGCTAGTAAACCGCCCTGTGATCTTCAGATGAGAGGTGGTATATAAATTAAATAAATAAATAATCGTCATTGATAGCTTTCTTCTCCATGAATCTGTCTAATCCTCTTTTAAAGCCATCTAGTTTAGTGACCACGCGGGGCGCGGGTGGCGCTGTGGGTTAAACCACAGAGCCTAGGACTTGCCGATCAGAAGGTCGGTGGTTCGAATCCCCGCGACGGGGTGAGCTCCCGTTGCTCGGTCCCAGCTCCTGCCAACCTAGCAGTTCGAAAGCACATCAAAGTGCAAGATAGATAAATAGGTACCCCTCTGGCGGGAAGGTAAAATGCGTTTCCGTGCGCTGCTCTGGTTCACCAGAAGCGGCTTAGTCATGCTGGCCACATGACCTGGAAGCTGTATGCCAGCTCCCTCGGCAAATAAAGCAAGATGAGCGTGGCAACCCCAGAGTCGGTCACGACTGGACCTAATGGTCAGGAGTCCCTTTACCTTTACCTAGTTTAGTGACCATCACTGTCTCAAGTGGGACAAAGTTCCATAATTTAACTACACCTCATGGGAATGACTTTTTTTTTACACTGCCCTGAATATTCCAAGGTTCAGTTTCTTTGGATATCCATGAGTTCTAGTCTTATGAGAGAGGAAGAAAAGGGGTTTTTTGCTATCTACTTTCTCTAATTTTATGCACTTCTATCATGCGGCCTCTTACTCGCCTTTTGTCTAAACTGAAAAGTCTCAAATGCTACAACATGGACCATACTTCAGTGGTAGAACATCTGCTTTGCATGCAGAAGCTACCAGGTTTAATCCTTGGAATCACCTGGTAGGGCTGGGAATGTTCCATGCCTGAAAACCTGGAAGGTCCCAGAGTCTCTGAAATCTCACAATATCATCCCAGCTTCCCCAGTGGTTTCATCAAACAGTCGTTTGAAAGCTCCTCCACTTTTCAAACATGAAGTCACCAATCCTCAGCATCTCAACAGTTCTTCATAAGACTGGGTTTCCAGGATCTTGATCATCTTGATCATGTTGGATGCCCTCCTCTGCACATCTTTCTGCTTGTCAATATCCTTCTTCAACTGGGGTGCCCAGAAATGGACACAGCTCTCCAGGTGGCATCTGGCAAAGGTAGAATAGTGTGATACTATTACTTCTTTTGATCTGACTTTGGTATGACTTGTGATTGACAGGTGAGGGGTCCTGCTCACCTGTCAAAATTGGCCCAAGAAGGGTAGCAAAATTGTGGGAATGGCCCTAGACTAGATAGACAGGCAAGTTGGGCTCATTCTTACATTCCTACACCACAGATCGGGACTTTTGGGAGGGGCAGTATTTGCTGGGTTTTAGAGTCTTGGAGCCATCTATTGCATCTGCATTAAGACACCCCAAGTCTCACAGCTACCAAGGAGCATTGCTACCCAATTCACACTGCCAAAAGCTCAGCTCTGTCTTCTGTATGCTGTATTCATTTCTTCAGTCCTGCCTCCGCCAACTTAAAAAGCAAGAAAGTGTTTGCTCTTTTGATTAGTGAAATGCTTGCAAGCCATAATAATATGCTCTTAGCCATTCAAAGTGAGTCTCTGGAACTGCAAAGTGCAGGTTGCACACTGCATGATGTCTTATTGTTTATGAGCATAGATTTATATGCATGTGCACTGCAGTCAGGACAAACCCACTCCCACCACCCACTCAGAGACTTGACTTCTAAAGACTCACTGGGGAAGAGCTACACTCCAAAGAATGACAAGTTGTGAAAACAGGGGTTTTGCAACAAGCTATTCCCCAAAACAGGAACAGAAACATATTTAGAAGAGAGAGACAAAAGTTCATGGCAGTCCTGGGTAAATGCAGTTGGAATGCTTGAAGTGGGAGGAAGTTCAGACGTGTTTCCCTGGATATATAGTTCCCAGAGCACTTGATGCCCATACAAAAGGCCCATGAACCTGAGAAAGCTTCACAGGCTCCCTAGGAAAACGTCGTTTCCCAGGCTTCCTGGGTTTTTAGCACTGCCATCGCCACATTCAAGGTGCTAAGGAACAAGGAGGCATGCTCGGAAATTCATTTTGAAATCCAAGTCAGAAAAGGACTTGTTGGGGAAATAGGTGACTGTTTTGAGGAGTACAAGTTTGCATTCCAAACACTGACAACATCATTAACTGTGATTCATGAGGAGACACTCCTCTGAGGGTTGACAGTTCATACCCTTTGCCGCACTAGAAATGAATTGTTTTAGACGTGAGAGTTGTGTGCTTTGGATAGGGGGGTGTGCTTTCTTTAGTCATCTGAACTTGCAGGAACTGTGCGATGCAATGCCACCCCATGGTTAGCAGTCCTAAGGATTTGACTCAAAATCCATGATAAACAAGATGCAAAATCTGCCTCTGAGCAGATGTGGGCTGCTGTTTTCTGGAATGCAAAGAGAGATATCACTTTCCCAAGAATGGGTTTCTTCTCCTTTTCTTTTCTTTTCTTTTTTTTTATCTGTAAGCGACAAGGAATCAGAGAAATCGTAATAATAACCTCCGAGGACACTTCAGTAATCTGCCTAGGCAGATAATCTTGGATTTAAGAAAAGGGAAGGGAAGGAGAAGTCATTAACAGATGAGATTAGTAATAAATTTGGGGAGGGGGGAGAGAGATGGAAAAGAGGTCAGTCTTGCAAAAAGCAATGCAAGACTCTGACGTCCCCGCAAACTGACAGACCAAGAGGAAATCATCCTTAATGAAAGAGAAAAGAGTCACCAGCAGTCAGGAAGGCTGCAGCCAAACTGATGTGGCAGCTGAATTATGAGCTGGACTTTGAACATTTGGGAAGAATGGAAGTCTTTGGGGCTGACCCTCCCTCGCTGGTTTTGTCAAAGGATAGCATCTCTGAGCAAAGCCTTCGTGACCTGTGCTCCCACAGAGTGTTTAATATCAGAGCAGGGGGATTAAGGACCACTTTGAAAAGTGATTAGGAACACAGATGGCTTGTATACACCAAGAAAGGTCTGAGCAGGATTAAACATCTTGGCAAGGCAAAAGAGGACCTCCGGGTGGCATATTGAGCTTGGGTGGGGGATAAAGCAGCCTTGGTCAAGCCACCAAGAGAGAAATGAAAGAGGATGTCTGTGATGCTATGGGTTGCAAGCACTAACTGGGCATCCTAGGACTCCCTTGTCGGAAGTCTCTGGAGCAGGCTGATACAGAGTCCTTGGTCCATCTAGCTCACAGTTAACAACACTGGCCACCAGTAGCTCTCCAGGGTTTCAAACAGGTCTCTCCCATTCCTACCTGGAGATGCCAGGAGCTGAACCTAGGAGGACCCCTTGCATACTCTACCATTCATGTGCCTGGTGAAATTACAAGGCTACCTTAGCACCAGACCCTTGATCCATCTTAGTTCATTATTGTCTGGTGGTGTTCTATCTGTTCTGTCTTCTACCCAGAGATACTACAGATTGAACTTGGGATCTTTTTGCTCTACTGCTGAGCTAGGATCTCTTGCTCACAAATGAAGCTCTTTCTACCTAGTCAGATAAGTGGTCTGTCTAGCTCTGCATTATCTATGCTGATGGGCAGCAGCTCTCTAGTGATTCAGACAGTTCTACTGGGAGATGCCAGCAATTGATTCTGGGACCTTCTACATAAAAAGCTTGTGCTCTGCCATTGAGATAAAGACCCACTCCAACACAAGCTGTTCTATATTGAGATTGTGGATCCATCTAGTTTAGTATTGTTTGCTGTTCCTGCAGAACCACTGCCAGTCCGTGTGGACCAGCGTTCTTCAACCTTGGGTCCCCAGATGTTGGTGGACTACAACTCCCATCCTCCCTGACCATTGGCTAAGCTGACTGAGGATTATGGGTATTGGAGTCCAACAACATCTGGGGACCCAAGGTTGAAGAGCACTGGCATAGACAATACTGAGCTAGATGGCCCAATGGTTTGGTTCAGTAGAAGGCAGCTTCCTATGTTCCTACTTTAACCACTACAACACACTGGCTCTGAGATTAAACCCTCTGCCTGGCATTTTATAAACCTCTATCATGTCACCCCTTACTAAAAAAGTCCTAAAGGTTATAACTTTTCTTGATGTGCAATAAAATCACTATTGCCCCTTTTCAGCAGTGGTTTTTGGGCACCCTGTTGGGTTGGAAGACTGCATTCCAAAATGGCAAGAAGTGCAAATTTCAAAGGATAGTTGTGTTTCAGTCTGTTTACTGCCAAGGTAAGGAACCTCCCATCGGGGAGGTCAAGCATGGGTCCCAGTTTGGCCTGTGAGGCCATTTCCCCCAAATCACGCCCACCTGCTCCACACCTGAAGGCACATATTATTTATCCTTTGCATTTATAGCCCACCTTTTTTTTCCTCCAAGGAACTCAAGGTTGCATACATGGTTCTCCCCACCTTTCCCCCCTTTAAGTCCCACAACAACCCTGTGATGTAGAGAAGCAGTGATGTAGAGAAGCAGTGTGGCCAGACTGACATCACTCAGTGAGCTTCATGGCTGATTGGAGATATGAACCTCAGTCTCCCTAGCTCATTGTCTGACTCACTAACCACTACACCACAAGGGCTCTCAAGTGTTCCTTTCTGATTCAAACCACACCAGCAAATGGACAAACCAGGGCTTAAAGTCAGCCCTGCCCAGCTGCATTGGCTGTGAGCCCCACTGGGATCAGCTGCACTAAGCTGCTCCTTCTGCAGCCAAGGAGGCTCACTGTCAGAACTGATCAGCTGCTTAGGGAAGACTTCAAACCCTGCTTTGTCCATTTGCAGGTGTGGTTCAAGTTACAAAAAGGAGATTCCGACTAAACATCAGGAAGAAATTTCTGCCAGCAAGAGCTGTACAGCTGTGGAACATACATTCAACATGAGTGATGGTGGACTCTCCTTCCTTGGAGGTTTGTAAGCAGAGGTTGGATGGCCATCTCTCATGTGTGATCTAGTTGAGATTCCTGCATTGCAGGGGGATAGACTAGATGACTCTTGGGGTCCTTTCCAACTCTATAATTCTATGATTCTATCAAGAGGAGACTTATCTACTCCTTCCACTGACAAGGTTGCCACATCAGTGTCCATCTGTTCTCCTATCAGAGATTAAGATATAGCAGAGATGGGCAAAAGGTGGCGTTTTGGATAAACAGTTTTTATGAGTTACACAAATATTGGCAAACCCATTAGGGCCCCCCTTGAAATAAGAGCTTTTCCTTTGAATTTATATCATAATGAAGGCTTGTAACAGTACAGTACCATAAACACCCAACAGCACAATCTTATAAAAATTTCATATTTATCTATTTTGGGGAGAGAAGAGCCTGTCTTTCTAATTGAAGCATCTGTCATCCTGACATTAAATAGTACATCTATAGCCCTTTGATTACATTTCCTTTGCATTTCTCATCCACTGTTAAATTGAAATAACACTTCTGGCTCGCAGATAAAGGGGTATAATAGGGATTTTATAATGAGCCTAAAAAGAGGGCTTCGTGAAAATTGCTTTATCTTTTGTTGTTGTTTGGCTCCCCCCTTAAGGGGATTTGCCGGAGCTCAGCTCTCTGCTGTTCTCTCATCAAAAAGAGAGAAAGGGCGATTACGTCAGGAACACTTAAACAGATATCGGAGCGAAGACTGCGAGACATCTAGTCACCCACTTGTGGAGGGCTCCTTTCTTTTTCTGGGGAGCTCTTCTTTACAAGGCGTTTTGGACAGGCACGGAGAAAAGACATCGGAATAAATGCTCCAGCAGAAACACGCCAGGGAGATTTGTCATCATTATAGAAGGGAAATAGCTCGGCAGTTGGAGCACATGTTTTGCATGGAGAAAGGCTGTAGCTGAGTGGCAGAGTGTCTGGTTTGCATGCAGAGGGAGCCCAGGTCCATCCCTGACATCCTCCAGGTACTGTACAACTGAGTAAAAGTTCTGCGTCTGAAACCTTGGAGAGATGCAGCTTGTCAGCATCAACAGTAATGATCTGGATGGACCAGTGGCCTGCCTCAGTATAAGGCAGCTTCCAATGTTCCCATGTCCCAGGTTCTTCCTCAGGGAGGGCTGGGAAACAGTGGAGTAGCGTGGGTTGCCAGTGTCCGGGGCAAGGCTGTGGGAGGGTGGGAAACAGACGGAGTACACATGTGCATTCAACTGCCTAGCAGCGTCCACATCACCCAGAAGATTGCAGCCACAGAGATAAGAAAAGAAGAGTCATTCCATTGTCTGGAGACATCATTTCCTGGTCCACATCCATATTCAACAGAGCCCAGTGACAGAAATGCGCAGCTGTATTGAGGCAGCACCGGGCATTGCAATTTTGTGCCCCTAAGAATTTTGCACACACCAGACTGCCATGCATCACAAACACAATCTGTCTCTGCCAATGGTTGGCACCAGCGTCCGGAGCGCACACCAGGCGGGGGGCTAGGGAGATATGTCAGGTTTTCGATCAAAAGCAGGTGCCTGGAGCTACCCAGACGAGCCCTTCCTGCACAGAGCAGCAGCACACAATCAGAGGAGGAGGAGGAGGATGCCTGGGTGGCGATGGATTGAATTACATAATGGATTTCCACCGCCATGTCCCAGCTTCCCGCTGCTTCCAATTGAGTAGCAAAGCAGGAGGCACAGATTGATATTATTTACATTAACTGAGAAAAATGCACTCATTGGACGAGGGTCATTGCTTTTTTCCAAGTGTTACTCTTTCCGAGCATGCATGAAAGATCCATTTGGAAGGTACAGTTCTATGTGTCAATGGAGGCTGGTCCCTTGGGCCAAATGGGGGCACTGCCCCACCAACATTGGTTTGCTCTGCCAGCCTCCGCCAGACTGCCTTCTTACTAATGAGTACAGCAAGTAGTACGGGTTGCCAGCTTCCTCCTCCTTGGGCTTAGTGTTGCCTTTGTTGAACTCAGCAAGAAGGAGGATGGCTGATATTGCTGAAGGCCAGAGGGTGAGCTTATGGATTTAATTATGGGCCCCCAACTTCTCTCCCTCCCTCAACTGGAGAACTGCATACATCAGGAAAACAATTTAATCATCAGTTTCAGGGATAACCAACTGTTGGATTAAAGTCCAGATCAAGACCCTGAAGTAATTTCATTTGGCCTTTGCCTAGCCTGTCAATTTTTCTTCCCTGGGTATGCTATAAAAAATTGCCAATTGTGGCTTCTCTCAAAAATGTGGGATAGATCCAGCCTCATATAACCAACGTGTTTAATTAATGCATAGAGGGGTTAAGATCATAGAGTAAGCTGTCCTTTCGGGCTTAGCTAGGTCACAGCCCCTCACCTTGGAAGGAAGGGTTACCAAACTCTTTGTTCTTTTTCTTTCCCCACCATGTAAGAATGTCTAAGCTGAATGCTCCAAGCTTGTACCTCGTGGCTTTAGCAGGCCATCGTTGTGTTTCTATACAAATAATTTAGAAACTCTTACCACTTTTGAAACTAAATTGCACTGCCTGTCTTTTCTCACTGCCGTATGGAAAAGCATATGACTCTGATCTTTGAAGAGGCTGTAAGTCGACTATTTTTAACTATGGTAGGGGGACGTGGGGAGCTCGTAGAAGGGGATACTTGAAAGGCCTAACAATCTGTATTTCCATGCTTTACCTTGCTGCATGTTTTGTGATTTTAAACCTCTGCTGGGGTTCTCTCACCAAAGAGTACTTGCCTGAAACCTAAATCTAGGCATCAAGAGAATTCTCCTTTTATTCTTTAACCAAATTTCCAAAAGAGGAGAGTTCTCAAGCTATCATGAAACCATGAACTAATTTCCCTATTAGACTTTGTGTGCAATGGCTCTAAGACATACACACCATCACAGTGAAGGCCTTTGTGTAAGCCATTGTTGGAGAAGCATTTTGCAGATCAAGGGCCACATTCCATTCTGGGCAATGTTCCAGAGGCCATATACCAGTGGTGGGCAGGGCCAGAGTTTACTCATGTAAATTTTATCTTGGTAAGGCAAGCTAGTTTCTGCATGCATCTCTCTGTCCCCCATCCACGCAAACAAGAAGCCCTATCAAGAGCTCAAGGACAGAGCCCAGCCAGGCTAAAACATTCAATGAAGTATCAGCTGCCAATCCAGTCTGTGGGGAGACGGCCTTGGTAGTACTATCTCCCTACCTTGAGCTTATTTACAACCTCTTTAAGGAAGTCATCAACCAAAAGCAGCCCCTTTGACTTGTCAAGCATCATGCGGCTGCAAGGTGTCTTACACCAAGCACATGAAACTAGTCAGGGCTCAAATCACTTTTATGGCTCCTTTTGACATTTTTAGGGGGGCTCCGAAGGATCACGCTAATGAATAGTGATGCCACCATGGCAGGATGCCGGCTTTCCCATATTATTCAAAGTGCAGGTCCGCAGAGATGAGCTGTGATTCACCGGCAATAACTAGGGAGGTTGCACAATCTTATGGACACACAGTGAGGGCGGCGGGGATGCCGAGCCACAATCAGCATCGACATCCCATATTTCTTGCCATCATTTGCGGACCATCCCTGAGTGACACTGAGCAGCCGCGGGGATTATCGATTGCCGGATTCCTCCCACTGTTTCGTGCGTAAGAAATCTGGTGGGCACACAATGCACACAGCCCTCAGAACCCCCCATGATCCCTGCCAAACAGCCTACAGATCAATCCATCACTTTGTAGGCAGGCCGGAGTTACGAGGATGGCAATGGCATTAATAACAGGAAAGATACCCGGGTGGCCGTAATAATCAAAGCCATAAATCACCAGCTGCTGTCTTGGCTAAAGCAGCAAAGCTGGGAATCAGAGGCCTAATCAGAATGATATCACAAAGGATCATCCAGAGCTGAACTGTTCTCAATAGCCCCCCAGAGCTGGAAGTGGGGCTTTTCCTCATCCTAGAAATAGATGTTACTGAGGGATGCTATCATGCTCATGTCCCTGTTTTTGGACATCCTTCCCAAAGTCATCTGGATGGCCACTTTGTGGACCACACTGAGGACTAGAGGGGCCTTTGGTACCCTAACAAAAAGTGAATAGAGATGGGGGAATGAATTCAGATCAGTTCAAGTTTTAATGTGACTTCCCCAAGCAACGTGCAAAGCAAACTGCAGCTCTTCTTGGAAATTCCTACGTCTCCAAATTTTGGAAATGTGTACAAAAATATGTATAGTACAGTGGTACCTCGGGTTAAGAACTTAATTCGTTTCGGAGGTCTGTTCTTAACCTGAAACTGTTCTTAACCTGAAGCACCACTTTAGCTAATGGGGCCTCCTGCTGCTGCTGTGCTGCCGCTGCATGATTTCTGTTCTCATCCTGAAGGAAAGTTCTTAACCCGAGGTAATATTTCTGGGTTAGCGGAGTCTGTAACCTGAAGCGTATGTAACCAGAGGTACCACTGTATAGGAAAGTGGGAATATATTAGAGGAGGAGGAGGAGAAGAAGAAGAAGAAGAAGAGGAGGAGGAGGAGGAGGAGGAGGAGGAGGAGGAGGAGCAGGAGGAGGAAGGAAAATCACTTGCAAATACTGTATACTACACTTGTCAGGCATGGATAGTCCTCCTCTCCCTTTGGTAACTTCACAGATAAGAATTAACGAGCATTTGATATATTTATAGTCCTTTCATTACAGCATCATGTTGCAATCACAAATATACAGCTCTCTGCAAGGAGGATAGTTGGCTACTCTAAACCCTCCTTCCAACTTCCGTAGCAATTAAGGCACCAATGGGAAGTTCCTCCCTCTCTCTGTCTTCTTTGCTCTCTGATACGCTCTTTCCAAGTCCATGGGGGGGGTGTCACCCACACTCTCAAGTGATGTCTCGACTAGCTGTCCCCTCCCTTCTGGCTCCCTTGTCATTATCTCATAACTGGGTAACTCCTCCCTAAGTTGTTCAGCTTCTCTCTCTCTCTCTCTCTCTCTCTCTCTCTCTCTCTCTGCTACTGAACATGCTGTGGACATGTGGGGGGTGACTCTTTCCCCCTCCAGCTCTTCATCAGAGAAAAGCTGGCCTGCCATAGAATGCATTCCCTAGTCCTCATCTCCAGACCATTCCCTCACAACACCAGACAAAATTGCATATAAAAATGTGTGTATTGGGAGCAAGGAGCATTAGAATGTGGGTGGGTTTTCTAGCACATAAACAAATGTCCAGCTTTTGTTCTCCTGCAGCGTAAAAGTGCCCCTCCAGATGGCAATAATGAAATAAACCGTGGGGAAGCATCACATAACTAACAAAGCAAAAATGACGTGTGGACAGTCCAGTATAAATCCACAACCACTGCACTATTTTTGAGTCAATGACATGTTGGGATATAACCAGCCTTGGAGGACCCTACAGATGAGGAAGGACCAACTAGATCATGAAGTCCAGTGGTGCCCTGGAGGTAATTCCAAAGAGTAGGTGCTGCCACACTGAAGGGTCAATTCCCCATTCAGCTGCATTCATTTATTTCCTTAGCCAAACTTCACTGCAGCAAGTCTTCAGCTCCAAATGTGTGTATATGGTCAGGAATGTTTCTTGCTTAAAAATGGATTACGGCATGCAAATCAACCTAGCGGTGGCTCCTGTCCAGTTGTAGGGAGAGAGAATTGGCACCCCGTCTGCTTTCATTGAAAACGAAGCATGTCTTTTGAGTACAATGAATGGACTTCCTGGAATCCCATTTCACTATTAGGAAAGTAATTCTCCCTCCCACTCAACAACATAGCTAACTTAAACGGCGTATTAGAGATGGTGATTCAGTGGCAAAACCAACAGACACAATCTGCATTTGGAGAGCCAAATGGAGAGCAATTGGTTATAACAGACAGATAAGACGCCTAATTGAGATTTCATTGAAACCCATTGGAAATAATTAAAATTGACTTTTAATACTTCGCAAACTAATTAAGAGTATTGGACTGGATAACTACACCGAAGTCTAGCTGGTGCTTAATTGGACTGAAATGAATCATAATTGGAAATAAATGTAGCACGGAGTGATAAACATCAATACCACGGAGGGTGGGGAGGCTGTGGACATCCCTCCTCCGCAGTGACAAGGAGGACTTAGGAGCACAGGCAAGCATGTTGTATGATAGATCTCTTCTACCACCCACAAGGGTCAAAGACTCTTCCAGGAAAAGTGGAAGGTAGCAAAACGTACAGATCGTTCTTTAAATATTTTGTTTCTGTGCTAATGATATTGTTTAACTGTTGTTTTTAATACTAATGCTACTAATAATAATAATACGGCGCTCACTGAATAAAACATTTCAAAGTGCCTTGCAATACCAACAAGGGTCAAAGACCTTTCCGGGAAAAACCAAAGGTAGCAAATTGTACGCAGATTATTCTTTTTTCTAAGTTTTGTTTCAGTGCTAATTAGATAATTTAGCTGTTGCTGTCACTAATAGTAATACAAATAAGAAAAATAGCAATGTTTATTCATTACTACATAAAATGTCTCAAAGTGACTTGCAATTGTGTGTGTGTACACACACACACACACACACACACACACATATATATATATATATATATATATATATATATATATATATATCACACATCTAAAGTTTTAAACAACTTCGAAAAAATACCCGGCACTATACTAAAATGGGCAAATCCTTCCTCTGCCTGCTAAAAGATGCACACCAGGGCAGGCTAAGGCACCATCAGACTTCTATCTCAGTGAGAAACCAGATGCTTGAGTAAGCAGGAACATCTTCTCTTGCACCTAAAAATTGATAACGATGGTGCCAAGC
The DNA here is from genome assembly GCF_965153285.1 of Podarcis tiliguerta. Classification (NCBI taxonomy): domain Eukaryota; kingdom Metazoa; phylum Chordata; class Lepidosauria; order Squamata; family Lacertidae; genus Podarcis; species Podarcis tiliguerta. Next base: position 26,680,220 of record NC_139541.1, read on the forward strand.
ACACTTCACTATGGACAACATGCCACAACCAGGGAGCCACCAATGAAAAGGCCCGTTCTTGTGCTGCCACCATCCCATAAAGGAGGCATATGAAGAAGTGACTGCAGGGCCCAGGGGCCTGAGGTGTTGGGGTCCTAAGCTGCATATGACTTTGTAGGTCAAAACCAGCACTTTGGATTGATCCCAGAAATTCACTGGCAGCCAATGCCATTGGGCCAGGATTGGTGCTGTTACGTTCAGACATCCTCTTCCTTGGTTGCCGAGTTCTGTAGTAGCTGCAGTTTCTGAACTACCTTCAAAGGCCTTTCTGTAGGACCTTAGCACTTGTATGCCACTCGATCTGTGTGTATGTGTGTGAGACATGGGGGTGGGGGAGTGTCTGTATATATGAGCAAGAGAGAGTGTGCACCGGGTGTGAGAGTGTGGCAGAAAGAGGGACAGTGTAAAAGGGAAGATTTTATTTCATTTTATAATGTGCATAAAACTAAGAGAACAGTTATAGCAACAGGTGAAAATTAAAAGTTGGGAAACAGCGCTATTAAAACAGGCATGTAGAATAAGTATAGTTGTGCATGGGTTAAAATAACAAAAGTCCAGGTAAAGAATATTAGCATTATCTGATTATCAAATTGTTGTTAGGATCTGACTGTCTCAAGAGGCAATAGAATTTGCTTCCAGGGGTGAAGTCATACCACTGGAGAATCACGGCACCTGCTGTGGCTACAGAGACTGGCAACTTGTTACTGCTTCCTCCTGCATTGTTTCCTTCCCAGTGCTCCCACTTCCAGGGTACCCAGATAAGAGGGATTAACTGTTGAACCACTCTGGAATTTTCAATATTTATCCTAGAGCTCAATGTGACATACATGGTTCTGCCCAGTGCTTTTTTTCTATAAAAAAAATGTTTAGGGAGTACTCTCACTTTCCTACTCATATTGAAATACTGCCCCTCAATGAGGCCAAACTTAGATTCACAAAATGTTTAGCGATATGCATACTTCTGCGTCCCCTCAGAGAAAAATCACTGGTTCCACCATTTAGCTTGACAACAACCTTGTGAGATTTGGTTAGAAAGAAGGGAAATAACTGAGACAAAATCAACAGGTGAGCTTTATTTGTGAGCAGGGGGATTTGAACTAGAGTGCTCCCCATCACTATAGATATTACACTGCCTTGTTGCAACCACAGATTTTAGCTATTTTGCATAGCTGGATTTGGGTCCCATCTCATCATGGCAAGAGAAGCAGCTGCCCACTGTGTGCCCAAAGGAAAACTGGCCATTTCTTGGACTCAATGACATTTTGGAAAGAAACATTCCCATCAAGCGGGAAGCATATTGTGTGGCCAATTTTCAACAAGCCCTGGTGACACTTGATTTTTCCATTGTTTAAATACAGAAAGAAGGAAAAGAGAGAGAGAGAATGAGAATTTTGTGAAAAGGGTGCCCTTTAGAGCCGTTGTGTCTCCAGAATTTATTGATCTAAAGTCTGCAGTTTGAGCAAAGTAATCTTGATCATAAACACCTGAAGCACCAAACCATAAAACTGAAGGTAAAGGCTGTGTGTGAGACGGGCAGATGCAGAGAGCTTGCAGGAGGAAAGGGTGAGAGCAATTTTCCTTTCTTTTCAATTTCTATGCTACTCCACCCCCCTATTCTTTGAAGTTCACTCAAGTTTGGAAATAAATTAAAAAATTAAAAAATGGTCCAGTAGCACCTTAGAGACCAACTAAGTTTGTTCTGAGTATAAGCTTTCTGGTATAAGATAAGGTATCTGAAGAAGTGTGCATGCACACGAAAGCTTAAACCCAGAACAAACTTAGTTGGTCTTTAAGGTGCTACTGGACAATTTTTTTATTTATTTCGACTGCATCAGACCAACATGGCTACCTACCTGAATCAAGTTTGAAAATTAGGCATGTGATGTTAAAAAAAAATGGCCTCTACAGTGGTACCTCAGGTTAAGTACTTAATTCGTTCCGGAGGTCAGTTCTTAACCTGAAACTGTTCTTAACCTGAAGCACCACTTTAGCTAATGGGGCCTCCTGCTGCCGCCATGCCGCCAGAGCACAATTTCTGTTCTCATCCTGAAGCAAAGTTCTTAACCTGAGGTAATATTTCTGGGTTAGTGGAGTCTGTAATCTGAAGTGTATGTAACCTGAAGCTTATGTAACCCGAGGTACCACTGTATTTGAAGGAATCCTGTACAATCCCGAATGCAGTGCTGGATTTTGTTTTTATTTATTGCATTTCTACCTGATCTTTTTCTCTGAGGAGCTCAAAGTGGCATACATGGTTCTCCCCCTCCCCATTTAAACTCCACAACAACCCTGTATAAGGCAACTTCCTGTTTTCCTAAGTTCTCAAATATTGAATTCCTCAATCATCAGTTGTAGCCTGCCTGAAGCTTCAGGATGAACCTAGATAAATATTGCCTCCATCCCTTATGATTCATTGCCTTGCTTTTTGACAGAGGGTGACCAGTGAAAATGGCTCCCAGTGGGATTCAAGCACAATGTCAGCCTGGCTCTTGTTCCCTATGCGAGCATAAATTTCCCAAGAGATCCCAGAAGTTGCCCCTTTTTAATTAAGTACCTCGACTCCAGCATATAAACAGCTCCTCGGCATCGCATCAGCAGTTTCCAAGCCATATGGACATCAGTGTGTGCTTATGCACAAGAGAGACTGAGAGATAAATCACCAAGTCCTTTAATGAAATGACAACCCAGCTTTAAGATAGAGGGTCGTTGGCTGAATATTAGGAAAACAACCTCACTTGTAAACAATAAGCAATTTATTTTTTAAAATCCCACAAGTTCAATTGTGGCTATATACACATATATATATCCCAATCTAGCATATGTGGTCTCTGATCCAATGAAATATAAATATATATCCCATTTATGGCTATATGCACATACCTGTGAGTAAGTTTCACTGAACTCAAGGGGACTTATTTCTGAATAGATTTGTATAGGATTGCAGGGTAAAGATGCACTAAGCAACTGATGTACAGTGATACTGAAATTGTAAGTATATTTGCACATGACTTATCACAGTGGTGGACCTTGGCATCTCAACTTTCAGTGGCGCCCTGCACAACACCCAAATCCAGCATCTACCCCACCCACCTTTTGCCTCTGTAGGACTTCATAGCTACAGTGCCCTAGAATTAGTTGGATTTTACATTATGGGCAGAGTTTGAGTTCCAACAGGTATCAGGGTAGTTGAAGTCTACCATAGCTATTACATGTATATCTTGCTTTTTCATGTTTTGTCATCCGAACTAGGATTAAGCAAGGGCACTACTGGGTTTATATACTTCTTCTTGTTGTTGTTTATTGAATAATGACATCTGAGGATAACAGGGCAGTTTACAATATAATACAGTCATACCTCTTGTTACGTTTGCACGTTTTCAGGTTGCATCCCGCGGCGACCCAGAAGTACCGGAAAGGGTTACTTCCAGGTTTGGCCGCTCACGCATCTGCAGACGCACAAAATGACATCACGCGCATGTGCAGAAGCGGTGAATCCCAGCCCACAGACATGGGTTGCATTCTGCTCATTTTGCGAACGGGGCTCTGGAACGGATCCCGTTTGCAACCAGAGGTACCACTGTAACACAAAAATACATTACCTAGTAACAAAAAAGGATAACCACCCTCCCTCACAGTTTGAAATGCCATAGATTGTTTAATTAGCCAAAGGCTAATCAAGATGATGCCACCAAACTTTTCCACTCCCCTGACTGGTGACTTCAAAAGACTGGCCAGTAGCCAAGGGTAATAGCTCATTACTCCTATGGTGACCTCCTACGTCAATGACGCCTGGGCAGCTGTCCAGTGCCTTATTGTGATGGCCTTTAAAGGAAACCCATCACCCGTATGACTGTGGTCTTACCAGAAGACCACCCCCCTTTCCCATGACATCATACATTTCTATGCATAATTACCTCTTTAAAGGATGCAGCCTAAAAGGATTAGACAAATTTGTGGGGAACAAGGCTCTCAGCGAGTATTAGCCACAATGGCTGAGTTCTACCTTCACTGTCAAAGGGAGTAAGCCTCTGAATATCAGTTCCTGGAAATTGCAGGCGGGCAGAGTGCTCTTGCACTCATGTCCTACTTGGGGGCTTCCGACAGGCATCTGGTTGGCCACTGTGAGAACAGGATGGACTAAATGGGCCATGGGGCTGATCCAGTAGGGCTCTTCTTACATTCTTATTCTATTATTAGCTAAGCAATTTCAGGTTAATACAGTTGCCCTGCATAAGTCCCAAAGAGACAACCTGTTGAAATGCCACAATCTCCTTGTGATCACAACACCTCTTCCTCATATTTCCCATACAGAGCTTCAGTCTGGACCCACCAGGCAAGATGAAAAGGCTCTGGCAGTTGCAACAAGTCAATACAGTGGTACCTCAGGTTAAGTACTTAATTTGTTCTGGAGGTCCATTCTTAACTTGAAACTGTTCTTAACCTGAAGCACTACTTTAGCTAATGGGGCCTCCTGCTGCTGCTGTGCCTCCGGAGCACGATTTCTGTTCTCATCCTGAAGCAAAGTTCTTAACCTGAGGTACTATTTCTGGGTTAGCGGAGTCTGTAACCTGAAGCGTACGTAACCCGAGGTACCACTGTACTGAAGCAACTTCTCTCCTGCTCTTACCTTAAGCTCTTCTGTCCATGGTCCTGAAAGCCTTGCTCTTAAGCATTGACCAGCACCCCAGGCCTTGTCCAGGATCCTAACATTACTCCAACAGAAAGCTTGCTAGGACAGCTCTAAACCTGCTTCCACCACCTCATTTGGGCTGTCGCCATTTCTTGGCAATGGAAATAGCTATGGGTATCCTGGAATCATAGAACTGAAGAGTTGGAAGGTACCCCTGAGAGGAATTTAGTCCAGCCCTCTGCAATGCAGGAATTACAGCTAAAGAATCTCTGGCAGATGGCCATCCAGCCTCTGTTTAAAAACCTCCAATGAAGAAGAGACCAGAATCCTCTGGGGGAGTCTATTCCATTGTCAAACAGCTCTTACACTCCCTTAGAAAGTAATTCAGAATTTCCATTTTTGTCATTTGAATCCATCTGTTCAGGTTCTCCCCTCCAGAGCAGCAGAAAACAAACTTGCTCCATCTTCCATATGACAGCCCTTCAGATATTTGAAGATGTCTATCATATCACATCTCAGTCCCCTCTTCTTCAACTCCCTCAACCATTTCTCATAAGGCTTGGTTTACAGATGCTTTATCATCTTGGTCTCCCTCATACGCTGTGGCTGTTTCTACTCTGTCCCAAGTCTCTCACTTCTATCTCCATTTCCATGTTTCCTTTCCACTAATATCTCCACTTTGAAAAGATGCTTGTGTTCTTAGCCTTTCACTCCTCCTTGTTTCATTTTTTGTTTTGCTTTATTTTTGCACAGTCAATTCTGTCGGTGGCCATGAAAATATTTTTTCTCCCCAAGCAAACAGCTGCTTCCCCCCCTTTAATTATCCTTCCTTGCATTACTAATTTGTAGGAATCCTTAAATTCTCCACCTTAACAGCTTGTTTGTATCTTGCAACAGCCTCCCTGCTGATAGTTTATATTAATCTTTATCCTTGAAATGTCTACTTAAACTCTATTGGCCTCTGTTGCCTTCTACGTTTCTTTTTTTTTCTTATTCCACGGCTCCATTTTAACTAGGATGAATCGCTCATACCAGCTTCATTCCTTATTTCTGAATACTTCAGTGAAGCTCCAATTAGAGAGAATTAATTTGCTCTCTTGCATCTCAGGGAGCAGAAGCTGAGACGAGGAATATTTCTGTAGAACTGGGTGTTGCATCCAATATTAGTTCTACTCAGAGTAAACCTACTGAAATTAATGATTAACTTTGGTCAATTAAGTTCAATGGGTCTACTCAGAGTAGGACTTAGCGGGCTACAACTCTGTATCTGTAAGCCAGGAATGGGCAACCTTTTTCATGTTCCTCATATAAAATCTCCTGGAAGCCACATGCTGGCATTTGATAAGCCAAAACTACCTTTTTCAGTGGTTAGAGTGCTATACATTAAAACCTTGTTCATCCATGAAACTCACTGGATGGGCTTGGGCCGATCACAGTCTTTCAGCCTAACCTACCTCACAGGGTTGTTGTGATGATGAAATAGGGAGAAAGAGAACTATATACACCACCTTGAGCTTCTTGGAAGAAATGTAGGATATAAATGCAATAAATAATAAATTTGTGAAGTGATTGCCACCCACACTATTTTTCTGTCTCTGAAGCACCTTAAGAGAGAAAGGCCTTATTTGTGGTTGCTGAAACAAACGAGGGTTAAAAGTGTGTAGGGGGTCAGGGGTACACATGCAAGCCCCACAGCTGTAGGCTTCTGTCAGACCTTCATGCATTGAGCACTAATCTGAGTCTGAGTCCTTAATCCAGTGGGAGCCAGAACATTCATAGAGGATGGAAAGTCCTGGAGAAGTGTTTACTTGAAGGGGGTTAGCGGGTGGCACTGTGGTCTAAACCACTGAGCCTCTTGGGCTTGCTGATCAGAAGGTCAGCGGTTCGAATCCCCGCGATGGGGTGAGCTCCCGTTCCTCTGTCCCAGCTCCTGCCAACCTTACAGTTTGAAAGCATGCCAGTGCAAGGAGATAAATAGGCACTGTTGCGGCGGAAAGGTAAATGGCATTTCCATGTGCTCTGGTTTCTGTCACGGCGTACTGTTGCACCAGAAGCGATTTAGTCATGCTGGCCACATGACCCGGAAAGCTGTCTGTGGACAAATGCCAGCTCCCTCGGCCTGAAAGCGAGATGAGCACCGCAACCTCATAGTCGCCTTTAATTGGACTTAACCGTCTAGAGGTCCTTTACCTTTTTCCCTTGAAGGAAGAACATATTCAGCACCCACGTCCACTCTGCAATAATAATGCACTCCCCAAACCCTGCACCCTGAAAATGAGGCAACTATCAGAAGCAGGGATGGGTGAAGCCACCTATTTCCATTCTATATCTCACAAGTATTTATGCATAAGTCTACTCTGGCCCATATCAATTTCCATCTGTATTTTTTCCCCTCCTGCAAAATGTCTGTGCAAACAATCAATATATTTTCTCCAAAACAAATATTTAAATGTGGATTTTATCCCAATGTACACATTTCTAAACCTATTTCATTATTAAAATATACAATGCCATATGCATTTTGGTACATTTCCCCCCATGTCACAAAATTCAAAGACCTGTGAAAGACCTGTGAAATCTGAAGAATTCCCTGAAGGATGCAAGCTGAATGAAATTCTCTTCCAGTCGTAAAGAGAATTTTGGAAAGTGGTGATTGGGAAAGTGCATTATGAACTTTCCTGGGGGTAAGCCCTATTGAACTCTGCAGGGTTTGCATAGGAGCAGAAATGCTGCTCTGCTGACTATTTTAATAACACTGATATCAACATTTACAATGGATAACTTGAGAGGAGTACCTTCTTCCTCGCATTTGGAGACCACAAAGGATAATCCAGAGGTCTCTTGGGGGCATATTAGGCCAAAGCTTTGATGAACTGCCATAAATTAAAACCTTGTATCAAAGAGGAGATCTCCTCTAGCATGGTTTCTTCCCAGTTTTCTCCTCCATCAACCAGAAAGGGCTAAACTGTATCATCAAAAGCATAGCCAGATGGGGCCGCGCTCATAAAAGTTTTAAACCCTGCATGCCTTCTGCTCCTGTTTTAAAAAAAAAGGTCCTAGGATCTCACAGGCTGTTACATCACCCAGTCTCTTCAAGTGAAAATAATTTTATGGTTAACTACGGACCATCTGTTAGCTGCTGCTATTTCTAACAGAGTCCATGCTCTTTATGGTTTATTAATAATTATTTATACTCTTGAAAGTGTAATCATGTTACAGGAGGCTGGCAACGTTGCTGCCAACCGCCACCATTCCCCATACAGCCCTGCAGTGCTCCCAGAAAAAACCCTTTGTGGGTGGAGGAAACAGGATCGTGCAAAGCGGACTTTTAGTCTCAGCAGATGGCAGAGATGTCAAACGGCAGGGAACAAATCGGGCATTAAAAGTTTTCCCGGTGACAAAGTTCCACTTCACACATGTCTAAGGATGAAGTTATTTTCTCCACATTCCGTTCCTTTGTCATTCCTCCTGGCACGTGGCTCCTAGTCCAGCGTCCTGTTGTCATGGTGGCCACCCAGATGCCACTGGGAAACCTGAGCACAAGAGCACTCTCCACACACACATACACTGCAGCTTCCAGCAACTGGTATTCAGAAGCATAATTGCCTCTGACATCTTCCTTGTGTTGCACAGAGCCAGCGTGGTGTAGTTAAGAGTAGTGGACACGTAATCTGGTGAACCAGGTTCAATTCCCCGCTCCTCCACATGCAGCTGCTGGGTGACCTTGGGCTAGTCACACTTCTTTGACTTCTTTGAAGTCTCTCAGCCCCACTCACCTCACAGAGTGTTTGTTGTGGGGAAGGAAGGGAAAGGAGATTGTTAGCCGCTTTGAGACTCCTTAGGGTAGTGATAAAGCGGGATATCAAATACAAACTACTACTACTACTCTTCTTCTTCTTCTTCTTCTTCTTCTTCTTCTTCTTCTTCGTCCTGATTCCACCAGGAGAATCTGGTGAAATTAACTCCAGACCTTGTGCAAGCACACATATTGTCACAGCTGTCATGTCACTGGCACCCTTCCCCAACCCTGCCAACCCCTGATATTACTGAGGAGCAGAGACAGACGAGAAATTTGGCTCAGTTCACATTTAAATGCCAACCTACCTAAATCCCAGTTCCTGAAGCTGAATTTGGGCCATCTTCACACAGTGTCAATTTACTAAATGGGAACACAGTGCCACAAGATGGCTAGAGGCTTAGATTGCTTTAACAGGAAATTACCTGAAGGTAAAAGAGTTCATCAGTGGCTTCCAATTCTTCCATCCTCCACGTTCAGAGGTCAGTGCTGATGCAGATGTTGAAAGACTGGCCTAATGTGCTTCTGATAGTCCTTCTCTCTCGAAAATTAAACCACCCCATGGAAATTTGACAGGATGGAATGCCTTGAGAGGCAGGTGACATCCACATTTCCTTTAAGTTTCCTCCAGTTCTTTCCCCCCCTCCACACCAGATCTGGGCAGAAGCTAGAGGTTTATTTATAGCTGATTGTTTCCATCACAAAAAGAAGCACAGCAGGGTTGTGGCCAGATGCTTGTTTACAGAGCGTGGATCACCTTCAAAGGGCTTTGTGGGAAGCAGCAGCCTTAGAAAAGTCAGCAAACAGGCACTCTTGGGTGATCATCTGAACTGGAGCCAGAGGCTGACGTCACTGGGCATCGGTAAAGGTCCACAAATTTTCAGGAAGCCAGATGCCAAGCCAGACAGCCTTCTGTGCCATCCTTGCCATTGATACATCTTCACCTTCTCTCTTTGAGCATCAATAGTATGCATTGTGAAATTTTGCCCCAAATTAATGTTTCTGAATATGTTTTTTTTTATGATACCAGTGTAGATATATTGTCAAAAGAATCAGTCTTATAAATGTTCTTGGCAACTCCAATGCTAATTGCAACACAATGGAAAAGCAACCCCAAATCTCACACGGGATGCTTGGCACCGCTCACTCTGGAATATAGCTATAATGGAGAAAATTATGCATAATTTGAGATGTCAGCAAGGACTAGAGCCTCCAGACACTTTTTATATGATTTGGCATTCCTTCATTAAATATAGAGCAGAAGCATCAATTTCGAGACAACCCTTGTCGAAAGCCTGGCAAATCCAGACCTATACTTAAATCATCAGGTAACGTTAATATTTCTTTTCTTGGATTTTGCTATTATAACCTGTGTGCAAGTGTATTCATTCTGTGTACCTATTTTACAGTTTCGTGTTTTGTGTTTTAATTGTCATCTGTTGTTTTAACTGTCCTCTCTTTTATATACACAATAACATGAAAGTTTAAAAACTTTGCATAGTACCTGCATGTACTTGGCTGTCACTGATTCTGGGTCCCCATACTGTTGCTTTCCTTGACTTCCACTCTGTCTCAAAGGGCACCAGCCACTGCTTCAAACAGAGGCTGGAGAGCTGTTTGCTGGGGGTGGTTTGGCTCTCCTGCATAAGGTAAGGTGGTGGAAGAGATGGCCTACAAGCTCCCCCTACAAGCACTATGAGTCTGTGATTAACTGGTCTCCCTTCCTCTACCGGGAGGGATGAAATATCTGGTAATCTCCATCAGAAGGACATGCCCAGAGCTGGATGCTTGAAAGCTAAAGGAATGCACAAGGCCACACAAATCAAACACTCTCCCGTGTGGCAGCTCAGCAGATGAAATTGGAGACTTGGCTTCCCAGGGAGTTGCAGAAGATGGATGAGAGGAAAGGTGACAGTGGAAGCTTTGCCCAGGATGGGTTTGAAAATCGGGGTCGCATTCTGCAAACAAAGGGCAGCCACTTGTTGAGAGGACTTCTAGGATGAGTTTCCTAGAATTATAGAACTGTAGAGTTTCAAAGGATCCCCACAGGTCATCTGGTCAAACCCCCTGCAATGCAGGAATCACACCTCAAGAATTCCTGACAGACAGCTATCCAACCTATGTTTGAAAACCTACATGGAAGGACAGTCCACTGCCTCTCAGGGGAGTAAATTCCATAGTCAAACAATTCTTACCACTGTAAAGTTCTTCCTAATGTTTCATCAGACTCCTATTTCTGGTTATTTGGGTCCTACCTTCTGCAGCAGCAGAAAACAAGTTTGCTCCATATTCCATGTGATAGCCCTTCCAATATTCACCCCTCCATCTTCTCTTGTCCAGGCTAAACATTCCCAGCTGCCTCAGCCATTCCCCAGAAAGCTTGGCCTCCATGCCTTTCATCATCTTGGTGACCGTCCTCTGCACACCTTCTAGCTTATCAATATCCTTCTTAGACTGGGATGCCCAGAACTGGACACAGGACTCCAGGTGGGGTCTGACCAAGGCAGAATTGAGTGGTACTATTACGTCCCTTAATCTGGACACACTACAACTGTTGATGTAGCCTGGAATTGCATAAGCAGTTTTTGCTATTGCATCACACTGTTGTCTCATGTTAATCTCATGGTCTGCACTCTGTGTGCCAGGGATACATGCTGGGTCCCTCCCTAAAGTGTAAGGCCTTTTCAGTTGTAGCACCTTCACCTTTCTGCACAGATGTATGGAATACCCACTAAATCTTACAAATGGATTGTTTTCTCTGAATCCTCCTCCCCCCCCCCTTTTTATAGAGGAATTTTCCCACTGCATTGACTCATTTTTATTGTAATGGTGCCTCCTCTTTATTCCATTTGTATAATGTTTTGGATGTGACATGTTCATTTATTTTATTTTGTTTCAAGCATAGGGATGTATGTTCCAAAACTAATAAATAACATTATGATGGTATTTACAGCTCCAATTACATTCAGCTCAATCAAGGGACTCACATTCCTTGCACAACACTGCTTAGAACTTAATTACAATCAAGGATCACATTTGATAAATGCATTATTTGCTTCGTAATTATTATGAATGTCTCCAGAGATATCACAAGATACCCTCTATTTCCAGTTTCCAAAACTTAACTAGGCTGCACTCTACCCTACTCAAATTTGCCATCCACTCATGCAGTTGTGACATTTGATACAACTACACTGGTGTTTCAGTGGTGTTAAACCTGCCTACTGAAATATATCCTCCCATTTTCCAGAAGTTTTCTTCACTGACAGAAGATCTGCACCCAAAGCAGCTGCCCTGCTAATGAGCTCTGGCCCTTCCCCTACAAAATAAAAATAAAAATGATAAGATTATTTTTTAGAAAAAAAAGAAAAAAAGAAATAGATTTCTTTTTGTTATTTAAATTTGCCCAGAGTCTCCCAAAAAGGCAATATGAATACCTGAATTTCTGTACATACACCACAGCTTATAACAGGATACATGTCAGGGGCTGGTCTAGATTGGAAGATTGGGGAATGCAATCGCAGGGAGATCAGCTCCTAACAGAAGAGGAAGGGGAATATTCACCCACCCACCACCCACCCCAAGTCCAGCATTTTCAGGAACAGAGAGACAGGCAGACAGAGAAGCTGCACAGTTGAGAGAGGAGCTACCCAGCTATGAGATAGTAGCTAAGCAACCAGAAAGGAGTAGAGCAGCTGGGTGACACATCAATCAAGAGTGGGGGGAACCCCCTCCCTCCCCCCAAACTCAGAGGTCCAAGCATGTCAGAGAACAAAGGAGACACAGGGGGGAGGTTCTTCCCATTGACGTGTTTCTTGCTGAGGAAGTGAGGAGGAGTCAGAGTAGGCAACTGATATCCTTGCGGAGGGTTGCCTGTTTGTGCTTGTAACATAATGCTGAAATAAAAGGACTATAAATCTACCATATGCTCGTTAATTCTTATCGGTGAGCCACCAGAAGAGAGATAGCTCTGTTAATAAGCTATGGCCCTTCCCCTACCAAAAAGATGGCAAGATTCCAGTCCCCATAGTCGAGAATAAAGGACTGATTCAAAGAGGAAGCTGCCTTATACCAACTTGGACCATTGATCCAGCTAGCTCAGTATTGTCTACACTGACTGGCAGCAGCTCTTCAGAGTGTCAGAGAGGAAATACCTCCCAGTTCTACCTGAAAAAGCCAAGGCTTGAATAATAATAATTTATTATTTATACCCCACTCATCTGGCTGGATTTCCCCAGCCACTCTGGGCAGCTCCCAACTGTATATTAAAAACACAATGCAGCATTAAACATTAAAAACTCCTCTAAACAGGGCTGCCTTCAGATGCCTTTTAAAAGTAGGATAGTTGCTTATTTCCTTGACATCTGATGGGAAGACATTCCACAGGCCAGGCACCACTACTGAGAAGGTCCTCTGCCTGGTTCCCTGTAACCTCACTTCTCGTAGTGAGGGAACCGCCAGACGCTTGAACTTGGGACCTTCTGCATGCAAAGCTGGTGCTCTGCCACTGAACTATGACTCTTCTTCATGAGAGGAGTTACCTGCGCTTTAATTGGTTAGCACAAAACATTAGGAAGAACTTCCTAATGTTAAGATCTGTTCGACTCCCTCGAAGCTGGTGGACTCTCCTTCATTTTTAAGCAGATGTTGAACTGCCATCCATCAGAGATTCTTTCGCTGTGATTCCTGCATTAAAGGGGGTTGGACTAGATGGCCCTTGGGGTCCCTTCCAACTCTACTATTCTATGATTCTATGGTTTATGGGGAATGAAAGAATTCCCAGGTAACTCTAGCTTTTTTGTTTGTTTATATTTTACATTTGAGGAAAAATCTTTCCACACTGATTTCTTCAAAAGTGAAAGAGACTTAGCTTCTTCTTCTTTTTCAAGGAAATTGACACCCTGTTGGACACATGGTAGACAAGTTTCTCGCCTTCCTGTGCTTACAGGACACATCTGCCAAGGGTGGCTTTTTTAGGAAGTGTGGGGATTTGGCATGTTTGCAGAGTGGTGATTTGCAGAATGGAAGGAAGTTCATGAACTTTCGGCCACCCAAAAACTTAGGTAAGAGCTACACAGACTCTTCATACCATCCATGAGAATGTCAGCCCAGATGCCTCACTTTGATAATTTTCCTACACAGTGCTTTTTCTTATTAATTAATGGAAAATAATAAGGAAAAAAGAGGGGGTTGGGGGGTTTTGCAGCCTTTGTGTGGTGATTCCCGCCTCCCCCCAATTGAAATAAATAAAGACACAGGACACCAAAAAGAGGGGGTTGCACAGCCTTTGTGAACACACAAAGCAGTCCTCTTCACGTGTTTGCAAAGTGTGCTATCCCACCTTCTGAATTCATGGGAGGCTTTTAAACAGAGGTTGGATGGCCATCTGCCATGGATTATTTAGTTATGTTTCTTTCATTGTACGGGGTTGGGCTAGATGGCCCTAGGGATCCCATCCAGTGTTACAATTCTAGGATCCTATGAATTATCTTTTTGCTTTTATTACATTAGTATCCCACCTTTCTTCCATGACAGAATTCAAAGTGGTGTACTTAGGGTCCTATCACAATTCACGTTTCCGAGCACAATTCAAAGTGTTGGTGTTGACCTTTAAAGCCCTAAACGGCCTCGACCCAGTATACCTGAAGGAGCGTCTCCACCCCCATCGTTCAGCCCAGACACTAAGGTCCAGCACCAAGGGCCTTCTGGTGGTTTCCTCACTGCGAGAAGCCAAGTTACAGGGAACCAGGCAGAGGGCCTTCTCAGTAGTGGCACCCACCCTGTGGAACGCCCTCCCACCAGATGTCAAAGAGAACAACAACTACCAGACTTTTAGAAGACATCTGAAGGCAGCCCTGTTTAGGGAAGCTTTTAATGTTTGATGCATTACTATATTTTAATATTTTGTTGGAAGCCGCCCAGAGTGGCTGGGGAAGCCCAGCCAGATGGGCGGGGTATAAATAAATTGTTGTTGTTGTTGTTATCATCATCATCATCCTGTGTCGGAAGGTAAACATTGATGATGACATATGAAGCCATTTACATCACATCTACTTGGGCTTATAGGCCCTCAGGCCTCCTGTATCTGTTCTTTCTGCTAAGGCTGATGCTGATGAGGAATTATATTTGACTGAGCAGCTATAGCTTGGTGGCAGAGCAGATGCCTTGCATGCAGAAGGCCAGGGAAGGGTCCTCCCTTCTCTGAAATCCCAAAGAGCTTCTGCCAGCCAGTGAGCTACATGGACAAATGGACCAATTCCATATGAGGCAGTTCCTTACATCCTTATTTAAATCAGTCCTTTATTCAGAACCATGGAGGCTAGACTCTTGTCTTATTTTCAGAGGAAAGGCTATAGTGCTGTAGGAGAATTGCTGCCCTGCTTGGAGAAGATCACGGTACAAGCCCCAGCATCTCCAGGTAGAGCTGCTGTCCATCAGTGTAGACAATATTGAGTTGGATGGACCAATGGCTTGACTCTTTAAAGCCTGGGTGGCTTAATGGTTAGTGTGTTGGACCAGGACCTGGCAGACTAGTCACGGCCTCTCAGCCTAATTTACCTCACGGGGTTCTTGTGAAGATAAAAATGAGTAGAGAACCATGGACACCACCTTGAGCTCCTTGGAGGAAAAGGTGAAGATAAATGTAACAAATAAAGCAATAAGGTCTTGTTTTCACTAACCTGCTAGCGTCAAATGCCATATCAAGAGAACTGAATGCCTAACAGCAGGTGAAAGAGGGGCCCAAGGGAGAGAGACTGCTGGCCAAAGTCAGCAGCACTAAACTAGATATGCTAATAGCCTGACTCATGATAAGGCAGCTTCCTGTATTTCTAAGTGCAGATGGAAGGGGTTGTGGAGATTCACCTCATTGGGCCGCTGATATCAATGTGCATGCTTAAAACAGGATTGGTGGAATATTCTTCTTCTCAGTGTCAACTGGCAATGGATTGCTATTGTTGCTTTGTTTTAGCAATCACTGCCACTATTATATCTGTTTTTCTTCTTCTTCCCTATTGCAAAGGAAAATTAAAGAAATAAAAACACGGGAGTAGTGCCAAAGTGGTGAAAGGATGGCAGGATTTCCCTTTCCCATTTTGAGCTTTTCGGAGACTCTTGAGTCTCCCCACGAAACGAGGCTCTGCCCATTAGGTTCTGCCCACTCCTGAGAGATTTCATTGGGACAGCCCAGGTCTTGGCTCTGCTTTCCTTCTCCAATGACACTCCTCCTAAAAGCCACAGATGCTTATTGCGTTCCGTCCCATCTCACAAGCTGTGATGATTAAATCTCTCCGGCCTGTTGAGCTTTAAAACAGCCATAAAAGGGCCATCACAGCGACCGCCCCCACATCCGTTCCCTCTTACATTTGGAGTGAGGGCAGCAAGGAGGTCATGGGACCGGCCCTTGCAATAGCCAGGGGCCACCTGCATCCCTGCTTCCTACCTGTTTGCAGGGTGAAAAATTGGGGAATAAAAGAGAGACGCACTTGTTGACACCCACACCATTACAGCAGGCTATGCCGGTTGACTCTACAGCAGCCAGCTATGGGTTAGTTTTGAAAGCTTAGGGTGGTGATTAACCAAAAGAGCATGCTCAGCCAAGCAGAATATCCATGCTAGGGGGAATTAGGAAAGGAATTGAAAATAAAATTGCTGATATCATAATGCCGTTATCCCGGTATGTGGTGCAACACATTTGGGATAATACAGTGGTATCTCAGGTTAAGAACTTAATTCGTTCCAGAGGTCTGTTCTTAACCTGAAACTGTTCTTAACCTGAAGCACCACTTTAGCTAATGGGGCCTCCTGCTGCCGCTGCGCCGCTACTCACAATTTCTGTTCTCATTCTGAAGCAAAGTTCTTAACCCGGGGTAATATTTCTGGGTTAGCGGAGTCTGTAATCTGAAGCATATGTAACCTGAAGCATATGTAACCCGAGGTACCATTGTACTGTGTACAAGGTACTGTAAGTTATTGTCACTTAACTTTGTAAAGCATATTGCAGAGTTGGAAAAGGTTCAGAAAAGGACAACCAAATTGATCAAAGGGATGGAGCAACATTTCTATGAAGCAACAGACATAGATATACTGTAGATAGATGATGGATGATAGATGATAGATAGATAGATAGATAGATAGATAGATGATAGATAGATAGATAGATAGATAGATGATAGAGATAGATGATAGATAGATGATAGATAGATAGATAGATAGATAGATATAGATGATAGATAGATGATAGATAGATAGATGATAGATAGATAGATGATAGATAGATAGATAGATAGATAGATAGATGATAGATAGATAGATGATAGATAGATAGATAGATAGATAGATAGATAGATAGATGATAGATAGATGATAGATAGATAGATAGATGATAGATAGATAGATAGATGATAGATAGATAGATAGATAGATAGATAGATAGATAGATAGATGATAGATAGATGATAGATAGATGATAGATAGATAGATAGATAGATAGATAGATAGATAGATAGATAGATAATAGATAGATAGCTATAGATGAGAGAGAGAGAGATGATAATGATGATGATAATGGGCAGCATACAAATAAACAACAACAACACCCCCTCCCACAAACACAATTTGAAGGGCCCTAGAGTATTTCATCAGCCAAAAGTACTTAAAGATATGCAATGAAGACGCCAGGCGAGCATTCCTCGAAAGAGCATTACACAAATGGGGAGTCACCACAGAAAAGGCCCATTCTCATGAAGAAGGGCCTCAGATAATGATTGCAGGGTCTGGGTCAGTTCATATGGGAAGAGGCAGTCCTTGAGTTACTGTGGTCCTGGGCTGTTTAAGGCTTTATGGGTCAACACCAGCACTTTGAATAGAGCCTAGAAACTAATGGGCAGCTGGCACAGGCAGGCAAGGATCAGTGTAATATGCTCAAACCATTTTGTCCTGGTGAGCATCCCAGCTGCTGAATTTTCTGAACCATCTTCAGAGCCTAGTAAGCAAGTCTGAGACCTTAAAAGCACTTTCTGTGATGGGAAACCCCTGTGCAAAAAGTGCTTTTAAGCTCTTTCCCTTCCAAATGTTTCACTTGTGAGATTTCAACCACGGGCCGCCAACCACGTAAAGCTGAACTCCTGCAAGTTAAATGTGTAAGTTGCTAGACCACTGTGGTGCACAAGAACACTCTCCCCTCCTGCAGTTCCCAGAAACTGGCATTCAGAGGCATTATACTTCTGGCAATGGAGGTAAATCATAGGCATTGTGACTAGTAGCCATTTATAGCCTTAGGTACATGGTAAAGGGACCCCTGACCATTAGGTCCAGTTGTGGCCAACTCTGGGGTTGCGGCACTCATCTCGCTTTATTGGCCGAGGGAGCCGGCGTACAGCTTCCGAGTCATGTGGCCAGAATGACTAAGCCGCTTCTGGAGAAAACAGAGCAGTGCACGGAAACTCCGTTTACCTTCCCGCTGAAGCAGTACCCATTTATCTACTTGCACTTTGACGTGCTTTCGAACTGCTAGGTTGGCAGGAGCTGGGACCGAGCAACGGGAGCTCACCCCGTCATGGGATTTGAACCGCTGACCTTCTGATCAGCAAGTCCTAGACTCTGTGGTTTAACCCACAGCGCCACCCATGTCCCTTTTATTTATAGCCTTAACCTCCATGAATTTGTCTAATCCTCTTTTGAAACAATTCAGGTTGTTGGCCGTCATTGCCTCCTGCAGGAATGAGTTCCTGCAGTTCATGTGTTGCATGAAGAAGGACTTTAATTTTATCTGTCCTGACCTGAACCTTCCAACACCTTTCATTGGGTGTAGGCGAGTTCTGGTGTTATGAGACAGGGAGAAACAAAAAATTCTTTCCCCAGAGACTTCTCAGACCCTACAATCAGCAGTTGAGGCGTTAGTGGCAATAGTGCCACAAAGAGCTACTCAGTTAGCATTGGCCCATGACAGAGACTCTACCGTGGCAGTTCTCCATTTGTGGAATGCCCTACCTGGCAAGTTTATCCATCTCCATCATTATTACCTTCCAGGATGAATTTGAAAGCAACCCTGAAATCTCTGGTTGAGAGAATGTTTCCAACTGGTTATAGAATGCTTTTTAAAAATGAATATATATATTTGATGTGTTTGCCACCATGGACTCCATTGGAAGGAAGGGCCGGATAAAAAATTAAAATTAAAATAACAACAACAGCCGGATTTGAAGGACAACAGTTTGTGGAAGGTTGGGTTAATTGAATTTAATGCGATTCTAAATTTTTGATGCCTTAAGATCTTTGGCATTTGCATTTTGTGACTTGCTGTTGGATTGATATCGCAGTTATTTATTATTTACTTTGTTCATAATATTTGCTTACCATTCAAAATCCATAAGCAGTTTGCTTTTTTATGTGATTATTGGGAGGGGTAAGGAAAATGTGTGATGTGACATGATCGTGTTCAAAGATTCCTTGCCCTGATCTGCCTCATGGGCTTCACAAATTCAGAATGCAACAATATCCTCTTGCCCAGCTCAATGCTACAGAGGACCAATGCAGTGAAGGGGGGGGGGTCTTCTTGCAGTGGCAACTCCCCTTCCCATCAGCTATAATGTGTAATTTCGCCATGAGGCAAGCTCTACATTTCTTTAAAGGTTGTCTTGCATCTTTTCCCATCTCCATTTTGTCATGTATACTATCCTATTTTGCTTCACCCAAGAAGCCAGCAGTCTACTTAATGATGCACCTAATCACTGCTAATTGTGAAAGTGCCATTCCAGGTTCAGGACACAATAAAGCAATCTCATTTCTTAATGTGTCTTTTGCAATACCCAGGTGTGTAGAGCTTATTTATTTTTTATTTTTTTTGGTGGGGGAATAAGCCAATGAGTGTATACTTCCCAATCTCCCTTCCTTCAAGGCAGAAGCTCCATGGTGAGCCAGACTTCACCCTTCCATTTAGATTGATTAATTGACCTTTAAAAATGTACCCAGAAAATAAATTGCTCAATAAAATAAATTATCCAGTGCTTTGTAGCTCTTGAAATCCACTTTTACTTGAGAAGGGGCTAATGAAGCATGGAAGGCATTGAAGAAATGACTAATGAAGGGAATGAACCTAATAAAGAATAATTGATTAGTCATTTGGAAAAAGCTCACAGGCTGTGCAACGAATTGGGCCTCCCGCAGAAAAATAAACAGAGGCACCTTTGCTACTGTATGATCCTTGAGTGGCATGAAACCAAATCTTATTTATCCATCTACCTATCCAGTTTTGGCCAGCAGGAGTTCCTAACTTTAATCTGTGGGCCTGCACACATACAAGTGAGAGGTCACAGACATTGGTCAGGTAGGGAAACAAAATAAAAAAATTCCTTCCAGTAGCACCTTAGAGACCAACTAAGTTTGTTATTGGTATGAGCTTTCGTATGCATGCACACTTCTTCAGATACACTGAAACATGAGAGCCAGTGTGGTGTAGTGGTTGAGAGCGGTAGTCTTGTAATCTGGGGAACTGGGTTCGCGTCTCCGCTCCTCCACATGCAGCTGCTGGGTGACCTTGGGCCAGTCACACTTCCTTGAAGTCTCTCAGCCCCACTCACCTCACAGAGTGTTTGTTGTGGGGGAGGAAGGGAAAGGAGAATGTTAGCCGCTTTGAGACTCCTTAAAGGGAGTGAAAGGCGGGATATCAAATATACTACTCTTCTTCTTTTTTTAAAAAAAAAAGATACACTGATACAGAAGTCACCAGACCCTGATACATAGTGAGAGGGTGGGATGGGGTATTACTCAGAAGGGTGGTAGGAATGGGTGATTGGCTGATAGGTGTGGTAAACCTGTTGACGATTGTTAATGACTGCAATTGGTCTTATAGGAAAAAGCAAGGGGTGAGATGGCTAAAAATAGCTTTATCATGTATAATGAGATAAGAATCCAATGTCTCTATTCAGACCAGGTCTCTCCATGGTTTTAAGTTTCGTAATAAGTTGCAATTCAGCAACTTCTCTTTCCAGTCTATTTCAGAAATTCTTTTGTAATAAAAAAGCTACTTTGAGATCTTGTACAGAATGTCCTGGGAGATTGAAGTGCTCTCCTACTGATTTCTCTGTCTTGTGATTCCTAATGTCAGATTTATGTCCATTTATCCTTTGGCATAGGGATGCGGGTGGCGCTGTGGGTAAAACCTCAGCGCCTAGGACTTGCCAATCGCATGGTCGGCGGTTCGAATCCCCGCGGCGGGGTGAGCTCCCGTCGTTCGGTCCCAGCTCCTGCCCACCTAGCAGTTCGAAAGCACCCTTAAAAGTGCAAATAGATAAATAGGTACCGCTTTATAGCGGGAAGGTAAACGGCGTTCCGTGTACTGCGCTGGTGCAGGCTCGCCAGAGCAGCTTCGTCACGCTGGCCACGTGACCCGGAAGTGTCTTCGGACAGCGCCGGCTCCTGGCCTCTAGAGTGAGATGAGCGCACAACCCTAGAGTCTGTCAAGACTGGCCCGTACGAGCAGGGGTACCTTTACCTTTACCTATCCTTTGGCATAGGGTTTGACCTGTTCGTCTAATATAGAGAGCTGAAGGGCACTGTTGGCATTTGATGGCATACACAATGTTAGAAGATGAGCAATTAAATAGTCCTGAGATGGTATGTTTGATGTTGTTGGGGCCAGTAATGGTGTTGTCTGGCTACCTACCTGTAACTATGTCATGTAGGGAGTCAGTCAGGTACAAGATCTACCGCACTATGGACAGCTCCCACCCAGTACAGAACCATGGACAGCTCCCAGTTTAGACAACTAGCTCCAATTAGCATTTCACACAAATGGCCTCTGGAAAATCTGCAGTAGGGGCTACATAAAGAGGCTGTTCTTATTCTGTCTGAAACAGAGGTCAGCAGAGTAGAACAGCAAATGGCAGGGAATGGCCCTTGAGAGTCCATCCAGCCCAGGTTGATTTAGGTATGTACAGCTTGTTGTTGTTTAGTCGTTTAATCGTGTCCGACTCTTTGTGACCCCACGAACCAGAGCACACCAGGCACTCCTGTCTTCCACTGCCTCCCGCAGTTTGGTCAAACGCATGCTGGTAGCTTCGAGAACACTGTCCAACCATCTTGTCCTCTGCCGTCCCCTTCTCCTTGTGCCCTCCATCTTTCCCAACAGAAGGGTCTTTTCCAGGGAGTCTTCTCTTCTCATGAGGTGGCCAAAGTATTGGAGCCTCAGCTTCAGGATCTGTCCTTCCAGATAGTACTCAGGGCTGATTTCCTTCAGAATGGATAGGTTGGATCTTCTTGCAGTCCATGGGACTCTCAAGAGCCTCCTCCAGCACCATAATTCAAAAGCATCAATTCTTCTTTATGGTCCAGCTCTCACTTCCATACATCATTACTGGGAAAACCATGGCTTTAACTATACGGACCTTTGTTGGCAAGGTGATGTCTCTGCTTTTTAAGATGCTGTTTAAGATGTACAGTTAGGAAGCAGCATTTGCAACAACTTGATCTGGTGTCTAGGATGACAGAGAACTGCCATCAGGACCACAACAGACAGAGCACTAAGACTCTGGTCTGCTGACTTAGGGCTTATTCACACTTATCTTTTGCCCCTCACTTTCCAGGCATAGATTCGAGCTTTAAAGCTCCATGACTGAGCATTCTCTTTTCCTTTGCCCTGGCGCTTTCCCTACAAAATCCCACTCTTTAAGAGGTTTCCATCTTCCCATTCTTTGGTTTCTGAGGAACCCGTCTGAAACTCAGAGCATGGCAGGAGCTGGGCCAATTACAAGAGCAATTTGTCATGAAAAATTATTCTCCAGAGCAACATCAAGCAGTCCTTCTTCCATGGCTCAGATACTTTTTGAAAGCAATCCTCGTTCAAGGTTCTCAGGAGAACTTTTGCCTTTGCATGAAGCTTGTCCTGTGGGATCCTGCAGTGATGCATGAGGTCACCACTGAGAGGAAGTGGCAGGCAGTGCAATCCACGTCAGACTGGGCCTTTACTGTCACCACAGATGATGGTTTAACTAGCCACAATACAGAGGCATGTCAGAGAACAGGGCTCCCCTCTTCCACTTTCATCTCATTATACTCCGAGGACCGGGATTGTAGAAGACAGATGCTCCACCATCTCCTACTAGCTTGCAAAGGATGCAGATCTTCCTCTTGATTTTCTTCTTTCTGTCTCAGAGCTTGCTCTGAAGTTTATTTATTACCTAATAAATTTATATATTGTTCCTCATCACATACATTCAAAAGGCTGTGAATTTTATTTTATTTATTGTATTTCTATCCCACCTTTTTCTCCAAAGAACTCAAGGTGGCATACATGGTTCTCCTCTTCTTCATTTAATCCCCACAACAACCCTATGAGATAGGCAGTGACTGGCCCAAAGTCACACCCAGTGAGCTTGATGGCTAAGTGGAGACATTAGAACCCTGGTCTCCCTGATCCTAGTCCTTGTTTAATCCCCAACAACCCCATAAGGTAGGTTAGGCTGAGAGGCAGTGACTGGCCTAAGATCACCCAGGAAATTTTATGAGCTGAGTGGGGATTCAAACCCTGGTTTCCTGGGTCCTAGTCCATTACTCTAACCACTACACAAGACTTGCACCTGAAAATGAGATTGAGTTGAAGCCAATAGTGTTGAGTAGTACCTAAGAATTCAGGGCACCATCCCATGACACATGTATGTATATGTTAATTTATAGACAGAGAGATGATTCTGGGAGATAAAGATGGTGGGTTGGGTGGAGTCCCACCAGCACTGAATTTCATAGTGTGGCCAACTGGGCTTTAAGCAACTTTTTAAGAAACGAATAGCTAACAGAAGGAGGGCAAGGGGCAAGGGATGTGCGGTGTGAAGCAAAAGACTTGGTCACCCCCTGGTTGAGGCTGCCATATAAATAAATACCACATTAGCTCAATCACGTGAAAGGCCATAAAGAGGACATGTTCCCTTTCTACAAGACTCTCCATGGCAGCTGGAGAGTTAGCCTGGGGTAACAGAGGGTGCTGAGCAGGAACCCAGGAAACGGGGTTCACAATCCCATTCAACTGCTAGGTGGTCATGCACACGTCACTACTAGTGCTTTCTCTAGGCCTTATAATAGACACAGTCATGGAGGAGAAGGTTCCCATAGAATTGTAGAGTTGGAAGGGACTAAAAGTGTCATCTAGTCCAACTCCCTTCTCCAAAATATATGCATCATCAACATTTAAGCTAATCTTGCAAGCGTACAACTGCAACATTTTGGAGATGGCTATGCTCCATCTCCACTGCTGGAGACACTATGCCTCTGCTGGCAAACACAAAAAAATGGAGTTGTCGTCAAGCCCTGTTTGTTAGATTCCTGTTGGGGCATCTAGTTGGCTGCTGTGAGAACAGGATGCTAAGCTAGAAGAGCCTTTGGACTGATCTAGCTGCAGGGCTCTTCTTATGTTGATGTGCTAAGTAGTAGTGAAGTCTGAGACCGAAGACCAGGAGTGGGAAAACTTACACTGGGAGAGCAGAGAGGAAGGCAGAGTCAAACAGCATGATCTCTGGATGTGCCGTGCCTAAAACTTCTCCTCTAATTTCTTAAAACCTTTATTTTCCTATGCTGGAGGCTTCCATTTTTCTCCCTTGCTTTGAAAGATCTGTGCACTGCAAGTCAGCCAAATGTCCACACCTTCTGCACCTATTCAATTTCCATTACAAAAAAGAAAAAAGAAAGTTCAATTTTTTAATAATTATAAAAAGTACACCGAGGCAGAACAAAGTGACCTGATTTCAAATTCTGCCTGTGCAATAGATTGTAAGGGTTGTCAGAGGCCTCCTTGACATGTACAAGATGTTTACTATAAAGCTGCAGTATTAGATGATGACATACAAAAGAACATAAGAGTGTGCTGGATCAGGCCAGTGGCCTGTCTAGTCCAGCACCCTGTTCTCATGGTGGAAAGGTGAAGAGGAGGAGAGCAGTCTAGCAGAGTTTTCTCACTAGGGCAGAGGTGGCAACCTTTCTTTCAGCCTGAGGGCCACATTCCCTTGTTGCTCACCTTCTGGGGGGTGCATGCCAGTAATGGGCGGGGCCAGAGGCCAAAGTGGGTGGAGCATTGGGTGGGATCCTTATCTTTGTGGGGTTGGCCACATTTCAGCGATGTAAAAGTGAGACTTCCAGAGAGACACATCCTCCTCCTCCATCCAGACCTGCTCACAGTTCAGGGACACATCCCAGATAGACAAAAGTTCTTGGGGAGCATGCACAGCAAAGTCACTGAGGGGTGTGACTTGGGAAGAGTCCCAAGGGCCAGACAAAGGCTTTTGGAGAGTTTCCCACCCCTGCACTAGGAGAACCAACTCCCTAAAGGAGTGTGCATGCACACGAAAGCTTATACCCAGAGAAACTTCGTTGGTCTCTAAGGTGCTACTCTTTTGTTGACTATGAGGGCCACTCCATTTCTTTTATGGGATTCTTACCCATAGTTGTAGATAAGATGGTCATCCGAATTGAATTCACCCATTCCCGTCCATTTTAGTTCACTGATGCCCAGGATGTCAATATTTATTCTTGCCATCTCATTTTTTACCACATCCAATTTACCAAGGTTCATGGTTCTTACATTCCAGGTTCCTATGCAATATTTTTCTTTACAGCATTGTACTTTCCTTTCGCTTCCAGGCATATCCGCAAATGAGCGTCCTTTTGGCTTTGACCCAGCCGCTTCATCAGCTCTGAATCTACTTGTACTTCTCCTCTGCTCTTCCTCAGTAGCATGTTGGACGCCTTCCGACCTGAGGGGCTCATCTTCCAGCATCCATGGAGTTTTCTTGGCAGGGATACTGGAGTGGCTTGCGGGTTCCTGCTCCAGGTGAATCACATTTGGTCAAACTCTCCACTATGACTTGGCTCCAATACTTTGGCCACCTCATGAGAAGAGAAGACTCCCTGGAAAAGACCCTGATGTTGGGAAAGATGAAGGACGAAGGAGAAGGGGACAACAGAGGACGAGATGGTTGGAAGGTGTTCTCCAAGCTACCAGCATGAGTTTGATCAAACTGCAGGAGGCAGTGGAAGACAGGAGTGCCTGGAGTGCTCTGGTCCATGGGGTCATGAAGAGTCAGACACGACTAAACGACTAAACAACAACAAGGTGCTACTGAACTATTTATTTTTTTATTTATTTACTTACTTACTTACTTACTTACTTAATTACTTCCCTAAATCTGGTTTGGGATTTCCTATGGGGTTGCGAAAGATGGCCTCCAGGGACCCTTCCAACACTGTGATTCTTCATTCCCTAAGCTGCCCACCTGGAGCACAAAGGGAGACAGAAGTCTGAGAGCCGATCCCATGCCTGACTTGCATGTTTGGCAGCCCATGAATAAAGCATCTTTCAAAGCAGGGTTCATAGCCCAGCAGATGAAGCTAATATGCTGCTGTTAAAATGTTACATCTGTCCCCCCGCACCCAGAACATTTCATCCGCTAAGCAAATTGTTGTTATTTTGAGGCAGCGAATCCCTAACGCAAGCGGGCTGTTTGGAATTGCTGTTCTTCCTTTAATCTGCTGTTTACAAGAGCCTGGCAAATTAAAATCGGGGAAAGAAATCCCCTCTCCCATCTCGCCTGCTCGTGCATCCGCCTCCTCAGGGCAGGAACGCTTTGGTGCTCTTCCTTCTTTCCACATCCGTAAAACCCTTTATTGTGCTGAAAAATTATTCCTTAATTTTTATGGGGCTTCTCGGTAAGGCTGTTGACGCTGATGGATCGTTCTATATGCCTGCCTCTCCTCGGAGTTTGCTGTGAGTGGATATTGCTCCCTGGGTGGGAAAGAGAGGTAGAAAAAATGTCCGCATTTAATTTATGGCTTGCAATAACCGGGGTTTTATCAACATCCCACCAACAAATTATTCTTATTGTCAGCTTCCTGTTGCCTGGAGCTGTGATGATGACAATAAAGTCATGTTTTCACAAAAGATGCATCCTCAGATCAGCTGGACTGGCTGCAGACAGAGGTGAATCCAGTGGTATTTGGCCTTGCTGAGAAATGGATAACAGACGGAAGTGGTTTTCTAGGGGAAGTCACTGAGCATACGCAGAGTCTGCTGGATCAAACCAATAACCCATTTAGTCCTGCATGCAGTCCTCACAGTGGCCAGCTAGATATGCCCCCATCTGGGAAACCCTCGAGCAAGACCCGAGTACAAGAACACTCTCCCCTTCGGTGGCTTCCAGCAACTGGTATTCAGAAGCACTACTGCCTCCGACCATGGATAGGCAGGGCATAGCAATCACAGCCTCCAAGAACTTGCCCTGTCCTCTTTTAAAGCCATCCAAGTTCAGAGCCATTACTGCTTCCCATGGGAGGGAGTTTGACAGTTTAACTAAGCACTGCATGAAGTGTACCCTCCAAATGTCCCTATTTTCCAGGGACAGTCCCAGAATTACAAAAGCCATCCCGGCTTCTGATTGGACCCTGGAATGTCCCTGTTTCCCCCACCAGTGCCAGCACTGCCAAGCTCAGGGAGGAGGATGAGCCAGAGTTTCTTTTCTGAGTGATTGCAGAGGGGGCAGTGGGGGCTGAGAGGGGGCATCCTGTTGCCTCTCCAGGGCCTCTCCAGGGCTGCCACTGCCAACCTTCTCCCTTGGACAGCTCGTTGATCTACCCACACTTAGTTGTTATTTCTGAGGAAGGTAGAAAATAACAGGATACATTCATACGAATTCTTCAAAATCAGCTGATGAAGGTGAATACATCAAAACAGGGGCCCTGTCCTGGTTTCTAATCCATAATTGACTTCTGACTTTTGCTCAACGATTGAAACTAAGATATTCACGTCAAATCTTACCATGGACTAACATGAACTTATCTCTACTCATAAACTCTTATCTTTAATACTGTAACAAATTATTATACATATCCTTATGAGTTTGAGTTTGTAAACTCTGTTTGAGTCTGTAATCTCTATTTGAGTTTGTAATCCTTGTCAGAATACATACTTTTGAATGGATTAGTTTTTGTTACAATTGCCATTGAGGCCCAGCCTCATATGAGAGGCAGGGAGAGGGCAAGACCACTCTTGGTGGGGGGAAAGGGGGAGTGGAGCAGAGGGCAAAGAGTCTTGAGTTTTGAAGGGGGAAAGCACTTTGCGTTTCTGCATCTGATCTTGCCCCCTTGTGTGTTTTTCTTTTTGTCAAACTACCAAAGAATAAAACAAAATAAAATTGGGATTTAGGGGTTTTCTCAGAACAGTGGAGGGTGTGTGTACTGTGACCCATTGGTGTACAGTGGTACCTCAGGATACAGATGCTTCAGGTTACAGACACTTCAGGTTACAGACGCTTCATGTTACAGACTCTGCTAACCCAGAAATATTACCTCGGGTTAAGAACTTTGCTTCAGGATGAGACCAGAAATTGTGCTCTGGCGGCGCTGCGGCAGCAGGAGACCCCATTAGCTAAAGTGGTACCTCAGGTTAAGAACAGTTTCAGGTTAAGAACGGACCTCTAGAACAAATTAAGTTCTTGACCTGAGGTACCACTGTAGTGGGGGTATAAATGCTCTACAGGGGAGGACAACAAATGGAGGAGTCGAGGAGGGTCACTTGAAGGGAGAAGTGAAATGTCCCTATTTTAATCTGAGGGATGTTGGAGGGTGTGCATGAAGAAGGACTTGTTTTTTATCTGTCCCAAATCTCTCAACATTCATTGGATGTTCACGAGTTCTAGTTTTATGAGACAGGAAGAAAAACTTTTCTCTCTTCGCTTTACCCATGCCTATGTGTGGCATTTTATAAACGTCAATCATGTCTCCCCTTAGTTGCCTTTTCTCTAAACTAAAAAAAAATCCCCCACACAGCAACCTTTATTCATAGGGGAGCCACTCCACCCACTTGATCCTTTTCCAACAATATCCTTTTTTTAAAATTTATTTAATCACTTTTTCAATACAAACAACAACCACAAAAAACACATACAACAAAAACCACAATAACACTAATATCACAATTTAACATTTCTGATTTGAGTACTGGTATACCTATGACTACACCTTTTAAACAATATTTCCCCACCTCTCATCCCCCTACTTCCCACCACTGTCCGCCTTATCGCTTACATATTCCTTCCAGATTTCTTCAGATTTATCCATTCTTAATTTGCATCGACATGCAATTTGTTCGTATGTGGCCAGTCTGTCCATATTGTCAATCCATGTGCTCTTGGATGGAATCTTGCCATGGAATCTTTTTGTGGCTCTTCCGATTCATCAGAACAAGTTTTTTTTGCTTCTAATATGGCATGGTAGATCCATTCTTTTTTTACCCCTTGTAATCTCTCTTTTTTGAGGTGCATGGAACAGAACTGTAGGCAGTATTGCAAACTGCATGGTGTCTGCCATGCAAGGAGGTTTTGTACAGTGGTGAGCAAGTCAACTGAGTTATGGCCCACAGGGACTCTTCACGCAGGACACTTGCTACCCCTAGGCTTAGGAACGGGGAGAGATTCAATTTGGCTTGCATTTAAAGGAGATCTTACCTGATTTGCACTTCCTGAAACAATATGAGAAATGAAACGCAGTCATCCTTCAAGATTTTCACTTCTCCAGATTTTGCAGTGCAGTTCTCCAGCTAAGTGATGTATACAAAAACTGCCTATACTGTGGCAAAGTATGCATAGAATACATATATAACTGAAAGTAACAGGCAAAAAAAAAAATGCATCACGTTTGGGAAAATTGCTCTGCCAAAATATGTATATGTATATGGGAAATTTCCATATTAGGAGAAATTTGCACTAAAATGTTGGTTTAATTTTCATGATGAGTTTAAAAAAAACCCCTGAACTTTGGGCTAGAAAAATGAGAAATTGAAAGATCCCAACGTTGACAGATTCACCTATCCCTACCAAGGTTAGATCTCTCACAAATAATAATGGAGAAATTCAAACCTCATAATAGCTATTTTCTGTCATTGCCCTATTCTGTGGAATGACCCTCCCTCTGCCTTGTGTGAAGCATCATCTATTCGTTCCTTCAGATGTCTTGCGAAGAAGTATCTATTTTGCCCAGGCTGCCCCTGAACCATAAAATTGGACCCTGTTACTTCTGAATTTCTTTTTTTAAAAAAGATGATTAAAAAAAATATTCAAAGATGGTTTTGGTGTTTGGAATTGGTCTCTAATGTGCTACGGGACAATTTTTTATTTTTTTATTTTGACTGCATCAGACCAACATGGCTACCTACCTGAATCTAGAATGATGCCCCTGTTAAATAATAGAGAGAATTCCTCTAATTCCCCTCCAATGTTTATTTCCTTTGGACACCTCCACAGGCCAATTCCCTCCCAAAAGCATTACTGTGCAGCATGCTAGATCTCATAGAGGCCTCACTTCCCCATAGCAAGATTGTGTTCTCCTAATACCCATGTCCACAATGGGAAGGTGAGGACTGTCCTATCTTTCTTTACAAAATTCAGAAATTAGGATATGGAGCAATGGAGGATTCTTAATGCATTGGCCCCGCTCCAGAAAGCAGACTAAGTAATTCAGAACTCTGAAAGCCAGAGAGAGTGATTTGGAGCCTAAGAATAACAAAGCTGTTTCAACCATTTCTCTACAGGTGACCATGAAACAGGAGGCTTCTCAGTCTAGCCTTGGCTCTTTTGCATCTGAACAGACACAGAAGAAGGATGCGCTGCCATGCAGAAATGTAATAAATAGCTTTATATTTACAGAGTTATTAATTGGGAGTGAGTCCAGTTTCCAATAACATTACACCAACAAGTTCATTAATAATCCTGACTCGACTGCTGAGCTCTTTTGCTTCTGAAATTCATTTGTGCGCGCCGACTGTCAAGAGTTTCGCTCGACTCATTCTCCAAACTGTGTAAACAGGCTGCACATTAATAATTACTTCATTCATAATTTTTTTTCACGGGAGGTTTGCTTCTCATCAGTCAAAATCTTCCCTTTTTCTTTCCTTCTTTTCTCTCCTTCCGCACCTCCCGGTTTGATTGTTTATACTCCCGGCATCTCACAATGGAAACGCCAACGATTCTTTTAAGCCAACGACGATGTTGGGCACTCCAGGCTTCATTTCCATTTCCATTCATTTTCATTTCCGGTGCCTCTAAATAACGGGCCTTTTCTGGGAGAGGGGGAAAAAATCGATGCGCTCTGCCCAAACCATTTTTAATGACATCATTAACATTCATAACCAGTGTGGCATTTTATGGCAACACAGAGAGGTTCGGGGAATACAATATGATTGAGCAGAAACATAGTTTTTCATCACTTCTTGTTCTGAAATGTCAAAAAGTACCCTTTTATGCTCAATGAATTTTCAACAGATTTGATTTCTTTCCATGTCACTTAAGGTCATTGCACATTCCCCCCCCCCCTTTTATCTTATTACAGGCCGCTCAATGCCAGCCACTGGCTCTTCCCTGCAGCACGGCTGGCTCTCAATAAGAACTGCCTGGCTGGATCAGACCAAAGGTCCATCTAGTCCACTGTTCCCCTGCCAAGGGGGACATAGCCATGGCCGCTCCAATATCTTACCTAGCAGGAAGCCCATCCACAGCCAACCACCTGTCATAGAATTGTAGAGCTGGAAGGTACCCCGGGGTCATCCAGTCTGACCTCCTGCAATGCAGGAATCGCAGCTAAAGAATCCCTGGCAAATGGCCACCCAACCTCTGCTTAAAAGCCTCCTTTGAAGAAGAAGAGTTTGGATTTGATATCCTGCTTTATCACTACCCGAAGGAGTCTCAAAGCGGCTAACAATCTCTTTTCCCTTCCTCCCCCACAACAAACACTCTGTGAGGTGAGTGAGGCTGAGAGACTTCAGAGAAGTATGACTAGCCACCAAGGTCACCCAGCAGCTGCATGTGGAGGAGTGGAGACACGAACCCAGTTCAACAGATTACGAGTCCACCGCTCTTAACCACTGCACCACACTGGCCCACCCCCTTCAGAAGGAGGCCGTTCCACTGTTGAACAGCTCTTACTGTCAGAAAGTTCTTCCTAACGTTGAGTCGGAATCTCCTTTCTTGTCATTTGAATCCATTGGTTCAATGGAGCAGCAGAAAACATGCTTCCTCCATCTTCCACGTGACAGCCCTTCAGATATTTGAAAATGTCTATCATATCACATTTCAGTCTCCTCTTCTCCAGCTCCCTCAACCATCTCTCATAAGGCTTGGTTTACAGATGCTTTATCATCTTGGTCTTCCTCATATGCTGAGGCTGTCATTTCACCTCTTAGTCTTCTCAACTCCTTCAACTGGCTTCACCAGGCTCCTCGCTCCATCAAATTTCACCTTGCAGAAGCTATTCCAAAGGGAGGAAGAGAAGGAAAGCAGGGCCACTCCACTCAGCTCAGCTGAGTGATCAGCAATTTTTGGTTCCTCCTCTCCTTGAGCTGTTTTTCATTCCAGCTGCTCATTATGAAAACTTTGTAACTATGGGTTCGTCCAGACTTCCTTAGTGCCATATTTCTAGGCACAGATCCACGCTTGAATACTCCATGTCTGAGTGCTATTGCGGTTGTTGTTTGTCCCTGCAAAAACCACTGAATCAGAGCAAATGGCAATCACTTGACCACTGAATTGGAGCAAATGGCAATCCATAGAAAACCCAAATTGCCATTTGTTCCGATTCAATGTTAAAGGTGGCAGGGCAAGAAGAAAGCTCTCAGATGCAGAGCTTTGAATTGTGGACCTGTGCCTAGAAAATGCGGGACAAAAAATAAGTGTGGGTGATCCCTAAAAACCAGTGACTGAGTGTGGTTTTTTCCTCTTCCCCTTCCAATCCCTTTGCAAACTTTGCTAAGTTGTTTTTTATTTTTTTAAGCAGAAGAATCGAGTAAAAATCCTTCCAATGAACAAATCCTTCCAATAAACAAAATAAAATCGGGGACAATGGTTTACAAGGGACACAGTCCAGAGAATAAACAAGGGCTGTCCTTAGTAAATAGGGACAGTTGGAAGAGCACGTCGTGCAAATGACATTGGCTGGATATTTCTCCTCCCTGTCCCCCCCCCCCATGCTAACTCTATGCAATATTCAAATGATTCCAAAACAGGCACAACAATCTTCCTTTCCAAAAGATTTCATTTCATTTCATTTTGTGCTGTGACACGAGTGCAGAACTGTAAAAGCTGTAATTGTCGAAGCCGTCGGCTGCTGTAATTTCAGGAGACGGGGTCTTCTTAATTTTTGGAAGCAGCCGTTGTTTTAATTCCCAACCTGTCACCAGAAATGATCCGTTCTTTTGACTGTGTGCGAGAACGCAGTCCACCCCCGCAGAAATCCTACCACTGTGGCGCTGTAATTATTGGGTTCACCTTTTCTTATCCCTCTTCCTTTTGGAAGGTGTTTGGTAGAAGTTTGACACTGAGCAAAGCACCCACATGTAGATGTAATCGGACTCCATGATTGTTCCGTTGGCTGCCTGGAGAAAGTAACCCAACAGGAGGCTTTTGCAGCTTTCGACTCTGCCGAGTTATTAGGAAAAGCTTTCTAATTCTACCCAAGAAAGAAATGAGACTGAATTAAAACAAGCTGCTGAGAGTTCAGCGAGCAATTTCTGCACACAGGAGGAAACTAGGTAAGAATAGACACGCTGGATTTCCAACAGGCCCATCTGTGTTAACCAATCCATTTCTAGTCCTGTTTTTCAGAGCTCAGTTCTTCCAGATCCCAGATCTCCATTCTCTGATTAGTTAGCAAATAAGAGGCATGAATCGCAATAGTTCTTTATTATTTACAGTTGCAGCCAGCTCAACTGAGAGACAGCAAGTTGTGGCCTTTATTTCTGTGAGGTGCCTTGGGAATGCAAATCTAAGAGCACAATAGGAAATCATGAGACATGCCCACCAAATGTCAGGAGGGGACAATGCTTTAAAAATCTTCCCTGTCACTCCAACTTATGCCTGGGGTGAACATGCTACTGAGGGCACAAGGGTGGGCTTTGTGGCTTGTCAGAAAATGTGGGGTGAGGCTCTTTGTAGCCCCACATAGGGTGAATAAATGGTGTTTCCATGCGCTCTGGTTTCCATCACAGTGTCCCGTTGCACCAGAAGCTCTGTCCTAGATCCTGCCAACCTAGCAGTTTGAAAGCACGCTTGTGCAAGTAGATAAATAGGTACTGCTGTGGCGGGAAGGTAAATGGTATTTCCGTGTGCTCTGGTTTCCATCACTGTGTCCTGTTGCGCCAGAAGCGGTTTAGTCATGCTGGCCACATGGCCCAGAAAGCTGTCTGTGGAGAAACACCAGCTCCCTCAGCCTGAAAGCCAGATGAGCGCCACAACCCCATAGTCGCCTTTGACTGGACTTAACCATCCAGGGATCCTTTACCTTTCTTTTTACCTTTCCTCATAGTAAGGCATCAGGGGCATAGCCAGGGGGGCAGGGGGCAGCTGCTCCTCCAACCAAGTAAATAAATAAATATACTTAACTAACTGACCAATTGTGTCACAGATAACTTGGTTCTGCCTCCCCCATAAAGTTGCGCCCCCCCCCCCCAATCCTGGCTAAGCCCAGGTAAGGCATTCTGGGTTAACTGGATGAGAACAGTGCCTCTACCAGCCAGTGCTTTATTACCGTAGCTAGAAATTCTGCTTTAAATTTAGCACAAAGCCAACACTTCCAAATCCTAACTAAATTTAGAACAATTTCTAGCCACCATAACAAAATGGCAGCAATGCAGGGACTCTCCAGGGCTGCCTTTCCCAGAATGCCTTGTTCTGAGGAGGAGGAGGAGGAGGAGGAAGAAGAAGAAGAACCATTGGGGCCAATGTAGTAACTGAGTTGTGGTCCTTCACTGAACAATAAAACAAGATTCTAGTCCTCATGGTTCTGAATAAAGGGCTGGTTAAAATAGAAATCTGCTTTATGCTGAGTCAGGCCATTGGTCCATCTGTCTCAGTATTGTCCTACACTGGCTGGCAGTGCCTCTCAAGGCAGGGAACTTTCCCATCCCCACCTGGATTGAAACTGGTACCTTTGGCATGACAAGCTGGGGGCTCCAGCATTAAGCAGCAGCCGGCCATTGCTGCAGCCAGATCAATATTGCCTGCACTGACTGACAGCGACTCTGGAGAGTTTTAGGCACAGAGGTTTTCCCCCCAATCCTGCCTGGAGATGTTGGAGCTTGAATCTGAGCATGCAAAGCACCAGTGCCATTCCCCTTAACTCACCCCAGGTCAGACGAACCACTGCACACCAGACTCTGTCCAGGGATGACCCCAGTTTAATGCATTTTAATGTCTTGGTCCATCACTGATCATCATCCACATGGTTGCTTTATTTAAATTCTTCCCTTGGAATGGGAGGGCACGGAAGTGGGAGTTTTCCCTGGACATCGGATGACTAATTGCAGCCCTGCTCACAGTGGCAGGAGAAAAGACCTGGAAGGAGACCTTGAACTGCCTGAGGGCAAACTTTGTGGGGGAGAATTTCCATTGGAAGCATCGTTCTCTCTCTCTCTCTCTCCACCATCTTCCGCAAAGCACCTGTAATCGTCACTCACTGAGCAACCCTTTAGCTGGAAGCAGAAGGCACGTTTTCTGCTGGTTTGCCTTAACCTTGAAGCCCTTGCTTATCAATTTCATCGTGCCTCTTTCTCAGCCCCCAGGACACTATGATAGATGGGGTTAATAACAGCTTAAAGGGAGTTTTTATACTTCCAGACGAATGCAAGACATCACTGAGTCGGTTGCGTTCATGTCATCAGAAGGAAACCGGGTGTCCTCAGCTCTTCCAATGTTGCATCAAACCAACTTTTTTCACAGAGGGGAAGTCAAAATCATGCAAACGGAATAGACTTCAAAATTAAATTTGTTGGGCCTGGGGGTTTGGATGGGCAATAAATTGTATTGGGCTTTGTTTTTAATTATTTTTTTGTTTTATTGAAGCATTGTGCATTCTAGTATTTTCCCATGTCTCTCTGAACCACATGTGTAAAGGAACTAAGAAGCTTAATAAATAATAATGCTTCCATCTAATTTTTTCGGAGGTGAAGTGGGAAAAATAATAATGCTTCCATCTAATTTTTTCAGAGGTGAAGTGAGAAATAATAATAATAATAATAATAATAATAATAATAATAATAATAATAATAATATCCCGCCCTTCTTCCCCCAAAAAGCAGCAAATGCAGATTGGACGCAGGGGTTCTTAACTGGGGAATATATTCTGCAAGTCGTGATCCTAGTGCAATGCCCTCAGTGGGAACAGAAGAGAAATTGGCATCAGGTAACATTTAAAAGAGAACCTACCTGATAGGCACTACCTGAAACAATAAATGGAACAAGAGACAGCCATCCTTCAACATTCACTCTTCTCCCAATGTTGCAATGCAGTTCTCCAGCCAAGCAATGCATAGATTAGGGGTTCGTCCACAATTCCACTTCTCCCGTGTCCAGGGTGGACTTTGGTAATCTTTCATAATATGGTGCCCGATGTGAGGCCAAAAATTGGCGTCTCCCCAAATGGAGGTTCTCAATTTTATGCCCCCTTGCCTTGGCTCCCTGTGCAGCAGAACTGCACACCACCCTAAATCTAGCACTGCCATGCCTAGAAAGCGTGGTTTCAAGTGGTTTTCCCCTTGCCCCGCTCCTCTCCCAGATAAAACCTGATCTTTACCTCTAAATGGAAGGAAACAGTAATCCACAGAAAATCTGATTGCCATTTGCTCCTATGGAATGCTAAAGAGTACTTTTCATTTAGTTTTTTAACCAGGGAAAAGCAGTGGTACAAGAGGAAGTGCGGGAAAGCCCTAGGCAGACTTGGCCAAACTTGGCCCTTCAGCTATTTTGGGACTACAACTCCCATCATCACTAGCTAACAGGACCAGTGGTCAGGGATGATGGGAGTTGTAGTCCCAAAACAGGTGGAGGGCCAAGTTTGGCCATGCCTGCCCTAGGGTAAAGTGTGCATATAAATGCATTTATTCATGAAAATAACATTACAATGCAGTGAATTAGGGGAAACGGTTTTGGAAAATTGTTTGCATTAGGCAAAATTGCATGCAAATCAGGGGGTTTAAGACAAATTTGTACCCAGATGCTAGCTAATTTTCACAAGAGTTTTTAAAAAGAAATTGTGAACTGATGAGGAAGTGTGGAAAACTGGGCTTGTTTGAAAAAATGAGGAAATGAAAGCAAATCAAATGAACACATCCCTACCCCTAAAAAAAACCTGCATCAGTTATGGGACTAGGGTCTTAATGATCAAATATCATCAAACTGACTTTATTTTAAAAGAAATCAATGCCCTCGATTCTGTAACCGAGTTAATTGCTCGGAAAACTCAACCCCATGAGAAGGCTGACAGCTACATTTAATGCTCCTGGTTTATTTTCAATGGTGCACAAATAATTAATTAGCTCCTGCGTTGTTGTTTTGGTTTCCTCCACGAATGGCGGCAAAAAAGAGGGATAGAGACGCATCAGACAGGAAAAGGACAATTAAATCCTCAAAGTCAAACGTTTTATGTGTTTTGCGAAGAGGGAGATGCAGGACTTTCTCTTGACGGCAACCTCTGATTTGAGAACGATGCGGCGGGGGCGGGAAGGTTTTGGCTGTCAGGGGTTTCAAATATTTACATCCTAGCAACTCCACATGTTCCTGGAACATCCATTAATAAACAAGAAGCAGCATTAGCCACACACACAAACACAGCCACATGGTGTGTTGTCAGCACAGAAGTTCTTGTAATATCCTGAAAGCTTTCTGAAAAATTAATTGATGAACATCTTGCTTACATCGCAAAAGAACACTTGATTTCCCCCTCCCCCAGTTATCAAATCAGTCAGGTTCCATGGCATTTTTATTTGCAAGAGGAAAGAATGGCAGAAATCCCCCAGCATGTTTGTGTTTAAGGTAAAGGTAAAGGACCCATGGACAGTTAAGTCCAGTCAAAGGTGACTATGGGTTGCGGCACTCATCTAGCTTTCAGGCCAAGGGAGCTGGCATTTGTCCACAGACAGCTTTCTGGGTCATGTGGCCAGCATGACTAAACCACTTCCGGAGCAACAGGACACTGTGATGGAAACCAGAGCACATGGAAATGCCATTTACCTTCCCTCCGCAACAGTACCTATTTATCTACTTGCACTGGCATGCTTTCAAACTGCTAGGTTGGCAGGAGCTGGGACAGAGGAACGGGAGCTCACTCCGTTGTGGGGATTCAAACCGCCGACCTTCCGATCGACAAGCCCAAGAGGCTCAGTGGTTTAGACCACAGCGCCACCCACATCCATTGTTTGTGTTTACATGTGTAGCCCACCTCATCCTAAAGCCCTGAGTTGGGCCACTAAGCAAAAGCCAGCAAAACGGAGTCAGTGTCCATCTAAATCATGAGAACACTCTGGAAGCTGCCTTATACCATATCAGACCATTGGCCCATCTGGCGCAGTATTGCCTACACTGACTGGCAGCAGCTTTCCATGGTTTTAGGCAAGAGACATTCCCAGCCCTACCAGCAGAAGCTGGGGATGGAATCCGGGACCTTCTGCATGTGAGATGGATGCTGTGTGACTGTGGGCTCATCCACACTGCCACTTGTCTAGAAAACACGGATCCGGGCGGTTTTCCGCTTGACCCACACTTTCTAGGCACGTACCTGAGCAGTTTTTTTTTTCTCCCCTTGCCTCACTCCTTTCCAAGGGAAAACCCACTCTTTAATGATGGATAGGAACAAACAGCAATCTAGGGGTAATTCAAATTGCTGTTTGCTCCGATTGAGCACTAAAGAGTGGTACCTTTTTCCCCAGGTGGGTAGGAAGCAGCAGGACAAGCGGAAGCTACAGTCTCTCCCCAAATCAGACATCTGTGGCTAGTCAAGAACTGGGACCCCCACCACTTCCAAGAGCCCATGTAGCCAGGGGGTGGAGCCAAGGGGGAAAGGGGTGGAGCCTATGCTTCTGGGGCTAGTAGGGAGTGGAATGGAGCTTCTACATCTGGGGCAAAGCCAAGATGTAAGGGTGGAGCCCGCACTGGGGGGAGGGAATGTGGCACTCCAGATGTAGCTGGATTACAACTCCCATCAACTTTTTAATGATCTATTTGTGTGGTTTTTTCAAAACATGAAGAGAACAATTGGCAAAAGCGTCCCAGGGCTGATGGCAACTCAGATAGAGCAATCTTATCGAGACTGCCAGTTTTGACACAAATGGGAAATGTTGAGCACGCAATTCTCCTATCAGTACAATAATTAGTCTGCCAAGTGATATCCCCTGCATAGCGAGCTGTGGGTCATTAGAGGCTGATAGGAGGTGTTGTTTCTGTTAATAATGCTGATAAACAACAACCTTACAAAGTCAAATGTAATGTTTAGCTCTGCCGCTTATTGCTCTGAGAGTGCTGCTTCCCACTAGGCTTCCTTCATGGGGCCCCTCTCCTGCCTTCCGCCATCTGAACACCTCCATCTGATAAGCTATTCAACAATTGTGACACCAGTTCCTTACGGTGCACCCAGGAGTCCCGTGCGCTTTTAGCAGACGGAAATGCCAATACGTGGCCTAGGACCAAATGCTAGCCAGTTATACTAGGGTTACCAGATGTCCCCATTTTCCATGGACAGTCCCTGGATTTTCGAATAAGTCCCCAGACAATTTCCATTCCTGGAATGTCCCGGGATTTCATCTAATGTCCCCAGGAAACGCAGCGGCGGCAGTCTCAGCAGCCCAGAGCAGTTGGCTCTGGCTGGCTTCAGGAGCTGCTTGGAAGTCCCCATATGATGGTGGTGCAGGGGCCACCATAAGATGCAGCTTCCGGGCTGCCTCCACCTTCCCTGACCCCAGCAACTAAGCTGTGAAGGGAGGCTTCACGCTGCCTATCAGAGCTTGCCTGCAAGCAGGAGGAGGCAGGGATCTCTCAGTTAGGCAACGGGAAGCCTCCCTTCCCAGCTGAGGGATCCCTGCCCCCTCCTGCTTGCACGCAAGTAAGAATGGGATTGGGGCTGCTCCGATGGGAAGGGAGGCATCGCGCTGCCTGAGAGATCCCTGCCCCCTCCTGCTTGCACGCAAGTAGGAGTTGGGATGGGGCTGTTCTTCAACGTGTAGTATTTACTTACTTACTTACTTACTTACTTACTTACTTACTTACTGTGACCCCGGATTCATTGAAAAAATCTGGTAACCTTAGACTAAACACCCAAACCCAGAAGGGAAGCAATGGTACAACTATATTCTGCCTTAGTCAGACCTCACCTGGAGTCCTATGTCCAGTTCTGGGCACCCCAGTTTAAGAAGGAGATGGACAAGCTGGAATGTGTGCAGAGGAGGGTGACCAAGATGATCAAGGGTCTGGAAACCAAGCCTGGTGAGGAACAGTTGAGGGAGTTAGGTATGGTTAGCCTAGAGAAGAGAAGACTGGGAGGTGACACCGATTCTTCTTTGGAAGAAAAACCAAGCAATGCAGAAAATCCACAGAGAATTCAAGATGAGAAGGATTTCAGGAACATCCCCCAGTGGGATTTTCTCCAAAGGGGCTTACTTAGAAGAGACCACAGCATGCTCAAATCCTCTCTAAGCAGGCAGCTTCTCAGCCTAATAAAGCCATAATGGCATGGAACGAGAATATATCATGCCACATGGACATTTCTTCAATACGTTAAGTCAATGACCCCAATGTTGGCTTTGAACTATTGTTCAATTTGCACAGGCTGCAATTTTAAACAAGGAGCACATGATCAATCAATGACCTGGAATGGTGTGAATTGTGGGGGGAGGAGGCATGGAGGGGGGGAGAGGGCTGAATAAACAACCCTAGATCTAAAGTAATTAGGAAGGCAAAATTTTTGGGTGCTACTAACACCTGCTGGTGGCTTTTCTCTGTTTGTTTGTTTGTTTGTTTGTTTGTTTGTTTGTTTGTTTGTTTGTTTGTTTTTAATCCTGTTTAAATTATTGAAGGAAAGAGAGTGTGCAAAGGAGAATAGAAAGGGAAAAGAAGGAGTGGGGAAGAGAGTCATATGCCGTGAGTTCCACTTTGGAGAAGCAGTCTACCATAGACAGAAACTGCCTAGTCGGTCTGTTGCTCCATCTAACTCAGTGCTGTTTGCACTGACTGGCAGCTACACTCTGGAATATCTTTGCCCAGGTCCTACTAGGAGTTTAGAGGATAGCTATGTCCCAAGGGACACGGGTGGTGCTGTGAGTTAAATCACAGAGCCTAGGACTTGCCGATCAGAAGGTCAGTGGTTTGTATCCCCACGATGGGGTGAGCTCCTGTTGCTCGGTCCCTGCTCCTGCCAACCTAGCAGTTCGAAAGCACGTCAAGTGCAATTAGATAAAAAGGTACCGCTGCGGTGGAAAGGTAAACGGTGTTTCCGTGTGCTGCTCTGGTTCGCCAGAAGCAGCTTAGTCATGCTGTCCACATGACCCGGAAGCTGTACTTTATTGGCTCCCTCGGCCAATAAAGCGAGATGAGTGCCACAACCCCAGAGTCAGCCACAACTGGACCTAATGGTCAGTTTACCTTTTTATGTTATACTCACAGACTGCTCAGACTACCCCCATCTTAGGCCCTTGCAGGCCTACCATGCAGGTCTGCTGTGAAGATTGAAGGGCAGAAAATGAAATATTTAAGGACACTAGGAATTTGCTAAGTAAATGCAAAATAGTGATCGTTAATGTTGGCATATCTGTTTCAAACAATGCACATGCATTATCCTGTTCAGGGGTGCAGAATGGACATATCTCTGTGGAAGAGCACACAGGTTCAATCCACGCTGGTGTTCCTGAAACCCCTGGAGAGCTGCTGCCAGTCAGTGTAAACAATACTGAGCTGGATAGACCAAGGGTATGACACAGCTTCTGATGCTCCTGAGGCTGTATCTTCTCGATCAGTCTGGTAACCCATTTGCTAAAGTCTCACCAAAAACATAAAAATGCCCTTTAAATTCACCACCCGCCAAAGCAGAGGAAGAAAATGAGATGTTTCCCTTAGATTCTGGTAAGCAAACTGGTCTTATACAAACCAAGTGTGTTTAATTCCTGGAAAAGACTCTTAAATGTAAAACAATAAATGTTATATGGGAAAATGGGCTCACCAAGCTTTCCCTCCAATGGCAGAGTGAGGTGCCATTACTAAGCACATTACTTAGGATGCCCCCTGTGGATCTGAGCATGCTCAGCTGCACAATGGTTTATTTATTTTTTAACAGTTAGAGAATCCAAAGAGTGGCATGTAGGATGAAGGCATCCATATGGCTTCCCTTCACATTCCAGCACCTGCAGATTCCCTCTCCAAGAGACACATTCCGATGCCCAGAAAATGTCACTCCTGCATAATGCAAGAACGAGGGGGAAATATGGATGGTTTTCATTTGCTGTAAGAGATGGTGTGTGTGTGTGTGTGCATGCGCCTGCGCGTGCACGCATGGAGGGGGTGCATTTGAGTTTGCTTGTGCACACGTGGCCTCCTCTAGCACAGATTCCCACTGCTTGCTCTGCCCAATGTTAAGCGGAGCATTCCATCTGATTCCTTAATTATTTATTGAGCATAATGGAGTTTAATGTAAACAATTACTTATGCTGGTATTAATCTTAAAGCCATTTAACTTGGCAACGGCGCAGAAGATGCAGAAGATGCTCCGAGCTCCAGCTCCATTCCAGAGCCTCTGAGATATTGTGGTGTTGGTCACGTCTGCTGTACAATCCATGGTTGCTAGCTGGTTCAGGGTAAATTCAGAGGACTAGGGGGCAACCATCTAAGTAGGGGGAGGGTGCTTGAGGTCCTCATTTGCATGGAGAAAATCCTGCCCCAAGAAGAGATCGGCTGCCCTCCCACCAAGGATTCAAGGGACAGCTGACACAACCATCCACCAGTTTTAATGGGCTGGAGACCAGTTTTCAGTAAAGGAAGACTGAGATGGCTACATGGACGGCAGCTGATGGAAACAAGTGATGGAACTTGATCCAGTGATACCAGCTTTTCAATGTCTGGCAGTCATTTAAACCTCCAGCACCCCCCTGTTGCCTCCTAGCCTTTTTTGCACCCCCTAGGTAATCCCACCCACTCTATGGGGCAATACCAAGCACTTTGGGAACCAGTGATCTAGACCAACAATTGGTGGCTTTGGACTGACCCAGAAAAACCATGAATAATAATAATACCCCCACCCATCTGGCTGGGTTGCCCCAGCTATTCTGGGTAGCTTCCAGCACATATAAAATGTCAAACATTAAGTGTAATACGAACCATTAGGGGAGCAATAGTCATCAATGTTCTGTTTGGAGCACAGCAAGGCAAAGCGACAGCACCCTGGACAGCTCCATGTGGTGCTCAGGCTGAAGATTCCATAGGGGCAGAACTCAAATGTTGTTTCAGCAGCATCCCTAACTCAGACGAATCCTTAGGTGAGAGCTGCAGCTCCTACATCTCAGTACCTAGCTCCACCATCGGCGGAAAGAGCCTCTTCAGTTAAAGGAATCCAGGATGCTTTAAGGAAACAAGATAAGCCTGCCGGATCACTCAACAGGCCCATCTAGCCCAGCATCCTGCTTTCCAGTGGCCAACCATGGGAAACCAGCAGCCAGGATTTCAGCACGGGAGCCCTCTCCCCTCCTGTGGCTTCCAGCAACTTTTATTGATGGGTTCAGCCTGGACAGCCAATAAAATCCAGACTCCAATAGTCAGTCAAACAGGATGTTTATTTAGGCATTGC
Source organism: Podarcis tiliguerta (assembly GCF_965153285.1). Classification (NCBI taxonomy): domain Eukaryota; kingdom Metazoa; phylum Chordata; class Lepidosauria; order Squamata; family Lacertidae; genus Podarcis; species Podarcis tiliguerta. The sequence goes on from NC_139541.1 coordinate 26,723,305, forward strand.
AAGGCTAGTAAGACAAAACCTCAACTTGTTTTTAACTTCTTTATGCGTTTGCTGTATGGATTTATGGTTTTGTATTCCTGTAAACTGGTCACTGTAGATAAAACTGAGCTGAACGGTAGAAGGAAGCTTCTTACGTTGCTGTTTAAAACAACCCTCTATTCAGAACCATGAGGACGAGGCTCTTATTTTATTATGAGGTGAAAGGCAATAGCTCAGTGGTTAGAGTCCCTGCTTTGCATGCAGGAGGTCCCAGGTTCAATCCCCAGCATCTCCAGTAGGGCTGGAATTATTATCCTCTGACAGAAACCCTGGAGAGCCACTGCCAGTCAGTGTAGACAATACTGAGCTTGATGGACCAAGGGCCTGATTCAGTAGAAGGCCATTTCCCATGTTCCCTTTTGCTGTATTCTGCCGGGGATAGAGGAGTAGGCAACGCCGGGTTGCAGCTTTCAATAGCAACCAAGAGTTAACCATAATTCCTCCAGGCTGCTTTGGAAAGCATGCAAGTCAAGGTCACCAGGTGGCGGTGGGTTGGCAGGAACAATTTATCCATGGTGGATAAATGAAATAACAATGCAAACTTCTGTCGTGCTGTGCGTGGTTCCCTGGGGCTATTTATTCCTTTGCACTTTTCAGACCTGGTTTAAAAGCCTTTTGCGCCTCCATGAACCGGAGCTCATTGGAGAGGCTCTGCTGATTAAAGATTGGGGCCAAAACTCTGTAGAATACTCCAGGATGGCACCACGGCCGCTTGACAAAAAGCTCTTGTGTTTGGAACTAATTATGCTGTGGTAATTGCCTTTATCTATAATCATTGTGGCATGTTTTCTCATTAGGCTCCATTGTGAGCAGAGACAATCCGAAGTGCCTTCCTTCTGCAAGTCGGTCCCTGTGATAGCTCAGAGCGTCACCAGCAACATACCCTCTGGGGCTCCGGAAAGTCCCTTCTGAGCAACTAAAGGGGGCTGGCTCTTAATTGAATGGGGACAAAGATGTAGCTGGGGCAGAGGTCCATGCAAGTCAGGGATTCTGCATCATTATAAAGCACAGAGGTTTTATAGCCTCACAATGAGGGGTGGGAAGGCCAAGCAGAGGAAGCTGGAGTGTCATCAAACAATGGGCAAGAGAGCTGATTTGGTTGCATTTCAAGGTGAATACTTAATCCACACTTTTGTAGCATCGGACTATAGGACCTGGGAGAGACCAGGATTCAAATTCCCACTTAGCCATGAAGCTCACCAGGTTGTCTTGGGCCAGTTTCTGCCTCTTAGCTTAACTTATCTTGCGAGGAGGGAAGCATGCACACCACCTTGAGCTCCTTGAAGATAAAGGTAGGATGGAAATGAATCAGCATCAGCATCATCAGCATCATCAGCATCACAGAGGGTTGGGCTAAACAATCATTTGGATCCCTTCCAACTCTACAGTTCTATGGTTCTGTGAAATAAGGAACTGAAACACAGGCATCCTTTGAACTGTGCACTTCTGAATTTTGCAGCACAGTTCTCCAGCCAAGCAATGTGTGCAAAAATGCGTAGGCAAAGGGCTTGTTCACATTTCACACGCCTAGAAAGTATGAGTCCATGTCTTTTCCCACCTGCCTTGCCCCTCCCTCCAGATCCAGCCTTAAGGGAGCTGTTTCCAAAAGATCAAATCAAATGAGCCCTCAAATGCTCTCATCCATATTTCCCTTTGCACCATGATTTTTTCCATTTGTCCCTGATGTCAAGGCACAGGCACAATAGGTTTTTCTTTTGTTCCACCGCTTTCCCCAGGAAAACCCATGATTTACTAGGGAATCTGAACAAATCTCAAGCCACAGAAAACCCCATTGGCATTTGTTGCAATTCAGCAGTAAACCAGGAAGAAAAACCACTTTGGCCTGTGCCTAGGTGTCATGAGACAAACAGAAGTGTGTATTGGCAAAACCTATTGGTGTTTCGCAACTTTCTGACTAGTTGCAGGACCTTAGCCAGACCTAGCAGAGTAAATGCAGAATCCACGGAAGCAATTGGCAACTTGGCTGCAGACAGGATAGACGAAGCAGGAACCAGGAACTAGGAACTTGTAGTTAGGTGTTTATTATATACAGTGTACTATTTACAGGAACAGAACACGGATCTTTTGCTAGCTGTCTCATACATTACTCACAACTCTTACACTGAACCACTGAACCACTGAACCACTGAACAACTAACACATTCCAGTTAGCAGGCCATTAATTATGACTCCCTTGAGAGAGCTTGACCAATCATGGAGCTGTCTCCATACCTCTGTATCACCAGGCAGACTTACTCCTTCACATTGCATTTTGGCTGTCTGCCAAACCCTAATTGACTCTGTGTGAGTAGCTGCATGTACAGTTTCCCAGCAGTGTGGGTGTGCCCTAAGGTAAAGTGTGCATATAAATGCACATATGGGGGTGAGGACACACACATAAAAATGATTTGCTTTGCCCAAAAAAATGCATATATTGGGGGAAATTGCATACAAAAATGTGTCTATTTGGCAAAATTTTCAGGCATGTTATGGAGATGAGCACAATAATTATTGAGTTGGTTTTAAAATTAGCCCTGGTGTCTTTGACAAAGGTCTGTTTCAAGTGGCTCATTGAAGCTAATGAGATCAGTCCAGCATCCTGTTCTCACAGTGGCTGACCTTTATGGGGAACCCACAAGCAGGGCCCAAATGCAAGAGCACTTTCCCCTCCTGTGGTTTCCAGCAGCTGATATTCAGAATATCGACTGCCTCTGACCAATAGCCCCCTCCTTCTGCTCTTCCTGCTCCTTGATTGTTCTCTAGATTTGGTTTACCCCTCATTTCAGGTTCCAGAATTCTTCTTCAGCCAGGAGAAGCTCTAAAATTAATTCCAGTCTTGGAACATGCACAGGTTGGCAAGACTTTCAGATCCTTGGCTTCCTTTGCATCTTTCACGTGCCTTGGCTGGCCCAGATCTGTATGATGATAATAAAACACTGCCAAAAAGTCATTGTGATCTGATTATATACAGAAGTGGATCCAGATTCTTTCAGTGCAGTGTTTTTATAAAGAGGCAGTTGCTCAGTAGTAGAGCACCTACTCTTCTTGCACAAGGTCCTTTCATCAACCCCCAGGAATGGTGCCTCTGTCCTAGAGTGTGGGGGAATTTCCCCCCTAAGAAGAAGAGTCAAGATGGTCATGACTGTAGAGGTGGAGCATAGCCATCTCAGCTAGTAGCCATTGGTAGCCATTAATACAACAGTATTTTTACAATTAATAAACAGAGCAGTGGAGTTCCCACTTCCAAAATAAGAGCAATTTGGGTCCAGGGAGAAAGTCAGGTGGTCTGAGTTTTAGAAATACCGTGGTTGGATACCAAAGACAAAAGCCAGCCCCAAATGTCTCAAAACCAGACTCCTGGTCACTTATTAAAATGTTGGCCCACAAGTTCCTTGTGGGAAATGTTTGAGCTGTGATCATGTCGAGGAGGATGCTTCTACATATTGATCTCGGGGCGGGGGGGGAGCCCTGAAAGGTAATCCTGAAATATGACTCTGACCTTTTCAGGGTTCTCTAGCTGTGACACTCGCCATTTTTCTCTTCCCTCTTTGGCTGACAGGTGAGACGCAAAGGACCAAAGAGGAATAAACAGAGATTACCGTAACGATTTCAGTGGCTGGATAGAATTCCCAGTCTGTGGCTGATGCTGCTCTGGTTCTATCCTGGTTCAAGTGGAACCCATCCCAGGCTATCCCAAAGGTGCCCCAGTGTCCAACATAACCAAAGCCCACTTCGGGTGTACAATGCTGATGAACATGAAGTCTCTCTTTAGTTAGTCATGGATAGGAAGCTGCCATATATCAAGCCAAAACAGTGGTTCATCTAGTTCCCTATCCATAGGTAGACAACATGGTGTCCTCCAGATGTTGTTAGACTCCCATAAGAAACTATGGACAGTGTTCGGGGATGATGGGATCTGGGAGTTCAACAGCATCCCCACACCTGCACTATAGCTAAGAAAGATGGTTGGCCATCAGCTTAGATTACCTTTGAAAGACGATTAAACAAATTCATGGAGGATAACTCTATCCATTACTATTAGTTATGAGCTATCTCCAGGTGGGGGACACAGGTGGTGCTGTGGGTTAAACCACAGAGCCTAGGACTTGCTGATCAGAAGGTCAGCAGTTCGAATCCCCGTGACGGGGTGAGCTCCCGTTGCTTGGTCCCTGCTCCTGCCAACCTAGCAGTTCAAAAGCACAAAATGCAAGTGGATAAATAGGTACCGCTCCGGCGGGAAGGTAAACGGCATTTCCGTGCACTGCTCTGGTTCGCCAGAAGCGGCTTAGTCATGCTGGCCACATGACCCGGAAGCTGTACACTCTACGTTGGCTCCCTCGGCCAATAAAGCGAGATGAGCGCCGCAACCCCAGAGTTGGTCATGACTGGACCTAATGGTCAGGGGTCCCTTTACCTTTACCTTTTATCTCCAGGTGGGAGGTCAGCCTTCCCCCACCTGGTGCTCTCCAATTGATGCTGGACTCCAACTCTCATCAACCCCAGGCAGCATGGCCATTGATTAGGGAAGGTGGGTGTTGGAGCCCAACTAGACCTGGAGGGCACCACATATTATCAGTGGACTAGCAATCTTACTGATGAGGGGATGCGGGTGGCACTGTGGTCTAAACCACTGAGCTTCTTGGGCTTGCCGATCAGAAGGTCAGTGGTTCAAATCCGTTGAGCTCCTGTTGCTCTGTCCCAGTTCCTGCCAACCTAGCAGTTCAAAAGCACACCAGTGGAAGTAGATAAATAGGTACTGCTGTGGTAGGAAGGTAAACAGCATTTCCGTACGCTCTGGTTTCCATCACAGTGTTCCATTGCACCAGAAGCGGTTTAGTCATGCTGGCCACATGGCCCAGAAAGCTATCTGTGGACAAACGGCAGCTCCCTCAGCCTGAAAGCGAGATGAGCGCCGCAACCCCATAGTCGCCTTTGACTGGATTTAACTATCCAGGGGTCCTTTACCTTTTTTATCCTACTGATCCTTAATCAGCAGAGCCTCTCCAATGAATTCCAGCTCATGGTGGTGAAAAAGGCTTTTAAACCAGGTCTGAGACGTACAGAGGAACGAACAGTCCCAGGGAACCATGCAAAGCATGACCAACATCTGCATCACTATTTCATTTATCCACCATAGACAGGACTTTCAAATTGCCCCCCTCCCCAGATGACCTTGACTTGGAAGCATAGAATAATAGAATTGTAGCACTGGAAGGGATCCCAAAGGCCATCCAGTCCAACCCCGTGCAAAATAGGAATCCCAATTAAGACTCCCCGACAGGTGGCCACCTCACCTCTGTTTAGAAATCTCCAATGAAGGAGAGTCCACTGCCTTCTGACAGAGTCTGTTTCACTGTCAAACGGCTCTTGCCATCAGAAAGTTCTTCCTAATGCTTAGTCAGAATCTCCTTGTCATTTGAATCCATTGGTTCGGGTCTTAAAATGTGGAGCAGCAGAAAACAAGCTTGTTCCATCTTCTGTGTGACAGCATTTCAGATATTTGAAGATGGCAATCATCTTCAGTCTCCTCTTCTCCAGGCTAAATATGCCCAACTCCCCCAACCCTTTAGTCTGTCTACTCTGCTTTCCAAAGCAGCCAGGGGGGATTATCAGAGATTTGTGGTTGCTATTGCAATTGCAAGCAGCAGCAACCCTGCATTGCCCCTCCTCTCCCGCCTGGCAGAATGCAGTAAAAGGGAATGTGGGAAGTTGCCTTATATTGAATCAGACCCTTGGTCCATCAAGCTCAGTATTGCCTACACTGATTGGCAACAGCGCTCCAAGGTCTCATGCAGGTGAAATTTCCAACCCTTCTGGGAGATGCTGAGGATTGAACCTAGGACTCTGGAAAGCTCTTCTGCAGATTTATACATGCACACGATCTATCATCCATGAATTTTTCTAATCCCCTTTTTGAATATCCTCAAAAGTGGTGCTCATTGCAGCTTTCGGCAGCAGTCAATTTCCCTAAGATTGCATGTTTCTGTGGGGAAGTGTTGCCTCCTGAATCTATTCTGAAAAAGTCCCACTGGGGGACCCTGAGCTCTTGTATCATTGGGTAGTGGGGGAAAGGTCTTGGAGGCCCCCAAGGAGAGGCAAACTGCTATACTCATTTACCCTACAATTGCCTCTCCTGTACTAATTTGCCTCGTAATTTAGTTCCTGTACTAATTGTATTCCAGACAGCCATCCCTGCATAATTTTCGAGAGAAACCTCAACAGCTGCAGAGTGGCACTACAAGATGCCAGCGGTCGAAAACAGACGAGATATGGGAAATGTGTGATTGCATATCTTATATCTGGAAGGTTACTGAGAAATTTTTCATTTTTAAAACAGCAGCCATATGTGATCAGGACTGGGATTGTGGCATATGGGAAGAGGAGTTTAATCTGGTCGCCTCTAGGGGTGGGTGGATATCTGTCCATTTCATTTCATGCAGTCATGGATTTCACAAACCACCTAGGTCAGCCAGTCGCATTGATGTGCATGCATTAGAGTGCATAGGCGCCAGAGAGCAGGAGGTGCATCTGTCCTTCCCCAGCTCAGAGACTTGAATTCAGAGACTTGGGAGGAGTGGATGAACCCTGAAGAAAGGATGTCAGTTCTAATAAGCCAAGAGAACTAAATGTTTCAAAAGTGCATCCCTGACACCTTTGCAAAAAGGGGAAACAGGGACAAATGAAAAGCCTGGGCTGCCTTGGGTTTTAAAAGGGGATGGAGCAGCCATGTCTGAACTGTCTCATTATCTTTGCCATCTCTGACCCCACCTCTCTGTGTTGTACAGTTCCTGGGACTATCTTCACTGATTGTTCCTGCCCTTATTAGAAACTTTCCAGTCATCCACACACAACCAGTCTCCTCACCTTGTTTCATGCATGGACCAGGCCTCCCACTCCTGTCTTGCTTATGGGCTTCCCATTATGAATAATAATAAAAAAGGTAAAGGGTAAAGGACCCCTGGACGGTTAAGTCCAGTCAAAGGTGACTATGGGGTGCGGCGCTCATCTCACTTTCAGGCCAAGGGAGCCGGCGTGTGTCCAAAGGTCATGTGGCCAGCATGAGTAAACCGCATCTGGCGCAACAGAATACCATGATGGAAACCAGAGTGCACAGAAATGCCGTCTACCTTCCCGCCACAGTGGTACCTATTTATCTACTTGCATTGGAGTGCTTTCAAACTGCTAGGTTGACAGGAGCTGGGACAGAGCAACAGGAGCTCACCCTGTCACAGGGATTTGAACCTCCGATGTTCCAATCGGCAAGCCCAAGAGGCTCAGTGGTTTAGACCACAGCGCTACCCGTGCCCCTATGAGTATCTGGTTGGCCATTGTGAGAACAGAATGCTGGATTGCATGGGCCACTGGCCTGATCCTGCAGGCTCTTCTGATGTTCGCATGTTCCTTTGATTGCTTTCCTAAAACATGCATTTTTGCAAACTTTTCTTTTTGTAAAATATAGATTTATTGTGACAACATTTTTCGGAAGCAGAACTGCACTGCAAAATCTGGAAAAGTGTGTCATCCAACAGAGAGCTGCTTTCCAGGCTGTGAGCAAGATTGGGGAATCAGCAAATCAGGTCAATCTGATCGTCCACTGAAAAGAGCAGACCAAACGCTTTTTTGCCAGCACACCAGGAAGAACATTCAAAACAACCAAATGTGGATAAGTAGGTTATATTTATTAAATATAACAGCTTGAGGATCTGCAAAACAAACTAGCTAGTCAGATTCAACCAATGTAACTAAATGGCCATAATGTTCTCTCCTAGGGAGATACTACCTTTCCCCTTCCTCCAGGGGAGGAGGAGTGAGGCAAATTCATCCCCTCCATAAATGGGGAAACAGCATTTGTCCATCCCCAGTTTGGAGGGTGGAAAGACACAAATGACCCGAAATAACTGGAAGCTGCAGCAAACTGGGTGTGGATGTTCAGAAGTTTATATGGAACAAGAGGAATTTCAAAAAGTGTTGGCTCCACTTCAGATATTTGGGGTTTCAAACTCTGGGGAGAAGATTAGGATGAAGGGCATTTGAGGAAGCATGTCTTGGTTCAATAGTTCTCAGTCATTCCTCATTTCCCTCCCAGTTGTTTTACTCCATCACAAGAGGTAGCAGGATTTGGCCCCTTGATGGATAATTCACACTCAATCTCTCTCCAAAATGTCTTCTTTTTTGCAAAACTGATGATATTTACTTTTTTAAAAAAGGCAAAGCTTGGAAATAAAATCTGGGCTAAATGTACACATTGGAGATAAAATATTATTAACTTCTCGACCTGAGCAAGAGTGATGGTCACTTTGGGAACGATTAGGGTGGAGGAGAAATGTTTAGAGCAGCAACTGAGGCGTGAGGTAATGAAGATTTATTGAGGATCACGGATGACATGAGTTTATTTAGGATCCCGTAAACCGTTCCAGAGAGACACAAAGGAAGCAAAACACTGTCATAAGGGGTGTCAGCACAATAGGGAATGACATGTTACTCTCTCAGAGGGCAGCTTTCTGGAACAAAGAGGTGACCCAGTTGCTGTGAAAATAGTCAGCTGGAAACCTTAATTTGGGAGCAAACATTGGAGACATGAGAGCTTTTTCTTGAGGGCTGTGAGATCCTCAGCACAAAGCCAAGTGGCAATGTTCCATGCTAAAAGTTGGGCACCACACTGGGTAGCGAAGCACAAAATGCTCTCCATAGCAGTCAGCCAAACCCTGTCCCCTTTCTTGTGTAAAACTTCGCTCCCTACAGATGAGGCACTTTTTAATGGCTTCTTTTTCAGGGAACAAAAGAACTTCACACCAGGAAAAAAAAACATTAGAAAGGGGACAGGAGTTGGGATGCCCTTCTAAGTTCCGTCCCAAGTTCCCCTCTTCCCCAAGCATAGGGGGGGAAACACACATTGGCTAAGTTAAAAATTGGTATACTTACAAACACTTCAAAGGTCAGATTCATGTGCTTTTCCATACATCAGTCAGAAAACACAGTCAGTCAATCTTGGCTTAGTTACAGTGGTGAAAGTTCTTAAATAATTGGTATATGAACACAACAATGGCTTGTAAGAGCCATGTGGTCTGAGCTGCAGCAACCAGATGAAAACATCTTCACATGCTGAACTTCTGTGGTTGACTGAAGGTGAACAATAGGATTGATTTCCTTTGTCCCAGGGTGAGGGGGAGTAACAGAGCTACGCCTGGCAGGACTTCTTGCTCCATGGTGTTAACCCCTTCATGCATTAATTAGACTTAGGCTTGTAAATTCTATGAGACTGGTTATCCCACAATTTCATCAAATTTCTCCGAGGTATTTCCTCCTTTTTATATGACACCTCTATTTGACTGCCAAGTCTCTCAGATAGTGTGCTAAAATTGCAGCCAGTTCATCTTTAGTCTTCCCATGTTGCCAAATTAATCATTTTTTTACCATCAGAGGTATTGTCTGCACCAGGCATGTCCAAAGTCCGTTTCGGGGGCCTAATCCGGCCCACCAGTTGGTTTAATCCGGCCCCTGTGGCAGTTTTTTCCTGGGGTAAAATTCTTAAAAAACCTCAACAACTTCAATCCTAAAAGAAGGCCAACAACTGTGGTTGGCCCTTTGGTCGCCCGCCCCCCCCCCCCCCCGGTCCTTCACTTCATCAAATCTGGCCCTCTTTGAAAAAAGTTTGGACATGACTGGCAGCAGCTCCACAGAGCTTCAGGCTGAGGTATTTTCCACCGCTCCCTGGAGACATCAGGGATTGAACCTGAGGCCTTCTGCATGAAGAAAAGCAGCTCTACTGCTGCAGTACAAAGGGCAAGCCATAGCTCAGTGGGAGAGCATCTGCTTTGCCTGCAGAGAGGGATATCCCTTCATGTCTGAGGAGAGGGGAAGCTGTTGCAGAAACCATTAGGAAATTTGGGGTGCTGTGTCTGCGAAATTCCAGTGACTCTGGGGCACAGCTGCAAGCTGCTGCTGCAGACATCAAGTGCAACACACCTCACCTTTCTAACTGCTCCAGGACTTGTCCATTGGCATCTTCCACCTGGGTTCATATTCATTCATGCTCAGGGAACATTTCTGCTGCAAAAGGGTGGTGCAATTGTGGAAAGGTTTTGGAAGTGAACGGCGTGGCTATAAATTGCCCAATGTGTTGCTTTGCATTAAGAAACGGTGGGGAAAGAATAGATTTCCGATGTGTAAAGACAACTTTATGCCACATATAAATCTGAGCCGCCAAAAGCTCAATTCATCACAAACTGGAATCCTTCCATCATTCAGCGCTATTTAAAAAATTTAATCAAAATGGTAACCTATTAAAACGGACAAAGGTTGGCAAAGGATTTGATGTTCTCTTACATTAGAAAACCCAGTAGAGGCCCAATAAGCAAATGAAATGGATTTCGGGTGCCAGGGAACATCAGAAGGAGCATTGCAAGGCCGTTTGGCTCGAGAGACAGGCATTGACCCTCTCTGGCATTTCAGTTCTGCAGGGGAGAGATGAAACATGTCAGGAGAAGCCTCCCACACCAGCCCTTTTGAAATGAACAGGAGCACCTTCAGGAGCACTATTTCAGTGGGAATTTCCCTAGAGCAGAAGGAGGGAGCTTTTTCCAGCCCAAGGGCCACATTTCCTCATGGGGCAACCTTCCAGGGGCCACATGCCAATGTGGCAATGCAAGGCCAGAGGCAAGAAGTGGACAGAGAACAGATGGAACTCTGCTCTTTGTGATGGAGCCTGTAATGCAACCCATGCAAAAGCAAGAGGTTTCTACACACACACACACACCTCCATCCAGGCAAGCAGGAGGCCTGATCACATTTCAACAGACTCAGCTACATTAGCCATGTTACGACACTATGACTGCATTATAAACATATGGCATCAGATGGCGCTGTAGAGCACAAAACTTTGCCTGTGTGTTTAGATGGAGGGTTTTTTTCTTTCTTTTGTTATAACAATTTAATTTATGACTTATTTATAGTGGGGGTTTTTACCTATGTGTAGCCAAGGACTGACCTAAGTCAGGCCACTGGGTCCATTCTTGATCACTATTGTCCACAGCAGTAACCAGCAGTCGCTCTCTGGGACTTTAGACAGAGAATATCTCCCAGCCTTACCTGGAATTGTTACTGGGGAATTGAACCCAAAACCTTCAGCATGCAGAGCAGGTGCTCTAACCACTGAGCTATGGCTCTTCCTACCACCCCTAGATGAACCATAGATCCCCAACTCTTGCAAAACTGGAGATATTAAGCAAAATGTCCAGGAACTATGCTTCTCAATTTTTGTATGAGAAACTAGATGGTTCCCCGCCCCCTTTTAGAGTTCTACTTTGCCCCCACCCTGGAAATATTCCATGCATGTACCCCTCAGGGTGGGGGCATCAACTTCTGCCTTATAAACATGTGAACTGCCTTGCCAAATCAGACCAAAGGCCTATCAAACCCAGCATCCTGCTTCCAAGAGAGCACAGCCAGATGTGCCCACAAAGAGCACAAAGGCAGAGGTCATTCCTAGTATCTGGTACCAAGATATTTGCTGCCTCTAACAGTGGAGGTTCTACTGGGGTATCTAGCTAATTGATAGTGCCCTCCTCTATGAAGCAGAGGTGCCCTTCTTCCTGAAGCTGAGGACTCAGCTGCATTAATCAAAAACCAGCATTTTAAACGTGTTATAAACATGCAACATCAGACGGTGCTGTAGAGCACGAAACTTTTCAATGTGATTTTACATAGTGGTTCATTTTTTCTTTCATTATAACATTTTAATTTATGACTTATTTATAGCATTTTTTCCCTGTGTGTAGATCCGCCCTGAATGTTGGATGATTCAGTAATTTTACATGCAAGTGCATAGTTAAACTATGGAACTCACTCCCACAAGAGGCAGTGATGGCCACCGACTTAGATGGCTTTAAATGAAGATTGGGCAGATTCACGGAGGAGGAGCAGGCTATCGATGGCTGCTAGCCTGTGCTTTGTTTCCCCAGGAAAAATAGGTGTCAGAACTCATCATGAGGTTGTTACATTGGTCACCGGGCAACTCAGGGCAGCCCTGAACAGATGCCAGTTTGACAGCAGCCATGATCACCGCTACATGGAACGTGGATTGAAGAAAAGGAAATATGGATTTGGCCCCACACCATAGCTTGGCCAATCACAGTTAGGAGTGGCTAGGAGGTAGGTGGAGTCGAGGGGGAAGTGTAGACTTGCACACACTGACCCATTTCTATTTGACTTGAAATGTTCATTTGCCTCGACAGTTGGAGGCAGCAATGCTTCTGAATACCAGTTGCTGGAAACCACAGGAAGAGGAGAGGGCTCTTGCGATTGGGTCCCCCAGGCATCTGGTCAGCCACTTTGCAAACTGGAAGCCAGGCTAGATGGGGCCCCTTTGGCCTGATCCAGCAGGCTCTTCCTTTCCCCTTATGTTTCCTCCCTGCCCGTCCACATGAACTTCAAGCAGAGCACCAAACGGTTACAATGCTGAGTCCCAGCGATCAGCTTCCTATAAACACCATCTCATACCATCAATCATACCGGCTGCATCCCCAGCCAGTGGTCCTTCTGAAGCAGACCCATCCATCACTGCTGAGGCATCAGCCAGCGGAGGAAGTGGCAGGCAGTGATGGAAAGGGTCAGCCTGGCAGACACAGCAGCAAAAAAAAAAAAATGCCTGCGGCTCTGCAGCTTCCAAGTATCTCTCTCTCTCTCTCTCTCTCTCTCTCTCTCTCTCTCTCTCTCTCTCTCTCTTTGCAATATGGTGAGACTCAAGGGATGGGGGTATTAGCATGACTCTCTGCAATGGAGAACCCAGCTGGGTATTGTAGTGGGGTGCAGCCTCCTTTCCCCCTCCTAAACTATTTCAGGGACCAGAAATGATTAGGCTCCAAAGTGGTGGCAGCTAACAGAGCAATCTTCCCTTACCTACACAATTGATGAGTGGGTGAGTGTGAGATCCACTGGTGATCATAGCATAATCATAGGAACATAGAACTGTAGAGTTGGAAGGGGTCCTAAGGAGCCATCTAGCTCAACCCCCTGAAATGCACGAATCACATTGGGAGAATCACTGACATGTGCCCATCTATCATATGCTTTCTCATATGACATCAAGCACCCCACAGAATTGATGGCATGGTTGCGGTAGCAGGGGGGCATTTTCCCACATATTCTGGGAAGGTGCTGTGGCATCCAAATTTTGGATTGTTTTTTTTTGTTTTGTTTTTTTTTGGAGGGGGGAGATCAAAAGAAATTAAATGCCCCGTGGAAGCCTCCCCACAACTTGCCCTTTTGAATTGGTGAGATGATCAAACAGCAATTTTCAACAGAAGATGCTGGATGCTGGCTGCAATGAATACTTCAGCCTCTCGTTGTAGTACAAGAATATGTGGGCTTCAGCTACCACAAAGAAAATGACTCATGAATTGCATATTTCTAAGGGTAAGGATGACCTGGAACATTTATTCGCCGTTTGGTGTTATTTATAGAATCATAGAACTGTATAGCTGGAGGTGACCCCCAAGGTCAACTGCTCCAACCCCCTGCAATGCTGAAATCACAGCTAAGGAATCCCTGACAGATGGCCACCTCACCTCTCTTTTCATAAACCACCAATGAAAAAGAGAGCACCACCTTCTAAGGGAGTCTGTTCCACTATCAAACAGCTCTTATTTCATTTCTTACGTACCAGATTCAGATATACAAAACTCTCTCCCCCCCCCCCACCAAATTGTGAAATTTGGTTTTCATGACATATCTTGCTGCTTTTATTTTTCTACATTATCTGCTTTATCTGGAAAACCCAACCTCTGTGATGCTCTGAGGTTGTGTTCTGTAACTTTGATTGTTTCAATTTTTTTGCATTTTGGATTTTATGTAAAAATGAAACAAAATGAAATGAGCCACGCTGAATATTTTCTTCTTCCGAATTGCAAAGAAGCCATTTTCACTGCTGGTGGTGAGGTTTGCTAAAAGGAGGAAAGAAAGGAAAAGAAAAACTGCCAGAGAATGAGTTGCTCTGGGTCAGCGCTATCCCCATTGCTGTGCTGTTGCAGAATTATGCTCCACTGTGCCTTCTCTTCATCTCCACATGCAACCGCTGGAATCTCTCTCACTGGGCAAAGTCTGCTACGGAGGTGTTAAATCCTCAAGCTTTCTCAAAGCTGATGCCTCAGATCTCCAAGGCGAGGTATGAACGGCTGCTCTAAGGTTTTCTTACTTCTTGTCAAGGCTGAATCGCAAAGGCCATTGATCATCATGACAAATGAAAAGCTGCTCAGAGGAGGGGCAGGGGGTGTTCCAAACCAATCAGCAAAGTTCAAATGACCCTGCAGCCACCAAGTCAGAAAAGCCTCCCGGGGTCTCCTTGTCCTTGGTCGAGATGTAATTGTAATATGCTACATTTTGATTCTGCCAGTAGGAAACAAATACCTTTAGCCACAGAAGGCTGACAGAAAAGCTCTTATCACAAGCAAGCGAAAACAAAGCCTTGACGGCTCCAGGTGGGGCTTTTAGGCTCTCTTTCCAGAGTGGACCTTGATAAAAAGATCAGCGATGGCATGCAAAGGTTGCCAAAACACCATCACTGAACTTCTGTAGCTAAGGAGAGTCACGGGTGCATCCTTGCCAGGGTATGGTTTGAAGGCAATGTGGTCCCCACATCACTGCTGTGTGAAGCAGGTCCAAATCTGGCCAGTGCCTGGATGGGACAGCACCTGGAAATCACCTGTATTCCCACCCCCCTTGGCCATAGCTCCAGGGTAGAGCGTCTGCTTGGCATAAAGGGGCCAGGTTTGATCCCTGGCATATCCAGGTGTACCCAGGAAAGCCCCCTGTTTGAAACCCTGAAGAACCGCTACCAGTCAGTGTAGACCAGCAGTGAGAAAACTCTGGCCCATGGACCATATTTGCCCCCATCACCACACACACAAGTAACCCACAAGGCCATTTCTAGCAGATTGCACTGGTGAGAGCCAGCATGGTATGGTAGTTAGATTGTTGGACTAGGACATGGGAGGCCAGTCCTTCTGCCATGAATCACACTGGGTGACCTTGAGCCAGTCACTGCCTTCTCCCAGCCTGCCCTACCTTGCAGGGTTGTTGTGGGGCTCAAATGAGGAGGGAGAGACTATTGTATGCTCTTTGGAGGGAAAGGTGGCATAAAGGCAACGAACACATTATGGAAAACTTGACAAGCGCCTTGCCAATCATGCCTCTTAATTTGACGACACTTGTTTTCTTCCTGATGCCCTGCTTTGTGAGGCCAAGATTGCCTCAGCCTGGCAATACAACCAAGCACACCTTTTGGAACCTGATCAAGCTCGCGTTTTCACTGGGTTGTTGTTTTGTCTCTTTTCTGGAGCAAGCCGCGTCAGTCTGCTCCTCCTGACACAGACAAAAAACAACAACCACTGAAAGGACAAATGGTGTCCCTGGAGGGAGTGGCAGGAAACAGGCCAAAAGCATAAATCCAGCTGCTCTGCCAACAGTCCTGGGCTCCTTGGGGAGAAGCTCAGGAAAGCGGAGGACAGGTGGGTGGGAGGGGCCCTTAGTCTGCTGAGAAAGTGTATCTACTCCCAGCGGAGAAAGCAGCAGCTTGCAAGCCAATGCCAGTGCAAATCTGTTGCAGCAGGAGACTGCCAGAAAGCCAACTCTATCCCTGCATGGGGTGGGGGTGAAAACATGACATCCCGGTGTCGCCCCTTCCCCCGCGCCTCTGTGCATGAGTTGGTATTGCCATGACTTTATGATGTTGTTGTTGTTGTTGTTGTTGTTTAGTTGTTCAGTCGTGTCCGACTCTTCGTGACCCCATGGACCAGAGCACGCCAGGCACTCCTGACAGTAGGAGCTATTCAGCAGTGGAACCGAATCCCTCAGAAGGTGGTGGGTTCTCCTCTATTGGAGACTATTAAACAGAGGTTGTATGGCCATTTGGCATGGATGATTTAGCTGTGCTTCCTGCATTGCAAGGGGTGGACTATATGACCCTTGGGGTCCCTTCGAACTCTACGATTCTGTGGCCCCAGAGTTCAGCACCAATCAAGGCTCAGAGACTGGAGACTTGCCAGTGAAGGAGCAAGACCAACTGTGGGGCTCTGAGGCTGCTGTTGGAGATGAGGAAACAACAGAGGCCAAGGGACATGACTCCCCAGAAAAACTTCCTTTAACTGCAGGGACTCAACCTGGACCCTCACGGACACCTTCCCCTGAGCCTGATGTATATTGTGCTCTAGAAGGCTTAGTTTGGTCAGAATCGAATACACACTTACAGATTAACACTAAATACAGTACTTCTGGTAAATGAGCCAGCGTAGCGCTAGAGGGCCATGAAAAGTTGTCTCCCAGGCTTTTTAGACCCATGTACTGGGATGTGGGTGGCGCTGTGGGTTAAACCACTGAGCCTAGGGCTTGCCCATCAGAAGGTCAGCGGTTCAAATCCCTGCAACGGGGTGAGCGCCCCGTGCTCTGTACCAGCTCCTGCCAACCTAGCAGTTCGAAAGCACAGAAGAGTACAAGTAAATAGGTACTGCTCTGGCGGGAAGGTAAACAGCATTTCTGTGCGCTGCTCTGGTTCACCAGAAGTGGCTTAGTCATGCTGGCCACATGACCCGGAAGCTGCACACCGGCTCTCTCAGCTAATAAAGCGAGATGAGCACCGCAACCCGAGTCATCCGTGACTGGACCTAATGGTCAGGGGTCCCTTAACCCTTTACCTTTCCCCATGTATTATCTGTACCCCCAAGGGCCAGATGTGAAATATATTGGCATTATTTTCAGCTCTCCTACCCAACTACATTAAACTCAGAGGAGGACAACCTTTGTTGGAGCCAGTTGCTCATTCAGAGCTGTCCATGGTCCTGAAACTCCTGACCAGTCCAGCCTTGCCTTCATAGACCAAAACAATAGGGATAATCCATCTCACCATTAACAGGGGAGCCTGTGACCCCTGAACCTGCTCAGTCTGCTGTCCAAGTGCTCACAGTAGGTGGACAATCTCAAGGCCCCCCCTTCTTAGGCTTCTGCATCTTTGAACCAGATTTGGACTGGACAGCTCTTCAAACAGAGTACTGCCCTCTGTAAAATAGAGAACATGGCCAGCCTAGAAATGGAATAAATTAGCCCCCTCTGGAGGAAGGTGGAGACTGTGTACCAGATATGCTGTTGTAGCTGCATTCACACAACAATTTATTCCATTTCTGTGCTGTTCCCCTAACAGTTAAGTTCTGCATTACACTGGAGTTTTCTCACGTTGTGAAATGCACTTCCAGAAATATAGTAGAATGCAGCGCATGTTCAGTGCTCATTTCCATGTCATTTGCTTCCAGGTGAAAACCATGCAAGGTGAAAATCACGCAAGCCCTCTAAACACCCTTTAAATGCCCTCTCTGCGGCTCCCTCTCCAATCCAGATGAAAAATACTGTACCAAAAATATCCACAGCTGGAATTGAAGCTCTGATGCCAGCAGGAGGCAGAAGGATGTATGGGCAAGAGGCAGCTGCTGCTGTGTTACCCTACACATCAGCTGTTAGGCGAGGAGGCTAAGCAGCCGAAGCAAAGCTCTGCTGCACCTCCAGTCTGTTCTCCACCCTCACTGAAGTCTTATTGAGACTCCAGGGAGGGTCTCCTCATGAGCTACAAGGACTCTCCAGCTCTCACCACCCCCCACTTCCTGTTCTTAACTAAATCATTTAACTATTTCCCAGCGCTGCATATATACACGGTCATGAGCTAGTTGATCACGCATGAGTGGGAGGGATGCATGTAATGCAGAAATCAACAGTTAGGGAAACATTGTGAAAATTAAATAAACTGCTATGTAAATGCAGCCTATGACACACTTGGGACATGCACATCTGTGCTTAAAATATGTGAGCAGTTAAAGATGGGGGGTGGGACGGGATTTGATTCAGTTCATCTTGAAAGGCAAACCGACCCAATTTGCACATTCCAAAACAATGAAAAAACCCAAACACAGCCATCCTTCAAAGTTTGCCCTTCTCCAAATGTTTGCAGTGCAATTCTGCAGCCAATAAATTTGCAGGAAAACGCATATGCTAGGATAAAGAGTGCATTAAAATGGATCTATGCAAACATGAAAGTAACATATAAAATGCATTGTAGTTGGGAAATCACTCTGCAAAAGTGTGTGTGTGTGTGTGTGTGTGTGTACAGATAAATGAACTGCAGAGACTGGAAAAATGAGGAACTGAGAAAAACTGAAATTGACAGACTGACCCATCCCAACATGCAGTCAGTTGCTGCAGAACACCGCAAGTCTCCCCAGTGTGGGGCCCCCTCCCTGTTACTAAATACTCATATCATTAAGGTAACAAGCCCTGAGAAAATCTCACTGCAGCAATTTGACGGGGCCTCGGATTGATGTGGAGGGTGGCATAATGAAAGTGCACAGATTGTTGGTAGCCCGAGACCTTTATCCTTGACACACACATCACACCCTGCTTTTGTCTTAAACAACACTACCTCCATGTTTAATTTAGGTAGCCCAATAACCATAAAAACCCTGGGAAGCAATCCCTCACCTATGAATAATTCATGGCTGAGTTGTTGTTTTTTATTGTGATTGATCAAAGGTATTAAATTTAATAAGAGAATTTGTCAAGGTTATCTGATGTCAACAAGAAAAAACAGGGCTTGCTTGATGGGTGTGTTTCTAACTAGACAGCTTATGCAGTGGGGTGAGCAAGAGGGAACCAGTCAGATGCAAGAGGTTGCTGTCACTTTCCCTGATCAGCTATGATCAGAGAGCTCACAGGGGCTCCAAGCTTAGAACGTGTTGCTTTCATTACAAATCATTTGCCATTTTGGAACCTGTGTTATACTGCCTGTGCTTTCTTGCTGCTGTACGGGAAAGCACATGAATCTGACCTTTGAGGAGTTTGCAAGTAAGCTTACCAAATGTGTGGTCTTTTTCTATGCAAGAGGAAGTGAGGAACTTTAGAAACAACTCAGAGGGGCTAGTTTAAGGTCTAACAGCCTATCTTTCCAGGCTTTACTTTGCTGCATATTTTGTGATTTTAAATCTCTGCTGGGGCAAGAGTATTTGCCTCCAAACCTCAACCTAGGCACCCAGGGAATTCTCCTATTATACCATATCCCTTTGTCCTTTAACCAAAATATAAAATTCCAACAGATGCCTCTGTTGGGAAACCTACAAGTCAAACCCGAGCACAATGGTATTACAATGCATTCTGCACTAGTTGGAGCTTCTGAAACAGGCTCAAGGGCAACCCCACATGATGCAATAATCCAGGTTACAAACACATGGGCTATGAAGTCAGGCTATCCCTGTCCAAGAACAGCCATGGCAGTTTTCTCATGGCATTCCTCCCCCTCCAGCACACAATTTGCAATTGTCAGTCTTCTCTCTTTGCATCATCAGCGTTCCTTGACGGCATTTGAGATTCCGACCTGCAACTGTGAGGTCTGGGCAATGCTCAGCTGCTTTTTCTGACAAACCCAAAAAGGCCAGCTTAGGAAAAGAAACATTTGTTTATTATAGCAGCAATAAAGGGGAGGGGGGAACTCATTCCTGGGAGACAGAGGGGAGAAACACAACTTCATTTATTTTGCAAAACAGCACCAACAACTCAGCACTGCGGGGACTGCTGAGCCTATATTTACGAACAAGGCTCAGGTCAGCATAAAAGCTCTCCTTCCACTTGACATGTCAGGTTGCAACGACAGCTGCCATTTGGGCCTCTAATGCAACATGAGGAGGGTGGAAAACAGAAAACCGTAGAACTGTAGAGCTGGAAGGGGCCTGTTGGGTCATCCAGCCCAACCCCCTGCAATGCAGGAGTCACAGCTAAAGAATCCCTGGTACATGGCTATCCCAGGTACTCCAATGAAGAAGAGGCCACCAACTTCTGAGAGAATAATAGAATAGAATCGTAGAGTTGGACGGGACCCTGAGGATCATCTAGTCCAACCCCATGCAGGATGTTTGAAGGGATGCTAAATGACACAACTTGAAGGCACCATAGGAGATACTGCCAGCAAGTACCAGAATATCTTTGGGGGTTCCCCCCCCCCCCACTTATGACCTAAATTTCTGTCCATACAGTACAATTGCATCTTGCATACAATTAACTTGTGCGATTTCATCCTTACGAAGTGTTGAAATTGATTGCCATCAGGGTGGATGGCTCACAAGTTCCTTTTGCACCAGGTTTTCCCAGCATGGAAAGAGCTTTGAAGCTCTCTGCCTTGCTTACTGGGCTCTGGGATGCTCTCGCAAGATCTCACGGGAACTTGGACAGCCCCGCGAGATCTTGCAAGAGTTTCCCACAGCTTGGTAAGCAAGCCTAAGAGCTGAAAAGCTCACTGCCTTGCTTGGAATGTAAAGGGTGGTTCCAAGGGGTGGTTTGGTTAGAAGCATTTTTGTGTATGCGTGCCGTCCCTGGAAAGTAAGCCCTGCACAAGACCCAATCATACTCTATGCTCAGCATATGCAAATCTGGGGCCCAGGCCCTGAGGCTTTAGAGTACCCAGAAATGCTCCAAAAGTTTGGATCCAGCCAAGAGAAAGATGAGTGTTTTAAAGGGGATTCTCTCTTCCCCCTGCCCATCACATTTCAAGCTAAAACATCCCCAGGCCCTACTCTTAACTCCAGGAAAAGGCAGCCATCAATAACTCATCAGTTCTGTCCAAACCGAATCTCACATACCAGTTGGCGATTTCTTCTTCCTACACTTAAGGATATATATTTTAATGTTCTCCTGTTCTATTGTCTTAGAGTGCTGCCAAAGCCTTTCTGAAATCCAGGATAGCCTCCAAGAAAACAGCACCTCTGACAGGAGAAGGTTGTCATTAGTATTGAAGGCCCAAGTACATTTTCTTAATCAGCATTTCAAAAGGGGAAATAAAGTATATATAAAAAAAATAACCACTCCAACCTAGTTTGCCCTTGGACGGCAGAACAAATGGATAATTACAGCTCAAGAGTCTTTTCTTTTCCTGGAGGTCCTCTTAGATAATTAAAGGTGGGGGCTCTCCAATGTCGGAGAGCTTTAATTTACAGCTGGTTGTATCCTCAAGCACAGCTTCCTGCTATTTACTGCCAGACTGATTTGCAATGTCATCAGTAAAAATTGACTTTTTATTTAGAGAACTAACCAGAGGCCAACCCAGGGCTGGTTCAGCCCCAAAATGCAGGACGGACAGCTGCCTTGGATGGCAGAATTCCAGAGTTCTGCTTCCAGCAGGTAATCAAGAAAGAGGGGGACACCCCCATATATTTGCAACAATACAGTTTCATGGATGGGAGGGTCACCTGTATCCCCCCACCTGGCCAATGTTACTGGTTGCCTTCTGAGAACATAAAAAGAGCTTGATGGATCAGGCTAATGGTCCACCTAGTCCAGGATCCTGTTCCCACGGTGGCCAACCAAAGGGACCACTCTAGTAAGGGACCTGACCCATCGGAACATAGGAAGCTGCCTTAAACCAAGTCAGACCATTGGTCCATCTAACCCAGTACTATCAACAATGGCTGGCAGCGACACTCTGGGTTAGAGTTCTTACAGGAATCATGCCTATGCATCTGCTCCTTGGTGTGTGGAATGCCGCAGGGCGCAATCCTCTCCATTAGGAGTTTGGGTGTAATCCTTGACGCCTCCCTTTCCATGAAGGCGCAGGTTACAGCAACAGCCAAGGCGACATTTTTCCACCTTCGCCGCATCAAGCAGTTGGTCCCTTACCTTTCCCGCCCCGACCTGGCCACAGTGATCCATGCGACGGTCACCTCCAGGCTTGACTACTGTAATTCGCTCTACACAGGGCTGCCCTTGAAGTTGTCCCAGAAACTCCAGCGGGTGCAGAATGCTGCAGCGAGGCTTCTCATGGGGTCTCTGCCATGGGAGCATATTCACCCAGTGCTTTTCCAGCTGCACTGGCTCCTGGTGGAGTACAGGGTCAGATTTAAGGTGCTGGTTTTGACCTTTAAAGCCCTTCACAACCTAGGACCCTCGTACCTTTGGGACCGCCTCTCCTGGTATGCCCCACGGAGGACCTTAAGGTCCATAAATAGCAACACCCTAGAAGTCCCGGGCCCTACGGAAGTTAGATTAGCCTCAACCAGAGCTAGGGCCTTATCAACACTGGCTCCGGCCTGGTGGAACGCTCTGTCTCATGAGACCAGGGCCCTGCGGGATCTGATTTATTTCCGCAGGGCCTGTAAGACAGAGTTGTTCCATCTGGCCTTTGACTTAGAATCAGTTTGATTCCCTCCCCCCCTTTCTTTTTCCTTTCTCCTCCTGTGAAGAGGCTGCATCCTAATGTTTTAATGTTGTATTTTAATCTTTTTAAAATGTATTTTAATCAACTTGTTTTTATTATTGGTTGATAGCCGCCCTGAGCCCGGTCTTGGCTGGGGAGGGTGGGGTATAAATAAAAATATTGTTATTAAACAGAGGTCCAAAACCCAGAGAGGATGTAGAGAATGTAGAGAATTTCAAAAGGGTCCATATTTGCCTGCCCCATGATCTCTTTGACCGTGTCTCCTTTCCTGCCCAAGCAATGGAGACTAGTCAGTTAAGCCAAGTGGAGCAGTGCCCCACCAAACTCAGCCTACCCTCAGCCAACCCCATTCACTCTGCTCCTTGCTTTCCTGGAGTCCAGGGGATGGCATTGGCTACCAGCCAGCCTCTTCCACCATAGACTCAGTGGTGCCTTTGCAGAACTCAGATGGGAGAGAGGAGGATGGGGAGAAAACCAGAATGAGTGGGCTTCCCCTGTCTATGGCCCTGGCTCCCCCTTGCTGTTGGCCTTCTTGCCTTCCAGCCAATCTCATCCAATGGCATCTGTTCCCCTCCCCCTCCCAAAAAAGAAAGAAATTGGTGTATGGGTCATGGGACAGGGCCGTGAGGGAAGAAAGCCCCTTTAATCTCCGCTGCCCTCAGCATCCTGTCTCCCTCGAATTATTTATTCCCTACTAATTGAAGGTTAAATGCAATATTGAATGTTTGGGACTTTCATTATCAGCCCATGATGGCTTTCTTTATGGAGCGAGGCTGGTTTTTAAGTGCCTTTTCATTCCTTAACCTAGCAACCATGAAAGACACAAAAGGAACTCTCTCCCTTTTTCTGCGTTTAGTAACAAGGCTGTCTATGGATATGAATGGGTTTTCATTCGTGCCGACATCTCTCCATCTATCTTCGGCACAGAATTATAAGACCCGGCTAATATAATTCACTGAACGCAGGTGGAGCATGCTCAGCGCAAGGCAGGCAAGGCTGGGGTTTACTGAATCAAATCCACTGGCATTCCCACAGCAAAGGAATGGGAAATGGGAGCCTAAGAACAAGAGCCCTGCTGGATCAGGCCAATGGCCCATCTAGTCCAGCATCCTATTCTCACAGTAGCTAACCAGGTATCTCGAGAAATCTGTAACCAGGACCTGAGTGCAACAGCATACTCCTCTCCTGTGATTTCTAGCAATTGGTATTCAGAAACATTACTATCTCTGACCATGGAAAAGAGAGGAAATTATAGTAGACTAATTGGCCCATCTTGCCTAGTATTGTCTCCTCTGACTGGCAGCAGTTCCCTAGAACTTCAGATAGGAAATCTCTCTCACCCCTACCAGAAGATGCTGAGTTTTGGACCTGCAAAGCAAGTGCCCTATGGATGAACAGTGGCCTTTTACTTAAAACTGCATAGGATCCCAGTCCTCATGGTTCCCAATAAAGGGCTGTTTTAAACAGGGATATAGGAAAGCACCTTATACCAAGTCAGAGCACTGGTCTATCTGCTTCTGTGTTGCAACTTGGCAGTGGCTCACCAGGGTTTAAAATGTGCCAAGGGTTCAGCCTTGTATCTTCTGCATGCAATGCATGTGATCATGCACTGAGCTATGGTCCTAGCAGATAGGCTTAGCTTCTGTATAGAGCCACCACAGCACTGTCAGGATAGAGGTCAGATTGTTGGGCTCTGATAGAGGTGGTGAAAGAAACAGAGGGGGAACCTGGGTTGGAGGAGTGGGGTTTGCCCCTTCCATCCTGAATTCAGTTGCTTTGGGAGGGAGACTAGAGATACAAAGTGGAGAGCCTCACTAGGGGCTGGGGAGGGCTTTGATCAGTTGATGGGGAAGATGGCAGCAACTGCACAGAAGCCCAAACAGGATGGTGAAGTCTTAGAACCAGGTACCACCTGTGCAGATGGATGCAGACCCACTGACCCAACAGAGCATGTGTCTGCAATCTTGACATTCCCACACTCTGAGAGAATCTCATGGATGAGTGTGCCATGCTTGTCCATAAAAGCTCATCGGGGTGTGTGAAAAAACTTGTTGGGACATCTTCAACACTTCTGCCTTGACTCTGAACTTCTTGCTCTGCTCCTGGACTCCCAAATCATGATTCCTGAGCACTGTGTTTGCCGCCAAGCTTGTCCCATTACTAGTCTGAATAATTATCTCTTTCTGTCTTCCAAATAAGAGCCTCTGTCTGTGTGTGTTGGGCAGGATGCCAGGCTGTCATGCTGAACCATGGGTGACATCGGACAGTGTCTGGTGCCTGAAGCAGGAGCTCATTGGAACTGTCTGAGGGTCAAGCCCGAAGATCAGAGCCTGGGGCTGAGTTGAACCACCAAGCATGGAAGTAGGTCATTCTGAGGATAAAACCAATCAGAGAGGGATAGCCAATCTGCATAGCAGGAGCAAGAGAGGAAAATAGCTCTTTACCCTATAGTGGACACATGATGTTGTAATGACCACCAGCTTTAAGTGCTTTTAAAAATAAAGAATTAGGAGAATATATGAAGAATAGGTCTATCAATGCCTCTGAGTGTTGCGTAACAATAACCTCCATCTGAAAAAAAATGACAAAATGCCAGACACAAGTGAAAACCAATCAGGTAATGGCAGACATAGGGGATAACCAACCAAATAATGGTAGACATGTGGGATAAGCAACCAGGAAATAGTAGACATAGGGGATAACCAATGAGAGAATGGCACAATGGACAACCAACCAGAGAGCTGCGGGTGAAAGGGGCAATCAACCAAGGAACAGCAAATGCAGGAGGCTACCAAGCCAAGATTTGTGTGGTTCCACAGCCATCTAGCCAGGCAAGATAGACAAACCATCGGTCTGATCTATTATGACTCTTTTTTATGTTCTTCTATCAGGTGCAGAAAACCTTTTCATGCCACTTTCTGAAAGTATTATAATAATAATAAAAAACCTGGGCCCATTAATGTTCACAGCACAAGTTAGCAAGAAAAAGCCTAAACTCTAGGTGAAGGCAGCTCCATAAATCTCCAGCCTTAGATCTTAAAAACCAATCAGGGGTGTTAAGAGAACGCAGATTGAAAAGGTATGCACAGCCTGGAATTTATTTAAAACCTCATAAGTCAGTAAGAACACTTTCAAATCAATCCTAAATCTCACCAGGGGCCATAGAAGTGTTTTAAAAGGAAATCAAGAAAGGGATGCCAAGTCGTGGGAAATGGTGGGCTGGAGAGGAGGAAATGTGAGGGGGAGATTGGTTGTCCCAATGGATTAGGCTTTCCCCAGGATTTTTTGCCCTGCTTCTCTTTCAATTGAAACTTGATTTATCTCCATGCCATGAAAAGATTCACTTGCTAATTCCTGTAGCTGCTATTTAAAGCACAGCTACAGAGGCCAATGTTCGGTTGATATCACTAGTTAATTTTTAATTAATCTGGACTTGATAATCGTGTGTTAGATGGCAACATGTATTATTTCAATATTTCCAAAAATTGGTAAACCAGTCCAGCTGTCTTGGGGACCCTCCTGTACATTCTGCTTAGTGGGACCCCAAAGGTCTGCTCCTTCACAGACACAGAGAGAGACATCAGGGGGTGCTGGTGGCAATTGCTAGCAGCAGAAGGAGAGCTGGGAAGCTAGGCCATGCCATTGGCTAACACCACAGTTTAAGAAGGATATTGATCAAATTAAACGTGCACAGAGGAGGGCAACCGAGATGATCCAGTGTGCTGGTCCCGTGGGTCCAAGTCCAGTACATGGTCAAAGGTGCAACGTGGAGGCAGTCCGTAGTAGCTAAAGCTGGGTACAGGACAGGGAGCCGGGTGAAGTCAGGAACAGGCTTGCAAGCAGGGAGCCAGGGTGGGTCAGGAGCTCAGGCAGGAAAGCAAGGCATGGTTCAGGCAAGAACTAGCAACTTGGGACTGGGGCTGCCTGGCTTTTATCTGCCCCGAGGCATGGGGCGGCCCCGATCCTCTGATGACTCACCTCTCCTGGCCTGGAGGCGAGCACTCCTCCTGTGGGAACTTCGCTCCCTCCGCCTCTCTGCCCTGAACCTCTGCAGCTCAGGAGAGGCTGTAGGGTTACTGGACCCAGCTTCCTCTGACAGGACTGAGAGTGGAACACCTGCAGGAAATGGGTCCTCCATCACCTCAGGAGCCAGAGCAGACTCAGCTGATGCCTGCACCTGAGGATCCAGCACAGGTGAGGACCCTTCAGGCTCATGCCCCAGCCCCGGCTCAGCTTGTTCTGGAGGCGGGGAATCCTGTGCAGGCTGGGATCCCTCAGGTTCAGCATCCGAGTCTGAATCCCAGGCCATCACATCCAGGTTCTGGAAACCAAGCATTATGAGAAGCAGTTGGGAGCTGAGGATATTTTGCATGGCAAAGAGAAGACTGAGAGATGACATGATAGCCATCTTCAAATATCTGAAGGACTGTCACATGGAAGATGGAGCAAGCTTGTTTCCTGCTGCTTCAAAGGGAAGGAGCCAAACCAATGGACTGAAATGGCAAGAGATTCCGAATCAGCATTATGAAGGACTTCCTGATGGTAAGAGCTGCTTGACTGTGGAACAGACTCCCTTGGAAGGTGGGGGACTCTCCTTCATTGGAGGTTTTTAGCAGAGGTTGGATAACCATCTGTCAGGGGTTCTTTAGCTGTCATTCCTGCATTGCAGGGGAGCTGGACTAGATGAGTCTTGGGGCTCCCATCCAACTCTACAATTGTATGGTTCTGTGATTCTATGACACCTGGAAGCAGCCCTTCCGGCTGGCTGCAAGAGCAGGAGAGGCAGGAAGTGAGGCCGTTCCATCAGGTCTTCCCTCCTACAACTGTCAGCTGACCAACAGGGAGATAAGAGAAGCTCAGTTCTGCTGAGCCTCTTTTCTATGGATGCACCTCTTGCCATCCAGGCAGGCTCAAGGCATTATCACAGATTAAACACATATTGCAGCCAGACCAAAGCACTTTGTGATGTGTGTGGCAAGGGGCAGGGGGAGTGCTTTGACAAGGGGAGAGTCCTGAGGGCCAGCTAGAGCATCCTGAGGGCCACATTTGGCAACATTAACTTGATAAACCAGTAGTCTGACTATAAGGATGTTTCCTGTGTTTCTAACTTTCAGGAATAAGCATGTTAATATAAAACGATTGGTTGCATTTATATCCCACCTTTTAATTCCAATGAGCTCAAGGCGGTTGTCAGGAGTGCGTGCAGGAGCCAGGTCCTGGGAGCAGTAGGGCTTCGCAGGACTGGGGCCTTCCTAAGTTTGTTCTGGAGAGGCAAGGTGTGGCCGCACAGGTGAGGCAGCTTGGTAACTCGCCTCATCTGGTGCTAAGAGCCGGGAAGGGATATAAGGTCAGCATTTCCCTTTGGTTCTATGCCACAGCAACACATTTCCTGCCTTGCTGTGTTTGGCTTCTTGCTTCCTGATCCTTGGACCTCAGCTTCTTGACTCCTTGCTTCTCGATCCGCAAACCCTTGTCTTTATGACTCCTTGCTTCTCAACCCTCGGACCCTTGACTTTGTGACTCCCTGCTTCCTGACCCTTGGACTCCTGGCTTCTAGACTCTCGTTCCTGCTCCCACCCCACCATCTTGCCCCCAGTCCTGACATCCTCAGCCAATACTTCGATCACCCATAGATCGGACCATGACAGCGGTATACATGGTTTGCCCCTTCTCATTTAATCCCCACAACAGTGCTGCGAGGAGTGAAAGGCCCAAGGTCACACGCAATGAGTTTCATGGCCAATTGAGGATTTGAAGCCCGGTCTCTTTCAGGTCCTAGTCGGACACTCTAGGCACTATTTCTTTTTATTCCTCCTCTTTTGCAGCAAATCCTGAAATTACTCTGCCTAGCAGGCCCCATGACCTGTAAGAAGTAAGGAGGATAGATCCTCCTCCTGGCTTCTCCAGACATTCAGTGGAGTTTCTGGCAAACCAAGAGCCCTCATAATGAGGCCATTGGCAGGATCCAACCCTGGGCAGCTGCTGGAGGTGAGATGCTCTTTTTCCCCCCTTTCCTGCCATTATCTCCAGCATGAAAATTGCTTTCCTGTTGCAGTAAACCCTTTTAGTGGTGCTAAACAACACAATAAAGGCAGGCTTTATTAGACAGAAATCTGTTTTGCTGCTCAGCAATTACATTTTATCACTGGATGCTGCGGCTAGTAATATAGGATGCCTATGGACACGATCCGCCACACTGGGGGGGGGGAGCAGAAATCACAGCAGAACAGGAGGTGGGGCCCATATCTTAGAAACTCTTGCATCCAAGCAACAGCAACAGTTTTGTTCTGAGTAATCTAGTTGTCTGCTGAGGAATACTCACCCACCAGAATGAAGGAGGGAAGCCCACAGGAATTCCAGGCGGGTTATGAATGACTGGAAGGGTGACAGTTGAATTAAGATTCCTTAGACTCTGCAGCTCCACACACTATATATTTAAGATGGAGCAAGCTTGTTTTCTGCTGCTCCAGAGGATAGGACCCGGACCAATGGATTCAAATTACAAGAAAGGAGATTCTGACTGAACATTAGGAAGAACTTCCTGATGGAAAGAGTTGTTCGGCAGTGGAATGGGCTCCCTTGAAAGGTGGTAGACTCTCCATCTCTGGAGGTTTTTCAGCAGAAGTTGGATGGTCATCTGTCAGGGATTCTTTAGCTGCAATTCCTGCATTACTGGGGCTGGACTCGATGATTCCTGGAGTCTCTTCCAACCCTACAATTCTATAAACTACTAGTTAGTTCCTCTGTTGGGCATTTTTAGCAGCTTACCATGAATAACTACTGAACAGGGTAGATTTGATCCTGAAATAGCTGTTAGGCAGTG
The DNA here is from genome assembly GCF_965153285.1 of Podarcis tiliguerta. Classification (NCBI taxonomy): domain Eukaryota; kingdom Metazoa; phylum Chordata; class Lepidosauria; order Squamata; family Lacertidae; genus Podarcis; species Podarcis tiliguerta. The sequence continues at coordinate 26,752,398 of NC_139541.1, forward strand.
GATTCCATTACAAGAAACAGACCACCAGAGTTTAAGAAATAAGCCATTTCTTCAAGCAGAAGTGTGTGTGGGAGAGAGTTAGCACAATTTATTAGCCTCCTACTATCTCCTGTGACACCGGTGATCTATCATATCAATTTTAATTGGAATAGAGGCCTAGGAGATTTTTCAGATTTGGGCCACAGCGAGCCACCGCGGATTCTACTATTTATCTTAAAGCAGCAGGATTATTTCATATGGAGAGACCAGACCAGAATGGAATGCACATGACCCTCCTTTAACCAATATTTACAGTGACGATGCAGTCTAAGTGTCAAAGGTAAACATAGATTGTGGGAGGGGAGAGCAAGCAAAAGGAAAGTTCTTAGTGGTGCAGTGATAAAGGAACAAAGGAACCTATGGGAGCTGTATGTGATATTTTGATATTGACCCAGACACCGACTAAGGGAAATTGACAAATTCACATGACAGATGTGTTTTTGAGGGTGCAGGGGAGTGCAAAGAACAAGAGAGGAGGGATTTAAAACTGGATGAGCATAAGGACCTTGGAAGAACCCTACTGGTTCAGACCAAAGGCCTATCTCGGGTTAAGAACCTCAGGCTCAGGTTCCACTTCAGCCCTCCGTGTCTCTCTGTCTGGCTCTCAGGACTCACAATTAGCTCAATCAGTAGAGCATAAGACTCTTAATCTCAAGGTTGTGGGTTCGAGCCCCATGTCGGGCAAAAGATTCCTGCATTGCAGGGGGCTGGACTAGGTGACTGTCGTGGTCCCTTCCAACCCTATGATTCTACCCCAGACCCCACTCCCTCTCCTATCACAACCCTCCCCCATCACACTCCCGTCCCCCCAACCCACAGCCTTCACCAGCCCTGCTTTGTACCTTCCAAGAGTGTTTTTGCCAGGCTAGAACAGGTTTTGAACTCTGATACTGCCTCTTGCTTGCCTGGATAAATGGCAGAGAGGAGGGTGTGAGTAAATTTAGAACAGGGGTCCCCAAACTAAGGCCCACAGGCCGGATAAGGCCTGGGGGAGTCATTTATCCGGCCCGCAGCGACCCCCGCCGCCCGCTGCCGCCGCCCGCTCTTACCGGTGCTGCGCTGTGCGGCTGCCCACTTCCGGGTCAGAGGAGCACCAGAAATAGCTTGCGCACATGCGCAAGTGTTATTTGCGCATGCGCAAGCGTTATTTCCAGTGCACATCCGGGTCGGAGGAGGCCCGTGCACATGCGCACAAGCTATTTCCAGAACTCCTCCGACCCGGAAGTGCACTGGAAATAGCATGTGCGCACGCGTATGGGCACGCACTGCCCCGCCCTCTGGCCCACCGCGCGATTGGTGCTGGAGACACCAGCCCAGGGCGCAGTAAGTTTGCTGACCCCTGGTTTAGAAGCTAACAAAACAGACAGCTGTTGCTCCACCCACTTTTGCATTTGGCCCCACCCACCACTGGCATGTATCCCAGAGAAGATTGTCCAGAAGGGAATGGAGCCCCTGTGTAACGTGCTCTGCATGAGCCACTGGTGGAGGAAGAGGAGTGCGGGCGGAGCGCACCACCCCTGGCAGCGCAATCCCGGTGGGGTACCATTGCGGCTGCCCCCCACCCGTGCTGGGTGCCATGCCCCACAGGTGGTGCACCACGCCCCCAGGACGCACACCATGCCCCCACAGGTGGATGCATACCACTCCCCCGGGATGCACGCCAGCCCTGCACCCGCCTCCTCTCCACCCCCCTGGTGCCGGAGCATGAAGCTCTGCCACTGTGTGAGGCTGCCTGTCTTACATCAGGTCAGCCCCGAACACACAAGAGTCAGAGACTCCGATGTGTAAGTAAGAAAGAGATCTTATTCAGGCAAGCAACAGTACAGTGCTCAGGAGTCACAGCTCAGGAGCAGGGCAAGGAGTTCAGAACTTGACTGAAGCAATGAAGACATCCCAACATTTCCTGCACCCAACCTGCCAAGCTTTTAAAGCTGAAGGATGACTCTCCCACTTGCAGGTTCTTGGTGCCACGGTTTATGAAGGATACTAACAAGCAGGAACATGTGCAGATGAGGGTGACTGAGATGACCGAGCCTTGTGAGGAAAGGTTGAGAGAACTAGGGGAAAGACAAGTAAGAGGTGGCATGATAGAGGGGTATAGAATTATGCACGGCATGTAGAAAGTAGCTAAGGAAAAGTTTTTCTCCCTCTCTCCTAACACTGGAATTCATGGGCTTCCAACAACAGGAGAAACGGCCACCAACCTAGATGGCTTTAAGAGAGGATTAGACATATGCATGGCTCCTAGCCATTGTGCCTCTGCCCTGCCTCCACAATTGGAAGCAGCAGTGTTTCTGAATACCAGCCACTGGGAACCACAAAAGAGGAGAGTCCTCTTGTACTTGGGTCCTGCTCGCTGGTTTCCCACAGGCATCTGGTCAGACCTTGAAAGAACAGGATGCTGGAGCAGATGGACCACTGGCCTGATCCAGCAGACTCCTCTTTGGTGGGCTCCTCAGAGTTGGCCACTGTAAGAGCACAAGGCTGGACCAGATGTCCCCCCTTTGACCTGACCCAGCTGCTGCAGAGCTCTTCTTACTTTCTTCAACAAGATGTAGAAGCACCGTTGACAGGATACTGAATAGCTAGGAATGTGTAGGGAAGTGGGTTGTTGTTTTTTTCATTTTAATCTCCTGATTGAATATATTCACATTCTTCTATGCCCTTTAAACTAAATGCCTGTGAAAAAAAAAGGCATTGTCAAAAGTAATCCTGCAGAAACTTCAAAGCCAGTTCCTGAAATCAAAATGAATTTCCATCATTTTGGATTAGAGTTGCCGACCATCAGATATTTTGCTTGCTCATTCAGTATTTTGCCTCAGGTTCAGTATTATAATGTATTATAATGCTTGATTTTTTTGAAAAATATATCACTTTCAAAGTGTTCAAAGTGTCTCGAATACACTATCTCGTTGTAATCCTAATAGCGGCTTCCCAAGATCTGAACCTAATGTTGTTGAATAAACGCAGGCATTTTTGAGCCAAGGGACTGAGTTAATAGGAAAGGTCTACTGATTCCACCCTGACCCACCCAAAATTGCCAAGCCCTGCCCCAGGCTTCCAAGAACTACAAACCTCCATACCCTGATCCCTCACTGACTCTCCTGTCAAAACCCATTCTCAATAATCTGAACCCCACCCCCAACTTTTGACCCCTCTACCTGTTGCCTTCCAGATCCTTCTGGACTACAATTCCCATTCTTCTTCATGGAGGGTCACAGCTAAGTTTGTATCTGCTTTGCATGCAAAAGGTCCCTAGTTTGGGGATAGTTCCTTGCCTGAAATCCTGCATAGCTGCTCTAGTCAGTATAGATAATCCTGAGATAGATGAACCAATAGTCTGACTCAGTATGGGTCAGCTTCCTATGGCTGACCTTTGGCCCTGCTGACTAAGGGCTGATAGGAGGACCACAGCAAGGTAGCAGTGCTTACCTGACCTCCTATCACCAGCATCACTGCAGCTTACCAGCGGGGAGAGAAGTGGGGCAGCAGGGAGGTTGGCATGGTGCAAACACACTGGCAGAGCGAATTGAATGTTCCCACCGGTGCATTTGCACCTTGCTGGCCACCCTGCTGCCTTGTCATTGGCTTCTCTCTCCCCCAAATTCACAGCTATGCTGGTGACCGGAGGTCAGGTCAAGGTCAGCCAGCCAGACAACCGAACCTGGCCAGAGTTTCCCCATCTGCATTGGATTGTGCTGGGTTTTCAGAAGTGCACATCATTATTTTTGCAAGTGAGCAGTAAATACACTGAAAGTTCAAACTGTTTATAGTCTGGCTGAATCTGTCTCGGTTAAAGTCTCTCCTGGAGCCTGGCTTTGATTGCTTGGCAGACTGGAAAGCATCAATCTAAATCAGGGAGCTCCCCCCAAAGACGTTAAGCAACCTGGATGGCGGGCAGCGGCAGCTTTAACCTAAACCATTTAAAACAAATAAAGCCTCATTTGCAATTCTATTCACAGAGAGACAGAGCTTTAGCGAGGCTCTCTTTGGGCTTCCAGCTTTGGGTATATTGGATTGAAAACGTTAAAAGTTGGAGGAAGTTTGATGCAACACAAAAGCCTTGAGATGCTGGCAGAGGGAGGAAGAGCATTGACTTGAGGAGCCAGTCCCTTGGCTGCATTTTTCTGATTCTCGTTATCTCATTTCTACAGTTGCCCATGCATTGGTAATCTCATGGTTGAATTACTGCAATGCATGCCATATGGGGATACCCTTGGGGTCAGTCCAGAGGCTGCAACCAGAGCAGAATGTGGCCGCTAAGTTGTTTGTGGAGGCAAACTACCACCAGCATATAACACCTTCCTTGCAGGAGTCGCAGTGGCTACCAGTTTGCTACCAGGACAAGTTCAAGGTGCTGGTGCTAACAAGTACAGCCCCATACAGCTCAGGACCAGATTTCCTGAGAGACCACCTTACCCCTTACACACCCAGTAGCTCACTGCAGTCTACAGGAGAGTTTCTCTTGAAAATTCCAAAGATCTCAACCACCTCGTCTGCAGGAACTCAAAGTGGAGCTTTTACTGGGGCTGCCCCTGTCCTGTGGAACAGCATCCCTGTTGAGATACAACAGGCGCCCATTAGCTGTACTTTCTGGAAACGGTTGAAGAAATTTTTGTTCCTGCTGGGAAAATGGGTCTTTGCCATGAGTGTTTTTAATTGCTTTTAATTGTCTTGTGTGTTAATTGCCTTAAGTTGGTTGTTTAGAGGGTGGTTAATAAATTAATTGTAATATTAATAACAATAATTACTTGCTTGGTGGGCTGTGTGCCCTAACTTGCAAAGGGAAGCCCTCTGGTTGAAAGATTGAATACTGGATTGCTGCAATGAGCTCTGTGTGGGGCTTCCCTCGGGCCTGATTTGGAAGTTGCAGTTAGTGCAGAATGCTGCAGCACGATTGCTGGCAGGAGTGAGACCTCACCAGTATACACCACCAGCGTTCAAAGATCTGTACAGGTTGCTGATCTGCTACTGATCCAGGTTCAAGGTGTTACTCTTAGCATAATAAGTAAAGGTAAAGGACCCCTGACAGCTAAGTTCAGTTGCAGACAACTCTGGGGTTGCGGCGCTCGTCTCGCTTTACTGGCCAAGGGAGCTGGCATTTGTCAGCAGACAGTTTTTCTGGGTCATGCGGCTAGCATGACTAAGCCACTTCTGGCGAAACCAGAGCAGTGCATGGAAACGCCATTTACCTTCCTGCTGGAGCTATTTATCTACTTGCACTTTTTGGCATGCTTTCGAACTGCTAGGTTGGCAGGAGCAGGGATCGAACAGTGAGAGCTCACCCCATCATGTGGATTTGAACCACCAACCTTCTGATCGGCAAGCCCAAGAGGCTCAATGGTTTAGACCACAGCGCCACTTGCATCCCTACTCTTAGCATAAAAAGGTAAAGGTGCCGTATGGGCCAGTCTTGCCAGACTCTAGGGTTGTGCGCTCATCTCACTCTATAGGCCGGGAGCCAGCGCTGTCCGCAGACACTTCCGGGTCACGTGGCCAGCGTGACAAGCTGCATCTGGCGAGCCAGTGCAGCACACGGAACGCCGTTTACCTTCCCGCCAGTAAGCGGTCCCTATTTATCTACTTGCACCCGGAGGTGCTTTCGAACTGCTGGTTGGCAGGCACTGGGACCGAACGACGGGAGCGCACCCCGCCACGGGGATTCGAACCGCCGACCATGCGATCGGCAAGTCCTAGGCGCTGAGGTTTTACCCACAGTGCCACCCATGTCCCTACTCTTAGCATACAAAGCCCTTGATAACTTGAGACCTATGCAATCGCCTTACCCTATATTCGCCCACTTAAGCGCTTTGATCTGCGGAACAGGCATTGTTGCCGGCGTCATGTGACACCTATCCTGCCCTTGTAAGAAATGGACCTTTTAGTGTGGTGGCACCTGCACTTTGGAACTCCCTGCCCATTGACACCAGGCAGGCAATTTCGCTGTAGTCTTTTCAGCACCTACTAAAAACATTTTCCTTTAGGGAAGCCTACCCAGATAGGTAGGAGTCCGATGTGTTTTTAGTTTATAGCTGGTTTTAATTCTCTTAATGTTTTAACTCTGACGGAGATCTGGTGGTTCCCTCACTGTGAGGTTACAGGGAGCCAGGCAGAGTTCCTTCTCGGTAGTGGTGCCTGCCCTGTGGAATGCCCTCCTGCCAGATGTCAAACAGATAAACAATGATATGACTTTTAGAAGACATCTGAAGGCAGATGTCTATAGGGAAGTCTTTATTGTTTGGTGTTTTGCTGTGTTTTTATATTTTTCTGGAAGCCGCCCAGAGTGGTTGAGGCAAGCCAATCAGATGGGCAGCATATTATTATTATTATTATTATTATTATTATTATTATTATTATTATTACTATTACTATTATTACTATCATTACTATTATTGAACTAATAATCCTATTTCTTTATTCCTTTGGTAAACCACTTGGAGGTTTCCTACAATCAAGTTGTATGTACATTTTATGAAATAGATAAAGGAATAAAGTGCTTCCACAATCTTAGACCCCTACAAAATATCAAAGCACCAGGAAAAAAAAACCTCCCTGAAGGGCTTGCCGTCTAATGATCCCCAGTTAGAGAAGCTAAGTAGCCAGAGTAGGTCAGTGGCAGAGAGACACCCTGTCACGTTTCTACATTTCTCTGGCCCTTTCTTCAGGTAACCAAACGCAGAAGGTTGCTGCTCCCTCATTTGTTTTTTTGCACCTCTGGCGGAAAACAAAAGGACAGAGGGTAAAATTAACTTTTCGGTTGCATCCGTGAAGAAAGTAATGAAATAGCCCTGGGCGGCATAGAATAAAGCAAAACAGCAGTGCGCCTGGTTAGAGAATAAATGTTATTTGGAGCGGGTCGATTGGATCCTCCATGGGTAGCCTTTGCCTGCAGCTCTCTTTAAAAGTCCAGTGTGACAAGCGGGGGGGGGGGGAATGAGGAGAGGGGTGTTACAGATGCATGGAGTCGGAGGCCTTATCCTCATGGTAAAAACCAGGGTAGCATTTAAGCTGCCAAATGCAGAATAATGGAAAGCTTTGGGGGGAATGGAGTTATTTTTTATATGTATAGAAAAGAAAAACCAAGAAACTCTGGGTTTGTTTTTTCAGGGCTGCTGATCTGTAAGCTTTTATTTATAGATGGCATAAGACCCAGAGGGGTTTTCTCGCACAGCGAAACTCTAGTAAGCCAGGGAACAGGAACCTGTGGCTTGCCAGGAACTTGGTCTCACCTCTTTTGACAGTGGCCACAATTGCTAAGTTCTGGAAGACTTTTGGTTTCAGTAATCTGGATTTATTGGCATTCCAATAATGGAGAGCCAGTGTGGTGTAGTGGTTAAGAGCGGTAGATTTGTAATCTGGGGAACCAGGTTCGCGTCTCTGCTCCTCCACATGCAGCTGCTGGGTGACCTTGGGTGAGTCACACTTCTTTGAAGTCTCTCAGCCCCACTCACCTCACAGAGTGTTTGTTGTGGGGGAGGAAGGGAAAGGAAAATGTTAGCCGCTTTGAGACTCCTTCGGGTAGTGATAAAGTGGGATATCGAATCCAAACTCCTCCTCCTCCTCTTCTTCTTCTTCTTCTTCTTCTTCTTCTTCTTCTTCTTCTTCTTCTTCTTCTTCTATTCCAAGTCTTGGCAAATCATACCTCTTTGGGGGGGAAATCTCACATGAGCTAAAAGCATCCAGGGGTGAAAACAACAACAACAACAATGTTCTTGAGGTTGTTTCTTTGCCATTTTATCTTATATACAAACAGTGGCTCAGAAGTGTCGGGTCCCACAGGTCTCTGCGAAAGTCTGGATTTAGTACAGTTCAAAGTCACTTTTTATCTTCTTCTTTTTTGAAATTAAAAAAAAACCACACACCTGCAATGGTTTTGTTTCAGACCATGGTACGCTTTGTAATCATAGACGACGCATCCTTTCCCTCTTGGTATATTTTATTATTGACTCAGTAAATTGCATAGTTGTATCCCATTTTTCCTTATTGGCAATTGTGACAACTTACCATTTTGAAACTAATTATTATTTCGTTCCTTGTAACTTGTTGTTATTAAAATCCACACACAAACCCCAAAAAAATGTGAGGGGGAGAAAGAGAGGAAATTTCTCTATCAATGAAACTCTACGTGTAAGTCAAGAAGCAAGAACCAGAAGGTGCCTGCCTGCTGAATCTCTAGTCGCAGAGCATTTCACAGGGCTGGGCAGATGACCTTAAATGCTCAGTTTCTCATTGTTGTCAAATGAGCCTTACCTGGTAAATGACCAACAACACTCCTGCAGATGATCTTGGTATCTTGGACTTAAATTGTTTGGGGCTTTGTAAATTAACAGCATGACTTTGAACCTGGCTCAGTAGTCAGTGGGTAGTCGGTGCAGATGTTTTAAGAATGGTGCCCCATGTACTTGGCCAGATGCCCCCCATCAGCAGTCTGGCCTCCCCATTCAGCATCAGCTGAAGTTTCTGAATTAGGCCCAAGGGCAGCCCTACATCACAGCAACCTCTGCACTGGACTCTAAGATTAACAGCCAGTACAGCCAAAGATCTTGAACCCTTAGCGCCTTGCTGTTAGACCCTGATGCCATGCAAACTTTGCACCCTGGCTTGTCTGGCTTGAGGAGATCAGAGATGCAAGTCCCCAAATTACAGCCATCTGGATCGGGCGAAACGAAAGGGAAAGGAAATGTCTTCCTGGCCGGGTAGGAGGTGGACACGTCTATTAGTTTTCCTTGATGATTTTATGGCCTTTTAAGAACTTCACACATATTATCCAGATGCTAAATCTCTCTGCTGAGGAGGTGCTGTAGCCACTGACTCGATTACTCTCATCCCCTGTGGTGCCTCTGCATAAAGAAAGGGCGATCTTGACCTTTCTTGAACAAGGGAGAGAGGGAGGGCTTGATAAATTCCAAAGGAATGAAATGCATCTCATTTGACTTTATTGCCCTTCTCATGAGGTCAACACAGGACCGCTTCCTCCTGTTGTGCATAACCCAATGCTGCAAGTCCCGCTGTTAAGATTCACGGTTCTTTTTCATACCTCAAGGCAGGTGCTCATAGGCACTTGTATCAATTAGCCAAGCTATACTGAATTCCAAGCATGGGTCCAGTACCAGTCCGGGGGTGGAGGAAAGGAACGACTGTCCCAGGGCAGCAACAGAGTGTCCTGTTTTTATGGGACTTGAGACTCACAGAGGAAATGGGCCGTAGCTCAGTGGCAGAGCATCCGCTTTGCATACAGAAGGTCCCAGGTTCAGTCCCCAGCAGGTAGGGCTAAGGAAGGATCCCTGTTTGAAACCTCCAGAGAGCTGCTGCCAGTCAGCTTGGAAAATACTGAGCTAGAGAGACTCAGTATAAGGCAGCTTTCTATGTCAAAAAGAATCAGGACCCTGGACAGTGTCAGTGGGTCCTGCTGGCTAGCCCATGGGAAGATGGTGCTTCAGTAGGGGCCTGAAGCCATCTGAGCCCATATAAAGGCAGGGGAGGCCTGGGCTGCATTATGCTCCACCTCCTTGGGAGAGCCAGCTGTGTTCCTTAAAGGGCCCCAATTCTGAGTCTTTGGGCTTCTGCAAGGACTCATAGTTGGAGGGACTGCTAGGGACTTGGCCTTTGTGCTCAGCGATGGTGGTTGGGAATCATTTCCTAGCCAAGAGGCACAGCAGAAGGTACTGCGGCTTCCCCTGCAATGAAAGTGCTCTGAACTCCATCCCAGTCGTCTTCTGGGCATGGTGGGGGCCCCAGAGTCAAGCTCATAACATAGAGTTTCATCCTTCCTCAGACTAGCCAGTAAGCCTCACTTGTAGTAGTAGTAGTAGTAGTAGTAGTAGTGGTGGTGGTAGTAATTTATTTGTACCCTACCCATCTGGCTGGGTTTCCCCAGTCCCTCTAGGTGGCTTCCAACAAAGATTAAAAATACATTAAAATGTCACACATTAAAAACTTCCCTAAACAGGGCTGCCTTCAGATGTTTTCTAAATGTCAGGTAGTTGTTTATCTCTTTGACATCTGGTGGGAGGGTGTTCCACAGGGCGGGCGAGAAGGCCCTCTGCCTGGTTCCCTGTAGCTTTGCTTCTCGTAGTGAGGGAACCACCAGAAGGCCCTCGGTGCTGGACCTCAGTGTCCGGGCAGAACGATGGGGGTGGAGACGCTCCTTCAGGTATACTGGGCCGAGGCCATTTAGGGCTTTAAAGGTCAAAGCCTTTATATGGATCAGGCAGTCCAGTGTGACCCATTCTGGTCTATTTAGGGCCCTTGGGTGGTCTCTATGTAGCTCCCTTCTTACTTTGGTCAGAGTAGGGTAGTTGTGCATAGGCTGAATAAAGTCTTCACCACCACCACGATATCCCCCAGCCTCAGGGCCTGCTACAGGCTTGTGTGCTGACAGTCGCATATAAGTCTTGGCTGAAATCTCGCTCTATAGCATTGCCCATAAATTCTTGCAGGAGGGGAGAGTGATCTTGTGCTCAGGTCCTGCTTGGGGGATTCCCATTGGGGCATCTAGTCAGCCACAGTGAGAACAGGATGTCAGCCTAGATGAGCCATTGCCCTGATCCAGCAGGCTCTTCTTGCGTTCTTATTTTTAAACAAGTGGATTTGTTGCTTCCACTCACTTTAAAACCTAAAATTATGATATGCACTTGAAACCCTCCCAGAAAACTGACGCTCTGGAAGTGCACCTGTTCTGTGCACTGCTATGACCTATCATATTAGCACAGTGTTGACTAATGGATCTCTGGGGTGTCCTTCCGTTTCCTCAGATAACCAAGCGGGGGGAGGGGGTTACATGCACAGGCCCTGCTGCAAGGAGCACCCCCCACTCCTTGCCCCAGCCCATGCTGTTGGAATGACAGGAAGAGAAACAAAGTGCTTCTTCTTAAAAGGGAGTTTTTCGTGCTCTGCAGCCAGAGAACGCCATGTCTGCAAAAGCTTCAGCCCCTCCAGGTAATTTCAACAGCCTCACACCAAGCAGATGTGATTCTTCCCGGTGGCTATTTGGCGTCTTCGGATGAATACAGAGTCCGTTTCATGGATACGGAGACTTGAAGATGCTGCCGAATGTCTGTGAAACAACTTCACACCTTGGCAGCAGATCCCGAGGACCTGAGTCGTGACGGGTGACTATTACGTGTGTCTTTTATGGCCAGGAGAGGAGCATAATTCAAGGGTTCTGCTGGCATGAAGAGGCATTTGAGATGGTATCTCTTCCACCCACCCAACCTCCAAGTGAAAGAGAGTAATTGTCCTTCATAGGTGAGGAGTTTACATCCTCTCACTCATATCTTATTTTCTTTGAGAGAACTTTTCAACTGTGCTTGACGTCTGAGGGAGCAACAGTTTCCCAGACTGAGGAAAGTGGAACTCGAGGAAATCATGGGAGGAATTCAACACTGCACTATTAAGATTGTTCTGTCAATGCAAGTATTTCCTCTTGCCTGGTGGAACAATCCCCCCATCTGGAGGGCTCTCCTAACCCTCCAGAGCAGAATTGGGGGAATTGGGGTGGAAGCCCCATTGTGCTTGTGGGGGTCCGTGTGCTGGCATCCACTGGTGTGCTGGGTTGCTTGAATCTGGCCCACAAGATGTACCTATTTTTTTGTTCCATTGCTGCATTATTGTCTCCTGGAAGGGCAAACTATATCATCATTTATTTGTATGCTACCTTTCCATAGTTAAAACCACACTCAATGCGGCTTGCAACATGAACAGCTTTACATGGTTACGGAAACATAACAAAAGTAGTAATAAGGAATAAATAAAAGCATCTCAGAATGTAAACAACACAATTTCACAATCCTTGTGTAAGCCATAATAAACCTCAACATAAAGATACGGCAAGGGGGGGATTATTATCAGTAACAGCAAAATTAACATCTCCAAAGTTAAATGGAGCAAGCTTGTTTTCTGCTGCCAGACCATAGGACCTTAAGTAATGGGTTCAAATGACAAGGAATGAGAATCCAATTAACATCAGGAAGAATTTCCTTACAGTTAGAGCTGTTTCACAGTGGAGCAGACTCCCTCAGAAGCTGGTGGATTTTAAGGTTTTTAAGCTGCGGTTGGGTGGCCATTTGCCAGTGATGCTTTAGCTGTGATTCCTGCTTTGCTGGGGGTTGAGCTAGATTGCCTTTGGGGTCCCTTCCAACTGTACAATTCCATGAAATCTTGACCCCCAACAAAAATACCCCACCCCAAGAATTGGCAGGCATCCTGAGAAGCAGATCTTGGAAAACTCACAGCAAATATAGCTTCTGGCTCTCTGCATCTCTGTATAACTAAGCTTTGCGAGAAACCAGAGAGATGCCTTAGGACTCTCAGACACACACCTTGCCTCTCACCAGGTCACCTCTCCTGGCTGACCCTGCTCCACAACTTCCTCGAGCTCTTTTGCCTGACCTGAACTACAATCCTGCCCCCTTCCTTGTCTTGTGGGACATCTGTGTGGAGAAAACTCTGACTTGCGTGTGCCTGGGGTGCCATAACTAAGTTAAAAAACACACTCAATGTTCCGTCTCACTTTGGCCATTGTGTTCACCCACCAGCAGCATGTGGCCCCCTGAAGGCTGCCTATGAAAGAATGAGGCCCTCAAGCTGCAAAAAGGTGAGAGAGGCAGGTAGACTTGCTGAGGCCTGGGCTGCTATCCTAGAACTCCCTCATCCCCAATTGAAGAAATTACAAATGAGCAGTTGATACAACAGGAACACACACATACTGCAGGCCTCTGTGTCAAAACAGATATCGTGGCTGCAAGTATAAAGTTTGCTGAACGGGAAATCTACCTGGATACGGGCGTTATCAGTTTTGACTCCTGCTCAAGCCTAGTGAACCCTGAGCAGGAAACCAGCAAAGTGTGGTAAATGTTCCCAGCAGCCCCTGCTGGGAAGGCCTCTGAGGGGGGGCGCCGCAGGCTTTTCCCATTCCTGCTCTGGGCTTGCCTGGAGCAATGCCTGAGGTGATCCTTTTGATCCATGCAAAGCTTCAAAACTGGGAAACGGGAGAGTATGAATATGAAGGGTGGCGAGATGAATTGTGCCCAGCTGATCGGTTAAACAACCACCGAGCACAAGGCTGGGAGACGCGGGTGGTAAGGAGGGAGCACCTGCCAATCTGCAGGTCAGCAATTACCCAGTAAAGCTAATTGTTGGCAATTTGCATGGGGAATGTTCCCAGACGTTTTCCAGTGGTGGATTTTGTCTTTGTCTGTCAGATTAGGCCACATTCACACCATGCATTTAATGCACTTTCAACAGTCACAGCTTCCCCCAAATTATTCTAGGAGTTATAGTTTGTTAAGGGTGCTGAGAGTTGTTAGGAGGTGCCTAGTCTGCTCCCAGAACTACAGTTCCCAGAGTTCCCTGAAGAGAAGGTTGATTGTTAAGCCACACCCTGTGAGAAGCTGTCAGGGGCCACATTCCAGTGCTGGGTGAGGGCCGGAGCTAAAACTGGGTGTGTGAAACCCACACGCTGTCACACTGCTCAAAGCTGTTTCCCACTGAAACGGAGGCTTATGTTTGTTAGTATCTGCACCCAGGTTACACCCTCCATTTGCTCCATTTTTAGTAGTAGGTGAGGTAAGGCTCATCTTCCCCTGAGTCCAAGAGTCCGACAGCCAGAGGGCTGACCCTCACTTACACTTGAATAGAGGCCAAAAAGGGACCTCAAAGTGTGTTCCTGAAGCAGTGAGCCTCCTTCTGATGTGCATTTGTATTCCCAGAAATCCCTGCTTCTACTGACAACCAGACATGACTCGTAGGATTGGGTGTGTATCTCGTGTGTCATCTAGTGTGAACCCCACCTCCTCAGTACAGGATACAACTGCAGCATCCCTGACAGATGACGGTGTCCAGCCTATGTTTTTGTACCTGCCAGTGAAGGGGGGCCCTTCAGCTGCCAAGGCAGTCTGTCTCACTATCAAAGAGCTGTTTCCATTGGGACGTTTCTCCCAATGTTGAGCCGCAAATTTTGCTTCCTCCCCAGTTTCCACCATTGGTCCTAGTCCTACTTCAGGAGCAACAGAGAGCCTGTTTGTTCCATCTTCTGAGTGACGGCCCTCCAGATATCTGAATCTAAGAGCATGGAGTCCCAGGGACGGTGTCAGTTCAACGGAGCCCTGAATAAAAGTGGCCTTTGAGCTCCCCCTCCCCCCCAAACACTGCCCAGCTAGATGGGTCCCAATTAATCTTACAAGCTTTGGGGACAGGTGGCCGGTGGCACTGCGAACAGCACCAATTCTCTTCCTTTTGTTGAAGATGAAACTGCATTGCAGGGAGTTGGAGCAAATGACCCTTTGTGTCTGTTATGTACTGAAGTTCTCACCCTGGGCCAGCAGGGGGATGCTGTAGATAGTTATGCAAATGAAGGATCGAAACTGACCTTCAGTGATTGGATAGTTTTTATGCAAATGAAGGATCGAAAGTGACGTTCAGTGATTGGATAGTTTTAGAAAGTTGCTACAGTAATGTTGTACTGGAGCTCTATATAAGCTGGCTGACTGAGCCCTTCAGTCAGTTCTGTTCTGGCCTCTAAATAAACAAGAGCTGTTTGAAGAATCGCTGTGTCGTCTGATATGTTCACCCACAACTTAACACTGTCCCTCCCAGTTCTATGATTCTATGATAGAACCTGCCACCGTCTTGGCTCTGCAAGAAATCTGAGCCCCAACAGAAAGCAGCCACACTGGGGATCAGACCCAGATAAGTTAGCGGGGAAGAATAATAGAATCATAGAACTGCAGGGTTGGAGGAAACGCAAGTCATCGTCTAGTCCAACCCCCTGCAATGCAGGAACGGAGAAGGCAGCTTCAGCAACTACCCCTTCCTTGTGCTTCTCAGTTTCCACCACATAAAAATAAAACAAAATTAAGTGGCGTCAGAATCAGGGGGGGCCCAGGACCCTGGTACTTACCTGACAGTGTCAAACACTGGTGCCAGCCCTTCTGCAAGAATTTTGTCTCTCAACCAGCTCATTCCTGGCTCAGATTTCCCGTCCAGGGTGCTGCCTAGAATATGTCCCAGAATCCTTTGCAGCTTCCCCAAAGCTGTTTCCATCGCTCTCCCTCTCCGAACAACAACAAAATACCCAGCAACCATGTTCTTGCTATCGGCTAGTAAATAACACTCCGGCTAAAGCTGTCGCTTTTTTTAATTATCTCATCTTTCATTGCAGGAGCAGTAAGGAACGTAACCCAAAGACAGGGATTCCTGTTTTTGTTTTTAATATATTGATAGCATAAATATTTGAAACAAAGCAGGCAAGGTTACTGCTGCCTGACCTGTCAGCCGCCTCACCCACACATTCAGATATGCCACAAAGCTGGCCGGAGTCCCAAGAATCTTCACTTTCGTGGTTTGCTTTATAATATAAGCTGCTTCTTTATAGTGGCAAATGCGACTTCAGAGTGAATGGGGCAATCTGTCTCAACAGGCAGTTAGGGATTTGGTGGTAGTAGCAACAATGCCTCCTCCTGCAGTGCTAAAAAGAGTTGTCCTAATGCTGGGGTGGGAAACCTCTGGCCCTCCAGCTGCTGTTGGACTCCAACCCCCATCTGCCCTAGCCAGCAGGCCCAATTGGTCAGCAATGGTAGGAACCAGAGTCCAACAGCATCGTGTTCAGAGCCAAAGGTTAGCCACCCCTGCCCTAAAGTTGCAAAGGGTTGAGGCAGACAGACCTTCCCTAGTTGCCCCTCAGTGACATGGGCTAAGATCTCTTTTATTTCCTATTCTTCATTTGGGGGGGGGGGATACAACATTACAAGTGCTTGGTGTAAGATAAGACATGAAAAAGAAACAAGAAATAGTACCCATGCAGAAAACAAAACAGATCCAAAAAAAGAAGGTATTGTTTACATTGCAACAAAAGGGTGGGAAATCTGTTATTGTAGCTAACCAGACCTTAATCTAATATGGAGTTTATAAAAATAAATTCCAAATATAGTTGCATTTGTCCATGGCGAGTCCATGGCTGTACACGACTTGATCGTGTGTAGCAAGTTTGTACATATCTTCAATCCAATCATTAAAGGGAACTGCATTTTTATTTTTCCAGTTCATCAATAACAGTCTTTTTGCTGTAGTAAGGTTGTGGAGAATCCATTCATATTGTCCCTTTGTTAGATTCCATGTGTTGGGTATATAATTCAAAAGGATATTTTCCTCTGCAAATTTAAGATGGTTCCATACAGTTTTGTTGATTGTCTCTAGGACATTGTACAAACATATGTTTTAGGGAGCCATTAGCCTTATCACATCTCCAGCAGCTAGATGTCTTACATAATATTTTCATAAACAAGCGTACTGGAGTCCAGCAAGTTCTAAATATTTTTGTTGTTGTTGTATGGGTCTTAATTCGAGGTCCAGAAGCACCCTGGACATGAGCTAAGATCTTATGATCCTACTAGGGGCTGCTACCCCTGCTTGCTCCTCTCACCATCCCCAACTACCCACAAACCCATTTGCCAAAACCCTTCCCCCTACCTACCTTTACACCTGTCCAAACTCCCCTCCCCTTACCCCTCACCCAGCTCCTTGCCTATCCCCTCACAGCTCACCCCACGCCTCTGCACATAGCTTGCCCCAGGCACCTCCACTCACAGCTCACCCCAGACCCTCCACCTTCTTCAAAAGGAGGAACAGGCACTTCAGAAAGCAGTTTTCTGAAGCACCTTTCCCTCGCCCCTCCATTAAACCTCCATGCAGCTGCATTTAATGAAGTGGGGAAGGTGCTTCACAAAGCAGTTTGCCTGGGTCACCTGCCACCCTGTTATCATGATGGAATCGCCATTGCCACCTGCTGACAGCCACACACACTGCAGCATGACAACAGGCTTAGATTTTTATGTGTATAAGAAGATAAGGCAGGGGGTAAGAGAACCCTTTGGGGGCTGAGGGCCAACGTTATCACAGTTCCCAGGGCCACATTCCAGTACTGGGTGGTGGGAAGGTCTAAAACTGTGTGTTTCAAACCCACATACCATCACAAAGCTGTTTCCCATTGAAACAGAAGCATAAATTTAATTGTTAGTATCCACACTCAGCTTACGGCCACCATTTCCTTCACAGACATTTTAGTAGTGTGGGAGGGTGAGACCCACCTTCCTCTGGATCAAAGAAACTGATGACCAACAGCCTGACCCTTGCATAGACTTGACATGTGGGATGACAACTGGCTTTCCTGTAGAGTTTCTGTTCATTTTCTTGGAGGGCAAGGTATAAATCCTTCAAATAATAAGAAACCCCTGCCAAAAAAAAATCCAAGCCAATAAAGTGAGTTCTCTCTGCCCTCTGCTCAAGACCCAACTCCAAACAAACTGACAGGGAAGAAGATGCCGAGCAATTGAATGTCAAAAGAAATTACTCTGATTGTTCAACAATTTTGCCTTGAAATTGCTAGCTGCTGCAGCTGAAGTTGGACATGGGAAAAAAGAAGAGAGAGTGTGTGTTTTTTAGTTGTAGATGGCTACAGTCACCTTAATCTTCTGCTTATGAGTCCAAAACTCATATAGGGACATGTCATCAATCATGTCTGGGTCAAAGCAGACCCGCTCCTAGTAGAGGCATGGAGATAGTTCCATCGCACTCACCTTATTTGGTGCAAACCTCTTCATAAGAGCTTAAGAAGATCAGGCCAATGGTCCATCTGCTCCAGCATTCTGTGCTTGCAGGGTATGACCAGATGGCTGTGGGAAACCCACAAGCAGGAACTGAGCACAAGAAACTCTCCCCTCCTGTGGTTCCCAGAAACTGGTACTCAGAAGCATTGCTGCATCCAACTGAGGGCAGAGCCATTCACAGTCTTGTCCTCCATTAATTGGTCCAATCCTGTTGGTGGCCATCCGTGCCTTGTGTGGGAGCAAGTTCTACAGTTTTAACTATGCTCTATGTGGAAAAGTATTTTATTTGTCTTGACTCTTCCAACATTCATCCTTGTTGGATGTCCACAAGTTCTAGTCTTATATAAGAGAGGGGGAGAGAGAGGTTGGGAAGATGGCAAGCAGGACATTCTCCATCACCAGCATTCAGAGGCTTATTGCCTTGAACAGTAGAGGTAAAACATAGCCATTGTGGCTCATAACCATTGATAGCCTTCTGTCTTGGAGGAGAACCGTGGGAGTGGTGGGCTCAGCCCCATTGCTTTAACGGTAAGGTGGGAGGGGTGTATCAAGTGTTGAGACATCTTCTCTGCTTATATCTAGCCCTGGGTCCTAGTCTCTACCACTGTATCTTGTGAGTCATGTCACCTGTGCTCTGAGCTGATGCTGAGGATGTGTGTGTATTGTTTCCTTTAATAAAAGTTTTGGGCTTCCCAGAGCCAAGAGTCTGGGTCTTTTGTCAGAGGGTGGGAGCCAGGACAATGTTGTCCCCGAATAAAAGCACTTCGAGATCAGACCCACTTTTATTTTTATTTTATCCAAAAGCTCTTATCACAAACAGTTGGCAATGGGACTGGAGGAAGGTGGCTGTTTAAAACCCACATGGAAACAATTACATAATGCTAGGTATGTGAAGCCAATAGACTGAGGCTCGTTGACAAAACTATAAGCAATTAAGGATCAGGGCAGCTGCAGAGTCCTCCAGGAATCTTCACTTGGTGACACGGTGAAGCCTAGAATCATAGATTCTGTATGGGACAATGGCAATAAAAATTATCGTATTATATCGTATCATATCGTATCGTATAGAATCACACTTGGAAGGGACCCCAGTGGTCATCTAATCCAACCCCCTGCATTGCAGGAATCACAACTAAAGAATCCCTGGCAGATGGCTATCCAACCTCTGCTTAAAAACCTCCAGTGAACCTTCGCCACCTTGCAAAGGAGTCCATTCCACTGTCAAACAGCTCTTACTGTCAGAACGTTCTTCCTAATGTTCAATCAGAATCTCCTTTCCTGTCATTTGAATCCATTGGTTCAGGTCATATCCTTTGGAGCAGTAGAAAACAAGCTTCCACCATCTTCCATGTGGGAAGCAGCCCTTCTGATATTTGAAGATGGCTCTCACATCCCCTCTCAGTCTGCTCCTCTCCAGGCTAAACATCCCCAACTCCCTCAACCACCTGGAGGCATCTGTAAGGTGTTAAACGGGCAAAGGTGAATGCCGAGGCTGGATAGCCTAACAAAAATGCCTGATAGCCTGACACACTTGGCAGTGGCTGGCATACACTTTTGAACTGTGATCACAGGTTGTCTCGTCAGACATTTGTGTTTATTGGTCCTTCTAGCACTGTACTTAGGTGGTGAGTGCCAAGCTGGCAGGTCTGGGTCACTGAGAGGAAGCCACATGCATAATGAAAACCTGAGGTTTGGAGAAGTGCAAAGGTGAGAGTCAGCTAGAGAAGAAAATAAAAAAACTGAGGCAGAGGGGAGTGATGCTCAGATCAGCAGGATGCTGTTACAGAAGTTGGGCTCCATCCCCACTCTCTGCTGAGCAGCAGCGAGATTCCAGGGGGTTCCGGGAGAATTGAAGGTGCAGCGAAGACTGTCATTGCTTTAAGAAATATGATTTATTCACATACTTGCACCTTCAGTCTGCATAGACGGAGTCCAGATCTTGCAGTACAGTCATTTCAAGAGAAGCTTGCTTGTCCCCTACAGCAGTGCAGTGCTGGAGTCCCAGCCGGCCTCCAGCCTTAGATGAATCTCTGTCTCTGTTCTTTCCCCCTTCCTCCCAGCACACTTGACTAAAGACCCTCTTTTCCTGTCACCTCACACCCAGTTAGCCTGACAACCTTCCAAACCACCAGTCTCTGATCACACCTCAGGGCAAAGAGGGAAGACAGCTCTCTTGCATTGCCAATGGCCCTCAATGACCCGGTGTTGTTTCTTAATGGCCCTAGCTTGGCCAGGTTATCCTAGAATCACCCTAGAATTGTATAGTTAGAAGGGACACTGAGAGACATCTAGTTCAACCCAATGCAATGCAGAAATCCTGCCCACAGCCATCCCTGGAAGGGCTCGAACCACCAACCTTCTGGTTAATAGCCAGGCATACTGACCCATTGCACCCCTGAGGGACAGGATCGTTTTGTATAGGCTAGCTCAGGAATTCCTCTCCATTCACATCCCAAATAATCGAAATCCTGCCATTTATTCATTTCTAGGGTTTAGGGGGTTTATAACAACACATAGGCAGAATAAGGTTTAAAGGCCTAACAGCTGCTCTTCGTGGCTAAGATGTTGTTCCCACAAGCATGGGTAGGCAAACTAAGGTCCGGGGGCCAGATCCGGCCCAATCGCCTTCTCAATCCGCCCTGCAGACAGTCCAGGAATCAGCATGTTTTTACATGAGTAGAATGTGTCCTTTTATTTAAAATGCATCTCTGGGTTATTTGTGGGGCCTGCCTGTTGTTTTTACATGAGTAGAATGTGTGCTTTTATTTAAAATGCATCTCTGGGTTATTTGTGGGGCATAGGAATTCGTTCATTTCCCCCCAAAAAATCTAGTCTGCCCCCCCCCCCAGGTCTGGGGGACAATGGACCGGCCCCCTGCTGAAAAAGTTTGCTGACCCCTGGCCTATTGAGTCCCATTATATGGGAATGGGGTGGGCACAACTTCAGCGAGGCAAATGGGGCTGCACTTTAGACGGAGAAAGCAAACTGGAACTCATTCTGCAGGGCTGGACCTGAGCTACCTGTTCACACCTAAGCTGGCATATCCATGACCTGGGCAACAGAGGAGGCAGCAGCAATGACTCTGAACCAGACGGAGCAGCAGACTCTTTCTGGGAAGATGAGCTGGGGACATTGTGAATAATTTTGCAATATGATAACTTTTTTTCTGTGCGGAGTTTCCCCCACACTTTTGACAGCACTGATTTCATTCCTTGTTGTTGCATTTCACACGCTAGCAAGGTTATGCTTAAAATTCTACAAGGCAGGCTCAAGCAGTATGTGGACCAAGAACTCTCAGAAGTACAAGCTGGATTTCAAAGGGGCAGAGGAACCAGAGACCAAATTGCAGACATGCGCTGGATTATGGAGAAAGCTAGAGAGTTCCAGATTTCATTCCTAGAGAGGTACAAATATCACTTATTTTATTTTGAAGCATTTTTCCTTCACAGACTCCTAGAGTTGGAGGGCACCCCAAGGGTCATCTAGTCCACCCCCCCTCCCTGCCACAACGCAGGAATCACATGGCAACCAACAGTAATTTTTTAGGAAACTCTACTATGCCTATGTGTTGAACGGGCTTTTTTTTAAAACCTGCCACTTCGTTTAAAACATTGTAACATTTCGATTGATGGATTGCCTTATGGATTCTTGCCTGAACCGCTTGCTGGAGGGGGGTGGCACCTGTGGCAAAAAAACAGTCTATAAACATTGGAAATGAATGAAACAAATGAGGCGGGGGAGTGGATTCCTTTCTACTGCCTCTTTCTTGCCATACCTTCCTCCCCCCCCCCCCCACATTACTGGAAGGAACTGATGCTTCCAAGGTTTGTCTCTCTGAAGCTGATGGGGACATGCATCTGAGAGGCAGGAGGCAAGCACTGGGGAGAAAGTAATTAATCTCAGGAGATTCGCCTCGGGGATCAGATTGGATGGATTCGTTTTTAACTAATTAAGAAGACAAGCGAGCCCCTCCCCCAGGAGTTGGCTGCGGTTGCACAGAGTGGCCAGCATGAGACTGTCGAGCTACTGACAGGGCGCCCCAGGGGAACCTGAGCCTTCATTTTGCCGAATGAAAGGGGCTCAGAGGTCCTGCATCCCTGGATTAGCTTCTGGTTGAAGCTAATGAAAGGGGTGGACTTAGCAAACTGTTTACCAGGCACTCCACGAGAGATGAGCCAGAGGACTATGGGAAATAAGGTTGCTGGTTTTATTGTTGTTTTTTTAATGTTCTCATGTGCTCACAGTATGCAGCATCTTTGCATAATTTCTGCTCCTGCCTTTGGTCACCTCTCCTACCAAATACCTTTTTGCCAGGAGTGGGTGATTCGGCCCCGAATTTGCATTGGATGAAATGGAAGCATTCAGTCACCTGTGATAGAGACACCTCAAAGGAGAGTGCTCAGTGTGTCTCTCTGTGGTCGGAGCCAGTAAATGCTTCTGACTACCAGTTGCTGGAAGCCACAAGAGGGGGGAGGCTCTTATTGATGGGTCCTGCTTGTGGGTTTCCTATAACGGGCACCTTGTTAGCCAACTGTGAGGAGAGATGGGCCATTGGCCTGATCCTGCAGGCTCTTCTTGTGTTCTAAGAATCAGATAATCCGAAAAGAGTCTCCACTCTTCCACAAGTATTTCATCTTTTGGGTCTCTTATTTTTGCTGTCAATTTCGCCATCTCCATACCATACAGTGGTACCTCTGGTTGTGAACGGAATCCGTTCCAGAGGCCCATTTGCAACATGAAAAGAACGCAACCTGCAGCGGCGCGTCTGCACACGCGCAGGTTGCGATTCGCCGCTTCTGCGCATGCACATGACGTCATTTTGCGCGTCTGGCTAAACCCGGAAGTAACCATTTCCGGTACTTCTGGGTCGCTGCAGGATGTAACCTGAAAGAACGTAACATGAAGCGGACGTAACATGAGGTATGACTGTATTCTAGCTGCAGTTGTCGCATACTTAAACATTTTAGCCAACTTTTTTTTGGACCTCTATCCCTATGGTTCCCCAAAGCAATGCTTCAGGCTTTGGGAGGATGACTATTTTAAACATCTTTTTCCAATTTATTGTGTATCATTTCCCAAAAGTCTTGATTTTTTTACAAGTCCACCACATATGAAAAAACAACCCTTCGGACTAGCCTCACCTCCCCCCTGAAAAGGATCACCTGAAATAGTGGCAGGTGATCAAGGGATCTATACTACCTTGGTCAGACCCTACCTGGAATCCTGTGTCCAGTTCAGGGCACCCCAGAAGTCTGACAAAACCCAGCCGTAATGGCACCACCTTCTGAAGGCAGACCGTTATTCTCTAAAAGTAAACTTTTTTTGGAGGGAGGAAGTGTAATTCAGTGATAAAGAGTTTGTATTTTAAGGTGGATTTGCCAAATTTACATTTTCTGAGACAATATAATAACTGAAATGCAGTCACATGTCTCTGAATTTTGCGACGCCAAGGAATGTGTCCAAAAATGCATATCCTGGGGTATACTGTGCATATAAATACCTATATTAGTGAAAATAACATAAGATTGCATTATATTAGGGGAAATGCTTCATACGTATATTAGGAGGAAATTCCACTCAAATGTGGATGAATCTGCAGAAGATAAAAACAATAACTGATGTGGAAATGCGGAGATGCGAACTTAAGAATGACAAGAAATTGATAGAAGCCAAAATTGACATTTCAAGGTGCCTCTCATTTTAATTTAGTCGGGAGACATCTGCCTGACCTAACAGACAACCGTGTGCCTTCTCCACTTACAAGCTTGAGTACCGCTGACACCCATTGCTCTCCACACACACACACCAAACTTCTGTCCTATGCCCAGGCTTCATCCTGAAATCACAGGATCCTGGCAACAATCTCCCTTCTGGTTTGGCAGCCGAGGCAACCACCATCCTCTGGCTATGCTTGGCACATTCTGATTCCATCATCCTAACAACTCAATGGGAGGTTTAGGGATGGGGGGGTGGCACAATGCAAATAGCAGCGAGCTGATGGTGTCGTGCATAAATAAGGGACGTAGCGGCCGCATTCTGGTCTAGGGCCTGTCAGAGGAATCCACTGGAGAGGTATTAACATTGAAATATCGGCACATGTTCTCCTGGAACATTTATTGGGTGACTCCAGGCTCCAATAAAGCTTTTATATAAATTATTCATTACAGGATTCAGACAAAATGCCAGAACCAAAACAAAGAAGCACAGCACCACACCCACCCAGGGACCCCCCCCCCTCTCCTTTTATTACCTCTGAATTTTGCACTATGCTATTAAGCTGGTGTGCAGCAGTTAATTAGGGATGGGGAGTGGGAAGGAAGGAAGGAAGGAAGGAAGGAAGGAAGGAAGGAAGGAAGGAAGGAAGGAAGGAAGGAAGGGACAAGTTGGGAAAGATTCTGACAATTCTCCTATTGGCAAGGCAGCATTGGCCAGGAAGAGCTCTTCTGGATAAAGCAATTGTCCCATTAA